>NC_092726.1:78771951-79395962 GCF_047496885.1 Scyliorhinus torazame | reverse complement strand
GTAATTCCACCATGTTGGACAGTGGACCGTCTGCCTGACAATTCCACCATGTCTGACACTGGACAGTTACCTTATCATTACATCATGTCTGACACTGGACCTTCTGCCTGGCAATTCCACCATGTCTGACACTGGACCGTCTGACTGGCAATTCCACCATGTCTGACACTGGACCGTCTGCCTGACAATTCCACCATGTCTGACACTGGACCGTCTGCCTGTCAATTCCTCCATGTCTGACAATGGACCGCCTGCCTGTCAATTCCACCATGTCTGTCACTGGGCTCTTGCCTGGCAATTCCACCCTGTCTGACACTGGACCGTCTGACTGGCAATTCCAACATGTCTGACACTGGACCGTCTGCCTCGTAATTCCACCATGTCTGACACTGGACTCTCTGCCTGACAATTGTACAATGTCTGACACTGGACTGTCTACCTGACAATTGTACCATGTCTGACACTGGACGTCTGCCTGGCAATTCCACCATGTCAGACACTGGACCGTCTGCCTTGTAATTCCACCATGTCTGGCACAGGACCGTCTGGCTGTCAATTCCACCATGTCTGAAACTGGACTGTCTGCTTGGAATTTCCATCATGTCTGACACTGGAACGTCTGCCTGGTATTCCACCATGTCTGACACTGGACCGTCAGCCTGGCACTTCAACCATGTCTGACACTGGACCGTCTGCCTGGCAATTCCACCATGTCTGACACTGGACCGTCTGTCTGGCAATTCCACCATGTCAGATACTGGACAGTCTGCCTGGCAATTCCACCAATACTGACACTGGACCGTCTGCCTTGTAATTCCACGATGTCTGACACGGGAAAGTCTGCCCGGCAATTCCAACATGTCTGACGCTGCACTGTCTGCCTGGATATACCGCTATTCTAACACTGGATTTTCTCCCTGGCAATTCCACCATGTCTTACACTGGACCGTCTGCCTGGCAATTCCACTAGGTCCGACACTGGACCATTTGCCGGGCAATTCCACCATGGCTGACACTGGACGGTAACTGCAATTCAACCATTTCTGAGGATGGACCGTCTGCCTGGCAATTGCAGCATGTCTGATGCTGGACCGTATTCCTTGTAATTCCACCATGTTTTTCACTGGTCAGTCCGCCTGGCAACTCTACCATGTCTCACTCTGCACCGTCTGCCTGGCAATTCCACAATATCTGAGACTGGACCGTTAGCCTCGTAATTCCAACATGGCTGACACTGGACCGTCTGCCTGACAATTCCACCATGTCTGACACTGGACCGTCTGCCTGGCAATTCCACCATGTCTGACACTGCACCGTCCGCCTGTCAATTTCACCATGTCTGACACTGGATCCTCTGCCTGGCAATTCCACCATGTCTGACACTGGACCGTCTGCCTGGCAATTCCACCATGTCTGACACAGGACGGTCTGCCTGGCAATTCCACCATGTCTGATACTGGACCGTCTGCCTGGCAATTACACCATGTCCGGCACAGGACCATCTCCGTGGCAATTCCACCATGTCTGACATTGGACCGACTGCCTAGCAATTCCACCATGTCTGACACTGGACCGCCTGCCTTGTGATTCCACCATGTCTGACACTGGACCGTCTGCCTTGTAATTCCATCTTGTCTGACATTGGACCGTCTGCCTGGCAATTCCACCATGTCTGACACTGGGCCATCTGCCGAGCAATTCCACCCTGTCTGACACTGTACCGTCTGCCTTGTAATTCCACCATGTCTGAGACTGGACCATCTGCCTAGCAATGCGATCATGTCTGACACTGGACCGTCTGCCTGGCAATTCCACAATGTCTGATACGGGACCGACTGTCTGGCAATTCCACCATGTCTAAAACTGGACAGTCTGCCTGGCAATTCATTGCAGATCCTGGTCAAAATTCCCATCTCTGTGTGGCCAGGGTGTGCTCTGTATAACCCCTGCTCCTGGTCAACATTCTTATCTCTGTGTGGCCAGAGTGTGCTCTGTCTAACCCCTGCAGCTCCTGGTGAACATTCCCATCCCTGTGTGGCCAGATTGTGCACTGTATACCCCCTGCAGCAGTGGCTGCCTCGCTGGGGTTTGAATCCCCTCCCGGCAGGCCAGAGGAAGACTCTGTCCTCACAACGCAGTTCATGGTTTCTGATGAGGTGGGGCCTTAGCTGTTCTGAATTGTCTGGATGCCATCCGGTGAGGATCATTCGCTTGTCCCTGGAAAGGACCGGATCGCGGTGAGTCCAGTTCTTTATCTGGACGAACGAGCCCAGGGGGTGGCTGTATAGGCTTCCAGCCGGACAATCTCTTGCTGGGCGGGTTTGGATGTCAAACATTTGGGAGCTGGAGCCCACTCTGGACATCGGTGTCTCTGATTTGCATCCCCGGCTGCTGCTGGGCAATGGAGCTGGAGGCCGCCAACACCAATCCACCGCCGGACCCTGACTGAGGCAATTGTGGGAATTGGCTTGTCTTCACCCAGGAGCCCCAGCAGTGACTGAGAGTCTGCTGGATGGTTAAAGCCCGGCCCTGCATTTACTGGTGGAATTTATTCACAGCATTATTTACAGCGAGGCCGTCTTCTGTCAATCTGTGCACACTTCCATTCGGAGTCGCTGACAGTTCGGGGGACAAAGGCACTCGGTCTCTCTGAGTCATCCTCCATCCCATGAGACAGGACCACACCTATTCAATAAGACGATGTGCCGCAGGACAGGCTGATCAGTTTATTGGGATCAAAGTGCACAGGCTTGGTGACTGTCGGACCTGCTGGACGTGGTGTAAATCATGTTCTTGTGGTTCTTTCCAATGCCTGAACTGGTGTGTATTTAACAGGAGCTGTCGGGCAGCCAATGTGCGGGTCAGATTGCGGATGAACTGACCACAGCAGTTTCCAATCCCTAAAACCATTTTATTTATGCCACAGTATTTGGTAAGACGTCTTACAACATCAGGTTAAAGTCCATCTGGTTTGTTTCGATGTCACTAGCTTTCGGAGCGCTGCTCCTTCCTCAGGTGAATTCATCGAAACAAACCTGTTGGACTTTAACCCGGTGTTGTAAGTCTTCTTACAGTGCTCACCCCAGTCCAACGCCGGCATCTCCACATCGTGGATACCATCGGCACATTATTGGGTGGCAGCTCTTCCTTTCGGTCTCTCTCCTTGTCCTCAGACTGTGCAGGCCTTTTGAGGCTACTTTGAATCCAAAGTGTGTGACCTCACTGGCCTGGAAACTACACTTTGCGCACTTCAATCCGATGCCAGCATCTTTGAATCATCTCACTGCCTCTTCTGAATTGACCAAGTGTTTTTCTGTGTTGTTCCTCTCACTGAAACATCATCGAGGTAGACTACAGCCTTTGGGACGCGTTGGAACAGTGTTTCCATTGTGCCTTGAAACATTGCGCAGGTCGAACAGATTCCCAAAGTTAATCCGAAGGATTAAAAAGGCTGTTGTGTGTATTAATTGCATCATTATTCCCGGAATCCTCGTCCTGTTCCAATAGTAAAGAAGCGTGACTTAAGACAAACTATGTAAACCTGAGGGCCACCACCAACGCCGCACAAAGATCTTTTGTCTGGGGAATTGGGCACTTTGTAATTTGGGCAGCTGGTTAATTCGAATCTTATTGTGCCCACAGATTCTGACAAAGTGATCAGGCTTCAACACAGGGACGTTGGGGACTGCCCACTCAGAAAACGGAACACGTTTTCATTCTGCAACACCCAGGTCCCCACTGCCCGCCTCCTGCTCCCAGCGAACCGCGCTTTTCCCCCATTGGTTGTCGGGAATAGATAGGATAGATGCGGGCAGATTGTTTCCACTGGCGGGTGAAAGCAGAACTAGGGGGGGCATAACCTAAAAATAAGGGGAAGTAGATTAAGGACTGAGTTTTGGAGGAACTTCTTCACCCAAAGGATTGTGAATCTATGGAATTCCTTGCCCAGTGAAGCAGTAGAGGCTCCTTCATTAAATGTTTTTAAGATGTAGATAGTTTTTTGAAGAATAAAGGGATTAAGGGTTATGGAGGTGTTCGGGCCGGAGAGTGGAGCTGAGTCCACAAAAGATCAGCCATGATCTCATTGAATGGTGGAGCAGGCTCGAGGGGCCAGATGGCCTACTCCTGCTCCTCGTTCTTATGTTCTTATGTTGTGATTCGCGTGCTCACATACAATAGGTCACGTGGACCGTGAGGGGCCGAAAGAGAAAATGCTAGAAAATCTCAGCAAGTCTGGCAGCATCTGTCGGGAGAGGTAGACTACAGCCTTTGGGACGCGTTGGAACAGTGTTTCCATTGTGCCTTGAAACATTGCGCAGGTCGAACAGATTCCCAAAGTTAATCCGAAGGATTAAAAAGGCTGTTGTGTGTATTAATTGCATCATTATTCCCGGAATCCTCGTCCTGTTCCAATAGTAAAGAAGCGTGACTTAAGACAAACTATGTAAATCTGAGGGTCACCACCAACGTCGTACAAAGTTCCTCTGTCTGGGGAATTGGGCACTTAGTAATTTGGGCAGCTGGTTAATCGGAAGCTTATTGTGCCCACAAATTCTGACAAAGTGATTAGGCTTCAACACAGGGACGTTGGGGACTGCCCACTCAGAAAACTGAACACGTTTTCATTCTGCAACACCCAGGTGCCCACTGCCTGGCCCCTGCTCCCAGAGAACCGCGTTTTTTTCCCATTGGTTGTCGGGAATAGATAGGATAGATGTGGGCAGGTTGTTTCCAGTGGCGGCTGAAAGCAGAACGAGGGGGCATAGCCTCAAAATAAGGGGAAGTAGATTTAGGACTGAGTTTAGGAGGAACCTCTTCACCCAAAGGGTTGTGAATCTATGGAATTCCTTGCCCAGTGAAGCAGTTGAGGCTCTTTCATTAAATGTTTTAAAGATAAAGATAGATAGGTTTTGAAAAATAAAGGGATTAAGGGTTATGGTGTTCGGGCCGGAAAGTGGAGCTGAGTCCACAAAAGATCAGCCATGATCTCATTGAATGGTGGAGCAGGCTCGAGGGGCCAGGTGGCCTACTCCTGCTCCTAGTTCGTATATTCTTATGATCTTATGTTGTGATTCGCGTGCTCACACACAATAGGTCCCGAATTGGTCACGTGAACGGTGAGGGGCCGAAAGAGAAAATTCTAGAAACTCTCAGCAGGTCTGGCAGCATCTGTCGGGAGAGAAAAGATGGAGCGTTTTGAGTCCAATGACTCTTTGTCAAAGCTAACAGACAGAGAAAGTGAGAAGTATCTATACTGTAGAGTGACAATGAAAGATGCGTCATAGCCACAGAAACCCAGGGAAACCGGGTGCTAATGGCCACAGAAACCAAGGGGAAAGAGCGCTAATGGCCACAGAAACCAACGTAACAGAGTGCTAATGGCAGTCCCCAGAGAGAACAAAAGATGTGAAAGGTCAAACTGCGGGGAAACTAACATCAGAGGGTGAACTGCAGATGTGGGGGATGGGGGCGGGGAAGCAAAGAGGACACGGTGAAGGAAAGGTGGATAAGATTTGGTGGGTGGGGGGGGGGATTAAATGAATATTAGGAAAGAAAGAAGTGGTAAAAGACAGTTAAAATGAAATGAAAACAAATGGGTCGATGTGGGGCTGATCATCTGAAGTTGTTGAATTCGATGTTCAGGCCGGAAGGCTGTAGCGTGCCGAACCGGAAGATAAGATGTTGTTCCTCCAGTTTGCGTTGAGCTTCACTGGAACATTGCAGAAGGCCAAGAACAGACATGTGGGCATGGGAGCAGGGTCTTGTAAAATGGCAAGCAACAGAGACGTCAGGGTCCTGAATGCGCACAGATCGAAGGTGCTCAGCAAAGCGACCACCCAGTCTGCGTTTCGTCTCTCCGAGAGAGAAGACCACATTGGGAGCAGCGCACGCAGTAGAACAAATTGGAAGAGATGCAAGTGAAACGGTGCTTAACCTGGAATGAGTGTTTTGGGCCTGGGATGTTAAGCATGGAAGAGCTACAGGGGCAGCTGTTACACCTTCTGCCATTGAATGGGAAGGCGCCATGGTTGATGGGAGAGGTGAGCGGGCTCTGATTCCAGGAGCCCCATTGCCTCAGAAACTATCATTGATTGTTGTAATCATCAATATAGTTTACTGATGTCCTTTAGGGAAGGAAGTCTGCCACCCTTACCCAGTCTGACCTCGGTGTGACTCCATACCCACAGTAATGCCCCTTCATACCACCACCATCATGAGGGTACAATCATTATTTTTGTGCTTCACAGTGTGCATGTATGACTTGGTTAGCTGTTCTTCATCCAATATTGTCAACACCACCGACTGTGTGCAATGGCATGGAGGGTCAAACAGGATAAATGTTTAGAATCATAGATTATCATAGAATTTACAGTGCAGAAGGAGGGCATTCGGCCCATGGAGTCTGCACCTGCTCTTGGAAAGAGCACCCTACCCAAGGTCAACACATCCACCATATCCCCATAACCCAGTAGCCCCACCCAACACTAAGGGCAATTCTGGACACTGGGGGCAATTTATCATGGCCAATCCACCAAACCGGCACATCTTTGGACTGTGGGAGGAAACCGGAGCACCCGGAGGAAACACACGCACACACGGGGAGGATGTGCAGACTCCGCACAGACAGTGACCAAAGCCGGAATCGAACTTGGGACCCTGGAGCTGTGAAGCAATTGTGCTAACCACTGTGCTACCGTGCAGCCCTGTACGGTTCAGATGTTACACTTTAGATGTCAGTTTAAGTAGGAGGACACAGGAAGTCTTAGTACTGACCTTACAAAGGGAGGTGGTTCTGATTCTGCGGGATATTAATGTCCAGCGCACGGCTTCGCCAACATGGCGGCAGTGTGGCAAGGCGGTAAATAACTTCACTTGGGTGGTCAATGTGAGCGAAATCATCGACACATCTCATCTCACACTCAGTAAACAACAGACCCCTCACATACGCAAAGTACCAAATCCCAGTCAGTCACCCAGTAAACCACACTCCCCTCACATACGCAATGTACCATAGCCCAACCATTCACCCAGTAAACCACACACCCCTCACATACGCAATGTACCATAGCCCAGCCATTCACCCAGTAAACCACACACCCTTCACATACGCAATGTTCCATTGCCCAGGCAGCCCAGGCAGCCACCCAGAAAGCCACAGCAGCCGTCACAGGCTCAATGTACCATAGACGAGGAAGCCAACCAGCAAACCATACACCCTTCACATACGCAATGTGCCAGTCAGTCACTCAGTAAATCACACGCCCCTCACATAAGCAATATACCACAGCCCAGTCAGCCACACAATACACCACACACCCCTCACATACGCAATGTTCCATTGCCCAGGCAGCCACCCAGAAAGCCACAGCAGCCGTCACAGGCTCAATGTACCATAGCCGAGGAAGCCAACCAGCAAACCATACACCCTTCACATACGCAATGTGCCAGTCAGTCACTCAGTAAATCACACACCCCTCACATAAGCAATGTAAAGCAGCCCAGACAGCCACACAGAAAACAACACATCACTCATATACGCAATGTACCATAGCCTAGTCAGTCACCCAGTAAACCACACACACCCCTCACGCACGCAATTTACCACAGCCCAGTCAGTAATCTAGGAAACCGCTCTGCCCTCACATACACAATGTGCCATTGCCCAGTCAGCCAGACAATACACCACACACCCTTCACATAATCAATGTACCATAGTCCAATCAGTCACCCAACAAAGCACACACCCCTCACAAACGCAATATACCATCGCTCAGTTAGCCACACAATACACCACACACCACCCACACATGCTATGTAACATAGCCAAGTCAGTCACCCAGTAAACCACACACCCTTCACATACGCAATGTACCATTGCCCAGGCAGCCATCCAGAAAACCACACCAGCCCTCACAGGCTCAATGTACTTAAGCCCAGGAAGCCAACCAGCAAACCATACACACTTCACATACGCAATGTGCCAGTCAGTCACTCAGTAAATCACACGCCCCTCACATAAGCAATATTACACAGCCCAGTCAGCCACACAATACACCACACACCCCTCACATACGCAATGTACCATAGCCCAGTAAGCCACACAATACAGCACACACCCCTCACATACGCAAAGTCCCATTGCCCAGTCAGTCACTCAGTAAACCACACTCCCCTCACATAAGCAATGTACCGCAGCCCAGTCAGCCAGACAATACACCACACACCCTTCACATAATCAATGTACCATAGTCCAATCAGTCACCCAACAAAGCACACACACCTCACATACGCAATGTACCACAGCCCAGTCAGTCACTCAGTAACCCACACACCCCTTACATACGCAATGTACCATAGCCCAGTCAGTCACCCAGTAAACCACACACACCTCACACACGCAATATGCCATAGCCTAGTCAGTCACCCAGTACATCACACACCCCTCACATACGCAATGTACCATAGTCCAATCAGTCACCCAGTAAACTACACCCCCCTTACAGTGTGCCACAGCGCAGTCAGTCACCCAGTACACCACACACCCCTCACATATGCAATGTACCATCGCTCAGTTAGCCACTCAATTCACCACACACCCATTACACACGCAATGAACCATAGCCAAGTCAGCCACACAATTGACCACACACCCCTCACACACACAATGTACCTTACAGAGTCAGTCACCCTGTAAACCACGCACTCCTCACATACGCAATGTACTGCAGAACAGTCAGTCACCCAGCAAATCACACACCCCTCACAAACGCAATATACCATCTCTCAGTTAGCCACACAATACACCACACACCACCCACACATGCTAAGTAACATAGCCAAGTCAGTCACCCAGTAAACCATACACCCTTCACATACGTAATGTACCATTGCCCAGGCAGCCACCCACTTACCTTTACAGGAGCAGCCCTTTGGATTTCGGCGGCAGCGGTGCGCAGGGGCCTTCTGGGAGGTGAGTAGTGTATTTAAAAACCTTACCTTCCCAGGAGCAGCCCTTTGGATTTCGGCGGGAACCGGAGTTCGACCTCTGGCAAGTCCCCCCCCCCCCTCAACCAATAAATTCTGGTGGAGAGGAAACCCGAGACACTACACGTGTAGTGTCTCCCACCCGCCCTCCTCCTCTAACCTAATAATAAGACCCATTGGTGTAAGGTAAGTGCCATATTATATTATTATATTATTAGCATTGTGCAGGTCAAGGATTGGAGGTGGAGGAGCAGTCTCTGTCAGCGAGAGAACCTGAGAACATCTCAGAAGGTAAGCAAGTGATTTTTACTTATATACCTTTTTTCAAATTGTGTGTGTCGGGGGGAAACTGAAGTGACATCACAGAAAAGCTGTGACCTGAGTGGCTGGTTGGGATTCTAACCTAAATTTTTTTGAGTATTTGGGAACTAATTAAACATAATAACTTAATTATAATTTAGAGGATATCTAAGCCAGAGATCGGAGAATATTATAGTTAGCTATCGCATTTCTATTAGAAATCTAGTGCTAGGAAACAGATAGTTGACAGTAACTTTGCAATTTAAAAAAAAGTATTTAAAAAAAAAAAAGACAAATTTTAATTTTAATTAATTGACGCAATCTCAGTTAGAGGGGTGCTGTGCTCTGACTGTGAGATGTGGCAGGTCCAGGAGGCTTCCAGCGTCCCGGATGGCTTCATCTGCAGAAAGTGCACCCAACTGCAGCTCCTCACAGACCGCATGGTTCGGTTGGAGCAGCAATTGGATGCACTTAGGAGCATGCAGGTGGTGGAAAGCGTCATAGATCGCAGTTATGTAAATGTGGTCACACCCAAGGTGCAGGCAGAGAAATGGGTGACCACCAGAAAGGGCAGGCAGTCAGTGCAGGAATCCCCTGTGGTTGTCCCCCTCTCGAACAGATATACCCCTTTGGATACTGTCGGGGGGGATAGCCTATCAGGGGAAAACAGCAGCAGCCAGAGCAGTGGCACCACGGCTGGCTCTGATGTTCAGAAGGGAGGGTCAAAGCGCAGAAGAGTAATAGGAATAGGGGACTCTATAGTCAGGGGCACAGATAGGCGCTTCTGTGGATGTGAAAGAGACTCCAGGATGGTATGTTGCCTCCCTGGTGCCAGGGTCCAGGATGTCTCCGAACGGGTAGAGGGAATCCTGAAGGGGGAGGTCAAACAGGCAGAGGTCGTTGTACATATTGGTACTAACGACATAGGCAGGAAGGGGCATGAGGTCCTGCAGCAGGAGTTCAGGGAGCTAGGCAGAAAGTTAAAAGACAGGACCTCGAGGGTTGTAATCTCGGGATTACTCCCTGTGCCACGTGCCAGTGAGGCTAGAAATAGGAAGATAGAGCAGACAAACACGTGGCTAAACAGCTGGTGTAGGAGGGAGGGTTTCCGTTATCTGGACCACTGGGAGCTCTTCCGGGGCAGGTGTGACCTGTATAAGATGGACGGGTTGCATCTAAACCGGAGAGGCATAAATATCCTGGCCGCGAGGTTTGCTAGTGTCACACGGGAGGGTTTAAACTAGTATGGCAGGGGGGTGGGCACGGGAGCAATAGGTCAGAAGGTGAGAGCATTGAGGGAGAACTAGGGAATAGGGACAGTGTGTCTCTGAGGCAGAGCAGACGGGGAGAAGTTGCTGAACACAGCGGGTCTGGTGGCCTGAAGTGCATATGTTTTAATGCAAGGAGAATTACGGGTAAGGCAGATGAACTTCGAGCTTGGATTACTACTTGGAACTATGATGTTGTTGCCATTACAGAGACCTGGTTGAGGGAAGGGCAGGATTGGCAGCTAAACGCTCCAGGATTTAGATGTTTCAGGCGGGATAGAGGGGGATGTAAAAGGGGAGGCGGAGTTGCGCTACTTGTTCGGGAGAATATCACAGCTATACAGCGAGAGGACACCTCAGAGGGCAGTGAGGCTATATGGGTAGAGATCAGGAATAAGAAGGGTGCAGTCACAATGTTGGGGGTATACTACAGGCCTCCCAACAGCCAGCGGGAGATAGAGGAGCAGATAGGTAGACAGATTTTGGAAAGAGTAAAAACAACAGGGTTGTGGTGATGGGAGACTTCAACTTCCCCAATATTGACTGGGACTCACTTAGTGCCAGGGGCTTAGACGGGGCAGAGTTTGTAAGGAGCATCCAGGAGGGCTTCTTAAAACAATATGTAAGCAGTCCAACTAGGGAAGGGGCGGTCCTGGACCTGGTATTGGGGAATGAGCCCGGCCAGGTGGTAGATGTTTCAGTAGGGGAGCATTTCGGTAACAGTGACCACAATTCAGTAAGTTTTAAAGTACTGGTGGACAAGGATAAGAGTGGTCCGAGGATGAATGTGCTAAATTGGGGGAAGGCTAATTATAACAATATTAGGCGGGAACTGAAGAACATAGATTGGGGGCGGATGTTTGAGGGCAAATCAACATCTGACATGTGGGAGGCTTTCAAGTGTCAGTTGAAAGGAATACAGGACAGGCATGTTCCAGTGAGGAAGAAAGATAAATACGGCAATTTTCGGGAACCTTGGATGACGAGTGATATTGTAGGCCTCGTCAAAAAGAAAAAGGAGGCATTTGTCAGGGCTAAAAGGCTGGGAACAGACGAAGCCTGTGTGGCATATAAGGAAAGTAGGACGGAACTTAAGCAAGGAGTCAGGAGGGCTAGAAGGGGTCATGAAAAGTCATTGGCAAATAGGGTTAAGGAAAATCCCAAGGCTTTTTACACGTACATAAAAAGCAAGAGGGTAGCCAGGGAAAGGGTTGGCCCACTGAAGGATAGGCAAGGGAATCTATGTGTGGAGCCAGAGGAAATGGGCGAGGTACGAAATGAATACTTTGCATCAGTATTCACCAAAGAGAAGGAATTGGTAGATGTTGAGTCTGGAGAAGGGGGTGTAGATAGCCTGGGTCACATTGTGATCCAAAAAGACGAGGTGTTGGGTGTCTTAAAAAATATTAAGGTAGATAAGTCCCCAGGGCCGGATGGGATCTACCCCAGAATACTGAAGGAGGCTGGAGAGGAAATTGCTGAGGCCTTGACAGAAATCTTTGGATCCTCGCTGTCTTCAGGGGATGTCCCCGAGGACTGGAGAATAGCCAATGTTGTTCCTCTGTTTAAGAAGGGTGGCAGGGATAATCCCGGGAACTACAGGCCGGTGAGCCTTACTTCAGTGGTAGGGAAATTACTGGAGAGAATTCTTCGAGACAGGATCTACTCCCATTTGGAAGCAAATGGACGTATTAGTGAGAGGCAGCACGGTTTTGTGAAGGGGAGGTCGTGTCTCACTAACTTGATAGAGTTTTTCGAGGAGGTCACTAAGATGATTGATGCAGGTAGGGCAGTAGATGTTGTCTATATGGACTTCAGTAAGGCCTTTGACAAGGTCCCTAATGGTAGACTAGTACAAAAGGTGAAGTCACACGGGATCAGGGGTGAACTGGCAAGGTGGATACAGAACTGGCTAGGCCATAGAAGGCAGAGGGTAGCAATGGAGGGATGCTTTTCTAATTGGAGGGCTGTGACCAGTGGTGTTCCACAGGGATCAGTGCTGGGACCTTTGCTCTTTGTAGTATATATAAATGATTTGGAGGAAAATGTAACTGGTCTGATTAGTAAGTTTGCAGACGACACAAAGGTTGGTGGAATTGCGGATAGCGATGAGGACTGTCTGAGGATACAGCAGGATTTAGATTGTCTGGAGACTTGGGCGGAGAGATGGCAGATGGAGTTTAACCCGGACAAATGTGAGGTAATGCGTTTTGGAAGGGCTAATGCAGGTAGGGAATATACAGTGAATGGTAGAACCTTCAAGAGTATTGAAAGTCAAAGAGGTCTAGGAGTACAGGTCCACAGATCACTGAAAGGGGCTACACAGGTGGAGAAGGTAGTCAAGAAGGCATACGGCATGCTTGCCTTCATTGGCCGGGGCATTGAGTATAAGAATTGGCAAGTCATGTTGCAGCTGTATAGAACCTTAGTTAGGCCACACTTGGAGTATAGTGTTCAATTCTGGTCGCCACACTACCAGAAGGATGTGGAGGCTTTAGAGAGGGTGCAGAAGAGATTTACCAGAATGTTGCCTGGTATGGAGGGCATAAGCTATGAGGAGCGATTGAATAAACTCGGTTTGTTCTCACTGAAACGAAGGAGGTTGAGGGGCGACCTGATAGAGGTATACAAAATTATGCGGGGCATAGACAGAGTGGATAGTCAGAGGCTTTTCCCCAGGGTAGAGGGGTCAATTACTAGGGGGCATAGGTTTAAGGTGAGAGGGGCAAAGTTTAGAGTAGATGTACGAGGCAAGTTTTTTACGCAGAGGGTAGTGGGTGCCTGGAACTCACTACCGGAGGAGGTAGTGGAAGCAGGGACGATAGGGACATTTAAGGGGCATCTTGACAAATATATGAATAGGATGGGAATAGAAGGATACGGACCCAGGAAGTGTAGAAGAGTGTAGTTTAGTCGGGCAGTATGGTCGGCACGGGCTTGGAGGGCCGAAGGGCCTGTTCCTGTGCTGTACATTTCTTTGTTCTTTGTTCTTTGTTATACGCAATGTATCATTGCCCAGGCAGCCATCCAGAAAACCACACCAGCCCTCACAGGCTCAATGTACTTAAGCCCAGGAAGCCAACCAGCAAACCATACACCCTTCACATACGCAATGTGCCAGTCAGTCACTCAGTAAATCACACACCCCTCACATAAGCAATATTACACAGCCCAGTCAGCCACACAATACACCACACACCCCTCACATACGCAATGTACCATAGCCCAGTAAGCCACACAATACAGCACACACCCCTCACATACGCAAAGTCCCATTGCCCAGTCAGTCACTCAGTAAACCACACTCCCCTCACATAAGCAATGCACCGCAGCCCAGCCAGCCAGACAATACACCACACACCCTTCACATAATCAATGTACCATAGTCCAATCAGTCACCCAACAAAGCACACACACCTCACATACGCAATGTACCACAGCCCAGTCAGTCACTCAGTAACCCACACACCCCTTACATACGCAATGTACCATACCCCAGTCAGTCACCCAGTAAACCACACACACCTCACACACGCAATATGCCATAGCCTAGTCAGCCACCCAGTACATCACACACCCCTCACATACGCAATGTACCATAGCCCAATCAGTCACCCAGTAAACTACACCCCCCTTACACACGCAGTGTGCCACAACCCAGTCAGTCACCCATTACACCACACACCCCTCACATATGCAATGTACCATCGCCCAGTTAGCCACTCAATTCACCACACACCCATTACACACGCAATGAACCATAGCCCAGTCAGCCACACAATTGACAACACACCCCTCACACACACAATGTACCTTACAGAGTCAGTCACACTGTAAACCACGCACCCCTCACATACGCAATGTACTGCAGAACAGTCAGTCACCCAGCAAGTCACACACCCCTCACAAACGCAATGTACCATCGCTTAGTTAGCCACACAATACACCACACACCACCCACACATGCTATGTAACAGAGCCAAGTCAGTCACCCAGTAAACCACACACCCTTCACATACGTAATGTACCATTGCCCAGGCAGCCACCCAGAAAACCACACCAGCCCTCACAGGCTCAATGTACCATCGCCCAGGAAGCCAACCAGCAAACCATACACCCTTCACATACGCAATGTGCCAGTCAGTCACTCAGTAAATCACACACCCCTCACATAAGCAATATTACACAGCTCAGTCAGCCACACAATACACCACACACCCCTCACATACGCAATGTACCATAGCCCAGTAAGCCACACAATACAGCACACACCCCTCACATACGCAAAGTCCCATTGCCCAGTCAGTCACTCAGTAAACCACACTCCCCTCACATAAGCAATGTACCGCAGCCCAGACAGCCACACAGAAAACACCACACCACTCACATACGCAATGTACCATAGCCCAGTCAGTCATCCAGCAAACCACACACACCTCACATACGCAATGTACCACAGCCCAGTCAGTCACTCAGTAAATCACTCAGCCCGCACATACGCAATGTACCATAGCCCAGTCAGTCACCCAGTAAACCACACACACCTCACACACGCAATATGCCATAGCCCAGTCAGTCACCCAGTACATCACACAACCCTCACATACGCAATGTTCCACAGCCCAGTCAGTCACCCAGTAAACCACACACCCCTCACACACGCAATGTGCCACAGCCCAGTCAGTCACCCAGTACACCACACACCCCTCACACATGCAATTTACCATCGCTCAGTTAGGCACACAATTCACCACGCAACCATTACAGACGCAATGAACCATAGCCCAGTCAGCCAAACAATAGACCACACACCCCTAACACACGCAATATACCTTACTGAGTCAGTCACCCTGTAAACCACGCACCCCTCACAAACGCAATGTACCATCGCTCAGTTAGCCACACAATACACCACACACCAGCCAGACATGCTATGAACCATAGCCAAGTTAGTCACCCAGTAAAACACACACCCCTCACATATGCAATGTACCATCGCTCAGTAAGCCACACAATACAGCACACACCCATCACATACGCAAAGCCCCATTGCCCAGTCAGTCACTCAGGAAACCTCACACACCTCACATACGCAATGTACCACAGCACAGTCAGTAACCCATAAACCACACACCCCTCACATACGCAATGTACCATAGCCCAGTCAGTCACCCATTAAACCACACACACCCCTCACGCACGCAATGTACCACAGCCCAGTCAGTCACCCAGTAAACCACACACCCCTCACACACGCAATGTGCCGCAGCCCAGTCAGTCACCCAGTACACCACACACCCCTCACATATGCAATTTACCATCGTTCAGTTAGCCACACCATTCACCACACACCCATTACAGACGCAATGAACCATAGCCCAGTCAGCCACACAATAGACCACACACCCCTCACACACACAATGTACCTTACTGAGTCAATCCCCCAGTAAATCACACACCCCTCACAAACGCAATGTACAATCGCTCAGTTAGCCACAGAATACACAACACACCACCCACACATGCTATATACCATAGCCAAGTCAGTCACCCAATAAAACTCACACCCCTCGCATATGCAATGTACCATCGCTCAGTTAGCCACACAATACCACACACCTCTCACATGCGCAAGGTACCATATCCCAAGCCGTCACTCATTAAACCACACACTCTTCACGGACGCAATGTGCCATACCCCAGTCAGTCACCCAGTACACCACATACCCCTCACATACGCAATGGACGAAAGCCCAATCAGTCACCAGGTAACCACACACCCCTCACACACGCAATGTGCCATAGCCCAGTCAGTCACCCAGTACACCACATACCCCTCACATACGCAATGTACCACAGCCCAGTCAGTCACCCAGTAAACAACACACCCCTCACACACGCAATGTGCCACAGCCCAATCAGTCACCCAGTAACCACATACCCCTCACATATGCAATGACCATCGCTCAGTTAGCCACACAATACACCACTCACCACCCACACATGCTATGTACTATAGCCCAGTCAGTCACCCAGTAAACCACACACCAATCACATACGCAATGTACCATTGCCCAGGCAGCCACCCAGAAAACCACACCAGCCGTCACAGCCTCAATGTACCATAGCCCAGGAAGCCAACCAGCAAACCATACACCCTTCACATACGCAATGTGCCAGTCAATCACTCAGTAAATCACACACCCCTCACATAAGCAATATACCACAGCCCAGTCAGCCACACAATACACCACACACCCCTCACATAAGCAATATACCACAGCCCAGTCAGCCACACAATACAGCACACACCCCTCACATACGCAAAGTCCCATTGCCCAGTCAGTCACTCAGTAAACCACACTCCCCTCACATAAGCAATGTACCGGAGTCCAGACAGCCACACAGAAAACAACACACCACTCACATACTCGCCAACATTGAGGGTATTTAAAAGTTTATTGGATAAACATATGGATGATAATGGCATAGTGTAGGTTAGATGGCTTTTGTTTCGGTGCAACATCGTGGGCCGAAGGGCCTGTACTGCGCTGTATTGTTCTATGTTCTATACGCAATGTACCATAGCGCAGTCAGTCACCCAGTAAAACACACACACCCCTCACGCACGCAATTTACCACAACCAGTCAGTAACCTAGGAAACCGCACAGCCCTCACATACACAATGTGCCATTGCCCAGTCAGCCAGACAATACACCACACACCCCTCACATAAGCAATGTACCATAGCCCAGACAGCCACACAGAAAACCACGCACCCCTCACTTACGCAATGTACCATAGCCCAGTCACTCACCCAGTAAACTGCACACTCCTCACATAGACAATGTACCAAAGCCCAGTCAGTCACCCAGCAAACCACGCACCCCTCACATACACAGTGTACCTCAGCACAGTCAGTCACCTAGTACACCACACACCCCTCACATACGCAATGTGTAGGGCAGCACGGTAGCATTGTGAATAGCACAATTGCTTCACAGCACCAGGGTCCCAGGTTCGATTCCTGCTTGGGTCACTGTCTGTGCGGAGTCTGCACATCCTCCCCGTGTGTGCGTGGGTTTCCTCCGGGTGCTCCGGTTTCCTCCCACAGTCCAAAGATGTGCAGGTTAGGTGGATTGGCCATGATAAATTGCCCTTAGTGTCCAAAATTGCCCTTAGTGCTGGGTGGGGTTACTGGGTTATGGGGATAGGGTGGAAGTGTTGACCTTGGGTTGGGTGCTCTTTCCATGAGCCAGTGCCGACTCGATGGGACGAATGGCCTCCTTCTGCGTTGTAAATTTTATGATAATGTACCATTGCCCAGTCAGTCACCCAGAAAACCACACTCCCCTTACATACGCAATGTACCATTGCCCAGTTCGCCACACAATACACACACGCCCCTCACATAAGCAATGGAACATCGACCAGTCAGTCACCCGGTACACCACACACCCCTCACATACGCATTGTACGATCCCACAATTAGTCAGCCGATACACCACATACCCCTCACATACGCAATGTACCATAGCGCAGACAGTCACCCAGTAAACCACACACCCCTCATATTCGCAATGTACCATATCCCAATTAGTCACCCAGTAAACCACACACCCCTCACATACGCAATGTGCCATCGCCCTGTCAGTCAGCCAGTACACCGCACACCCCTCAAATACGCAATGTACCATAGCCCAGTCAGTCACCCAGTAAACCACACTCCCCTCACATACTCAATGTACCATTGACCATAGGCTGGTTAACCACACAATACAACACACAACTCTCACATACGCATTGTACGATCCCACATTTAGTCAGCCGATACACCACATACGCCTTACATACGCAATGTACCATAGCGCAGACAGTCACCCAGTACACCACACACCCCACACATACAAAATGTACCAAAGCCCAGTAAGTCACCCAGTAACCCGCACACTCCTCACATACACAATGTGCCAAAGCCCCGTCAGTCACCCAGCAAACCACACACCCCTCACATACGCAATGTACCATAGCCCAGTTAGTCACCCAGTAAACCACACACCCCTCACATACGCAATGTACCATTGTCCAGTTAGCCACACAATACACCACACACCCCTCACGTACGCAATGTACCACAGACCAGTCAGTCACCCAGGACACCGCACACCCCACAGATACGCAATGTACCATAGCCCTGTTAGCCATACAATTCACCACACAACCATCACATTTGCAATGTACCATATCCCAGTTAGTCACCCAGTAAACCACACACCCCTCACACAACCAATGGACCATAGCCCATTCAGTCACCCAGCAAACCACACACCCTCACATTCGCAATGTACCATTGCCCAGTTTGCCACACAATACACCACACACCCCTCACATATGCAATGGACCATAGCCCAGTCAGTCACCCAGCAAACCACACATCCCTCACATACGCAATGTACCATTACCCTGTCAGTCAGCCAGTACACCGCACACCCCTCACATACGCAAAGCTCCATAGTCCAGTCAGTCACCCAGTAAACCACACACCCCTCTAATACCCAATGTACATTGACGATAGGCTGGTTAACCACACAATACACCACACACCCCTCACATACGCATTGTACGATCCCACAATTATTCAGCCGATACACCACATACCCCTCACATACGCAATGTACCATAGCGCAGTAAGGCTATAGTTCGAGTACATTAGATGGTTCCGTTTTTGTCCAATGTGTGCAGGAGGGTTTCCTCACACAGTATGTAGATAGGCCAACGAGAGGCGAGGCCATATTGGATTTGGTACTGGGTAATGAACCAGTACAGGTGTTAGATTTGGAGGTAGGTGAGCACTTTGGTGATAATGACCACAATTCGATTACGTTTACTTTAGTGATGGAAAGGGATAGGTATATACCGCCGGGCAAGAATTATATCTGGGGGAAAGGCAATTATGATGCGATGAGGCAAGACTTAGGATGGATCGGATGGAGAGGAAAACTGCGGGAGATGGGCACAATGGAAATGTGGAGCTTGTTCAAGGAACAGCTACTGAGTGTCCTTGATAAGTATGTACCTGTCAGGCAGGGAGGAAGTGGTCGAGTGAGGAACCGTGGTTTACTAAAGCAGTCGAGACACTTGTCAAGAGGAAGAAGGAGACTTATGTAAAGATGAGACATGAAGGTGCAGTTAGGGCGCTCGAGAGTTGCAAGTTAGCTAGGAAGGACCTAAAGAGAGAGCTAAGAAGAGCCAGGAGGGGACATGAGAAGTCTTTGGCAGGTAGGATCAAGGATAACACTAAAGCTTTCCATAGATATGTGAGAAATAAAAGAATGATTAGGGTAAGAGTAGGGCCAGTCAAGGACAGGAGTGGGAAGTTGTGCTTGGAGTCCGAGGAGATAGAAGAGGTGCTAAAGGAATATTTTTCGTCAGTATTCTCACAGGAAACAGACAGTGATGTCGAGGAGAATACCGAGATACAGGCTACTAGACTAGAAGGACTTGAGGTTCATAAGGAGGAGGTGTTAGCAATTCTGGAAAGTGTGACAATGGATAAGTCACCTGGGCCAGTTGGGATTTATCCTAGGATTCTCTGGGAAGCTAGGTAGGAGATTGCTGAGCCTTTGGCCTTGATCTTTAAGTCATCTTTGTCTACAGGAATAGTCCCAGAAGACTGGAGGATAGCAAATGTTGTCCCCTCGTTCAAGAAGGGGAGCAGAGATAACCCCGGTAACTATAGACCAGTGAGCCTTACTTCTGTTGTGGGAAAAATATTGGAAAGGTTTATAAGAGATAGGATGTATAATCATCTGGAAAGGAATAATTTGATTAGAGATAGTCAACACGGTTTTTTGAAGGGTAGGTCGTGCCTCACAAACCTTATTGAGTTCTTTGAGAAGGTGACCAAACAGGTGGATGAGGGTAAAGCAGTTGATGTGGTGTATATGGATTTCAGTAAAGCGTTTGATAACGTTCGCCATGGTAGGCTACTGCAGAAAATACGGAGGCATGGGATTCAGGGTGATTTAGCAGTTTGGATCAGAAATTGGCTAGCTGGAAGAAGACAAAGGGTGGTGGTTGATGGGAAATGTTCAGACTGGAGTCCAGTTACTAGTGGTGTACCACAAGGATCTGTTTTGGGGCCACTGCTGTTTGTCATTTTTATAAATGACCTGGAGGAGGGCGTGGAAGGATGGGTGAGTAAATTTGCAGATGACACTAAAGTCAGTGGAGTTGTGGACAGTGCGGAAAGATGTTACAAGTAACAGAGGGACATAGATAAGCTGCTGCGCCTGGCTGAGAGGTGGCAAATGGAGTTTAATGCAGAAAAGTGTGAGGTGATTAATTTTGGAAGGAATAACAGGAAGACTGAGTACTGATCTAATGGTAAGATTCTTGGCAGTGTGGATGAGCAGAGAGATCTCGGTGACCATTACATAGATCCTGAAAGCTGCCACCCAGGTTGAGAGGGTCGTTAAGAAGGCGTACGGTGTGTTAGCTTTTATTGGTAGAGGGATTGAGTTTAGGAGCCATGAGGTCATGTTGCAGCTGTACAAAACTCTGCTGCGACCGCATTTGGAGTATTGCATGCAATTCTGGTCGCCGCATTATAGGAAGGATGTGGGAGCATTGGAAAGGGTACAGGTGAGATTTACCAGGATGTTGCCTTATATGGAGGGAAGATCTTATGAGGAAAGGCTGAGGGACCTGATGCTGTTTTCGTCAGAGAGAAGAAGGTTAAGAGTTGACTTAATTGAGGCATGCAAGATGATCAGAGGATTGGATAGGGTGGACAGTGATAGCCTTTTTCCTATGATGGTGTTGTCGAGGACGAGGGAACATATCTTTAAATTGAGGGGAGATAGATATAGGACAGATGTCAGAGGTAGGTTCTTTACTCAGAGAATAGAAAGGGCGTTGAGTGCCCTGCCTGCAACAGTAGTGGACTCGCCAAACCAAAGGTCATTCAAACGGTCATTGGATAGACATATGGACAATAAGGGAACAGTGTAGATGGGCTTTAGCGTGGTTTCACAGGTCGGCGCAACATTGAGGGCCGAAGGGCCTGTACTGCGCTGTAATGTTCTATGTTCTATGTTTAAACCTCACACACCTAGCACACGCAATGTACCATAGCCCAGTCAGTCACCCAGTAAACCACACACCTCTCACATACGCAATGTACCACGGCCCAGTCAGTCACCCAGTAAACCTCACACCCCTAACACACGCAATGTACCATAGCCCAGTCAGTCACCAGTACACCACATCACCTCTCACATATGCAATGTACCATAGCCCACTCAGTCACTCAGTAAACCACTCACCCCTGACATACGCAATGTACCAAAGCCCAGTCAGCCACCCTGCAAAACACACACACCTCACATACGCAACTTACCACAGCCCAGTCAGTCACACTGCAAACCACTCATCCCTCACTTACGCAATGAGCCATAGTCCAGTCAGCCATCCAGGAAACCACAAACCCTTCAGATACGCAATGAACCATAGCCCAGTCAGACACACATTACACGACACACCGCTCACATGCGCAATGTACCATAGCACAGTTAGGCACACAATACACCTCACACGCCTCGCATACGCAATGTACGATAGCCCAGTCACTCACCCAGTAAAGCACACACCCTTCACATACGGAATGTACCATAGCCCAACCAGTCATACAATGAACCACATACCCCTCACATACGCAACGGACCATTGCGCAGCCAGTCACCCAGTAAACAACGCACCCCTAACATCGCAATGTACCATATCCGAGCCAGTCACCCGGTAAACGACACACCCCTCACATAGGCAATGTACCATAGCCCAATCAGTCACCCAGTACACCAACACCCCTCACATACGCAACGTACCCTCTCCCTTAGGCACACAATACACCACACACCCCTCAAATATGCTATATACAATAGCCTAGTTGTCCACACATTACACCACATACCCCTCACATACTCAAAGTACCATGGCCCTGCAGACACCCAGCAAACCAGACACCTGCCACATACTCAATGTACCATTGCCCAGTCAGCTACACAATACACCACACACCCTTCACATACGTAATGTACCAAAGCCCAGTCAGTCACCCATTAAGCCACACACCTCTCACCTACGCAATGGACCATAGCACAGTCACCCAGTAAACCGCACACCTCTCACATATGCAAAGTACAATAGCCCAATCAGTCACCCAGTGCACCACACACCCCTCACATACGCAATGTACCATATCACATTCAGTCACCCAGTAAACCACACACCCCTTACATACGCAATGTACCATAGCCCAGTCAGTCACCCAGTTAACCACACACCTCTCACATACGCAATGTGCCTTAGCCCAGTCAGCCACACAATTCACCACACACCCCTGACATGCGCAATGTACAATACCCCAGATAGTCACCTGGTAAAACGCACCTGCATATATGCATTGTACAATAGCCCAGTGAGTCATAGAACATAGAACATAGAAAATACAGCACAGAACAGGCCCTTCGGCCCACGATATTGTGCCGAACCTTTGTCCCAGATTAATCATAGATTATCATTGAATTTACAGTGCAGAAGGAGGCCATTCGGCCCTTTGAGTCTGCACCGGCTCTTGGAAAGAGCACCCTACTCAAACTCAACACCTCCACCCAACACCAAGGGCAATTTGGACATTAAGGGCAATTTATCCTTGGCCAATTCACCTAACCCGCACATCTTTGGACTGTGGGAGGAAACCGGAGCACCCGGAGGAAACCCACGCAGACACGGGGAGGACGTGCAGACTCCGCACAGACAATGACCCAAGCCGGAATCGAACCTGGGACCATGGAGCTGTGAAGCAATTGTGCTATCCACAATACTACCGTGCTGCCCTTAAGAACAAATAAATCTACACTACATCATTTTACCTTAATCCATGTACCTATCCAATATCTGCTTGAAGGTCCCTAATGTTTCCGACTCAACTACTTCCACAGGCAGTGTATTCCATGCCCCCACTACTCTCTGGGTAAAGAACCTACCTCTGATATCCCTCCTATACCTTCCACCTTTCACCTTAAATTTATGTCCCCTTGTAATGGTTTGTTCCACCCGGGGAAAGAGTCTCTGACTGTCTACTCTATCTATTCCCCTGATCATCTTGTAATCCTCTATCAAGTCGCCCCTCATCCTTCTCCGCTCTAATGAGAAAAGGCCTAGCGCCCTCAACCTTTCGTCGTAAGACCTACTCTCCATTCCAGGCAACATCCTGGTAAATCTTCTTTGCACCTTTTCCAGAGCTTCCACATCCTTCCTAAAATGAGGCGACCAGAACTGTACACAGTACTCCAAATGTGGCCTTACCAAAGTTTTGTACAGCTGCATCATCACCTCACGGCTCTTAAATTCAATCCCTCTGTTAATGAACGCGAGCACACCATAGGCCTTCTTCACAGCTCTATCCACTTGAGTGGCAACTTTCAAAGATGTATGAACATAGACCCCAAGATCTCTCTGCTCCTCCACATTGCCATGAACTCTACCGTTAACCCTGTATTCCGCATTCATATGTGTCCTTCCAAAATGGACAACCTCACACTTTTCAGGGTTAAACTCCATCTGCCACTTCTCAGCCCAGCTCTGCATCCTATCTATGTCTCTTTGCATCCGACACCAGCCCTCCTTACTATCCACAATTCCACCAATCTTCGTATCGTCTGCAAATTTACTGACCCACCCTACAACTCCCTCATCCAAGTCATTAATGAAAATCACTAACAGCAGAGGACCCAGAACTGATCCCTGCGGTACGCCACTGGTAACTGGGATCCAGGCTGAATATTTGCCATCCACCACCACTCTCTGACTTCTATCGGTTAGCCAGTTCGTTCTTCAACTGGCCAAATTTCCCACTATCCCATGCCTCCTTACTTTCTGCATAAGCCTATCATGGGGAACTTTATCAAATGCCTTACTAAAATCCATGTACACGACATCCACTGCTTTACCTTCATCCACATGCTTGGTCACCTCCTCAAATAATTCAATAAGACTTGTAAGGCAAGACCTACCCCTCACAAATCCGTGCTGACTCTCCCTAATCAAGCAGTGTCTTTCCAGATGCTCAGAAATCCTATCCTTCAGTACCCATTCCATTACTTTGCCTACCACCGAAGTAAGACTAACTGGCCTGTAATTCCCAGGGTTATCCCTAATTCCTTTTTTGAACAGGGGCTCGACATTCGCCACTATCCAATCCCCTGGTACCACCCCTGTTGACAGTGAGGACGAAAAGATCATTGCCAACGGCTCTGCAATTTCATCTCTTGCTTCCCATAGAATCCTTGGATTTTTCCCGTCAGGCCCGGGGGACTTGTCAATCCTCAAGTTTTTCAAAATGCCCAACACATCTTCCTTCCAAACAAGTATTTCCTCGAGCTTACCAATCTGTTTCACACTGTCCTCTCCAACAATATTGCCCCTCTCATTTGTAAATACAGAAGAAAAGTACTCGTTCAAGACCTCTCCTATCTCTTCAGACTCAATACACAATCTCCCGCTACTGTCCTTGATCGGACCTACCCTCGCTCTAGTCATTCTCATATTTCTCACATATGTGGAAAAGGCCTTGGGGTTTTCCTTGATCCTACCCGCCAAAGATTGTTCATGCCCTCTCTTAGCTCTCCTAATCCCTTTCTTCAGTTCCCTCCTGGCTATCTTGTATCCCTCCAATGCCCTGTCTGAACCTTGTTTCCTCAGCCTTACATCAGTCACCTTTTTCCTCTTAACAAGCCATTCAACCTCTCTTGTCAACCATGGTTCCCTCACTCGACCATCTTTTCCCTGCCTGACAGGGACGTACATATCAAGGACACGTAGCACCTGTTCCTTGAACAAGTTCCACATTTCACTTATGTCCTTCCCTGCCAGCCTACGTTCCCAACTGATGCACTTCAATTCTTGTCTGACAACATCGTATTTACCCTTCCCTCAATTGTAAACCTTGCCCTGTTGCACGTACCTATCCCTCTCCATTACTAAAGTGAAAGTCACAGAATTGCGGTCACTATCTCCAAAATGCTCCCCCACTAACAAATCTATCACTTGCCCTGGTTCAGTACCCAGTACTCAATCCAATATTGCCCCTCCTCTGGTCGGACAATCTACATACTGTGTTAGAAAAGCTTCCTGGACACACTGCACAAACACCACCCCATCCAAACTATTTCATCAAAAGAGTTTCCACTCAATATTTGGGAAGTTAAAGTCGCCCATGTCTACTACCCTATGACTTCTGCACATTTCCAAAATCTGTTTCCCAATCAGTTCCTCCACATCTCTGTTACTATTGGGGGGGCCTATTGAAAACTCCTAACAAGGTGACTGCTCATTTCCAATTTCTTCACCAGGCAAACCATACACCCCTCACATACGCAATGTGCGATCGCCCAATCAGTCACCCATTGACACCACAAAACCCTTACATACGCAATACACCATAGCCCAGTCAGTCACCCACTAAACCACACAGTCCTTACATACGCAATGTTCCATAGCCCAGCCAGTCACTCAGTCAACCACACACCGCTCACATACGCAATGTGCCATAGCCCAGTCAGTCACCCGGCAAACCACACCCCCCCCCACAAACCCAATGTACCATAGCCCGGTTAACCACACAATACACCACATACCCCTCACATGTGGAATGAACCATAGCCCACTCAATCACACAACAAACCTCACACACCTCACATGCGCAATGTACGATCGCCCAATTAGTCACCCAGTGCACCTCTTACATATGCAATGTACCATAGTCATGTCAGCCATACAATACACCACACTGCCCTCAATGCGCAATGTACCATAGCATAGTCAGTCTCTCAGTAAACCAGTCATCTCTCACATACACAATGTACCATAGCCTAGTCAGTCACACAGTAAACCACAAACCCCTCACACGCGCAATGTATCGGAGCCCAGTAAACCGCACAATAAACCCAGCACACATCGCATATGCAATGAACCATAGCCCACTTAGCCACACAGTACACCACACACCCCTCACATAAGCAATGTACCATAACCCAGTTAGTCACACTGTACATTACACACCCCTCATCTAGGCAATGTACCATATCCCAGTCAGTCAAACAGTAAAGCACTAACCCCTCACTAACGCAATGTACCATAGCCCAGTCCGTCACCCAGCAAACCACACACCCCTCACACACGTAATGTACCATAACCCGGTTAACCACACAAACCACGCACCCCTCACCACAGGCCAGTAAGTCACACAATACACCACACACCCTTCACATACGCAATTTGCCAGGGACCAGTCAGTCACACAATACACCATACTCCTCTCACATCCGCAATGTACCCTAGCCCAGTCAGTCACCCAGTAAACTACACGCCCCTCACATATGCAATGTACCATAGCCCAGTCCGTCACCCAGCAAACCACACACCCCTCACACACGTAATGTACCATAACCCGGTTAACCACACAATACACCACACACCCTACGCATACGCAATATACGATCCCACAATCAGTCACCCAATACACCACACACCCCTGACATATGGAATGTACCATAGCTCAGACACTCACCTAGTAAACCACTCACCGTCACATACGCAATTTACGATAGCCCAGGCAATCATGCAGTAAACCACACACCCCTCACACACGCTATGTACCATAGCCTTGTCAGTCACTCAGTAAACCACTCACCCCTCAGGTACGCAATGTACCATAGCCCAGTCAGCCACCCAGCAAAAGACACACACCTCACATACGCAACGTACCATAGCACCATCAGTCAATCTGCAAACCACGCACCCCTCACGTACGCAATGTACCATAGCCCAGTTTGCCGCACAATACACCACACACCCCTCACATACGCAATGTACCATCGCCCAGTCAGTCACGTAGTAAACCACACGCCCCTCGCATACGCAATGTACGATCGCCTAATAAGTCACTCAGAACACCACACACCTATCAGAACGCAATGTACCATAGCCCAGTCAGTCACCCAGTAAACCACACACCCCCCCAGACACGCAATGTACCATAGCAAGGTTAACCACAAAATACATCACATACCCCTCACATACGAAATGTACCATAGCCCAGTCAGTCACCAGTACACCAAAACAATTCTCACATACGCAATGTACCATAGCCCAGTCAGTAACCAGTACACCACAACACCTGTCACAAATGCAATGTACCAAAGCCGAATCAGCCACCCAGCAAAACACACACCCCTCACATACGCAATGTACCATAGCCCAGTCAGTTGCCCAGTGAACCCCACACCTCTCACGTACGCAATGTATCATAGCCCAGTCAGTCACTCAGTGGCCACACACCGTTCACATACGCAATGTACCATAGCCCAGTCAGTCACCCGTTAAACCACACAGCGCTCACATGTGCAATGTACCATAGCTCAGTCAGCTACACAATACACCACACACCTCTCACATATGCAATGCACCATAGCACAGTCAGTCACTCAGTAACCACACACCCTTCAGATGCGCAATGTAGCATAGCCCAGTCAGTCACCCAGAAAACCACACACCCCACACATACGCAATGTATCATAGCCCAGTCAGTTGCCCAGTAAACCACACACCCCACACATACGCAATGTATCATAGCCCAGTCAGTTCCCAGTAAACCACACACCCCTCACATACGCAATGTACGATCCCACAACCAGTCACCCAGTACACCACGTACCACTCACATACGTCATGTTCCATAGGCCAGTCAGCCATTCTGAAAACCACGCACCCCTCACATACGCAATGTACCATAGCCCTGTTAGCCACACAATACGCCGCACCCCTCACAACCGCAATGTACCCTAGCACAGTCAGTCACTCAGTAAACCACACACCCCTCACATTCGCAATGTACCATGGCACCGTCAGTCACCCAGTAAACCACACACCTCTCACAGACGGAATGCACCATTTCCCAGTCAGTCACCGAGCAAACCACACACCCCTCGCACATGCAATGTACCATAGCACGGTTAACCACACATTACACCACACACCACTCACATAATATGCATTGTACCATAGCTCAGTCTGTCACCCAGTACACCACACACCCCTCACACAGGCAATGTGCAATAGCCCAGTCAGTCACCCAGTAAGCACACCGCTCACATACGCAATGTACCATCGCCCATTAAGCCATCCAGCAAACCACACACCCCTCACACACGCAATGTACCATCGACCATTAAGCCATCCAGCAAACCACACACCCCTCACATACGCAATGTACCATATCCCGCTTAACCACACAATACACCACACACAACTGACATACCCAATATACCATTGACCAGTCAGTCACCAAGTAAACCACACACCCCTCACAAACGCACTGTACCGTAGCCCAGTCAGTCACCCAATGCAACACACACTACTCACATACACATGGTACCATAGCCCAGTCAGTCACCCCGAAAACCACGCACCCCTTACATACGCAATGTACCATCACTCCACTATTTCTTCAGCTGTCTCCTTTAGAACTCTAGGATGTAGCCCATCTGGGCCTGGAGATTTATCAATTTTTAGACCTCTTAGTTTATCTAGCACTTTCTCCTTTGTGATGGTTACCATATTCAACTCTGCCCCCTGACTTTCCGTAATTGTTGGGATATTACTCATGTCTTCTACTGTGAAGACTGACGCAAAGTACTTATTCAGTTCCTCAGCTATTTCCTTGCCTCCCATCAAAAAATTACCAGCGTCATTTTGGAGCGACCCAATGTCAACTTTTGCCTCCCGTTTGTTTTTAAAGTATTTAAAGAAACTTTTACTATCATTCCTAATGTTACTGGCTAGCCTACCTTCATATTTGATCCTCTCTTTCCTTATTTCTCTCTTTGTTATCCTCTGTTTATTTTTGTAGCCTTCCCAATCTTCTGACTTCCCACTACTCTTTGCCACTTTATAGGCTTTCTCTTTTGCTTTGATGCATTCCCTAACTTCCTTTGTCAGCCATGGCTGCCTAATCCCCCCCTCTGATAACCTTTCTTTTCTTTGGGATGAACCTCTGTACTGTGTCCTCAATTATTCCCAGAAACTCCTGCCATTGCTGTTCTACTGTCTTTCCCACTAGGCTCTGCTCCCAGTCGATTTTCGTCAGTTCCTCCCTCATGCCCCTGTAGTTACCTATTTTTAACTGTAACACCTTTACATCTGATTCTACCTTCTTTCTTTCAAATTGGAGATTGAATTCTACCATATTATGATCACTGCCTCCTAAGTGCTCCCTTACTTTAAGATCTTTAATCAAGTCTGGCTCATTACATAACACTAAGTGCAGAATGGCCTGTTCCCTCGTGGGCTCCATCACAAGCTGTTCCAAAAAGCCCTCCTGTAAACATTCAATGAATTCCCTTTCCTTGGGTCCACTGGAAGCATTATTTACCCAGTCCACCTGCATATTGAAGTGCCCCATGATCATTGTGACCTTGCCTTTCTGACATGCACTTTCTATTTCCTGGTGCATTTTGTGCCCCCTGTCCTGACCAATGTTAGGAGGTCTGTACATAACTCCCATTATGTTTTTTTTGCCTTTGTGATTCCTCAATTCTACCCACACAGACTCCACATCATCTGACCCTATGTCGTTTAGTGCTAGTGATTTAATTTCATTCCTAATTAACAAGGCAACCCCGCCCCCTCTGTCCACCTCTCTGTCTTTTCGATAGGTTGTGAATCCCTGGCTGTTTAAATGCCAGTCCTGAACCCACTGCAACCATGTCTCTGTGATGCCTACCACATCATGCCTGCCAGTCACAATCTGGGCCACAAGCTCATCTGCCTTGTTCCGTACACTGCGCGCATTTAAATATAGCACCTTTAATTCTCTATTGACCGTCCCTTTTTGTTTTCTTCGTGGGGTGGACCTTGGTTTACTGAGCCTTTCCATACACTGTGTCATATTTTGTGGGATGGGGACAATCCTAACCTCTCCTGAGTTTTGTCTTTTCGTGCTTTTTTGTATTCCTCAGCAGCTACGCTTCCCACTGATTATTTCACCTCTTGGTTCCCTGATTTTCCCCTCCAACCCCCCAATCATTAGTTTAAAGTCCTATTGATCACCCTATTTACTCTTTTCCCCAGAACACTGGTCCCAGCTCGGTTCAGGTGGAGACCATCCGAACGGTATAGGTCCCCCCTGTCCCAAAACTGATGCCAGTGTCCCATGAAAATGAACCCCTCTTTCCCACACCACTCTTTCAGCCACGTGTTAACTTCCCTTATTCTTGCCTCCCTATGCCAATTTGCACGTGGCTCGGGCAGTAATCCGGAGGCCCTCTTTTCTAGACTTGCCTATGTTGTTGGTACCGACATGGACCACAACAACTGTATCCTCCCCCTCCCTCTCCAGTATCCTTTCAAGCCGGTCAGAGATGTCCCGCACCCTAGCACCGGGCAGGCAACATACCATGCGGGACTCTTTATCCTGCTCACAAAGGATACCATCTTTTCCCCAGATAATAGAATCCCCCACAACTACAACTTGCCTATTTACTCCCTCCCCTTGAATGGCCTGCTGAACCATGGTGCCTTGGTCAGCTGACTCATCCTTCCTGCAGCCCTGTTCGCCATCCACACAGGGAGCAAGTGCCTCATACCTGTTGGACAGAGTCAAGGGCTGAGGCTCCTGAGTTCCTGACTGCTGGTTCCCTTTACCAGCCTGACTTGCAGTCACACACTGCTGTCCCTGGCCACTGGCAGGATTTAAACTACTTACTCTGACAGGTGTGACTGCCTCCTGAAACACAGTGTCCAGGTACGTCTCCCCCTCCGGATGTGCCTCAGTGTTTGAAGCTCAGACTCCAGCTCATCAACTCTGAGCCGGAGCTCTTCGAGCAGCCAACACTTACTGCAGATGTGGTCGCTGAAGTTCGCAATGGGATCTGCCAGCTCCCACATCAAGCAGGTCAAGCACATCACCTGACCACCCCTCACATACGCAATGAACCACCGCCCAGTCAGTCAAACAATACACCATACACCCCTCACATGCTCAACGTACCATAGCCCAGTGAGTCACCCAGTAAACCACACACCCCTCACAAACGCAATGTACCACCGCCCTGTCAGTCACCCAATACACCACACAACCCTCACAAACGCAATGTTCCATAGCCCAGTCAGTCACTCAGTAAACCACACACCCCTCACAAATGCAATGTACCACCGCCCTGTCAGTCACCCAATACACCACACACCCCTCACTATCGCAATGTACCATCGGCCAGTCAGTCACCCAGTACACCACACACCCTTCACATTCGCAATGTACCATAGCCCAGTCAGTCACACAATATACCACACTCCCCTCACATCCGCAATGTACCCTAGCCTAGTCAGTCACCCAGTAAACCACATGCCCCTCACATACGCAATGTACCATAGCCCAGTTAGCCGCACAATACACCACACACCCCTCACATACGCAATGTACCATAGTCCAGTCAGTCACGCAGTAAACCACACGCCCCTCGCATACGCAATGTATGATCGCCTAATAAGTCACCCAGAACACCACACACCTCTCAGATACTCAATGTACCATAGCCCAGTCAGTAACCCTGTAAACCACACACCCCTCACACACGCAAAGTACCATAGCAAGGTTAACAACAAAATAAACCACACACCCCTCACATACGCAATTAACCATCCCACAATCTGTCACCCAATACATCACACACCCCTCACATATGAAATGTACCATAGCCCAGTCAGTGACACATTAAACCACTCACGCCTCACATACGCAATGTACCATAGCCGAGTCAGCCACCCTGCAAAACACACACCCCTCACATACGCAACGTACATTAGCACAGTCAGTCACCATGCAAATCACGCACCCCTCGCAAACGCAATGTACCATAGCCCAGTGAGTCACACAATACACCACACACCCCTTACATACGCAATGTACCATAAAACACTCAGCCACACAGCATAACTCACACACATCACATACGCAAAGTACCATAGCCCTGTTAGCTACACAATACAACAAACCCCTCACATTAGCAATATACCCTCGCGTAGGCAGTCACTCAGTAAACCACACCCCTCTCACAGACGCAATGTACCATAGCCCAGTCAGTCACACAATACATCACACACCCCTCACATACGCAATGTACCGTCTCCCTGTCAGTCACCCAGTAAACCACACACCCCTCACATACGCAATGAACCATAGCCCAGTCAGTTGCACAGTGAACCACACATCTCTCACATACGCAATGTACCATTGCCCAGTCAGTCACCAGTACACCACGACACCTCTCACAAATGCAATGTACCATAGCCCAGTCAGTCACTCAGTAAACCACTCACTCCTCACATACACAATGTACCATAGGCCAGTGAGTCAAACACTTCACCACAAACCACTCAAATACTCAATGAACCAGAGCCATGTCAGTCACACAATACTACACACACCCATCACATACGCAATGTACCCCAGCCCGGTCAGTCACTCAGTAAACCACACACCTCTCACATATGCAATGGACTATAGCCCAGGCAGCCACACAATACAACACACACCCCTCACATATGCAATGTACCATAGCCCAGTCAGTCACTCAGTTACCACACAGCGCTCACATGTGCAATGCTCCATAGCCCAGTCAGCTACACAATACACCACCCACCCCTCACATGCACCATGTACCACAGCCCAGTCACTCAGCCAGTAAACCACACACCATTCACATACGCAATGTACCGTAGTCCAGTCAGTCACCAAAAACAGCACTCATACCTCACATACGCAATGTAGCATAGCCCAGTCAGTCACACAGAAAACCACACACCCCTCACATACGCAATGTACGATCGCACAATCAGTCACCCAGTACACCACGCACCATTCACATACGCAATGTACCATAACCCAGCCAGTCACTAGTAAATCACACACCCCTCACATACGCAACGTACGATAGCACAGTCAGTCACCATGCAAATCACAAACCCCTCGCAAACGCAATGTACCATTGCCCAGTCAGTCACACAATATACCACACTCCCCTCACATCCGCAATGTACCCTAGCCTAGTCAGTCACCCAGTAAACCACACGCCCCTCACATACGCAATGTACCATAGCCCAGTTAGCCGCACAATACACCACACACCCCTCACATACGCAATGTACCACAGTCCAGTCATTCACCCAGTAAACCGCACACTCCTCACATAGACTATGTACCAAAGCCCAGTCAGTCACCCAGCAAACCACGCAACCCTCACATACACAGTGTACCAAAGCCCAGTCAGTCACCCAGCAAACCACACACCCCTCACATACACAGTGTACCATAGCCCAGTCAGTCACCCTGGAAACCACAAACCCCTCACATACGCAATGTACCTCAGCACAGTCAGTCACCTATTACACCACACACCCCTCACATACGCAATGTGTAGGGCAGCACGGTAGCATTGTGAATAGCACAATTGCTTCACAGCACCAGGGTCCCAGGTTCGATTCCTGCTTGGGTCACTGTCTGTGCGGAGTCTGCACATCCTCCCCGTGTGTGCGTGGGTTTCCTCCGGGTGCTCCGGTTTCCTCCCACAGTCCAAAGATGTGCAGGTTAGGTGGATTGGCCATGGTAAATTGCCCTTAGTGTCCAAAATTGCCCTTAGTGTTGTGTAGAGTTACTGGGTTATGGGGATAGGGTGGAGGTGTTGACCTTGGGTTGGGTGCTCTTTCCATGAGCCAGTGCAGACTCGATGGGACGAATGGCCTCCTTCTGCGTTGTAAATTTTATGATAATGTCAGTTAGAGGGGTGCTGTGCTCTGACTGTGAGATGTGGCAGGTCCGGGAGGCTTCCAGCGTCCCGGATGGCTTCATCTGCAGAAAGTGCACCCAACTGCAGCTCCTCACAGACCGCATGGTTCGGTTGGAGCAGCAATTGGATGCACTTAGGAGCATGCAGGTGGCGGAAAGCGTCATAGATCGCAGTTATGTAAGTGTGGTCACACCCAAGGTGCAGGCAGAGAAATGGGTGACCACCAGAAAGGGCAGGCAGTCAGTGCAGGAATCCCCTGTGGTTGTCCCCCTCTCGAACAGATATACCCCTTTGGATACTGTCGGGGGGGATAGCCTATCAGGGGAAAACAGCAGCAGCCAGAGCAGTGGCACCACGGCTGGCTCTGATGTTCAGAAGGGAGGGTCAAAGCGCAGAAGAGTAATAGTTATAGGGGACTCTATAGTCAGGGGCACAGATAGGCGCTTCTGTGGACGTGAAAGAGACTCCAGGATGGTATGTTGCCTCCCTGGTGCCAGGGTCCAGGATGTCTCCGAACGGGTAGAGGGAATCCTGAAGGGGGAGGGCAAACAGGCAGAGGTCGTTGTACATATTGGTACTAACGACATAGGCAGGAAGGGACATGAGGTCCTGCAGCAGGAGTTCAGGGAGCTAGGCAGAAAGTTAAAAGACAGGACCTCGAGGGTTGTAATCTCGGGATTACTCCCTGTGCCACGTGCCAGTGAGGCTAGAAATAGGAAGATAGAGCAGACAAACACGTGGCTAAACAGCTGGTGTAGGAGGGAGGGTTTCTGTTACCTGGACCACTGGGAGCTCTTCCGGGGCAGGTGTGACCTGTATAAGATGGACGGGTTGCATCTAAACCGGAGAGGCATAAATATCCTGGCCGCGAGATTTGCTAGTGTCACACGGGAGGGTTTAAACTAGTATGGCAGGGGGGTGGGCACGGGGGCAATAGGTCAGAAGGTGAGAGCATTGAGGGAGAACTAGGGAATAGGGACAGTGTGGCTCTGAGGCAGAGCAGACGGGGAGAAGTTGCTGAACACAGCGGGTCTGGTGGCCTGAAGTGCATATGTTTTAATGCAAGGAGCATTACGGGTAAGGCAGATGAACTTAGAGCTTGGATTACTACTTGGAACTATGATGTTGTTGCCATTACAGAGACCTGGTTGAGGGAAGGGCAGGATTGGCAGCTAAACGTTCCAGGATTTAGATGTTTCAGGCGGGATAGAGGGGGATGTAAAAGGGGAGGCGGAGTTGCGCTACTTGTTCAGGAGAGTATCACAGCTATACAGCGAGAGGACACCTCAGAGGGCAGTGAGGCTATATGGGTAGAGATCAGGAATAAGAAGGGTGCAGTCACAATGTTGGGGGTATACTACAGGCCTCCCAACAGCCAGCGGGAGATAGAGGAGCAGATAGGTAGACAGATTTTGGAAAAGAGTAAAAACAACAGGGTTGTGGTGATGGGAGACTTCAACTTCCCCAATATTGACTGGGACTCACTTAGTGCCAGGGGCTTAGACGGGGCAGAGTTTGTAAGGAGCATCCAGGAGGGCTTCTTAAAACAATATGTAAACAGTCCAACTAGGGAAGGGGCGGTACTGGACCTGGTATTGGGGAATGAGCCCGGCCAGGTGGTAGATGTTTCAGTAGGGGAGCATTTCGGTAACAGTGACCACAATTCAGTAAGTTTTAAAGTACTGGTGGACAAGGATAAGAGTGGTCCGAGGATGAATGTGCTCAATTGGGGGAAGGCTAATTATAACAATATTAGGCAGGAACTGAAGAACATAGATTGGGGGCGGGTGTTTGAGGGCAAATCAACATCTGACATGTGGGAGGCTTTCAAGTGTCAGTTGAAAGGAATACAGGACAGGCATGTTCCTGTGAGGAAGAAAGATAAATACGGCAATTTTCGGGAACCTTGGATGACGAGTGATATTGTAGGCCTCGTCAAAAAGAAAAAGGAGGCATTTGTCAGGGCTAAAAGGCTGGGAACAGACGAAGCCTGTGTGGCATATAAGGAAAGTAGGAAGGAACTTAAGCAAGGAGTCAGGAGGGCTAGAAGGGGTCATGAAAAGTCATTGGCAAATAGGGTTAAGGAAAATCCCAAGGCTTTTTACACTTACATAAAAAGCAAGAGGGTAGCCAGGGAAAGGGTTGGCCCACTGAAGGATAGGCAAGGGAATCTATGTGTGGAGCCAGAGGAAATGGGCGAGGTACTAAATGAATACTTTGCATCAGTATTCACCAAAGAGAAGGAATTGGTAGATGTTGAGTCTGGAGAAGGGGGTGTAGATAGCCTGGGTCACATTGTGATCCAAAAAGACGAGGTGTTGGGTGTCTTAAAAAATATTAAGGTAGATAAGTCCCCAGGGCCGGATGGGATCTACCCCAGAATACTGAAAGAGGCTGGAGAGGAAATTGCTGAGGCCTTGACAGAAATCTTTGGATCCTCGCTGTCTTCAGGGGATGTCCCGGAGGACTGGAGAATAGCCAATGTTGTTCCTCTGTTTAAGAAGGGTGGCAGGGATAATCCCGGGAACTACAGGCCGGTGAGCCTTACTTCAGTGGTAGGGAAATTACTGGAGAGAATTCTTCGAGACAGGATCTACTCCCATTTGGAAGCAAATGGACGTATTAGTGAGAGGCAGCATGGTTTTGTGAAGGGGAGGTCGTGTCTCACTAACTTGATAGAGTTTTTCGAGGAGGTCACTAAGATGATTGATGCAGGTAGGGCAGTAGATGTTGTCTATATGGACTTCAGTAAGGCCTTTGACAAGGTCCCTCATGGTAGACTAGTACAAAAGGTGAAGTCACACGGGATCAGGGGTGAACTGGCAAGGTGGATACAGAACTGGCTAGGCCATAGAAGGCAGAGGGTAGCAATGGAGGGATGCTTTTCTAATTGGAGGGCTGTGACCAGTGGTGTTCCACAGGGATCAGTGCTGGGACCTTTGCTCTTTGTAGTATATATAAATGATTTGGAGGAAAATGTAACTGGTCTGATTAGTAAGTTTGCAGACGACACAAAGGTTGGTGGAATTGCGGATAGCGATGAGGACTGTCTGAGGATACAGCAGGATTTAGATTGTCTGGAGACTTGGGCGGAGAGATGGCAGATGGAGTTTAACCTGGACAAATGTGAGGTAATGCATTTTGGAAGGGCTAATGCAGGTAGGGAATATACAGTGAATGGTAGAACCCTCAAGAGTATTGAAAGTCAAAGAGATCTAGGAGTACAGGTCCACAGATCACTGAAAGGGGCTACACAGGTGGAGAAGGTAGTCAAGAAGGCATACGGCATGCTTGCCTTCATTGGCCGGGGCATTGAGTATAATAATTGGCAAGTCATGTTGCAGCTGTATAGAACCTTAGTTAGGCCACACTTGGAGTATAGTGTTCAATTCTGGTCGCCACACTACCAGAAGGATGTGGAGGCTTTAGAGAGGGTGCAGAAGAGATTTACCAGAATGTTGCCAGGTATGGAGGGCATAAGCTATGAGGAGCGATTGAATAAACTCGGTTTGTTCTCACTGGAACGAAGGAGGTTGAGGGGCGACCTGATAGAGGTATACAAAATTATGAGGGGCATAGACAGAGTGGATAGTCAGAGGCTTTTCCCCAGGGTAGAGGGGTCAATTACTAGGGGGCATAGGTTTAAGGTGAGAGGGGCAAAGTTTAGAGTAGATGTACGAGGCAAGTTTTTTACGCAGAGGGTAGTGGGTGCCTGGAACTCACTACCGGAAGAGGTAGTGGAGGCAGGGACGATAGGGACATTTAAGGGGCATCTTGACAAATATATGAATAGGATGGGAATAGAAGGATACGGACCCAGGAAGTGTAGAAGATTGTAGTTTAGTCGGGCAGTATGGTCGGCACGGGCTTGGAGGGCCGAAGGGCCTGTTCCTGTGCTGTACATTTCTTTGTTCTTTGTTTGTTTGATAATGTACCATTGCCCAGTCAGTCACCCAGAAAACCACACACCCCTTACATACGCAATGTACCATTGCCCAGTTCGCCACACAATACACACACACCCCTCACATAAGCAATGGAACATCGACCAGTCAGTCACCCGGTACACCACACACCCCTCGCATGCGCAATGTACTGTAGCCCAGTCTGTCAGCCAGAAAAAAACACAAACCCCTCACACATGCCATGAACCATAGCTCAGACAGTCACCCAGTACACCACATACCCCACACATACGCAATGTACCATTGCCCAGTCAGTCACCCAGCAAACCACAGACCCCTCACACACGCAATGAACCATAGCCCAGTAAGTCACCCAGTAAATCACTCACACACGCAACGCACCATAGTCACATAGACTGATTGTGCTTGGCCCAGTCAGTCACCCAGTAAACCATACACCCCTGACATACGCAATGTACGATCGCCCAATCAGTCACTCAGTAAACCACTCACCTCTCACGTACGGAATGTACCATAGCACAGTCAGTCACCCAGGAAAGTACACACCCCTCACATACGCAATGTACCGGAGCCCAGCGAGCCACACAATAAACCTAACACACCTGACATATGCAATTAACCATTGCCCAGTCAGTCATCCAGTAAACCACATACCCATCACCTACGCAATGTACGATTGCACAGTTAGAGACAATAAACCACACACCACTCACATACGCAATGTACCATCGCCCATTCAGTCATCCTGTACACCACCCCCCTCAAATGCGCAATGTAAGATCGTCCAATTAGTCACCCATTACGCCACACACCCCTCACATACACAATGGACCATAGACCAGTCAGTCACCCGTTATACCACACACCCCTCACATACGCATTGTACGATCCCACAATTAGTCAGCCAATACACCACATACCCCTCACATACGCAATGTACCATAGCGCAGACAGTCACCCAGTAAACCACACACCCCTCATATTCGCAATGTACCATATCCCAATTAGTCACCCAGTAAACCACATACCCCTCACATACGCAATGTGCCATCGCCCTGTCAGTCAGCCAGTACACCGCACACCCCTCAAATACGCAATGTACCATAGTCCAGTCAGTCACCCAGTAAACCACACACCCCTCACATACTCAATGTACCATTGACCATAGGCTGGTTAACCACACAATACACCACACACCTCTCACATACGCATTGTACGATCCCACATTTAGTCAGCCGATACACCACATACCCCTCACATACGCAATGTACCATAGCGCAGACAGTCACCCAGTACACCACACACCCCACACATACAAAATGTACCAAAGCCCAGTCAGTCACCCAGTAACCCGCACACTCCTCACATACACAATGTGCCAAAGCCCCGTCAGTCACCCAGCAAACCACACACCCCTCACATACGCAATGTACCATAGCCCAGTTAGTCACCCAGTAAACCACACACCCCTCGCATACGCAATGTACCATTGCCCAGTTAGCCACACAATACACCACACACCCCTCACGTACGCAATGTACCACAGACCAGTCAGTCACCCAGGACACCGCACACCCCACAGATACGCAATGTACCATAACCCTGTTAGCCACACAATTCACCACACAACCCTCACATTTGCAATGTACCATATCCCAGTTAGTCACCCAGTAAACCACACACCCCTCACATAAGCAATGGACCATAGCCCAGTCAGTCACCCAGCAAACCACACACCCTCACATACGCAATGTACCATTGCCCAGTTTGCCACACAATACACCACACACCCCTCACATATACAATGGACCATAGCCCAGTCAGTCACCCAGCAAACCACACATCCCTCACAGACGCAATGTACCATTACCCTGTCAGTCAGCCAGTACACCGCACACCCCTCACATACGCAAAGCTCCATAGTCCAGTCAGTCACCCAGTAAACCACACACCCCTCTAATACCCAATGTACATTGACGATAGGCTGGTTAACCACACAATACACCACACACCCCTCACATACGCATTGTACGATCCCACAATTATTCAGCCGATACACCACATACCCCTCACATACGCAATGTACCATAGCGCAGTAAGGCTATAGTTCGAGTACATTAGATGGTTCCGTTTTTGTCCAATGTGTGCAGGAGGGTTTCCTCACACAGTATGTAGATAGGCCAACGAGAGGCGAGGCCATATTGGATTTGGTACTGGGTAATGAACCAGTACAGGTGTTAGATTTGGAGGTAGGTGAGCACTTTGGTGATAATGACCACAATTCGATTACGTTTACTTTAGTGATGGAAAGGGATAGGTATATACCGCCGGGCAAGAATTATATCTGGGGGAAAGGCAATTATGATGCGATGAGGCAAGACTTAGGATGGATCGGATGGAGAGGAAAACTGCGGGAGATGGGCACAATGGAAATGTGGAGCTTGTTCAAGGAACAGCTACTGAGTGTCCTTGATAAGTATGTACCTGTCAGGCAGGGAGGAAGTGGTCGAGTGAGGGAACCGTGGTTTACTAAAGCAGTCGAAACACTTGTCAAGAGGAAGAAGGAGACTTATGTAAAGATGAGACATGAAGGTGCAGTTAGGGCGCTCGAGAGTTGCAAGTTAGCTAGGAAGGACCTAAAGAGTGAGCTAAGAAGAGCCAGGAGGGGACATGAGAAGTCTTTGGCAGGTAGGATCAAGGATAACACTAAAGCTTTCTATAGATATGTGAGAAATAAAAGAATGACTAGGATAAGAGTAGGGCCAGTCAAGGACAGGAGTGGGAAGTTGTGCTTGGAGTCCGAGGAGATAGTAGAGGTGCTAAATGAATATTTTTCGTCAGTATTCTCACAGGAAACAGACAGTGATGTCGAGGAGAATACCAAGATACAGGCTACTAGACTAGAAGGACTTGAGGTTCATAAGGAGGAGGTGTTAGCAATTCTGGAAAGTGTGACAATGGATAAGTCACCTGGGCCAGTTGGGATTTATCCTAGGATTCTCTGGGAAGCTAGGTAGGAGATTGCTGAGCCTTTGGCCTTGATCTTTAAGTCATCTTTGTCTACAGGAATAGTCCCAGAAGACTGGAGGATAGCAAATGTTGTCCCCTCGTTCAAGAAGGGGAGCAGAGATAACCCCGGTAACTATAGACCAGTGAGCCTTACTTCTGTTGTGGGAAAAATATTGGAAAGGTTTATAAGAGATAGGATGTATAATCATCTGGAAAGGAATAATTTGATTAGAGATAGTCAACACGGTTTTTTGAAGGGTAGGTCGTGCCTCACAAACCTTATAGAGTTCTTTGAGAAGGTGACCAAACAGGTGGATGAGGGTAAAGCAGTTGATGTGGTGTATATGGATTTCAGTAAAGCGTTTGATATGGTTCCCCACGGTAGGCTACTGCAGAAAATACGGAGGCATGGGATTCAGGTTGATTTAGCAGTTTGGATCAGAAATTGGCTAGCTGGAAGAAGACAAAGGGTGGTGGTTGATGGGAAATGTTCAGACTGGAGTCCAGTTACTAGTGGTGTACCACAAGGATCTGTTTTGGGGCCACTGCTGTTTGTCATTTTTATAAATGACCTGGAGGAGGGCGTGGAAGGATGGGTGAGTAAATTTGCAGATGACACTGAAGTCAGTGGAGTTGTGGACAGTGCGGAAGGATGTTACAAGTTACAGAGGAACACAGATAAGCTGCAGCGCTGGGCGGAGAGGTGGCAAATGGAGTATCATGCAGAAAATTGTCAGGTGATTCATTTTGAAAGGAATAACAGGAAGACAGAGTACTGGGCTAATGGTAAGATTCTTGGCAGTGTGGATGAGCAGAGAAATCTCGGTGTCCATGTACATAGATCCTGAAAGCTGCCACCGAGGTTGAGAGGGTCGTTAAGAAGGCGTACGGTGTGTTAGCTTGTATTGGTAGAGGGATTGAGTTTAGGAGCCATGAGGTCATGTTGCAGCTATACAAAACTCTGCTGCGACCGCATTTGGAGTATTGCGTGCAATTCTGGTCGCCGCATTATAGGAAAGATGTGGAAGCATTGGAAAGGGCGCAGAGGAGATTTACCAGAATGTTGCCTTATATGGAGGGAAGATCTTATGAGGAAAGGCTGAGGGACCTGATGCTGTTTTCGTTAGAGAGAAGAAGGTTAAGAGGTGACTAAATTGAGGCATACAAGATGATCAGAGGATTGGATAGGGTGGACAGTGATAGCCTTTTTCCTATGATGGTGATGTCGAGGACGAGGGAACATATCTTTAAATTGAGGGGAGATAGATATAGGACAGATGTCAGAGGTAGGTTCTTTACTCAGAGAATAGAAAGGGCGTTGAGTGCCCTGTCTGCAACAGTAATGGACTCGCCAAACCAAAGGGCATTCAAACGGTCATTGGATAGACATATGGACAATAAGGGAATAGTGTAGATGGGCTTTAGCGTGGTTTCACAGGTCGGCGCAACATCGAGGGCCGAAGGGCCTGTACTGTGCTGTAATGTTCTATGTTCTATATTTAAACCTCACACACCTAGCACACGCAATGTACCATAGCCCAGTCAGTCACCCAGTAAACCACACACCTCTCACATACGCAATGTACCACAGCCCAGTCAGTCACCCAGTAAACCTCACACCCCTAACACACGCAATGTACCATAGCCCAGTCAGTCACCAGTACACCACATCACCTCTCACATATGCAATGTACCATAGCCCACTCAGTCACTCAGTAAACCACTCACCCCTGACATACGCAATGTACCAAAGCCCAGTCAGCCACCCTGCAAAACACACACATCTCACATACGCAACTTACCACAGCCCAGTCAGTCACACTGCAAACCACTCATACCTCACTTACGCAATGAGCCATAGCCCAGTCAGCCATCCAGGAAACCACAAACCCTTCAGATACGCAATGAACCATAGCCCAGTCAGACACACATTACACGACACACCGCTCACATGCGCAATGTACCACAGCACAGTTAGGCACACAATACACCTCACACGCCTCGCATACGCAATGTACGATAGCCCAGTCACTCACCCAGTAAACCACACACCCTTCACATACGGAATGTACCATAGCCCAACCAGTCATACAATGAACCACATACCCCTCACATACGCAACGGACCATTGCGCAGTCAGTCACCCAGTAAACAACGCACCCACCCCTAACATCGCAATGTACCATATCCGAGCCAGTCACCCGGTAAACGACACACCCCTCACATAGGCAATGTACCATAGCCCAATCAGTCACCCAGTACACCAACACCCCTCACTTACGCAACGTACCCTCTCCCTTAGGCACACAATACACCACACACCCCTCACATACTCAAAGTACCATGGCCCTGCAGTCACCCAGCAAACCAGACACCTGCCACATACTCAATGTACCATTGCCCAGTCAGCTACACAATACACCACACACCCTTCAAATACGTAATGTGCCAAAGCCCAGTCCGTCACCCATTAAGCCACACACCTCTCACCTACGCAATGGACCATAGCACAGTCAGTCACCCAGTAAACCGCACACCTCTCACATACGCAAAGTACCATAGCTCAATCAGTTACCCAGTGCGCCACACACCCCTCACATACGCAATGTACCATATCACATTCAGTCACCCAGTAAACCACACACCCCTGACATACACAATGTACCATAGCCCAGTCAGTCACCCAGTTAACCACACACCTCTCACATACGCAATGTGCCTTAGCCCAGTCAGCCACACAATTCACCACACACCCCTGACATGCGCAATGTACAATACCCCAGATAGTCACCTGGTAAAACAAACGTTCATATACGCATTGTACAATAGCCCAGTGAGTCACAGAACATAGAACTTAGAAAATACAGCACAGAACAGGCCCTTCGGCCCACGATGTTGTGCCGAACATTTGTCACAGATTAATCATAGATTATCATTGAATTTACAGTGCAGAAGGAGGCCATTCGGCCCTTTGAGTCTGCACCGGCTCTTGGAAAGAGCACCCTACTCAAACTCAACACCTCCACCCAACACCAAGGGCAATTTGGACATTAAGGGCAATTTATCCTTGGCCAATTCACCTAACCCGCACATCTTTGGACTGTGGGAGGAAACCGGAGCACCCGGAGAAAACCCACGCAGACACGGGGAGGATGTGCAGACTCCGCACAGACAATGACCCAAGCCGGAATCGAACCTGGGACCATGGAGCTGTGAAGCAATTGTGCTATCCACAATACTACCGTGCTGCCCTTAAGAACAAATAAATCTACACTATATCATTTTACCTTAATGCATGTACCTATCCAATAGCTGCTTGAAGGTCCCTAATGTTTCCGACTCAACTACTTCCACAGGCAGTGTATTCCATGCCCCCACTACTCTCTGGGTAAAGAACCTACCTCTGATACCCCTTCTATACCTTCCACCTTTCACCTTAAATTTATGTCCCCTTGTAATGGTTTGTTCCACCCGGGGAAAAAGTCTCTGACTGTGTACTCTATCTATTCCCCTGATCATCTTGTAAACCTCTATCAAGTCGCCCCTCATCCTTCTCCGCTCCAATGAGAAAAGGCGTAGCGACCCCAACCTTACCTCGTAAGACCTACTCTCTATTCCAGGCAACATCCTGGTAAATCTTCTTTGCACCTTTTCCAGAGCTTCCACATCCTTCCTAAAATGCGGCGACCAGAACTGTACACAGTACTCCAAATGTGGCCTTACCAAAGTTTTGTACAGCTGCATCATCACCTCACGGCTCTTAAATTCAATCCCTCTGTTAATGAACGCGAGCACACCATAGGCCTTCTTCACAGCTCTATCCACTTGAGTGGCAACTTTCAAAGATGTATGAACATAGAGCCCAAGATCTCTCTGCTCCTCCACATTGCCAAGAACTCTACCGTTAACCCTGTATTCCGCATTCATATTTGTCCTTCCAAAATGGACAACCTCACACTTTTCAGGGTTAAACTCCATCTGCCACTTCTCAGCCCAGCTCTGCATCCTATCTATGTCTCTTTCCATCCGACACCAGCCCTCCTTACTATCCACAATTCCACCAATCTTCGTATCGTCTGCAAATTTACTGACCCACCCTTCAACTCCCTCATCCAAGTCATTAGTGAAAATCACTAACAGCAGAGGACCCAGAACTGATCCCTGCGGTACGCCACTGGTAACTGGGATCCAGGCTGAATATTTGCCATCCACCACCACTCTCTGACTTCTATCGGTTAGCCAGTTCGTTCTTCAACTGGCCAAATTTCCCACTATCCCATGCCTCCTTACTTTCTGCATAAGCCTATCATGGGGAACTTTATCAAATGCCTTACTAAAATCCATGTACACTACATCCACTGCTTTACCTTCATCCACATGCTTGGTCACCTCCTCAAATAATTCAATAAGACTTGTAAGGCAAGACCTACCCCTCACAAATCCGTGCTGACTATCCCTAATAAAGCAGTGTCTTTCCAGATGCTCAGAAATCCTATCCTTCAGTACCCTTTCCATTACTTTGCCTACCACCGAAGTAAGACCAACTGGTCTGTAATTCCCAGGGTTATCCCTAATTCCTTTTTTGAACAGGGGCTCGACATTCGCCACTCTCCAATCCCCTGGTACCACCCCTGTTGACAGTGAGGACGAAAAGATCATTGGCAACGGCTCTGCAATTTCATCTCTTGCTCCCCATAGAATCCTTGGATATATCCCGTCAGGCCCGGGGGACTTGTCTATCATCAAGTTTTTCAAAATGCCCAACACATCTTCCTTCCAAACAAGTATTTCCTCGAGCTGACCAATCTGTTTCACACTGTCCTCCCCAACAATATTGCCCCTCTCATTTGTAAATACAGAAGAAAAGTACTCGTTCAAGACCTCTCCTATCTCTTCAGACACAATACACAATCTCCCGCTACTGTCCTTGATCGGACCTACCCTCGCTCTAGTCATTCTCATATTTCTCACATATGTGTAAAAGGCCTTGGGGTTTTCCTTGATCCTACCCGCCAAAGATTGTTCATGCCCTCTCTTAGCTCTCCTAATCCCTTTCTTCAGTTCCCTCCTGGCTATCTTGTATCCCTCCAATGCCCTGTCTGAACCTTGTTTCCTCAGCCTTACATCAGTCACCTTTTTCCTCTTAACAAGACATTCAACCTCTCTTGTCAACCATGGTTCCCTCACTCGACCATCTTTTCCCTGCCTGACAGGGACGTACATATCAAGGACACGTAGCACCTGTTCCTTGAACAAGTTCCACATTTCACTTATGTCCTTCCCTGCCAGCCTACGTTCCCAACTGATGCACTTCAATTCTTGTCTGACAACATCGTATTTACCCTTCCCCCAATTGTAAACCTTGCCCTGTTGCACGTACCTATACCTCTCCATTACTAAAGTGAAAGTCACAGAATTATGGTCACTATCTCCAAAATGCTCCCCCACTAACAAATCTATCACTTGCCCTGGTTCATTACCCAGTACTCAATCCAATATTGCCCCTCCTCTGGTCGGACAATCTACATACTGTGTTAGAAAAGCTTCCTGGACACACTGCACAAACACCACCCCATCCAAACTATTTCATCTAAAGAGTTTCCACTCAATATTTGGGAAGTTAAAGTCGCCCATGTCTACTAACCTATGACTTCTGCACCTTTCCAAAATCTGTTTCCCAATCTGTTCCTCCACATCTCTGTTACTATTGGGGGGGCCTATAGAAAACTCCTAACAAGGTGACTGCTCATTTCCAATTTCTTCACCAGGCAAACCATACACCCCTCACAGACGCAATGTGCGATCACCCAATCAGTCACCCATTAACACCACAAAACCCTTACATATGCAATACACCATAGCCCAGTCAGTCACCCACTAAACCACACAGTCCTCACATACGCAATGTTCCATAGCCCAGCCAGTCACTCAGTCAACCACACACTGCTCACATACGCAATGTGCCATAGCCCAGTCAGTCACCCAGCAAACCACACACCCCCACAAACCCAATGTACCATAGCCCGGTTAACCACACAATACACCACATACCCCTCACATATGGAATGAACCATAGCCCACTCAATCACACAACAAACCTCACACACCTCACATGCGCAATGTACGATCGCCCAATTAGTCACCCAGTGCACCTCTTACATATGCAATGTACCATAGTCATGTCAGCCATACAATACACCACACTGCCCTCAATGCGCAATGTACCATAGCATAGTCAGTCTCTCAGTAAACCAGTCATCTCTCACATACACAATGTACCATAGCCTAGTCAGTCACTCAGTAAACCACAAACCATTCGCACGCGCAATGTATCGGAGCCCAGTAAGCCGCACAATAAACCCAGCACACATCACATATGCAATGAACCATAGCCCAGTTAGCCACACAGTACACCACACACCCCTCACATAAGCAATGTACCATAACCCAGTTAGTCACACTGTACATTACACACCCCTCACATAGACAATGTACCATATCCCAGTCAGTCAAACAGTAAAGCACTAACCCCTCACTAACGCAATTTACCATAGCCCAGTCCGTCACCCAGCAAACCAAACACCCCTCACACACGTAATGCACCATAACCCGGTTAGACACAATACACCACACACCCTAAGCATACGAAATATACAATCCCACAATCAGTCACCCAATACACCACACACCCCTCACATCTGGAATGTACCATAGCCCAGACAGTCACCTAGTAAACCACTCACCCTCATATACGCAATGTAACATAGCCCAGGCATTCACGTAGTAAATCACACATCCCTCACACACGCTATGTACCATAGCCTTGTCAGTCACCCAGCAAACCACTCACCCCTCAGGTACGCAATGTACCAGAGGCCAGTCAGCCACCCAGCAAAAGACACACACCGCACATACTCAAAGTACCATAGCACCGTCAGTCAATCTGCAAACCACGCACCCCTCACGTACGCAATGCACCACAGGCCAGTAAGTCACACAATACACCACACACCCTTCACATACGCAATTTGCCAGGGCCCAGTCAGTCACACAATACACCATACTCCTCTCACATCCGCAATGTACCCTAGCCCAGTCAGTCACCCAGTAAACCACACGCCCCTCACATACGCAATGTACCATAGCCCAGTCCGTCACCCAGCAAACCACACACCCCTCACACACATAATATAGCATAACCCGGTTAACCACACAATACACCACACACCCTACGCATACGCAATATACGATCCCACAATCAGTCACCCAATACACCACACACCCCTGACATATGGAATGTACCATAGCTCAGACACTCACCTAGTAAACCACTCACCGTCACATACGCAATTTACGATAGCCCAGGCAATCATGCAGTAAACCACACACCCCTCACACACGCTATGTACCATAGCCTTGTCAGTCACTCAGTAAACCACTCACCCCTCAGGTACGCAATGTACCATAGCCCAGTCAGCCACCCAGCAAAAGACACACACCTCACATATGCAACGTACCATAGCACCATCAGTCAATCTGCAAACCACGCACCCCTCACGTACGCAATGTGCCATAGGCCAGTTAGTCACACAATACACCACACACCCCTCACATACGCACTGTACCATAGCCCAGTTAGCCGCACAATACACAACACACCCCTCACATACGCAACGTACGAGAGCACAGTCAGTCACCATGCAAATCACGCACCGCTCACACAAGCAATGTACCATAGGCCAGTTAGTCAAACACTAAACCACAAACACCTCGCATACGCAATGCACCATAGCCCAGTCAGTCACCCAGTAAACCACACACCCTTCACATACGCAATGTACCAGAGCCAAGTCAGTCACACAATACACCACACACCCCTAACATACGCAATGTACCATCGGCCATTCAGTCACCCAGTAAACCACATTTTTCACTGACGCAATGTACCATAGCCCAGTCAGTCACCCAGTAAACCACACGCCACTCACATACGCAATGTACCATAGCCCAGTCAGTTGCCCAGTGAACCCCACACCTCTCACGTCCGCAATGTATCATAGCCCAGTCAGTCACTCAGTGACCACACACCGTTCACATACGCAATGTACCACAGCCCAGTCAGTCACCCGTTAAACCACACAGCGCTCACATGTGCAATGTACCATAGCTCAGTCAGCTACACAATACACCACACACCTCTCACATGTGCAATGCACCATAGCACAGTCAGTCACTCAGTAACCACACACCCTTCACATACGCAATGTAGCATAGCCCAGTCAGTCACCCAGAAAACCACACACCCCTCACATACGCAATGTATCATAGCCCAGTCAGTTGCCCAGTAAACCACACACCCCTCACATACGCAATGTACGACCCCACAACCAGTCACCCAGTACACCACGTACCACTCACATACGTCATGTTCCATAGGCCAGTCAGTCATTCTGAAAACCACGCACCCCTCACATACGCAATGTACCATAGCCCAGTTAGCCACACAATACGCCGCACCCCTCACAACCGCAATGTACCCTAGCACAGGAAGTCACTCAGTAAACCACACACCCCTCACATACGCAATGTACAATAACCCAGTCAGTCACTCAGTAAACCACACACCCCTCACATTCGCAATGTACCATGGCACCGTCAGTCACCCAGTAAACTACACACCTCTCACAGACGCAATGTACCATAGCCCAGTCGGTCACCCAGTAAACCACACACCCCTCAGATACGCAATGTGTCATTGCCCAGTCAATCACCGAGCAAACCACACACCCCTCACACACGCAATGTACCATAGCACGGTTAACCACACATTACACCACACACCCCTCACATATTATGCATTGTACCACAGCCCAGTCAGTCACCCAGTTCACCACACACCCCTCACATAGGCAATGTGCAATAGCCCAGTCAGTCACCCAGTAAGCACACCAGTCACATACGCAATGTTCCGTCGCCGATTAAGCCATCCAGCAAACCACACACCCCTCACATACGCAATGTACCATATCCCGGTTAACCACACAATACACCACACACGACTGACATACCCAATATACCATTGACCAGTCAGTCACCAAGTAAACCACACCCCTCACAAACGCACTGTACCGTAGCCCAGTCAGTCACCCAATGCAACACACACTACTCACATACACATGGTACCATAGCCCAGTCAGTCACACCGAAAACCACGCACCCCTTACATACGCAATGTACCATCACCCAGTCAGTCACCCTGTAGACCGCAACACTTCTCACATATGCAATGGACCGTACCCCAGTCTGTCACCCAGCAAACCTCACACCCCTCACATACGCAATGTACCACCGCCCAGTCAGTCACCCAATACACCACACACCCCTCACATACACAATGTACCATAGCCCAGTCAGTCACCCAATGCAACACAGACTACTCACATACACATGGTACCATAGCCCAGTCAGTTACCCTGGACACCACAGCACCTCTCACATATGCAATGGACCGTACCCCAGTCTGTCACCCAACAAACCACACACCCATCACATACGCAATGCACGATCGCTCAATCTGTCACCCATTACACCACACACCCCTCATATACACAATGTACCACAGCCCAGTCAGTCAATCGGAACGCCACAACTCCTCTCACGTATGCAATATACCATAGCCCAGTCAGCCACACAATACACCACACCCCCCTCACATGGGCAGCACGGTAGCATTGTGGATAGCACAATTGCTTCACAGCTCCAGGGTCCCAGGTTCGATTCCGGCTTTGGTCACTGTCTGTGCGGAGTCTGCACATCCTCCCCTTGTGTGCGTGGGTTTTTTCCGGCTGCTCCGGTTTCCTCCCACAGTCCAAAGATGTGCAGGTTAGGTGGATTGTGCATGATAAGCTGCCCTTAGTGTCTAGAATTGCCCTTAGTGGTGGGTGGGGTAACTGGGTTATGGGGATAGGGTGGAGGTGTTGACCTTGGATAGAGTGCTCTTTCCAAGAGCCGGTGCAGACTCGATGGGCCGAATGGACTCCTTTCGCACTGTAAATTCTGTGTAAATATGAAATGCACCATATCCTAGTCAGTCACTCATTAAACCCACACCCCTCACATACGCAATGTACCACAGCCCAGTCAGCCATCCAGTACACCACACACCCCTCACTCACGCCATGTACCATAGCCCGTTTAACCACACAATACACCACCACACCACTGACATACCCAATGTACCATAGCCCAGTCAATCACACAGCAAACCACACACCCCTCAAATACGCAATGTACCATAGCCCAATCAGTCACCCAGCAATTCACACACCTCTCAAATATGCAACATGCCATAGTCCAGTCAATCGCCAAACTAACCTCACACACCCCTCACATATGCAATGTACTTAATCGCAGTCAGTCACGCATCAAGCCACACACCCCTCACACACGCAATGTAAAGTAGCCACGTCAGCCACAGAATACACCACACACTCCTCACATGCGCAATGTACCATAGCCCGGACAGTCACCAGGCAAATGAAACATCGCTCACACGCTCAATATAGGGGCTGGTTTCGCACAGGGCTAAAGAGCTGGCTTTAAATGCAGACAAAGGCAGGGCAGCAGCACCATTCAAATCCCCTTCCAGGTTCCTCGAACAGGCGGAGGAATGTGGCGACTAGGGGATTTTCACAATAACTTCATTTGAAGCCTACTTCTGACAATAAACGATTTTCATGTACCATAGCACAAACAGTCACCCAGTACACCACACATCCCTCAGATACACAATGCACCATAGGACATTCACTCACCCAGCAAACCACACACCCCTCACATACACAATGAACCATAGCCCAGTCAGTCTCCCAGTAAACCACACAATCCTCACATGCACAGTGTGCCACATCCCAGACGGTCAACCGATCCACCACACTTCCCTCAAATACGCAATGTGTCATAGCCCAGTCAGTCACCTCGTGCACCACACACCCCTCACATACGTAATGTACCATAGCCCAGGCAGTCACCCAGCAACCCACACACCCCTCACATACGCAATGAACCATAGCCCTGTCAGTCACCCAGCAAACACACACACCTCACATTCGCAATGTGCCATAATACAGTCAGTAACCCAGTAAACCACAGAACCCTCACTTACGCAATGTACTATAGCCTAATCAGTCACAAATACACCACACACGTCTCACAATCGCCAGGTACATAGCTCAGTCACCCAGAAAATCACGCACAGCTCACGTAAGCAATATGGTGGCTGGTTTCGCACAGGGCTAAAGACCTGGCTTTTAAAGCAGGCCATGGCAGGACAGAAGCAAGGTTTAATTCCCCTTCCAGACTTTCCGAACAGGCGAATGAATTTGGCGACTATGGGATTTTCACAAAAACTTCATTTGAAGCCTACTTGTGACAATAAACGATTTTCAAGGACCATCCCCCAGTCAGTCACCCAGTACACCACACACCCATCAAATACGCAGTGTACCATAGCCCAGTCAGTAACACAGTGTAATACATACCCCTCGCATATAGATTGTACTATAGCCCAGTCAGTCACCCAGCAAACCACCCACCTCACACACACGCAATGTACTATTGCACAATTGTTCACCGGTGCACAACACACCTCTCTCATACTCAATGTACCACAGCCCAGTCAGTCACTCAGTAAGCCGCAGACCACTCACCTACGCATTGTACCAAAGCCCAGGCAGTCACCCAGTAAACCACATACCCCTCACAAACGCAATGTACCAGAGCCCGTTTAGCCACACAATACAGCACAAACCCCTCACATACACATGTACCATAGCAGAGTCAGTCAATCAGTAAACGACACACCCATCAAATACGCAATGTACCATAGCCCAATCAGTCACCCGGTAAAACACACACCCATCACATATGCAATGTACCGTAGCCCAGTCAGTCACCCAGTAAAACACACACCCATAACATTTGCAATGTACCATAGCCAAGAAAAACACCCAGTACACCACACAACCTTCACGTACGTAATGTACCATTGCCCATTTAGCCATACAATACCTCACAGACCCCTCTCATACACAATGTACCATAGCCCACTCAGTCACTCAGTAAAGCACACACCCATCACATACGCAATGTACCATAGCCTAGCTAGCCACACAATACACCACACACCCCGACATACGCAATGTAAAACAGCCCAGTCAGTCACCCAGTAAACCACACACCCTTCACATACGCAATGTACCATAGCCCATTTAGCCTCACATTACCTCACAGTCCCGTCACATACGCAATGTTCCATAGCCCAGATAGCCACACAATACACCACACACCCCTCACATGCGCAATGTACCATACCCAGACTGTCACCCAGTCAACCACACATCCCTAACAGAAGCAATGTACCATCTCCCAGTCAGTCACCCAGCAAACCACACACCCCTCACATACGCAATGTAGCAAATCACAGTCAGTCACGCATCAATCCACACATCCCTCACATACGCAATGTAAAATAGCCCCCTTAGCCACAGACTACAATACACACTCCTCACATCCGCAATATACCATAGCCCAGGCAGTCACCCAGCAAATGAGACATCGCTCACACGCGCAATATAGGGTCAGGTTTCGCACAGGGCTAAAGAGCTGGCTTTTAAAGCAGACAAGACAGGGCAGCAGCACGATTCAATTCCCCTTCCAGGCTCCTCGAACAGGCGGCGGAATGTGGCGTCGAGTGTTTTTTCACAGTAACTTCATTTAAAGCCTACTTGTGACAATAAACGAATTTCATGTACCATAGCCTAGTCAGTCACCCAGTATACCACAGACCCCTCACATGCGCAGTGTACCATAGCTCAGACAGTCACCCAGTACACAACACACCCCTCACATACACAATATACCACAGCCCAGACAGTCACCCAGTACACCACACACCCCTCACATCTGCAACGTGTCATGGCCCAGTCAGTCACCCGGTAAACCATACATCCCTCACAATCGGTGAACCATAGCCTAGTCAGTCACCCAGTACACCACACACCCTTCACGTACGCAATGTACCATAACACAATTAGTCACCCGGTAAACCATACATCCCTCAAATACGCAATGTACCATAGCGCAGTCAGTCACCCAGTGAACCACATACCCCTCACATACAAAGAACTAAGAAAATTACAGCACAAGAACAGGCCCTTCGGCCCTCCCAGCCTGCGCCGATCCAGATCCTTTATCTAAACTTGCTCTATATTTCCCAAGGATCTACTTCCCTCTGTTTCCCGCCCTTTCATATATCTGTTTAGATGCATCTTAAATTATGCTATCGTGCCCGCCTCTACCACGTCCGCTGGCAACGCGCTCCAGTCACCCACCACCCTCTTCGTAAAAAACATTCCACCCACATCTCCCTTGAACTTTCCCCCTCTCACCTTGAAATTGTTAACCTTTGTAATTGACACCCCCATTCTTGGAAAAAGTTTGTTGCTATCCAACCTGTCCATATCTCTCATAATATTTAGACCTCAATCACGTCCCCCCCTCCACCTCCATCTTTCCAACGAAAACAATCCTAATCGACTCAAACTTTCTTCACAGCTAGCACCCTCCATACCAGGCAACATCCTGGTGAACATCCTCTGCACCCTCTCTAAGCATCCACATCCTTCTGGTAATGTGGCGACCAGAACTGGACGCAATATTCCAAATATGACCTAACTTCAGTCCTATACAAGTGTAACATGACCTGCTGACTCTTGTACTCGATAGCCCGTTCGATGAAGGCAAGTTTGCTGTATGCCTTATTGACCACTCTATGGACCTGCATTGCCACCTTCAGGGTACAATGGACCTGAACTCCCAGATCTCGCTGTACGTCAATTTTCCCAGGACTCTTCCATTGACCGTAAAGTCCGCTCTTGAATTAGATCTTCCAAAATGCATCACCTTGCATTTGGCTGGATTGAACTCGATCTGCCATTTCTCTGCCCAACTCTCCAATCTATCTACCTGTTGCTGTATTCTCTGACAGTCCTCCTCGCTATCCGCAAATCCACCAATCTTTGTATCATCTGCAAACCTGCTAATCACACCACCTATGCCGTCGTCCAGATCATTTATGTATATCACAAACAACAGTGGCCAGAGCACGGATCCCTGTGTAACACCACTAGTCACCCTTCTCCATTATGAGACACTCCCTTCCACTACTACTCTGTCTCCTGTTGCCCAGCCAGTTCTTTATCCATCTAGCTAGTACATCCTGAACCCCATGCGACTTCACCTTTTCCATCAACCTGCCATGGGAAACTTTATCAAGCGCCTTATTGGAGTCCATGTATATGACATCTAAAGCCCTTCCTTCATCAAGTCACTTTGCCACTTCCTCAAATCAGTCTATTAGGTTTGTAAGACATGACCTTCCCTGCACAAAACCGTGCTGCCTATCACTGATAAGTCTATTTTCTTCCAAATGTGAATAGACCCGATTCCTCAGTGTCTTCTTCAACAGTTTGCCTACCACTGACGTCAAGCTCACAGGTCTATTATTTCCTGGATCATCCCTGCTACCCTTCTCAAACAAAGGGACAGCATTAGCAATTCTCCAGTCCTCCGGGACTGATGCAAAGTACTCATTAAGAATCTCACCCATTTCCTATTACTCCACGCATAAATTCCCTCTTTTGTCTTAGAGTGGGCCAATCCTTTCTCTGGTTACCTTCTTGCTCCTTATATAGGAATAAAAGGCTTTGGGATTTTCCTGAACCCTGTTAGCCAAAGGTATTTCATGACCCCTTTTAGCCCTCTTTATTGCGGGTTTGAGATTTGTCCTACTTTCCCGATATTCCTCCAAAGCTTCATCAGTTTTTAAGTCGCCTCGATCGTATGTATGCTTCCTTTTTCATCTGAGCTCGTCTCACAATTCCACCCGTCAACCATGGTTCTCTAACCTTGCCACTTCTATCTCTCATTTTCACAGGGACAAGATGTCCTGCACTCTAATCAACTTTTCCTTAAAAGACTCTCACATTTCAAATGTGGATTTACCCTTAAACAGCTACACCCAATCCACATTCCGTAGCACCTGCCGAATTTTGGTATACTTGGCCTTTCCCCAATTTAGCACTCTTCCTTTAGGACCATTCTCGTCTTTGTCCATGTGTATTCTAAAACTTACGGAATTGTGATCGCTCTTCCCAAATTAATCACCGACTGAAATTTTAACCACCTGGCCGGGATCATTCCCCAATACCAGGTCCAGAATGGCCCCTTCCCGAGTTGGACTATTTACATACTGCTCTAAAAAAAACTCTTCTGGATGATCCTTACAAATTCTGCTCCATCTACGCCTCCAACACTGCATGATTCAATGTTGGGAAGTTAAAATCTCCCATCACGATCACCATATTGCTCCTACATTTTTCGATAATCTGTCTACATATTTGTACCTCTACTTCACGCTCGCTTTTGGGAGGCCTGTAGTAAAGCCCCAACAATGTTACTGTACCCTTCCTATTTCTTAGCTCTACCCATATTGCTCGAATCCTCCATCGTGCCCTCCTTAATCACAGCTGTGATATCATCTCTGACCAGTAGTCCCACTCCTCAATCCCTTTTACCTCCCTCTCAATCCCTCCTGTGTTATGGGAACGACGTTATCAGAACTCCAAAATGTATCGTGGAGTTCAACCAACCTCTCCCTTTAATATATTGTTGCTTTTGAAGCACACGGCTTTGTCTCCCGGTGTGGTATTACAATTATGGACACGTGGGTTTTTAAATACAAAACGATGTTTATTCCATGAATTCAACTTAATCTTTTTAAATAAACATTGGATCCCGTAACACCCCTTACTTCAAAGATAACCCCGAAAATAATACAACACTAAATAACGCCTCAAAATGTTCCTTCAAACCTCCAAAAGACTTAACACCTTTAAACAGAAACACATCAGGTTAAAGGCATTACTATTATGTGTTTAAATGACCCAAACGATTCAGAGATAGTCTTTCTTGGCAGAGATCACCGCAGATCCAGCTCGCTGCAAACACAGACACACCCAAGCTCTTTTCCTCAAAACTGAAACTAAACACTGCAAAATGGCTGAGCTCCACCCACACTCTGACACCACTTGAGTAATATGAGCTGCTCCATTTCTTAAAGGTATATTGCTTAAACATCCGTTTCTTAAAGGTACTCTCAGATGGCACATTCCCCTCAAGAAAATAAAAATAAACCTTCAACTTCAAGATGGTTAAATTTTTCACTTTTGCACCATCTACTAAGAAATGTACACAGGAAATATACTTCTTCGTTTCACAAAAAAAAATCACACGTAAACAGATATAATAATATCGTCCATCTTTCCCGTTCTTCTTCCTCCAACCGTAATCCTTCTCGATTGACAATCTCTTTGAACAAGGAAGTCAATGCACGATCCATCCATTCCTCTACGCCTCGGCAATTCTCTTTAAAATTAGATACTTCAGTTCACTCTGATCACAGAGTCCCTGCAATTCTCCAATCCAGGAGCATCGGTTAGCATAGCTTTCAGGCAGTCACATGCCTGTTGAAAGTCCGCTGTCCATTGACATTTTCACGTTTCTTTAGCAAGTCCCTCAGTGGAGTAATCACGCCACAAAACTTTTGCACAAAGGTTCGATCAAATCCACTCATGCTAAGAAATCGCATTATTCCCCTTCGTCTTGAGGGTATCGGAAACTCCTCAAGGAAAGTGATTCGTGCTTCTCCAAATTCACTTTCGGCTAGGTTCAATACCAAACCCGCCTCCTGAAGTCGATCGAAGAACGCCATACGATGTTTTAAATGTTCGTTCCACGTCTGGAAGTTGGAAATAAAAGCAGATTGTCCCACTTTCTCCATGCAATCCTTCAAACGTGGGACAAGGTAAGAGTCCGTTCTTGTAACTGCATTCACCTTTCTATAGTCCACACACAACCGTTGGGTACCGTCTGGTTTAGGGACAATCACTATGGGTGAGCTCCATTGGCTGCAACCCACTTCAATTATGCCATTTTTCAGCATAATCTCAATCTCTCTGGTAACCTGTGCCAATTTTAAAGTATTAAGTCTATACGAATGTTGTTTGATAGGAACAGCATTTCCCACATCTACATCATGTATAGCCATTTTAGTACTTCCCAATTTATCTCTACAAACTTGCCCATGTGATATCAATAACTCTTTCAGGCCAGTTCATTTTTCCTCTGGAAGGTAACTTAACAATTCATCCCAATTTTTAAGAACATCCTCACTTTCCAATTTCATTTGAGGTATGTCAAATTCAAAGTCATCTGGATGTGGTTCGTCACTTTGAGTTAGAATCATTAAAATTTCATTTTTCTCTCCTTCCCTTTCAAAGTGTACCTTTTAAGCATATTAACATGACACACTCGGTGAGTCTTCCTTCTATATGGTGTTTTTACCACATAATTCACCTCACTTAATTCCCTTTCAAGCTGATACGGTCCACAAAACCTATATTTGAAAGGCTCACCTACCACTGGTAAAAACACTAAAACGTTATCCCCACTGACAAAACTACGAACTTTGGTGTTCTTGTCTGCTACCCGTTTCATCACTTTTTGTGCAACTTTCAAATGTTGTCCAGCCAATTCACCTGCTCTATTTAATCGTTCCCTAAAATTTGACACGTAATCCAATAGTTTAATTTCTGATTTCTCACCCACCAATTTTTCCATAATCAATTTAAGTGGTCCTCTTATATCAAGACCAAAAATTAGTTCAAAAGGACTACATTTGGTAAACTCATTAGGTGCATCCCTAATTGCAAACAATACGAATGGAATTCCTTTATCCCTATCCCCTAGATAATCTTGACAATACGCCGTCAACATTGTTTTAATGTCTGATGCCATCTTTCGAACGCTCCCTGCGATTCTGGATGGTACGCAGTTGATTTAAATTGTTTTATTCCTAAGCTATCCATAACTTCTTTGAATAACTTTGAAGTAAAATTCGATCCTTGATCCGATTGAATTTCTGTGGGTAGTTCATATCTAGTAAATAATTTAAGTAACTCCTCCACAATCCTTTTTGCTGTAATATTAGGTAATGGAATGGCCTCTGGAAACCTAGTAGGCACATTCATTTTAATCAAAAGATATTGATTCCCACTTTTTGTTTTAGTAAGCGGTCCTAAACAATCGAGTAGGACCCTTGCAAAAAGTTCCTCAAATGCTGGGATGGGTATTAAGGGCGCTGGTTTTATCACTGCTTGAGGTTTCTCTATCACTTGACGTGTGTCACTTGATTGACAAGTTTTCCTGATTCCCAAATGACCTCCCACTGGTACCTCATGTGCGACTCGCAACACCTCCTTTCTATACCCTACCGGCAATACTACTTGATGAACTTCTGCCCACTATTCATCCGCCTGCATATGTACAGTCCTCCATTGTCTCATCAAGACATCACTTTTACGGTAATGACACTGCTGTTTACTCTCAGATTCCTCTTCCGTGTATTCTTTCTGATATATCCGTTTTATTTCTACATTTTTCTGTTGTAACTCCGCCTTTTTTCCTGAACTAAAAATATCCACCTCATCCTCCATCTGTCCTTGTTCTTTTTCAACCATCTGATCAAAAATCGTTTCTGATAATTGCACTTCAACTTCACCTTCACTCTTTGATTTCTCCCCTTGTCTTAACCTGTGACTTTGTGACATTGTTAGTACACAATCTAAAAAAATCCCAGGATATTCGTCCTTTAACACTTCAGTTGTCTGATTTTCCACTGGCTTATCAACCACAGTAGGCATCACTCCCACCTGCGATCCAGCTATACCATTACCAAAGATAAACTGTATTCCTGGACAAGATAGTTTCTCTATTCCTCCTGCTACCACTTCACCACTCTTCACTGGACTTTCCAACCTTACCTTATATAATGGAACGCTACTCCTCTCACCCTGAATTCTACATATCACCTCCTTTTCAGACAACATTCTTCCCAAACTACATAATTCCTCATTTCTTACCATTAAAGATTGACTAGCCCCTGTATCTCCTAAAATTGTGACTTCTTTACCTGCTCCTCCTGATGCACATGACTAAACTTTACCCACATAAGTCAATTCTTTAAAGACATCTGGCACCTTCTTAACAATTAGTTCTTGAACAGGCTGTACAATCGTTTGCACCTCCTTCGCTTCCCTTGAGATTTCCTTTACCACTCCAACAGATACCACTGGCTTATCCTGTTTTACCACATCAACCTTCACAGTGCTTTTCTTCAACTACTAACACTGTGACTTTACATGGCCTAGTTTATTTCGAAACCATTGTCTGTAAGCTTCAGGCACTAGCTCATATGCACTTAAGCTGGGTTTCTTCACCTCCTCATACGTTCCAGATACCTCCTCCGGTAGTCATGCAAACACTTCACAAGCTCTATCTACCAGCTTTGTTTGAATCAGTAACACCCACATGTCCTGTGGCCATTTCATTTGTTTAGCTACCTTCTGAAATGAAATGAAAAAGGCTTCCACTTCCTTCTCATCAAACTCTGGCAATGCTTGGATATATTTAAATAGATTCCCACCAAGCCTTCGACTATGACGCTCCTTCTCACTATCCTCATCACTATCATCCAACTGTACGTTTCCCCTTTATGTCTGCCAATTTTAATTGACTTTCATGTTTCATGGCCATTTTCTGAAGTTCAAACTCCCTCTCTTTATCTTTTTCCCTGACCTCTATCTCCCTTTCTTGTTATTTTTGTTCTTCTAGGGCTATTCGTTGTTTGCTCCTTTATCATAGAATCATCTAAGTTTACAGCATGGAAACAGGCCCTTCGCCCAACCAGTCCATGCCGCCCAGTTTTTACCATTAAGCTAGTCCCAGTTGCCCGCACTTGGCCCATAACCCTCTATACGCATCTTACCCATGTAACTATCTAAATGCTTTTTAAAAGACACAATTGTACCCGCCTCTACTACTACCTCTGGCAGCACATTCCAGACACTCACTACCCTCTCAGTGAAGAAATTGCCCCTCTGGGGCCTTCTGAATCTCTCCCCTCTCACCTTAAACCTATGCCCTCTAGTTTTAGACTCCCCTACCTTTGAGAAACTATGTTGACTATCTACCTTATCTATGCCCCTCATTATTTTATAGACCTCTATAAGATCACCCCTAAGCCTCCTACGCTCCAGGGAAGAAAGTCCCAGTCTATCCAGCCTCTCCTTATAACTCAAACCATCAAGTCCCGGCAACATCCTAGTAAATCTTTTCTGCACTCTTTCTAGTTTAATAATATCCTTTCTATAATAGGGTGACCAGAACTGCACACAGTATTCCAAGTGTGGCCGTACCAATGTCTTGTACAACTTCAACAAGACGTCCCAACTCCTGTATTCAATGTTCTGACCAATGAAACCAAGCATGCCGAATACCTTCTTCACCACCCTGTCCACCTGCGACTCCACCTTCAAGGAGCTATGAACCTGTACTCCTAGATTTCATTGTTCTATAATTCTCCCCAACGCCATACCATTAACTGAGTAGGTCCTGGCCTGATTCGATCTGCCAAAATGCATCACCTCACGTTTATCTAAATTAAACTCCATCTGCCATTCGTCGGCCCACTGGCCTAATTGATCAAGATCCCGTTGCAATCCTAGATAACCTTCTTCACTATCCACTGTGCCACCAATCTTGGTGTCATCTGCAAACTTACTAACCATGCCTCCTAAATTCTCATCCAAATCACTAATATAAATCACAAATAACAGTGGACCCAGCACCGATCCCTGAGGCACACCACTGGTCACAGGCCTCCAGTTTGAAAAACAACCCTCTACAACCACCCTCTGTCTTCTGTCGTCCAGCAAATTTTGAATCCAATTGGCAACGTCACCCTGGATCCCGTGAGGTTTAACCTTCTGCAACAATCTACCATGCGGTACCTTGTCAAAGGCTTTGCTAAAGTCCATGTAGACAACGTCTACTGCACTGCCCTCATCTGCCTTCTTGGTCACCCCCTCAAGAAACTCAATCAAATTTGTGAGACATGATTTTCCACGCACAAAGCCATGCTGACTTCCCCGAATCAGTCCTTGCCTCTCTAAATGCTTGTAGATCCTTACTCTCAGAATACCTTCTAGCAACTTACCTACTACAGACGTTAGGCTCACCGGTCTGTAGTTCCCAGGCTCTTCCCTGCTGCCCTTTTAAACAAGGGCACAGCATTCGCTACTCTCCAATCTTCAGGCCCCTCACCTGTGGCTGCCGATGATTCAAATATCTCTGTTAGGGGACCCGCAATTTCCTCCCTAGCCTCCCACGACATCCTGGGATACATTTCATCAGGTCCCGGGGATTTATCTACCTTGATGCGCTTTAAGACTTCCAGCACCTCCTCCTCTGTAATATGCACACTTCTCAGTACATCACTATTTATTTCCCTGAGTGTCCTAACATCCATGCTTTTCTCCACCGTGAATACCGATGAGAAATATTCATTCAGGATCTCACCCAACTCTTGTGGCTCTGCACATCGATGTCCTTGTTGATCCTTAAGAGGCCCTACTCTGTCCATAGTTACTCTTTTTCCCTTTATGTGTCTGTGGAAGCTCTTTGGATTCTCCTTTGCATTATTTGCCAAAGCAATTTCATGTCCCCTTATTGCCCTCCTGATTTCCCTCTTAACTCTATTTCGACAATCTCTATACTCTTCAAGGGATCCACTTGATCCCAGTTGTTTATGTACGTCATATTCCTCCTTCTTCTTTTTGACCAGAGTCTCAATATCTCGAGTCATCCAGGGTCCCCTACTTCTACCAGCCTTGCCCTTCACTCTAAAGGGAATGTGCTTACCCTGAACCCTGGTTAACACATTTTTAAAAGCCTCCCATTTACCAGCCGTCCCTTTGCCTGCCAACAGTCTCCCCCAATCTACCTCTGAAAGTTCCTGTCTGATACCATCAAAATTGGCCTTGCCCCAATTAAGAATTTTAACTCTTGGTCCAGACCTATCATTCTCCATAGCTATCTTAAAACTAATGGAGTTATGGTCACTTGTCCCAAAGTGATCCCTCACTAACACTTCTGTCACTTGCCCTTCCTTATTTCCCAATACGAGGTCAAGTTTTGCCCCCTCTCTAGTCGGTCCATCCACATGCTGAATGAGAAATTCCTCCTGAATACACTCAACAAATTTCCAAGCCCCTACTGCTATGGCAGTCCCAGTCAATGTTGGGAAAGTTAAAGTCCCCTACTATTACCACCCTATTTTTCTTGCAGCTATCTGTAATCTCCTTACATATTTGCTCCTCAATTTCCCGCTGACTATTTGGGGGCCTGTAGTACAGTCCTATCAAGGTGATCTCTCCCTTCTTATTTTTCAGTTCCACCCATATAGACTCAGTGGGCGAACCCTCGGATATATCCCCTCTAAGTACTGCCGTGATGTTCTCCCCAATCAAAAACGCCACTCCCCCTCCTCTCTTACCTCCTGTTCTATCCTTTCTATACCATCTGTACCCAGGAACATTGAGCTGCCAGTCCTGCCCCTCCCTTAGCTATGTTTCAGTCATCGCTATAATATCCCAGTCCCATGTGCCCATCCATGCCCTGAGTTCATCCGCTTTGCCCGTCAGTCCCCTTGCATTGAAATAAATGCAGTTTAATGTAGACTTTCCTTGCTCTCTGCCCTGCTTTCTCTAGTCATGCTTTACACACTCTCCCTTCCCGCCTTTTGTTTCCGTCCCGACTGACTTCCTACATCGGTTCCCATCCCCCTGCCACATTAGTTTAAACCCTCCCAAACTGCACTAGCAAACACACCCCCGAGAACATTGGTTCCGGTCCCACTCAGATGCAGACCGTCCAATTTGTACAGGTCCCACCTCCCCTAGAACCGCTTCCAATGTCCCAGGAATTTGAAACCCTTCCTCCTGCACCATCTCTCAAGCCACGTATTCATCCTAGCTATCCTGTCATTCCTACTCTGTCTATCACGTGGCACTGGTAGCAATCCTGAGATTACTACCTTTGAGGTCCTACTTTTTAGTTTAACTCCTAACTCCCTAAATTCAGTTTGTAGGACCTCATCCCGTTTTTTACCTATATCGTTGGTGCCTATATGCACCACGACAGCTGGCTGTTCACCCGCTCCCTCCAGAATGCCCTGCAGCCGCTCCGAGACATCCTTGACCCTTGCACCAGGGAGGCAACATACCAACCTGGATTCTCGTTTGCGTCCGCAGAAACGCCTGTCTATTCCCCTTCCAATTGGATCCCCTGTCACTATAGCTCTGCCACTCTTTTTCCCGCCCTTCTGTGCAGCAGAGCCAGCCACGATGCCATGAACCTGGCTGCTGACAGGTTCTCTCTCCTTTGCATTTTCCTCTGTCTCTGTCGTTCTTTTACCTCTCTCTCTCTCTTTATTTCTTTTTCCTCTCTCTCTCTCTCTCTCTCTCTCTCTCTTTCTCACTCTTTCGTATTCAAGCCGCTTTAATTCTTTCTCATTTTCCATTTGTTGAATTTGCAACTGCATTTTTGCCGTTTCCAATGAGTCAAACTCTATCTCAGGCAACTTTAAATGCTTAACCACCGCCATAATTACCTCATCTTTTCGCACTTTGTCAGGTAATGTTAACTACAATGTTTTTGCCAAATCTAACAGTCTGCTTTTCGTCTCTGTCCGTAAGGTACTGCGCATCACATTCTCCACCCCCAAACACTTCTGAGCCTCTGAAAGAGCCATTGTTCACAACACTCTCCCCACATAAACTAAAATACAACACAGGAAAAGCAGTAATCCTTCACTGTCTTTAAGTTCACAAAAACTAATCCAATAAATAGACCTTTATCCCCCTCGAGCCCACAATTGTTATGGGAGAGGTGTTTCCAGAACTCCAAAATGTATCGTGGAGTTCAACCAACCTCTCCCTTTAATATATTGTTGCTTTTGAAGCACACGGCTTGGTCTACAGGTGTGGTATTACAATTATGGATACGTGGGTTTTTAAATACAAAACAATGCTTATTCCATGAATTCAACTTAACCTTTTTAAATAAACATTGGACCCCGTAACACCCCTTACTTCAAAGATAGCCCCGAGAATAATACAACACTAAATAATCCCTCAAAATGTTCCGTCAAACCTCCAAAAGACTTAACACCTTTAAACAGAAACATATCAGGTTCAAGACATTACTATTATGAGATAAAATCACACAAATGATTCAGAGATAGTCTTTCTTGGCAGAGATCACCGCTGATCCAGCTCACCGCAAAACACAGACACACCCAAGCTCTTTTCCCAAAACTGAAACTTAAAACTGCAAAGTGGCTGAGCTAAAGCCCAGCTCTACCCTCATTCTGACATCACTTCAGTAATATGAGCTGCTCCATTTCTTAAAGGTACATTGCTTAAACATCCATTTCTTAAAGGTACTCTCACATGACACCTGAAGCATTGATATCCTGGGATATTTAGTTGCCGATCTTGCCCTTCCCTTAACCAAGTCGCAGTGATAACAATAACATCATATTGCCAGGAGCGAATCCAAGCACTAAATTCATCTGCCTTACCTGCTACACTTCTCGCATTAAGACAAATGCACCTCGGACCACCTGTCCCCTTGCGTTCATCATCACTTCCCTGTCTACTCTTCCCCTTAGTCACAGAGTTTCTTATCTAGTACCTTAATGGCTTTAGTTGCTGCCTCTTTACTGACCTCTAACTTCCTAATCTGGTTCCCGTCCCCCTGCCACATTAGTTTAAAACCTCCCCAACATTGTTAGCAAAAGCACCTCCTGGGACATTGGTTCCAGTCCTGCCCAGGTGTAGACCATCCGATTTGTAATGGTCCCACCGCCCCCACACCCGGTTCCAATGTCCCAAAAATCCGAACCCCTCCCTCCTGCACCATCTCTCAAGCCACGTATTCATTCTGACTATTCTTGAATTTCTACTCTGACTGCCTCGTGGCACTGGTAGCAATCCTGAGATACGACCTTTGAAGTCTTACTTTTTAACTTATCTGCTAACTCCCGAAATTCTGATTGTTGGACGTCATCCCGTTTTTTACCAATATCGTTCGTGCCTATATGCACCACGACAACTTGCTGTTCACCCTCCCCCTTCAGTATGGCCTGTAGCCGAGCTGAGACATCCCTGACCCGTGCACCCGGGAGGCAACATACCATTCGGGTGTCTCGTTTACGACCACAGAAACGCCTGTCTACACCCCTGACGACTGAATCCCCTATGACTATAGACCTGCCAGTCTTTTTCCCGCCCTTCCGTGCAGCAGAGCCAGCCACGGTGCCATGAGTCTGGCTACTACTGCCTTCACCTGGTGAGTCATCTCCCCCAACAGTGTCCAAAACGGTATGCCTGTTTTGGAGGGAGATGACGGCAAGGGACACCTGCACTGCCTTCCTGCTCTTTCTCTGCCTTTGAGTCACCCATTCCCTTTCTCCCTCAGCAATCCTAATCTGTGGTGTGACCAACTCACTAAACGTGCTATCCACGACCTCCTCAGCATCGCGGATGCTCCAAAGTGAGTCCATCCGCAGCTCCTGGGCCCTCATGCGGTCTAACAGGAGCTGCAGCTGGACACACTTCCCGCACATGAAGGACTCAGGGACATCGGCCGCGTCCCTGAACTCCGACATTGGGCACGGGGAACATTATACGGGTCTGGGATCTCCTGCCATTTTCACACTTTACCTTTAAATACTCACCGCTCGACGCTGTAGCGCCGCCCAGTCCAACAACTGAATACCCGCCGAGAAGTCTCGAATCCGCGAAGCAGCTAGTTTAAATACAACCGCTCGACTCTGCTGCGCCGCCCGCTCCAACAGCTGAATTCCAGGTGGAAAGGCAATGGTACACCATGTCCCATAGCCCGGTTAGCCACACAATTCACCACACACCCCTCACATGCGCAACGTACAATAGCCCAGTCAGTCACCCATCAAACCACACACCACTCACATATGCAACGTACCATCGCCAAGTCAGCCACCCAGCACACCACACTCCCCTCACATACACAATGCACCACACCCCCATCAGGCACCCAGCACACCGCACACCACTGACAGTACACAATGTACCACACCCCCAACAGGCACCCAGCACACCACACACCACTGACAGTACACAATGCACCACACCCCCATCAGGCACCCAGCACACCGCACACCACCGACAGTACACAATGTACCACACCCCCATCAGGCACCCAGCACACCACACACCACTGACAGTACACAATGTACCACACCCCCATCAGGCACCCAGCACACCGCACAACACTGACAGTGCACAATGTATCACACCCCCATCAGGCACCCAGCACACCACACACCACTGACAGTACACAATGTACCAGTCCCCCATCAGGCACCCAGCACACTACACAACACTGACAGTACACAATGTACCACAGCCCCATCAGACACCCAACATACCGCACACCACTGAAAGCACACAATTTACCATACCCCCATCAGGCACCCAACACACCATACACCACTGACAGTACACAATGTACCACACCCCCATCAGGCACACAGCACACAACACTACCCTCACAGTACACAATGTACCACACCCCCATCAGGCACCCAGCACACCACACACCACTGACAGTACACAATGCACCACACCCCTATCAGGCACCCAGCACACCACACCTCACTGACAGGACACAATGTACCACAGCCCCATCAGACACCCAGCACACCACACACCACTGACAGTACACAATGCACCACACCCCCATCAGGCACCCAGAACACCACACACCACTGAGAGTACACAATGTACCAAACCCCCATCAGGCATCCAGCTCACCGCCCACCACTGACAGTACACAATGTACCACACCCCCAGCACACCGCACAACACTGACAGTACACAATGTACCACACCCCCATCAGGCACGCAGCACACCACACACCACTGTCAGTACACAGTGTACTACACCCCCATCAGGCACCCAGGAAACCACACACCACTGACTGTACACAATGTACCACAGCTCCATCAGGCACCCAGCACACCACACACCACTGACGGTACACAATGTACCACAGCCCCATTAGACACCCAGCACACCACACACCACTGACAGTACACAATGTACCACACCCCCATCAAACACCCAGCTCGAAACACGCCACTGACTGTACACAATGTACCACACCCCCATCAGACACCCAGCACACCGCACACCACTGACAGCACACAATGTACCACACCCCCATCAGGCACCCAGCACACCGCACACCACTGACAGTACACAATGTACCACAGCCCCATCAAGCACCCAGCAGACCACACACCACTGACAGTACACAATGTACCACACCCCCATCAGGCACCCAGCACACCATACACCACTGACGGTACACAATGTACCACACCCCCATCAAACACCCAGCTCGAAACACGCCACTGATTGTACACAATGTACCACACCCCCATCAGACACCCAGCACACCGCACACCACTGACAGCACACAATGTACCAAGCCTCCAACAGGCACCCAGCACACCGCACACCACTGACAGTACACAATGTACCACAGCCCCATCAAGCACCCAGCAGACCACACACCACTGACAGTACACAATGTACCACACCCCCATTAGGCACCCAGCACACCACACACCACTGACAGTACACAATGTAACACACCACCATCAGGCACCCAGCACACCACACACCACTGACAGTACACAATGTACCACACCCCCATCAGACACCCAGCACACCGCATACCACTGACAGTACACAATGTACCACACCCCCATCAGACACCCAGCACACCGCACACCACTGACAGTACACAATGTACCACACCCCCATCAGGCACCCAGCACACCGCACACCACTGACACTACACAATGTACCACAGCCCCATCAGGCACGCAGCAAACCGCACACCACTGACAGTGCACAATGTACCACACCCCCATCAGAAACCCAGCACACCGCACACCAATGACAGTACACAATGTACCACAGCCCCATCAGACACCCAGCACACCGCACACCACTAACAGTACACAATGTACCACAGCCCCATCAAGCACCCAGCAGACCACACACCACTGACAGTACACAATGTACCACACCCCCATCAGACACCCAGCTCACCGCACACCACTGACAGTACACAATGTACCACACCCCCATCAGACACCCAGCTCACCGCACAACACTGACAGTACACAATGTACCACACCCACATCAGACACCAAGCACACCGCACACCACTGACGGTACACAATGTACCACAGCCCCATCAGACACCCAGCTCACCGCACCACTGACGGTACACAATGTACCACAGCCCCATCAGACACCCAGCACACCGCACACCACTGACAGTACACAATGTACCACACCCCCATCAGACACCCAGCTCACCGCACACCACTGACGGTACACAATGTACCACAGCCCCATCAGGCACCCAGCACACCGCACACCACTGACAGTACACAATGTACCACACCCCCATCAGACACCCAGCTCATCGCACACCACTGACATGACACAATGTACCACAGCCCCATCAGGCACCCAGCACACCACACACCACTGACAGTACACAATGTACCACAGCCCCATCAGGCACCCAGCACACCGCACACCACTGACAGTACACAATGTACCACACCCCCATCAGACACCCAGCTCACCGCACACCACTGACAGTACACAATGTACCACACCCCCATCAGACACGCAGCTCACCGCACACCACTGACGGTACACAATGTACCACACCCCCATCAGACACCCAGCACACCGCACACCACTGACAGTACACAATGTACCACACACCCATCAGACACCCAGCTCACCGCACACCACTGACAGTACACAATGTACCACACCCCCATCAGGCACCCAGCACACCGCACACCACTGACAGTACACAATGTACCACACCCCCATCAGACACCCAGCACACCGCACACCACTGACAGTACACAATGTACCACACCCCCAGCAGACACCCAGCACACCACACACCACTGACGGTACACAATGTACCATACCCCCATCAGACACCCAGCACACCGCACACCACTGACAGTACACAATGTACCACACCCCCATCAAACACCCAGCACACCGCACACCACTGACAGTACACAATGTACCACAGCCCCATCAGACACCCAGCACACCGCACACCTCTGACAGTACACAATGTACCACAGTCCCATCAGACACCCAGCACACCGCACACCACTGACAGTACACTATGTACCACAGCCCCATCAAGCACCCAGCAGACCACACACCACTGACAGTACACAATGTACCACACCCCCATCAGACACCCAGCACACCGCACACCACTGACAGTACACAATGTACCACACCCCCATCAGGCACCCAGCACACCACACACCACTGACAGTACACAATGTACCACACCCCCATCAGACACCCAGCTGTCCGCACACCACTGACAGTACACAATGTACCACACCCCCATTTGACACCCAGCACACCACACAGCACTGAAAGTACACAATGTACCACGCCCCCATCAGACACCCAGCACACCGCACACCACTGACAGTACACAATGTACCACAGCCCCATCAGGCACCAAGCACACCACACACCACTGACAGTGCACAATGTACCACACCCCCATCAGACACCCAGCTCACCGCACACCACTGACAGTACACAATGTACCACAGACACATCAGACACCCAGCACACCACACACCACTGACGGTACACAATGTACCACACCCCCATCATACACCCAGCACACCACACACCACTGACAGTACACAATGTACCACAGCCCCATCAGACACCCAGCACACCGCACACCACTAACAGTACACAATGTACCACAGCCCCATCAAGCACCCAGCAGACCACACACCACTGACAGTACACAATGTACCACACCCCCATCAGACACCCAGCTCACCGCACACCACTGACAGTACACAATGTACCACACCCCCATCAGGCACCCAGCACACCGCACACCACTGACAGTACACAATGTACCACACCCTCATCAGACACCCAGCACACCGCACACCACTGACAGTACACAATGTACCACACCCCCATCAGGCACCCAGCACACCGCACACCACTGACAGTACACAATGTATCACACCCCCATCAGGCACACAGCTCACCGCACACCACTGACAGTACACAATGTACCACACCCCCATCAGGCACCCAGCACACCGCACACCACTGACAGTACACAATGTACCACACCCCCATTTGACACCCAGCACACCACACAGCACTGAAAGTACACAATGTACCACACCTTCATCAGACACCCAGCTCACCGCACACCACTGACAGTACACAATGTACCACACCCCCATCAGACACCCAGCTCACCGCACACCACTGACGGTACACAATGTACCACAGCCCCATCAGACACCCAGCACACCACACACCACTGACGGTACACAATGTACCACACCCCCAGCAGACACCCAGCACACCGCACACCACTGACAGTACACAATGTACCACACCACCATCAGACACCCAGCACACCGCACACCACTGACAGTACACAATGTACCACATCCCCATCAGACACCCAGCACACCGCACATCACTGACAGTATACAATGTACCACACCCCCATCAGACACCCAGCACACCGCACACCACTGACGGTACACAATGTACCACATCCCCATCAGGCACCCAGCACACCGCACACCACTGACAGTACACAATGTACCACACCCCCATCAGACACCCAGCACACCGCACACCACTGACAGTACACAATGTACCACACCCCCATCAGACACCCAGCACACCGCACACCACTGACAGTACACAATGTACCACACCCCTTATCAGACACCCAGCACACCGCACACCACTGACAGTACACAATGTACCACATCCCCATCAGACACCCAGCACACCGCACACCACTGACAGTACACAATGTACCACGCCCCCATCAGACACCCAGCACACCGCACACCACTGACGGTACACAATGTACCACATCCCCATCAGGCACCCAGCACACCGCACACCACTGACAGTACACAATGTACCACACCCCTATCAGACACCCAGCACACCGCACACCACTGACAGTACACAATGTACCACACCCGCATCAGACACCCAGCACACCGCACACCACTGACAGTACACAATGTACCACAGCCCCATCAGACACCCAGCACACCGCACACCACTGACAGTACACAATGTACCAGACCACCATCAGACACCCAGCACACCGCACACCACTGACAGTACACAATGTACCACACCCCCATCAGACACCCAGCACACCGCACACCACTGACGGTACACAATGTACCACAGCCCCATCAGACACCCAGCACACCACACACCACTGACAGTACACAATGTACCACACCACCATCAGGCACCCAGCACACAGCACACCACTGACAGTACACAATGTACCACAGTCCCATCAGGCACCCAGCACACCGCACACCACTGACAGTACACAATGTACCACAGCCCCATCAGACGCCCAGCACACCGCACACCACTGACAGTACACAATGTACCACACCCCCATCAGACACCCAGCACACCGCACACCACTGACAGTACACAATGTACCACACCCCCATCAGACACCCAGCACACCGCACACCACTGACAGTACACAATGTACCACACCCCCATCAGACACCCAGCACACCACACACCACTGACAGTACACAATGTACCACACCCCCGTCAGACACTGGCTGGTGACTGGTAAGTAGTTTTTCTTTTCTTTTTCCTCTGGTGTTATCGTGCGGGGCGCAGAGGTTGCGGAGTGAGTGTTTACTGAGAAGGGGAGTGAATAACAGGTAAGCTCTTTCTGTCTTTTTCTTTATTAATCTAGAGGGGCTGGCAGGGAAGGCAGTGCAATGTTCCTCCTGCCGAATGTTTGAGGTGAGGGACGCCGTCAGTGTCCCTGCTGATTTCAGCTGTGGGAAGTGCACCCATCTCCAGCTCCTCAGAAACCGCGTTAGGGAACTGGAGTTGGAGCTGGATGAACTTCGGATCACTCGGGAGGCAGAGGTGGTCATAGATAGAAGCTTCAGGGATGTCGTTACTCCGAAGAATCAAGATAGATGGGTGACGGTGAGAGGGGCTGGGAGGAAGCAGTCAGTACAGGGATTCCCTGTGGTCGTTCACCTTAGTAACAAGTATACCGCTTTGGATACTGTTGGGGGGGACTTACCAGGGGTAAGCCATGGGTTACAGGTCTCTGAAACAGAGACTGCCCCTGTTGCTCAGAAGGGAAAGGGGGAGAGGAGTAGTGCATTAGTCATTGGAGACTCCATAGTTAGGGGAATAGATAGGAGATTCTGTGGGAACTTGAGAGACTCGCGGTTGGTGTGTTGCCTCCCAGGTGCCAGGGTGCGAGATGTGTCGGATCGTGTTTTCGGGATCCTTTAGGGGGAGGGGGAGCAGCCCCAAGTCTTGGTGCACATAGGTACCAATGACATAGGTAGGAAAAGGGATAGGGATGTAAGGCAGGAATTCAGGGAGTCTAGGGTGGAAACATAGATCTAGGACAAACAGAGTTATTATGTCTGGGTTGTTACCCGTGCCACGTGATAGCGAGACGAGGAATATGGAGAGAGGAGTTGAACACGTGGCTACAGGGATGGTGCAGGAGGGCGGCTTTCATATTTCTGGATAATTGGGGCTCATTCTGGGTTCGGTGGGACCTCTAGAAACGGGAAGGTCTGCACCTGGACCAGAGGGGTACCAATATCCTGGGGTGGAAATTTGCTAAAGCTCTTCGGTAAGGTTTAAATTAGTTCAGCATGGGCTTGGGAACCTGAATTGTAGCTCCAGTATGCAGGAGGTTGAGAGTAGTGAGGTCATGAGTAAGGTTTCCAAGTTGTAGGAGTGTACCAGGAGGCAGGAAAGTGGTTTAACGTGTGTCTTCTTCAATGTCAGGAGCATCCGGAATAATGTGGGTGAACTTGCGGCATGGGTTGGTACCTGGGCCTTCGATGATGTGGCCATTTCAGAGACATGGATAGAGCAGGGACAGGAATGGTTGTTGCAGGTGCCGTGGTTTAGATATTTCAGTAAGCTCAGGGAAGGTGCTAAAAGAGGGGAAGGGGTGGCATTGTTAGTCAAGGACAGTATTACGGTGGCACAAAAGGACGTTTGATGAGGACTCGTCTACTGAGGTTGTATGGGCAGAGGTTAGAAACAGTAAAGGAGAGGTCACCCTGTTAGGGGTTTTCTGTAGGCCTCCGAATATTTCCAGAGATGTAGAGGAAAGGATTGCAAAGATGATTCCGTATAGGAGGGGAAACAACAGGGTAGTTGTTATGGGGGACTTTAACTTTCCAGATATTGACTGGAAACGTTATAGTTCGAATACTTTAGATGGGTCCGTTTTTGTCCAAGGTGTGCAGGAGGGTTTCCTGACACAGTATGTAGATAGGCCAACGAGAGGCGAGGCCATATTGGATTTGGGACTGGGTAATGAACCAGGACAGGTGTTAGATTTGGAGGTAGGTGAGCACTTTGGTGATAGTGACCACAATTCGATTAAGTTTACTTTAGTGATGGAAAGGGATAGATATATACCGCAGGGCAAGAGCTATATCTGGGGGAAAGGCAATTATGATGCGATGAGTCAAGACTTAGGATGCACCGGATGAAGAGGAAAACTGCAGGGGATGGGCACAATGGAAATGTGGAGCTTGTTCAAGGAACACCTACTGCGTGTCCTTGATAAGTTTGTACCTATCAGGCAGGGAGGAAGAGGTCGAGCAAGGAAACCGTGGTTTACTCAAGCAGTCGAAACACTTGTCAGGAGGAGGAAGGAGGCTTATGTAAAGATGAGATATGAAGGTTCAGTTAGGGTGCTCGAGAGTTACAAGTTAGCTAGGAAGGACCTAAAGAGAGAGCTAAGAAGAGCCAGGAGGGGACTTGAGAATTCTTTGGCAGGTAGGATCAAGGATAACCCTAAAACTTTCCATAGATATGTCAGGAATAAAAGAATGACGAGGGTAAGAGTAGGGCCAGTCAAGGACAGTAGTGGGAAGTTGTGCGTAGAGTCCGAGGAGATTGGAGAGGTGCTAAATGAATATTTTTCGTCAGTATTCACACAGGATAAAGACAATGTTGTCGATGAGAATATTAAGATTCAGGCTACTAGACTAGAAGTTCTTGAGGATCATAAGGAGGAGGTGTTAGCAATTTTGGAAAGTGTGAAAATTGATAAGTCCCCTGGGCCGGATGGGATTTATCCTAGGATTCTCTGCGAAGCTAGGGAGGAGATTGTCGAGCCTTTGGCTTTAATCTTTAAGTCATCTTTGTCTACAGGAATAGTGCCAGAAGACTGGAGGATAGCAAATGTTGTCCCCTTGTTCAAGAAGGGGAGTAGAAACAACCCCGGTAACAATAGACCAGTGAGTCTTACTTCTGTTGTGGGAAAAATATTGGAAAGGTTTATAAGAGATAGGACGTGGAATCATCTGGAAAGGAATAATTTGATTAGAGATCGTCAACACGGTTTTGTGAAGGGTAGGTTGTGCCTCAAACCTTATTGAGTTCTTTGAGAAGGTGAACAAACAGGTGGATGAGGGTAAAGCAGTTGATGTGGTGGATATGGAGTTCAGTAAAGCGTTTGATAAGGTTCCCCAATGTAGGCTACTGCAGAAAATACGGAGGCATGGGATTCAGGGTAATTTAGCAGTTTGGATCAGAAATTGGCTAGCTGGAAGAAGACAAAGGGTGGTGGTTGATGGGAAATGTTCAGACTGGCGTCCAGTTATTAGTGGTGTACCACAAGGATCTGTTTTGGGGTCACTGCTGTTTGTCATTTTTATAAATTACCTGGAGGAGGACGTAGAAGGATGGGTGAGTAAATTTGCAGATGACACTAAAGTCGGTGGAGTTGTAGACAGTGCGGAAGGAGGTCACAAGTTACAGAGGGACATAGATAAGCTGCAGCGCTGGCTGAGAGGTGGCAAATGGAGTTTAATGCAGAAAAGTGTGAGGTGATTAATTTTGGAAGGAATAACAGGAAGACAGAGTACTGGGCTAATTGTAAGATTCTTGGCAGCGTGGATGAGCAGAGATATCTCGGTGTCCATGTACATAGATCCCAGAAGGTTGCCACCCAGGATGAGAGATTTGAGATTTACCAGAATGTTTCCTGGTACGGAGGGAAGATCTTATGAGGAAAAGCTGAGTGACTTGAGGCTGTTTTCGTTAGAGAGAAGAAAGTTAAGAGGTGATTTAATTGAGGCATGCAAGATGATCAGAGGATTGGATAGGGTGGACAGTGAGAGCCTTTTTCCTTGGATGGTGATGTCTAGCACGAGGGGACATACCTTTAAATTGAGGGGAGATAGAGAAAGGACAAATGTCAGAGGTAGGTTCTTTACTCAGAGAGTAGTAAGGGCGTGGAATGCCCTGCCTGCAACAGTAGTGGACTCGCCAACACTAAGCGCATTCAAATGGTCATTGGATCGACATATGGGCGACAAGGGAATAGTGTAGATGGGCTTTAGAGTGGTTTCACAGGTCGGCGCAACATCGTGGGCCGAAGGACCTGTACTGCGCTGTAATGTTCTATGTTCTATGTTCGAACATGCATTGCTGCATTGGCAGACCTTGTAGGAGAGTCAACTGGTCAGAGAACGGAACTGGCTGGCACTGCGACACAGGGCAAGCTGCTGAGCTTGGAGGCTCGTCTATCCCCCATCAAAGTGGTAGACACGGGCAGAGTAACATTAGCAGACAAGCCTGTGATAGAGATCCTGCAGGTCTCTGTCACAGCTCCCAGTGTAGACCAAGCAGAAACTTCCTGATGTCTTACTGATGCAGCGGAATCTCAAACAGCATGCAAACTCAGACAGCTGTGGATCTCAGATCTCAATGTGCCACAGCGACTCTCACAACAGTCTGTGATCCAGCAGATTATAGGGTTCCTGAGGCGCGGCCCCATCAGAATGACAGTGACACCAGTGGGCATGAAGCTGCTGTCCCCACCCAGCATGACAACATTGGAGCTCTCACTACTGTCAGTCTGTCACTGTCCTTGCTGTTGTCTCTCAGTAACCCAGCCGGCCCAGACTGCTCCCACTGTCACTCTGTCACTGTCCTTGCTGTTGTCTCTCAGTTACCCAGCCGGCCCAGACTGCTCCCACTGACACTGTCATTGTCCTTGCAGTTGTCTCTCAGTTACCCAGCCGCCGCAGACTGCTCCAACCACTGTCACTCTGTCAGTGTCCTTGCTGTTGTACCTCAGTTACCCAGCCGGCCCAGACTGCTCCCACCGTCACTCTGTCATAGACCTTGCTGTTGTATCTCAGTTACCCAGACGGCCCAGACTGCTCCCACCACTGTCACTCTGTCAGTGTCCTTGCTGTTGTATCTCAGTTACCCAGCCGGTCCAGACTGCTCCCACTGTAACTGTGTCAGTGTCCTTGCTGTTGTCTCTCAGTTACCCAGCCGCCGCAGACTGCTCCAACTGTCACTCTGTCAGTGTCCTTGCTGTTGTATCTCAGTTACCCAGCCGGTCCAGACTGCTCCCACTGTAACTGTGTCAGTGTCCTTGCTGTTGTATCTCAGTTACCCAGCCGGTCCAGACTGCTCCCACTGTAACTGTGTCAGTGTCCTTGCTGTTGTATCTCAGTTACCCAGACGGCCCAGACTGCTCCCACCACTGTCAATCTGTCACTGTCCTTGCTGTTGTCTCTCAGTTACCCAGCCGCCGCAGACTGCTCCAACTGTCACTCTGTCAGTGTCCTTGCTGTTGTATCTCAGTTACCCAGCCGGCCCAGACTGCTCCCACTGTCACTCTGTCACTGTCCTTGCTGTTGTCTCTCAGTTACCCAGCCGGTCCAGACTGCTCCCACTGTAACTGTGTCAGTGTCCTTGCTTTTGTATCTCAGTTACCCAGCCGCCGCAGACTGCTCCCACTGTCACTCTGTCAGTGTCCTTGCTGTTGTCTCTCAGTTACCCAACCGGCCCAGACTGCTCCAACTGTCACTCTGTCCCTGTCCTTGCTGTTGTATCTCAGTTACCCAGCCGCCCAGATTGTTCCAACTGTCACTCTGTCAGTGTCCTTGCTGTTGTCTCTCAGTTACCCAGACGGCCCAGACTGCTCCCACCACTGTCACTCTGTCACTGGCCTTGCTGTTGTATCTCAGTTACCCAGCCGGCCCAGACTGCTCCCACTGTCACTCTATCAGTGTCCTTGCTTTTGTATCTCAGTTACCCAGCCGGCCCAGACTGCTCCATCTGTCACTCTGTCAGTGTCCTTGCTTTTGTATCTCAGTTACCCAGCCGGCCCAGACTGCTCCCACTGTCACTCTGTCAGTGTCCTTGCTGTTGTCTCTCAGTTACCCTGCCGGTACAGACTGCTCCCACTGTCTCTCTGTCAGTGTCCTTGCTGTTGTCTCTCAGTTACCCAGCCGGCCCATACTGCTCCCACCACTGTCACTCTGTCCCTATCCTTTCTGTTGTATCTTACTTACCCAGCCGGCCCAGACTGCTCCAACTGTCACTCTGTCAGTGTCCTTGCTGTTGTATCTCACTTACCCAGCCGGTCCAGACTGCTCCCTCTGTCACTCTGTCAGTGTCCTTGCTGTTGTCTCTCAGTTACCCAGACGGCCCAGACTGCTCCCTCTGTCACTCTCTCACTGTCCTTGCTGTTGTCTCTCAGTTACCCAGCCGGCCCAGACTGCTCCATCTGTCAGTCTGTCAGTGTCCTTGCTTTTGTATCTCAGTTACCCAGCCGGCCCAGGCTGCTCCCACTGTCACTCTGTCAGTGTCCTTGCTGTTGTCTCTCAGTTACCCTGCCGGTACAGACTGCTCCCACTGTCTCTCTGTAAGTGTCCTTGCTGTTGTCTCTCAGTTACCCAGCCGGCCCATACTGCTCCCACCACTGTCACTCTGTCCCTGTCCTTTCTGTTGTATCTTACTTACCCAGCCGGCCCAGACTGCTCCAACTGTCACTCTGTCAGTGTCCTTGCTGTTGTATCTCACTTACCCAGCCGGTCCAGACTGCTCCCTCTGTCACTCTGTCAGTGTCCTTGCTGTTGTCTCTCAGTTACCCAGCCGGCCCAGACTGCTCCCACTGTCAATCTGCCAGTGTCCTTGCTATTGTCTCTCAGTTTCCCAGCCGGCCCAGATTGCTCCCACTGTCACTCTGTCAGTGTCCTTGCTGTTGTCTCAGTTACCCAGCCGGCCCAGACTGTTCTCACCACTGTCACTCTGTCAGTGTCCTTCGCTGTTGTCTCTCAGTTACCCAGCCCGCCCAGACTGCTTCTCCTGTCACTCTGTCACTGTCATTGCTGCTGTCTCTAGTTTCACCAGCCGACCAAGACTGCTCTCACACCTGTCACTCTGTCAGTGTCCTTGCTGTTCTCTCCCAGTAACCCAGGAGGCGCAGACTGCTCCCTCCACTTTAACTCTGTCAGTGTCCTTGCTGTTTTCTCTCAGTTACCCTACCGGCCCAGACTGCTCCACTGTCACTCTGGCAGTGTCCTTGCTGTTGTCTCTCAGTTACCCAGCCGGCCCAGACTGCTCCCACTGTCACTCTGTCAGTGTCCTTGCTGTTGTCGCTCAGTTACCCAGCCGGCCCAGACTGCTCCCATTGTCACTCTGTCAGTGTCCTTGCTGTTGTCTCTCAGTTTCCCAGCCGGCCCAGACTGCTCCCACTGTCACTCTGTCAGTGTCCTTGCTATTGTCTCTCAGTTACCCAGCCGGCCCAGACTGCTCCCACTGTCACTCTGTCAGTGTCCTTGCTGTTGTCTCAGTTACCCTGCCGGCCCAGACTGCTCTCACCACTGTCACTCTGTCAGTGTCCTGCTGTTGTCACTCAGTGATACAGTCGGCCCAGACTGCTCCCACTGTCACTCTGTCTCTGTCTTTGCTGTTGTCTCTCTGTTACCCAGACGGCCAATACTGCTCCCACTGTCACTCTGTCGCCGTCTTTGCTGTTGACTCTCAGTTACCCAGCCGGCACAGACTGCTCTCTCCACTGCCACTCTATCAGTGTCCTTGCTGTTTTCTCCAATATACCCAACCGGCCCAGACTGTTCCAACCACTGTCCCTCTGTCACTGTCCTTGCTGTTGTCTCTCAGTTACCCAGCCGGCCCAGACTGCTCTCACCACTGTCACTCTGTCAGTGTACCTGCTGTTCTTTCCCAGTTACCCAGACGGCGAAGACTGCTCCCACTGTCACTCAGCCAGTGTCCTTGCTGTTGTCTCTCAGTTACCCAGCCGGCCCAGACTGCTCTCACCACTGTCACTCTGTCAGTGTACCTGCTGTTCTCTCCCAGTTACCCAGGCGGCGCAGACTGCTCTCACTGTCACTCTGTCACTGTCCTTGCTGTTGTCCCTCAGTTACCCAGACGGCCCAGACTGCTCCCACTGTCAATCTGCCAGTGTCCTTGCTGTTGTCTCTCAGTTACCCAGCCGGCCCAGACTGCTCCCACTGTCACTCTGTCAGTGTCCTTGCTGTTGTCTCTCAGTTACCCTGCCGGTTCATACTGCTTCTACTGTCACTCTGTCACTGTCCTTGCTGCTGTCTCTAATTTTACCAGCCGACCCAGACTGCTCTCACACCTGTCACTCTGTCAGTGTCCTTGCTGTTTTCTCTCAGTTACCCAGCCGGCCCAGACTGCTCCCACTGTCAATCTGTCAGTGTCCTTACTGTTGTCTCTCAGTTACCCAGCCGGCCCAGACTGCTCCCACTGTCAATCTGTCACTGTCCTTGCTGTTGTCTCTCAGTTACCCAGCCGTCCCAGAGTGCTCCCACTGTCACTCTGTCAGTGTCCTTGCTGTTGTCATCCAGTTACCCAGCCGGTACAGACAGCACCCACCACTGTCACTCTGTCACTGTCCTTGCTGTTGTATCTCAGTTACCCAGCCGGTACAGACTGCTCCCACTGTCACTCTGTCAGTGTCCTTGCTGTTGTCTCTCAGTTACGCAGCCGGTCCAGACTGCTCTCACTGTCACTCTGTCAGTGTCCTTGCTGTTGTCTCTCAGTTACCCAGCCGACGCAGACTGCTCCCACTGTCACTCTGTCTGTGTCCTTGCTGTTGTATCTCAGTTACCCAGCCGGCCCAGACTGCTCCATCTGTCACTCTGTCATTATCCTTGCTGTTGTCTCTCAGTTACCCAGCCGGCCCAGACTGCTCTCACTGTCACTCTGTCAGTGTCCTTGCTGTTGTCTCTCAGTTACCCAGCCGGTCCAGATTGCTCCAACTGTCACTCTGTCACTGTCCTTGCTGTTGTCTCTCAGTTACCCAGCCGGCCCAGACTGCTCCCACCACTGTCACTCTGTCACTGTCCTTGCTGTTGTATCTGAGTTACCCAGCCGGCCCAGACTGCTCCATCTGTCACTCTGTCATTATCCTTGCTGTTGTCTCTCAGTTACCCAGCCGGCCCAGACTGCTCTCACTGTCACTCTGTCAGTGTCCTTGCTGTTGTCTCTCAGTTACCCAGCCGGCCCAGACTGCTCCCACTGTCACTCTGTCAGTGTCCTTGCTGTTGTCTCTCAGTTACCCAGCCGGCCCAGACTGCTCCCACTGTCACTCTGTCAGTGTCCTTGCTGTTGTCTCTCAGTTACCCAGCCGGACCAGACTGCTCCCACTGTCAATCTGTCAGTGTCCTTGCTGTTGTCTCTCAGTTACCCAGCCGGCCCAGACTGCTCCCACTGTCACTCTGTCAGTGTCCTTGCTGTTGTCTCTCAGTTACCCTGCCGGACCAGACTGCTCTCACTGTCACTCTGTCAGTGTCCTTCGTAGTTGTCTCTCAGTTACCCAGACGGCGCAGACTGCTCTCACTGTCACTCTGCCAGTGTCCTTGCTGTTGTCCATCAAGTACCCTGCCGTCCCAGACTGCTCTCACCACAGTCACTCTGTCAGTGTACCTGCTGTTCTCTCCCAGTTAGCCAGGCGGCGCAGACTGCTCTCACTGTCACTCTGCCAGTGTCCTTGCTGTTGTCTCTCAGTTACCCAGTCGGCCAGACTGCTCCAACTGGCACTCTGTCAGTGTCCTTGCTTTTGTCTCTCAGTTACCCAGCCGTCCCAGACTGCTCTCACCACTGTCACTCTGTCAGTGTACCTGCTGTTCTCTCCCAGTTACCCAGGCGGCGCAGACTGCTATCACTGTCACTCTGCCAGTGTCCTTGCTGTTGTCCCTCAGTTACCCAGACGGCCCAGACTGCTCCCACTGTCAATCTGCCAGTGTCCTTGCTGTTGTCTCTCAGTTACCCTGCCGGCCCAGACTGTTCTCACCGCTGTCACTCTGTCAGTTTCCTTGCTGTTGTCTCTCAGTTACCCAGCCGGCCCAGGCTGCTCCCACTGTCACTCTGCCAGTGTCCTTGCTGTTGTCTCTCAGATACCCAGCCGGCCCAGGCTGCTCCCACTGTCACTCTGTCAGTGTCCTTGCTGTTGTCTCTCAGTTACCCTGCCGGTTCATACTGCTTCTACAGTCACTCTGTCACTGTCCTTGCTGCTGTCTCTAATTTCACCAGCCGACCCAGACTGCTCTCACACCTGTCACTCTGTCAGTGTCCTTGCTGTTCTCTCCCAGTAACCCAGGAGGCGCAGACTGCTCCCTCCACTTTAACTCTGTCAGTGTCCTTGCTGTTTTCTCTCAGTTACCCTACCGGCCCAGACTGCTCCACTGTCACTCTTGCAGTGTCCTTGCTGTTGTCTCTCAGTTACCCAGCCGGCCCAGACTGCTCCCACTGTCACTCTGTCAGTGTCCTTGCTGTTGTCTCTCAGTTACCCAGCCGGCCCAGACTGCTCCCACTGTCACTCTGTCAGTGTCCTTGCTGTTGTCTCTCAGTTTCATAGCCTGTCCAGACTGCTCCCACTGACACTCTGCCAGTGTCTTGCTGTTGTCTCTCAGTTACCCAGCCGAAACAGACTGCTCCCACTGTCACTCTGCCAGTGTCCTTGCTGTTGTCTCTCAGTTACCCAGCCGGCCCAGACTATTCTCACTGTCACTCTGTCAGTGTCGTTGCTGTTGTCTCTCAGTTACCCAGCCGGTACAGACTGCTCCCACTGTCAATCTGTCACTGTCCTTGCTGTTGTCTCTCAGTTACCCAGCCTGCCCAGACTGCTCCCACTGTCACTCTGTCGGTGCCCTTGCTGTTGTCTCTCAGTTACCCAGCAGGCCCAGAGTGCTCCCACTGTCACTCTGTCAGTGTCCTTGCTGTTGTCATCCAGTTATCCTGCCGGTACAGACAGCTCCCACCACTGTCACTCTGTCACTGTCCTTGCTGTTGTATCTCAGTTACCCAGCCGGTACAGACTGCTCCCACTGTCACTCTGTCAGTGTCCTTGCTGTTGTCTCTCAGTTACCCAGCCGCCGCAGACTGCTCCCACTGTCACTCTGTCAGTGTCCTTGCTGTTGTATCTCAGTTACCCAGCCGGTCCAGATTGCTCCAACTGTCACTGTGTCAGTGCCCCTGCTGTTGTCTCTCAGTTACCCAGCCGGCCCAGACAGCTCCATCTGTCAATCTGTCAGTGTCCTTGCTTTTGTATCTCAGTTACCCAGCCGGTCCAGACTGCTCCCACTGTCACTCTGTCATTATCCTTGCTGTTGTCTCTCAGTTACCCAGCCGGCCCAGACTGCTCCCACTGTCACTGTCAGTGTCGTTGCTGTTGTCTCTCAGTTACCCAGCCGGCCCAACTTCTCCCACTGTCACTCTGTCAGTGTCCTTGCTGTTGTCTCTCAGTTACCCAGATGGCCCAGACTGCTCCCTCTGTCACTCTGTCAGTGTCCTTGCTGTTGTCCCTCAGTTGCCCAGCCGGCCCAGGCTGTTCTCACCACTGTCACTCTGTCAGTGTCCTTGCTGTTGTCTCTCAGTTACCCTGCCGGACCAGACTGCTCTCACTGTCACTCGGTCAGTGTCCTTCGCTGTTGTCTCTCAGTTACCCAGACGGCGCAGACTGCTCTCACTGTCACTCTGCCAGTGTCCTTGCTGTTGTCCCTCAGTTATCCTGCCGGCCCAGACTGTTCTCACCGCTGTCACTCTGTCAGTGTCCTTCGCTGTTGTCTCTCAGTTACCCAGCCGGCCCAGACTGCTTCTACTGTCACTCTGTCACTATCCTTGCTGCTGTCTTTAATTTCACCAGCCGACCCAGACTGCTCCCACCACTGTCAATCTGTCAGTGTCCTTGCTGTTGTCTCTCAGTTACCCAGCCGGCCCAGACTGCTCCCACTGTCACTCTGTCAGTGTCCTTGCTGTTGTCTCTCAGTTACCAAGCCGGCTCAGACTGCTCCAACTGTCACTCTGTCTGTGTCCTTGCTGTTGTCTCTCAGTTACCCAGCCGGCCCAGACTCCTCCCACTGTCACTCTGTCAGTGTCCATGCTGTTGTCTCTCAGTTACCAAGCCGGCTCAGACTGCTCCAACATGTCACTCCGTCAGTGTCCTTGCTGTTGTCTCTCAGTTACCCAGCCGGCCCAGACTGCTCCCACTGTCACTCTGTCAGTGTCCTTGCTCTTGTCTCTCAGTTACCCAGCCGGCCCAGACTGCTCCCACTGTCACTCTGTCAGTGTCCTTGCTGTTGTCTCTCAGTTACCCAGCCGGCCCAGACTGCTCCCACTGTCACTCTGTCAGTGTCCTTGCTGTTGTCTTTCAGTTACCCAGCCGGTACAGACTGCTCCCACCACTGTCACTCTGTCAGTCTCCTTGCTGTTGTATCTCAGTTACCCAGCCGCCGCAGACTGCTCCAACTGTCACTCTGTCAGTGTCCTTGCTTTTGTATCTCAGTTAGCCAGTCGGGCGAGACTGCTCCCCCTGTCACTCTGTCAGTGTCCTTGCTGTTGTCTCTCAGTTACCCAGCCGGCCCAGACTGCTCCCACTGTCACTCTGTCACTGTCCTTGCTGTTGTATCTCAGTTACCCAGCCGGCCCAGACTGCTCCCACTGTCACTCTGTCAGTGTCCTTGCTGTTGTCTCTCAGTTACCCAGCCGGCCCAGACTGCTCCCAGTGTCACTCTGTCTGGGTCCTTGCTGTTGTCTCTCAGTTACCCAGCCGGCCCAGACTGCTCACACTGTCACTCTGTCACTGTCCTTGCTGTTGTATCTCAGTTACCCAGCTGGCCCAGACTGCTCCCACTGTCACTCTGTCAGTGTCCTTGCTGTTGTATCTCAGTTACCCAGTCGGCACAGACTGCTCCCACTGTCACTCTGTCAGTGTCCTTGCTGTTGCCTCTCAGGTACCCAGCCGGCCCAGACTGCTCCCACTGTCACTCTGTCAGTGTCCTTGCTGTTGACTCTCAGTTACCCAGACGGCCCAGACTGCTCCCACTGTCACTCTGTCAGTGTCCTTGCTGTTGCCTCTCAGTTACCCAGCCGGCCCAGACTGCTCCCACTGTCACTCTGTCAGTGTCCTTGCTGTTGTCTCTCAGTTACCCAGACGGCCCAGACTGCTCCCACTGTCACTCTGTCAGTGTCCTTGCAGTTGTCTCTCTGTTACCCAGCCGGCCCAGACTGCTCCAACTGTCACTGTCCTTGCTGTTCTCTCCCAGAAACCCAAGCGGCGCTGACTGCCCCCACCACTGTAACTCTGCCAGTGTCCTTGCTGTTGTCTCTCAGTTACCCAGCCGGCCCAGACTACTCCCACTGTCACTCTGTCAGTGTCCTTGCTGTTGTCTCTCAGTTACCAGCCGGTCCAGACTGCTCCCACTGTCACTCTGTCAGTGTACCTGCTGTTCTCTCCCAGTTACCCAGACGGCGCAGACGGCACGCACTGTCACTCTGTCAGTGTCCTTGCTGTTGTCCCTCATTTACCCAGACGGCCCAGACTGCTCCAACTGTCACTCTGTCAGTGTCCTTGCTTTTGTCTCTCAGTTACCCAGCCGGTACAGACTGCTCCCATTGTCACTCTGTCACTGTCCTTGCTGTTGTATCTCAGTTACCCAGCCGGCCCAGACTGCTCCCACTGTCACTCTGTCAGTGTCCTTGCTGTTGTCTCTCAGTTACCCAGCCGTCCCACACTGCTCCCATCACTGTCACTCTGTCAGTGTCCTTGCTGTTGTCTCTCAGTGAGCCAGTCGACCCAACTGCTCCCACCACTGTCACTCTGTCACTGTCCTTGCTGTTGTATCTCAGTTACCCAGCCGGCCCAGACTGCTCTCACCACTGTCACTCTGTCAGTGTCCTTGCTGTTCTCTCCCAGAAACCCAGGCGGCGAAAACTGCTCCCACCACTGTAACTCTGCCAGTGTCCTTGCTGTTGTCTCTTAGTTACCCAGCCGGCCCAGACTGCTCCCACTGTCACTCTGTCAGTGTACCTGCTGTTCTCTCCCAGTTACCCAGCCGGCCCAGACTGCTCCCACTGTCACTCTGTCAGTGTCCTTGCTGTTGTCTCTCAGTTACCCAGCCGGCCCAGACTGCTCCCACCACTGTCACTCTGTCAGTGTCCTTCGCTGTTGTCTCTCAGTTACCCAGCCGGCCCAGACTGCTTCTCCTGTCACTCTGTCAGTGTCCTTGCTGTTGTCTTACAGTTACCCAGCCGTCCCAGACTGCTCCCACCACTGTAACTCTGCCAGTGTCCTTGCTGTTTTCTCTCAGTTACCCTGCCGGCCCAGACTGCTCTCACCACTGTCACTCTGTCAGTTTCCTCCTGTTGTCACTTAGTGAACCAGTCGGCCCAGACTGCTCCCATTGTCACTCTGTCTCTGTCTTTGCTGTTGTCTCTCTGTTACCCAGACAGCCAATACTGCTCCCACTGTCACTCTGTCAGTGTCCTTGCTGTTGACTCTCAGTGATCCGGCCGGCCCAGACTGCTCCCACTTTCACTCTGTCAGTGTCCTTGCTGTTGTCTCTCAGTTACCCTGCCGGCCCAGACTGCTCTCACTACTGTCACTCTGTCAGTGTCCTGCTGTTGTGACTCAGTGAACCAGTCGGCCCAGACTACTCCCACTGTCACTCTGTCAGTGCCCTTGCTGTTGTCTCTCAGTTACCCTACCGGCCCAGAATGCTCTCACTACTGTCACTCTGTCAGTGTCCTGCTGTTGTCACTCAGTGAACCAGCCGGCCCAGACTGCTCCCACTGTCACTCTGTCTCTGTCTATGCTGTTGTCTCTCTGTTACCCAGACGGCCAATACTGATCCCACTGTCACTCTGTCAGTGTCCTTGCTGTTGACTCTCAGTTAACCAGCCGGCCCAGACTGCTCCCACTGTCACTCTGTCAGTGTCCTTGCTGTTGTCTCTCAGTTACCCTGCCAGCCCAGACTGCTCTCACTACTGTCACTCTGTCAGTGTCCTGCTGTTGTCACTCAGTGAACCAGCCGGCCCAGACTGCTCCCACTGTCACTCTGTCTCTGTCTATGCTGTTGTCTCTCTGTTACCCAGACGGCCAATACTGATCCCACTGTCACTCTGTCAGTGTCCTTGCTGTTGACTCTCAGTTAACCAGCCGGCCCACACTGCTCTCTCCACTGCCACTCTATCAGTGTCCTTGCTGTTTTCTCCAATATACCCAACCGGCCCAGACTGCTCCAACCACTGTCCCTCTGTCACTGTTCTTGCAGTTGTCTCTCAGTTACCCAGCCGCCCATGCTGCTCCCCCCACTGTCCCTCTGTCACTGTCCATGCTGTTGTCCCTCAGTTATCCAGTGATCCAGATTGTCCCCACCACTGTCACTCTATCAGTTACCCTTCTGTTGTCTCTCAGTTACCCAGCAAGCCCTGAATTCTCTTACTCCCATTCTGTCAGTGTCCTTGCTGTTTCTCTCAGTGAGCCAGGCGACCCAACTGCTCCCACCACTGTCACTCTGTCACTGTCCTTGCTGTTGTCTCTCAGTTACCCTGCCGGCCCAGACTGCTCTCACCACTGTCACTCTGTAAGTGTCCTTGCGGTTCTCTCCCAGTAACCCAAACGGCGCAAACTGCATCCACCACTGTCACTCTGTCAGTGTACCTGCTGTTCTTTCCCAGTTACCCAGACGGCGCAGACTACTCTCACTGTCACTCTGCCAGTGTCCTTGCTGTTGTCCATCAAGTACCCTGCCGTCCCAGACTGCTCCCACCACTGTCACTCTGTCACTGTCCTTGCTGTTGTCTCTCAGTTACCCTGCCGGCCCAGACTGCTCTCACCACTGTCACTCTGTAAGTGTCCTTGCGGTTCTCTCCCAGTAACCCAAACGGCGCAAACTGCATCCACCACTGTCACTCTGTCAGTGTACCTGCTGTTCTTTCCCAGTTACCCAGACGGCGCAGACTACTCTCACTGTCACTCTGCCAGTGTCCTTGCTGTTGTCCATCAAGTACCCTGCCGTCCCAGACTGCTCCCACCACTGTCACTCTGTCACTGTCCTTGCTGTTGTCTCTCAGTTACCCTGCCGGCCCAGACAGCTCTCACCACTGTCACTCTGCCAGTGTCCTTGCTGTTGTCCATCAAGTACCCTGCCGTCCCAGACTGCTCTCACCACTGTCACTCTGTCAGTGTACCTGCTGTTCTCTCCCAGTTACCCAGGCGGCGCAGACTGCTCTCACTATCACTCAGCCAGTGTCCTTGCTTTTGTCCCTCAGTTACCCAGACGGCCCAGACTGATCCCACTGTCAATCTGCCAGTGTCCTTGCTGTTGTCTCTCAGTTACCCAGCCGGCCCAGACTGTTCTCACCGCTGTCACTCTGTCAGTGTCCTTCGCTGTTGCCTCTCAGTTACTCTGACGGTTCAGACTGCTTCTACTGTCACTCTGTCTCTGTCTTTGCTGTTGTGTCTCTGTTACCCAGACGGCCAATACTGCTCGCACTGTCAATCCGTCAGTGTCCTTGCTGTTGTCCCTCAGTTACCCAGCCGCCCAGGCTGCTCCCCCCACTGTCCCTCTGTCACTGTCCATGCTGTTGTCCCTCAGTTATCCAGTGATCCAGATTGTCCCCACCACTGTCACTCTATCAGTTACCCTTCTGTTGTCTCTCAGTTACCCTGCCGGAAAAAGACTGCTCCCAATGTCACTCTGTCAGTGTCGTTGCTGTTGTATCTCAGTTACCCGGACGGCCCAGACTGCTCCCACCGTCACTCTGTCTGTGTCCTTGCTGTTGTCTCTCAGTTACCCAGCCGGCCCAGACTACTCCCACTGTCACTGTGTCAGTGTCCTTGCTGTTGTTTCTCAGTTACCCAGCCGGCCCAGACTGCTCCCACTGTCACTCTGTCACTGTCCTTGCTGTTGTTTCTCAGTTAGCCAGCCGGCCCAGACTGCTCCCACTGTCACTCTGTCACTGTCGTTGCTGTTGTATCTCAGTTACCCAGCTGGCCCAGACTGCTCCTACCGTCACTCTGTCAGTGTCCTTGCTGTTGTATCTCAGTTACCCAGCCGCCGCAGACTGCTCCAACTGTCACTCTGTCAGTGTCCTTGCTGTTGTATCTCAGTTACCCAGTCGATCCAACTTCTCCCAACACTGTCACTCTGTCACTGTCCTTTCTGTTGCCTCTCAGTTACCCAGCCGTCCCAGACTGCTCTCACCACTGTCACTCTGTCCGTGTCCTTGCTGTTCTCTCCCAGAAACCCAAGCGGCGCAGACTGCTCCCACCACTGTAACTCTGCCAGTGTCCTTGCTGTTGTCTCTCAGTTACCCAGCCGGCCCAGACTGCTCCCACTGTCACTCTGTCACTGTCCTTGCTGTTGTATCTCAGTTACACAGCCGGCCCAGACTACTCCCACTGTCACTCTGTCAGTATCCTTGCTGTTGTCTCTCAGTTACCAGCCGGTCCAGACTGCTCCCACTGTCACTCTGTCAGTGTCCTTACTGTTGTCTCTCAGTTACCCATCCGGCCCAGACTGCTCCCACTGTCATTCTGTCACTGTCCTTGCTGTTGTCTCTCAGTTACCCAGCCGGCCCAGACTGCTCTCACTGTCACTCTGTCAGTGTCCTTGCTGTTGTCTCTCAGTTACCGAGCCGGCCCAGACTGCTCTCACTGTCACTCTGTCAGTGTCCTTGCTGTTGTCTCTCAGTTACCCAGCCGGCCCAGACTGCTCCCACTGTCACTCTGTCAGTGTCCTTGCTGTTGTCTCAGTTACCCTGCCGGCCCAGACTGCTCTCACCACTGTCACTCTGTCAGTGTCCTGCTGTTGTCACTCAGTGATACAGTCGGCCCAGACTGCTCCCACTGTCACTCTGTCTCTGTCTTTGCTGTTGTCTCTCTGTTACCCAGACGGCCAATACTGCTCCCACTGTCACTCTGTCGCCGTCTTTGCTGTTGACTCTCAGTTACCCAGCCGGCACAGACTGCTCTCTCCACTGCCACTCTATCAGTGTCCTTGCTGTTTTCTCCAATATACCCAACCGGCCCAGACTGTTCCAACCACTGTCCCTCTGTCACTGTCCTTGCTGTTGTCTCTCAGTTACCCAGCCGGCCCAGACTGCTCTCACCACTGTCACTCTGTCAGTGTACCTGCTGTTCTTTCCCAGTTACCCAGACGGCGAAGACTGCTCCCACTGTCACTCAGCCAGTGTCCTTGCTGTTGTCTCTCAGTTACCCAGCCGGCCCAGACTGCTCTCACCACTGTCACTCTGTCAGTGTACCTGCTGTTCTCTCCCAGTTACCCAGGCGGCGCAGACTGCTCTCACTGTCACTCTGTCACTGTCCTTGCTGTTGTCGCTCAGTTACCCAGCCGGCCCAGACTGCTCCCACTGTCACTCTGTCACTGTCCTTGCTGTTGTATCTCAGTTACACAGCCGGCCCAGACTACTCCCACTGTCACTCTGTCAGTATCCTTGCTGTTGTCTCTCAGTTACCAGCCGGTCCAGACTGCTCCCACTGTCACTCTGTCAGTGTCCTTACTGTTGTCTCTCAGTTACCCATCCGGCCCAGACTGCTCCCACTGTCATTCTGTCACTGTCCTTGCTGTTGTCTCTCAGTTACCCAGCCGGCCCAGACTGCTCTCACTGTCACTCTGTCAGTGTCCTTGCTGTTGTCTCTCAGTTACCGAGCCGGCCCAGACTGCTCTCACTGTCACTCTGTCAGTGTCCTTGCTGTTGTCTCTCAGTTACCCAGCCGGCCCAGACTGCTCCCACTGTCACTCTGTCAGTGTCCTTGCTGTTGTCTCAGTTACCCTGCCGGCCCAGACTGCTCTCACCACTGTCACTCTGTCAGTGTCCTGCTGTTGTCACTCAGTGATACAGTCGGCCCAGACTGCTCCCACTGTCACTCTGTCTCTGTCTTTGCTGTTGTCTCTCTGTTACCCAGACGGCCAATACTGCTCCCACTGTCACTCTGTCGCCGTCTTTGCTGTTGACTCTCAGTTACCCAGCCGGCACAGACTGCTCTCTCCACTGCCACTCTATCAGTGTCCTTGCTGTTTTCTCCAATATACCCAACCGGCCCAGACTGTTCCAACCACTGTCCCTCTGTCACTGTCCTTGCTGTTGTCTCTCAGTTACCCAGCCGGCCCAGACTGCTCTCACCACTGTCACTCTGTCAGTGTACCTGCTGTTCTTTCCCAGTTACCCAGGCGACGAAGACTGCTCCCACTGTCACTCAGCCAGTGTCCTTGCTGTTGTCTCTCAGTTACCCAGCCGGCCCAGACTGCTCTCACCACTGTCACTCTGTCAGTGTACCTGCTGTTCTCTCCCAGTTACCCAGGCGGCGCAGACTGCTCTCACTGTCACTCTGTCACTGTCCTTGCTGTTGTCCCTCAGTTACCCAGACGGCCCAGACTGCTCCCACTGTCAATCTGCCAGTGTCCTTGCTGTTGTCTCTCAGTTACCCAGCCGGCCCAGACTGCTCCCACTGTCACTCTGTCAGTGTCCTTGCTGTTGTCTCTCAGTTACCCTGCCGGTTCATACTGCTTCTACTGTCACTCTGTCACTGTCCTTGCTGCTGTCTCTAATTTCACCAGCCGACCCAGACTGCTCTCACACCTGTCACTCTGTCAGTGTCCTTGCTGTTTTCTCTCAGTTACCCTACCGGCCCAGACTGCTCCCACAGTCACTCTGTCAGTGTCCTTACTGTTGTCTCTCAGTTACCCAGCCGGCCCAGACTGCTCCCACTGTCAATCTGTCACTGTCCTTGCTGTTGTCTCTCAGTTACCCAGCCGGCCCAGAGTGCTCCCACTGTCACTCTGTCAGTGTCCTTGCTGTTGTCATCTAGTTACCCAGCCGGTACAGACAGCACCCACCACTGTCACTCTGTCACTGTCCTTGCTGTTGTATCTCAGTTACCCAGCCGGTACAGACTGCTCCCACTGTCACTCTGTCAGTGTCCTTGCTGTTGTCTCTCAGTTACGCAGCCGGTCCAGACTGCTCTCACTGTCACTCTGTCAGTGTCCTTGCTGTTGTCTCTCAGTTACCCAGCCGACGCAGACTGCTCCCACTGTCACTCTGTCTGTGTCCTTGCTGTTGTATCTCAGTTACCCAGCCGGTCCAGATTGCTCCAACTGTCACTCTGTCACTGTCCTTGCTGTTGTCTCTCAGTTACCCAGCCGGCCCAGACTGCTCCCACCACTGTCACTCTGTCACTGTCCTTGCTGTTGTATCTGAGTTACCCAGCCGGCCCAGACTGCTCCATCTGTCACTCTGTCATTATCCTTGCTGTTGTCTCTCAGTTACCCAGCCGGCCCAGACTGCTCTCACTGTCACTCTGTCAGTGTCCTTGCTGTTGTCTCTCAGTTACCCAGCCGGCCCAGACTGCTCCCACTGTCACTCTGTCAGTGTCCTTGCTGTTGTCTCTCAGTTACCCAGCCGGCCCAGACTGCTCCCACTGTCACTCTGTCAGTGTCCTTGCTGTTGTCTCTCAGTTACCCTGCCGGACCAGACTGCTCTCACTGTCACTCTGTCAGTGTCCTTCGTAGTTGTCTCTCAGTTACCCAGACGGCGCAGACTGCTCTCACTGTCACTCTGCCAGTGTCCTTGCTGTTGTCTCTCAGTTACCCAGTCGGCCCAGACTGCTCTCACAACTGTCACTCTGTCAGTGTACCTGCTGTTCTCTCCCAGTTACCCAGGCGGCGCAGACTGCTCTCACTGTCACTCTGCCAGTGTCCTTGCTGTTGTCCCTCAGTTACCCAGACGGCCCAGACTGCTCCCACTGTCAATCTGCCAGTTTCCTTGCTGTTGTCTCTCAGTTACCCTGCCGGCCCAGACTGTTCTCACCGCTGTCACTCTGCCAGTGTCCTTGCTGTTGTCTCTCAGTTACCCAGCCGGCCCAGGCTGCTCCCACTGTCACTCTGTCAGTGTCCTTGCTGTTGTCTCTCAGTTACCCTGCCGATTCATACTGCTTCTACTGTCACTCTGTCACTGTCCTTGCTGCTGTCTCTAATTTCACCAGCCGACCCAGACTGCTCTCACACCTGTCACTCTGTCAGTGTCCTTGCTGTTCTCTCCCAGTAACCCAGGAGGCGCAGACTGCTCCCTCCACTTTAACTCTGTCAGTGTCCTTGCTGTTTTCTCTCAGTTACCCTACCGGCCCAGACTGCTCCACTGTCACTCTTGCAGTGTCCTTGCTGTTGTCTCTCAGTTACCCAGCCGGCCCAGACTGCTCCCACTGTCACTCTGTCAGTGTCCTTGCTGTTGTCTCTCAGTTACCCAGCCGGCCCAGACTGCTCCCACTGTCACTCTGTCAGTGTCCTTGCTGTTGTATCTCAGTTTCATAGCCTGTCCAGACTGCTCCCACTGACACTCTGCCAGTGTCTTGCTGTTGTCTCTCAGTTACCCAGCCGAAACAGACTGCTCCCACTGTCACTCTGCCAGTGTCCTTGCTGTTGTCTCTCAGTTACCCAGCCGGCCCAGACTATTCTCACTGTCACTCTGTCAGTGTCGTTGCTGTTGTCTCTCAGTTACCCAGCCGGTACAGACTGCTCCCACTGTCAATCTGTCACTGTCCTTGCTGTTGTCTCTCAGTTACCCAGCCTGCCCAGACTGCTCCCACTGTCACTCTGTCGGTGCCCTTGCTGTTGTCTCTCAGTTACCCAGCAGGCCCAGAGTGCTCCCACTGTCACTCTGTCAGTGTCCTTGCTGTTGTCATCCAGTTATCCTGCCGGTACAGACAGCTCCCACCACTGACACTCTGTCACTGTCCTTGCTGTTGTATCTCAGTTACCCAGCCGGTACAGACTGCTCCCACTGTCACTCTGTCAGTGTCCTTGCTGTTGTCTCTCAGTTACCCAGCCGCCGCAGACTGCTCCCACTGTCACTCTGTCAGTGTCCTTGCTGTTGTATCTCAGTTACCCAGCCGGTCCAGATTGCTCCAACTGTCACTGTGTCAGTGCCCCTGCTGTTGTCTCTCAGTTACCCAGCCGGCCCAGACAGCTCCCACCACTGTCACTCTGTCACTGTCCTGGCTGTTGTATCAGAGTTACCCAGCCGGCCCAGACTGCTCCATCTGTCAATCTGTCAGTGTCCTTGCTTTTGTATCTCAGTTACCCAGCCGGTCCAGACTGCTCCCACTGTCACTCTGTCATTATCCTTGCTGTTGTCTCTCAGTTACCCAGCCGGCCCAGACTGCTCCCACTGTCACTGTCAGTGTCGTTGCTGTTGTCTCTCAGTTACCCAGCCGGCCGATACTGCTCCCACTGTCACTCTGTCAGTGTCCTTGCTGTTGTCTCTCAGTTACCCAGATGGCCCAGACTGCTCCCTCTGTCACTCTGTCAGTGTCCTTGCTGTTGTCTCTCAGTTACCCAGCCGGCCCAGACTCCTCCCACTGTCACTCTGTCAGTGTCCATGCTGTTGTCTCTCAGTTACCAAGCCGGCTCAGACTGCTCCAACATGTCACTCCGTCAGTGTCCTTGCTGTTGTCTCTCAGTTACCCAGCCGGCCCAGACTGCTCCCACTGTCACTCTGTCAGTGTCCTTGCTCTTGTCTCTCAGTTACCCAGCCGGCCCAGACTGCTCCCACTGTCACTCTGTCAGTGTCCTTGCTGTTGTCTCTCAGTTACCCAGCCGGCCCAGACTGCTCCCACTGTCACTCTGTCAGTGTCCTTGCTGTTGTCTTTCAGTTACCCAGCCGGTACAGACTGCTCCCACCACTGTCACTCTGTCAGTCTCCTTGCTGTTGTATCTCAGTTACCCAGCCGCCGCAGACTGCTCCAACTGTCACTCTGTCAGTGTCCTTGCTTTTGTATCTCAGTTAGCCAGTCGGGCGAGACTGCTCCCCCTGTCACTCTGTCAGTGTCCTTGCTGTTGTCTCTCAGTTACCCAGCCGGCCCAGACTGCTCCCACTGTCACTCTGTCACTGTCCTTGCTGTTGTATCTCAGTTACCCAGCCGGCCCAGACTGCTCCCACTGTCACTCTGTCAGTGTCCTTGCTGTTGTCTCTCAGTTACCCAGCCGGCCCAGACTGCTCCCAGTGTCACTCTGTCTGGGTCCTTGCTGTTGTCTCTCAGTTACCCAGCCGGCCCAGACTGCTCCCACTGTCACTCTGTCACTGTCCTTGCTGTTGTATCTCAGTTACCCAGCTGGCCCAGACTGCTCCCACTGTCACTCTGTCAGTGTCCTTGCTGTTGTATCTCAGTTACCCAGTCGGCACAGACTGCTCCCACTGTCACTCTGTCAGTGTCCTTGCTGTTGCCTCTCAGGTACCCAGCCGGCCCAGACTGCTCCCACTGTCACTCTGTCAGTGTCCTTGCTGTTGTCTCTCAGTTACCCAGACGGCCCAGACTGCTCCCACTGTCACTCTGTCAGTGTCCTTGCTGTTGCCTCTCAGTTACCCAGCCGGCCCAGACTGCTCCCACTGTCACTCTGTCAGTGTCCTTGCTGTTGTCTCTCAGTTACCCAGACGGCCTAGACTGCTCCCACTGTCACTCTGTCAGTGTCCTTGCAGTTGTCTCTCTGTTACCCAGCCGGCCCAGACTGCTCCAACTGTCACTGTCCTTGCTGTTCTCTCCCAGAAACCCAAGCGGCGCTGACTGCCCCCACCACTGTAACTCTGCCAGTGTCCTTGCTGTTGTCTCTCAGTTACCCAGCCGGCCCAGACTACTCCCACTGTCACTCTGTCAGTGTCCTTGCTGTTGTCTCTCAGTTACCAGCCGGTCCAGACTGCTCCCACTGTCACTCTGTCAGTGTACCTGCTGTTCTCTCCCAGTTACCCAGACGGCGCAGACGGCACGCACTGTCACTCTGTCAGTGTCCTTGCTGTTGTCCCTCATTTACCCAGACGGCCCAGACTGCTCCAACTGTCACTCTGTCAGTGTCCTTGCTTTTGTCTCTCAGTTACCCAGCCGTTACAGACTGCTCCCATTGTCACTCTGTCACTGTCCTTGCTGTTGTATCTCAGTTACCCAGCCGGCCCAGACTGCTCCCACTGTCACTCTGTCAGTGTCCTTGCTGTTGTCTCTCAGTTACCCAGCCGTCCCACACTGCTCCCATCACTGTCACTCTGTCAGTGTCCTTGCTGTTGTCTCTCAGTGAGCCAGTCGACCCAACTGCTCCCACCACTGTCACTCTGTCACTGTCCTTGCTGTTGTATCTCAGTTACCCAGCCGGCCCAGACTGCTCTCACCACTGTCACTCTGTCAGTGTCCTTGCTGTTCTCTCCCAGAAACCCAGGCGGCGAAGACTGCTCCCACCACTGTAACTCTGCCAGTGTCCTTGCTGTTGTCTCTTAGTTACCCAGCCGGCCCAGACTGCTCCCACTGTCACTCTGTCAGTGTACCTGCTGTTCTCTCCCAGTTACCCAGCCGGCCCAGACTGCTCCCACTGTCACTCTGTCAGTGTCCTTGCTGTTGTCTCTCAGTTACCCAGCCGGCCCAGACTGCTCCCACCACTGTCACTCTGTCAGTGTCCTTCGCTGTTGTCTCTCAGTTACCCAGCCGGCCCAGACTGCTTCTCCTGTCACTCTGTCAGTGTCCTTGCTGTTGTCTTACAGTTACCCAGCCGTCCCAGACTGCTCCCACAACTGTAACTCTGCCAGTGTCCTTGCTGTTTTCTCTCAGTTACCCTGCCGGCCCAGAATGCTCTCACCACTGTCACTCTGTCAGTTTCCTCCTGTTGTCACTTAGTGAACCAGTTGGCCCAGGCTGCTCCCATTGTCACTCTGTCTCTGTCTTTGCTGTTGTCTCTCTGTTACCCAGACAGCCAATACTGCTCCCACTGTCACTCTGTCAGTGTCCTTGCTGTTGACTCTCAGTGAACCGGCCGGCCCAGACTGCTCCCACTTTCACTCTGTCAGTGTCCTTGCTGTTGTCTCTCAGTTACCCTGCCGGCCCAGACTGCTCTCACTACTGTCACTCTGTCAGTGTCCTGCTGTTGTCACTCAGTGAACCAGTCGGCCCAGACTACTCCCACTGTCACTCTGTCAGTGTCCTTGCTGTTGTCTCTCAGTTACCCTGCCGGCCCAGAATGCTCTCACTACTGTCACTCTGTCAGTGTCCTGCTGTTGTCACTCAGTGAACCAGCCGGCCCAGACTGCTCCCACTGTCACTCTGTCTCTGTCTATGCTGTTGTCTCTCTGTTACCCAGACGGCCAATACTGATCCCACTGTCACTCTGTCAGTGTCCTTGCTGTTGACTCTCAGTTAACCAGCCGGCCCAGACTGCTCCCACTGTCACTCTGTCAGTGTCCTTGCTGTTGTCTCTCAGTTACCCTGCCAGCCCAGACTGCTCTCACTACTGTCACTCTGTCAGTGTCCTGCTGTTGTCACTCAGTGAACCAGCCGGCCCAGACTGCTCCCACTGTCACTCTGTCTCTGTCTATGCTGTTGTCTCTCTGTTACCCAGACGGCCAATACTGATCCCACTGTCACTCTGTCAGTGTCCTTGCTGTTGACTCTCAGTTAACCAGCCGGCCCACACTGCTCTCTCCACTGCCACTCTATCAGTGTCCTTGCTGTTTTCTCCAATATACCCAACCGGCCCAGACTGCTCCAACCACTGTCCCTCTGTCACTGTTCTTGCAGTTGTCTCTCAGTTACCCAGCCGCCCATGCTGCTCCCCCCACTGTCCCTCTGTCACTGTCCATGCTGTTGTCCCTCAGTTATCCAGTGATCCAGATTGTCCCCACCACTGTCACTCTATCAGTTACCCTTCTGTTGTCTCTCAGTTACCCAGCAAGCCCTGAATTCTCTTACTCCCATTCTGTCAGTGTCCTTGCTGTTTCTCTCAGTGACCCAGGCGACCCAACTGCTCCCACCACTGTCACTCTGTCACTGTCCTTGCTGTTGTCTCTCAGTTACCCTGCCGGCCCAGACTGCTCTCACCACTGTCACTCTGTAAGTGTCCTTGCGGTTCTCTCCCAGTAACCCAAACGGCGCAAACTGCATCCACCACTGTCACTCTGTCAGTGTACCTGCTGTTCTTTCCCAGTTACACAGACGGCGCAGACTACTCTCACTGTCACTCTGCCAGTGTCCTTGCTGTTGTCCATCAAGTACCCTGCCGTCCCAGACTGCTCCCACCACTGTCACTCTGTCACTGTCCTTGCTGTTGTCTCTCAGTTACCCTGCCGGCCCAGACAGCTCTCACCACTGTCACTCTGCCAGTGTCCTTGCTGTTGTCCATCAAGTACCCTGCCGCCCCAGACTGCTCTCACCACTGTCACTCTGTCAGTGTACCTGCTGTTCTCTCCCAGTTACCCAGGCGGCGCAGACTGCTCTCACTATCACTCAGCCAGTGTCCTTGCTTTTGTCCCTCAGTTACCCAGACGGCCCAGACTGATCCCACTGTCAATCTGCCAGTGTCCTTGCTGTTGTCTCTCAGTTACCCAGCCGGCCCAGACTGTTCTCACCGCTGTCACTCTGTCAGTGTCCTTCGCTGTTGCCTCTCAGTTACTCTGACGGTTCAGACTGCTTCTACTGTCACTCTGTCTCTGTCTTTGCTGTTGTGTCTCTGTTACCCAGACGGCCAATACTGCTCCCACTGTCAATCCGTCAGTGTCCTTGCTGTTGTCCCTCAGTTACCATGCCGGCCCAGACTGCTCCCACTGTCACTCTGTCACTGTCCTTGCTGTTGTCTCTCAGTTACCCAGCCGGCCCAGACTGCTCCCACTGTCACTCTGCCAGTGTCCTTGCTGTTTTCTCTCAGTTACCCTGCCGGCCCAGACTGCTCTCACCACTGTCACTCTGTCAGTTTCCTGCTGTTGTCACTGAGTGAACCAGTCGGCCCAGACTGCTCCCACTGTCACTCTGTCTCTGTCTTTGCTGTTGTCTCTCTGTTACCCAGACAGCCAATACTGCTCCCACTGTCACTCTGTCAGTGTCCTTGCTGTTGACTCTCAGTGAACCGGCCGGCCCAGACTGCTCCCACTGTCACTCTGTCGCCGTCTTTGCTGTTGTCTCTCTGTTACCCAGACAGCCAATACTGCTCCCACTGTCACTCTGTCAGTGTCCTTGCTGTTGTCTCTCAGTTTCCCAGCCGGCCGAGACTGCTCCCACTGTCACTCTGTCATTGTCCTTGCTGTTGTCTCTCAGTTACCCTGCCGGCCCAGACTGCTCTCACTACTGTCACTCTGTCAGTGTCCTGCTGTTGTCACTCAGTGAACCAGTCGGCCCAGACTGCTCCCACTGTCACTCTGTCTCTGTCTTTGCTGTTGTCTCTCTGTTACCCAGACAGCCAATACTGCTCCCACTGTCACTCTGTCAGTGTCCTTGCTGTTGACTCTCAGTGAACCGGCCGGCCCAGACTGCTCCCACTGTCACTCTGTCGCCGTCTTTGCTGTTGTCTCTCTGTTACCCAGACAGCCAATACTGCTCCCACTGTCACTCTGTCAGTGTCCTTGCTGTTGTCTCTCTGTTTCCCAGCCGGCCGAGACTGCTCCCACTGTCATCTGTCACTGTCCTTGCTGTTGTCTCTCAGTTACCCTGCCGGCCCAGACAGCTCTCACTACTGTCACTCTGTCAGTGTCCTGCTGTTGTCACTCAGTGAACCAGTCGGCCCAGACTGCTCCCACTGTCACTCTGTCTCTGCCTATGCTGTTGTCTCTCTGTTACCCAGCCGGCCAATACTGATCCCACTGTCACTCTGTCAGTGTCCTTGCTGTTGACTCTCAGTTAACCAGCCGGCCCAGACTGCTCCCACTGTCACTCTGTCAGTGTCCTTGCTGTTGTCACTCAGTTACCCAGCCGGCCCAGACTGCTCCCACTGTCACTCTGTCAGTGTCCTTGCTGTTGTCTCTCAGTTACCCAGCCGGCACAGACTGCTCTCTCCACTGCCACTCTATCAGTCTCCTTGCTGTTTTCTCCAATATACCCAACCGGCCCAGACTGCTCCAACCACTGTCCCTCTGTCACTGTTCTTGCAGTTATCTCTCAGTTACCCAGCCGCCCAGGCTGCTCCCCCCACTGTCCCTCTGTCACTGTCCATGCTGTTGTCCCTCAGTTATCCAGTGATCCAGATTGTCCCCACCACTGTCACTCTATCAGTTACCCTTCTGTTGTCTCTCAGTCACCCTGCCGGTACAGACTGCTCCCAATGTCACTCTGTCAGTGTCGTTGCTGTTGTATCTCAGTTACCCGGACGGCGCAGACTGCTCCCACCGTCACTCTGTCAGTGTCCTTGCTGTTGTCTCTCAGTTACCCAGCCGGCCCAGACTACTCCCACTGTCACTGTGTCAGTGTCCTTGCTGTTGTTTCTCAGTTACCCAGCCGGCCCAGACTGCTCCCACTGTCACTCTGTCACTGTCCTTGCTGTTGTTTCTCAGTTAGCCAGCCGGCCCAGACTGCTCCCACTGTCACTCTGTCACTGTCGTTGCTGTTGTATCTCAGTTACCCAGCTGGCCCAGACTGCTCCTACCGTCACTCTGTCAGTGTCCTTGCTGTTGTATCTCAGTTACCCAGCCGCCGCAGACTGCTCCAACTGTCACTCTGTCAGTGTCCTTGCTGTTGTATCTCAGTTACCCAGTCGACCCAACTTCTCCCAACACTGTCACTCTGTCACTGTCCTTTCTGTTGCCTCTCAGTTACCCAGCCGTCCCAGACTGCTCTCACCACTGTCACTCTGTCCGTGTCCATGCTGTTCTCTCCCAGAAACCCAAGCGGCGCAGACTGCTCCCACCACTGTAACTCTGCCAGTGTCCTTGCTGTTGTCTCTCAGTTACCCAGCCGGCCCAGACTGCTCCCACTGTCACTCTGTCACTGTCCTTGCTGTTGTATCTCAGTTACACAGCCGGCCCAGACTACTCCCACTGTCACTCTGTCAGTATCCTTGCTGTTGTCTCTCAGTTACCAGCCGGTCCAGACTGCTCCCACTGTCACTCTGTCAGTGTCCTTACTGTTGTCTCTCAGTTACCCATCCGGCCCAGACTGCTCCCACTGTCATTCTGTCACTGTCCTTGCTGTTGTCTCTCAGTTACCCAGCCGGCCCAGACTGCTCTCACTGTCACTCTGTCAGTGTCCTTGCTGTTGTCTCTCAGTTACCGAGCCGGCCCAGACTGCTCTCACTGTCACTCTGTCAGTGTCCTTGCTGTTGTCTCTCAGTTACCCAGCCGGCCCAGACTGCTCTCACTGTCATTCTGTCACTGTCCTTGCTGTTGTATCTCAGTTACCCAGCCTGCCCAGACTGCTCTCACCACTGTCACTCTGTCAGTGTCCTTCGCTGTTGTCTCTCAGTTACCCAGCCGGCCCAGACTGCTCCCACTGTCACTCTGTCAGTATCCTTGCTGTTGTCTCTCAGTAACCCAGCCGGCCCAGACTGCTCCCACTGTCACTCTGTCATTGTCCTTGCTGTTGTCTCTCAGTTACCCTGCCGGCCCAGACTGCTCTCACTACTGTCACTCTGTCAGTGTCCTGCTGTTGTCACTCAGTGAACCAGTCGGCCCAGACTGCTCCCACTGTCACTCTGTCTCTGTCTTTGCTGTTGTCTCTCTGTTACCCAGACAGCCAATACTGCTCCCACTGTCACTCTGTCAGTGTCCTTGCTGTTGACTCTCAGTGAACCGGCCGGCCCAGACTGCTCCCACTGTCACTCTGTCGCCGTCTTTGCTGTTGTCTCTCTGTTACCCAGACAGCCAATACTGCTCCCACTGTCACTCTGTCAGTGTCCTTGCTGTTGTCTCTCTGTTTCCCAGCCGGCCGAGACTGCTCCCACTATCACTTTGTCACTGTCCTTGCTGTTGTCTCTCAGTTACCCTGCCGGCCCAGACAGCTCTCACTACTGTCACTCTGTCAGTTTCCTGCTGTTGTCACTCAGTGAACTAGTCGGCCCAGACTGCTCCCACTGTCACTCTGTCTCTGCCTATGCTGTTGTCTCTCTGTTACCCAGACGGCCAATACTGATCCCACTGTCACTCTGTCAGTGTCCTTGCTGTTGACTCTCAGTTAACCAGCCGGCCCAGACTGCTCCCACTGTCACTCTGTCAGTGTCCTTGCTGTTGTCACTCAGTTACCCAGCCGGCCCAGACTGCTCCCACTGTCACTCTGTCAGTGTCCTTGCTGTTGTCTCTCAGTTACCCAGCCGGCACAGACTGCTCTCTCCACTGCCACTCTATCAGTCTCCTTGCTGTTTTCTCCAATATACCCAACCGGCCCAGACTGCTCCAACCACTGTCCCTCTGTCACTGTTCTTGCAGTTATCTCTCAGTTACCCAGCCGCCCAGGCTGCTCCCCCCACTGTCCCTCTGTCACTGTCCATGCTGTTGTCCCTCAGTTATCCAGTGATCCAGATTGTCCCCACCACTGTCACTCTATCAGTTACCCTTCTGTTGTCTCTCAGTCACCCTGCCGGTACAGACTGCTCCCAATGTCTCTCTGTCAGTGTCGTTGCTGTTGTATCTCAGTTACCCGGACGGCCCAGACTGCTCCCACCGTCACTCTGTCAGTGTCCTTGCTGTTGTCTCTCAGTTACCCAGCCGGCCCAGACTACTCCCACTGTCACTGTGTCAGTGTCCTTGCTGTTGTTTCTCAGTTACCCAGCCGGCCCAAACTGCTCCCACTGTCACTCTGTCACTGTCCTTGCTGTTGTTTCTCAGTTAGCCAGCCGGCCCAGACTGCTCCCACTGTCACTCTGTCACTGTCGTTGCTGTTGTATCTCAGTTACCCAGCTGGCCCAGACTGCTCCTACCGTCACTCTGTCAGTGTCCTTGCTGTTGTATCTCAGTTACCCAGCCGCCGCAGACTGCTCCAACTGTCACTCTGTCAGTGTCCTTGCTGTTGTATCTCAGTTACCCAGTCGACGCAACTTCTCCCAACACTGTCACTCTGTCACTGTCCTTTCTGTTGCCTCTCAGTTACCCAGCCGTCCCAGACTGCTCTCACCACTGTCACTCTGTCCGTGTCCATGCTGTTCTCTCCCAGAAACCCAAGCGGCGCAGACTGCTCCCACCACTGTAACTCTGCCAGTGTCCTTGCTGTTGTCTCTCAGTTACCCAGCCGGCCCAGACTGCTCCCACTGTCACTCTGTCACTGTCCTTGCTGTTGTATCTCAGTTACACAGCCGGCCCAGACGACTCCCACTGTCACTCTGTCAGTATCCTTGCTGTTGTCTCTCAGTTACCAGCCGATCCAGACTGCTCCAACTGTCACTCTGTCAGTGTCCTTACTGTTGTCTCTCAGTTACCAATCCGGCCCAGACTGCTCCCACTGTCATTCTGTCACTGTCCTTGCTGTTGTCTCTCAGTTACCCAGCCGGCCCAGACTGCTCTCACTGTCACTCTGTCAGTGTCCTTGCTGTTGTCTCTCAGTTACCGAGCCGGCCCAGACTGCTCTCACAGTCACTCTGTCAGTGTCCTTGCTGTTGTCTCTCAGTTACCGAGCCGGCCCAGACTGCTCTCACTGTCATTCTGTCACTGTCCTTGCTGTTGTATCTCAGTTACCCAGCCTGCCCAGACTGCTCTCACCACTGTCACTCTGTCAGTGTCCTTCGCTGTTGTCTCTCAGTTACCCAGCCGGCCCAGACTGCTCCCACTGTCACTCTGTCAGTGTCCTTGCTGTTGTCTATCAGTTACCCAGCCGGCCCAGACTGCTCCCACTGTCACTCTGTCAGTATCCTTGCTGTTGTCTCTCAGTAACCCAGCCGGCCCAGACTGCTCCCACTGTCACTCTGTCACTGTCCTTGCTTTTGTCTCTCAGTTACCCAGCCCGCCCAGACTGCTCCCACTGTCACTCTGTCAGCGTCCTTGCTGCTGTCTCTAGTTTCACCAGCCGGCCCAGACTGCTCCCACTGTTACTCTGTCTGTGATCTTGCTGTTGTCTCTCAGTTACCCAGCCGGCCCAGAGTGCTCCCACTGTCACTCTGTCAGTTTCCTTGCTGTTGTCTCTCAGTTACCCAGCCGGTCCAGACTGCTCCCACTGTCACTCTGTCAGTGTCCTTGCTGTTGACTCTCAGTTAACCAGCCGGCCCAGACAGCTCCCACTGTCACTCTGTCGCCGTCTTTGCTGTTGTCTCTCAGTTACTGTCCTTGCTGCTGTCACTAATTTCACCAGCCGACCCAGACTGCTCTCACCACTGTCACTCTGTCACTGTCCTTGCTGTTCTCTCCCAGTAACTCAGGCGGCGCAGACTGCTCCCACCACTGTCCCTCTGTCACTGTCCATGCTGTTGTCCCTCAGTTATCCAGTGATCCAGGTTGTCCCCACCACTGTCACTCTATCAGTTACCCTTCTGTTGTCTCTCAGTTACCCAGCAAGCCCTGAATTATCTTACTCCCATTCTGTCAGTGTCCTTGCTGTTTCTCTCAGTGAGCCGGTCGACCCAACTGCTCCCACCACTGTCACTCTGTCACTGTCCTTGCTGTTGTCTCTCAGTTACCCAGCCGGCCCAGACTGCTCTCACTGTCACTATTTCACTGTCCATGCTGTTGTCTCTCAGTTTCACAGCCTGCCCAGACTGCTCCCAATGTCACTCTGTCAGTGTCCTTGCTGTTGTCTCTCAGTTACCCAGCCGATACAGTCTGCTCCCACTGTCACTCTGCCAGTGTCCTTGCTGTTGTCTCTCAGTTACCCTGCCGGTACAGACTGCTCCCACTGTCACTCTGTCAGTGTCGTTGCTGTTGTATCTCAGTTACCCGGTCGGCCCAGACTGCTCCCACCGTCACTCTGTCAGTGTCCTTGCTGTTGTCTCTCAGTTACCCAGCCGGCCCAGACTGCTCCCACTGTCACTCTGTCAGTGTCCTTGCTGTTGTCTTTCAGTTACCCAGCCAGTACAGACTGCTCCCACCACTGTCACTCTGTCACTGTCCTTGCTGTTGTATCTCAGTTACCCAGCCGGCCCAGACTGCTCCCACTGTCACTCTGTCAGTGTCCTTGCTGTTTTCTCTCAGTTACCCAGCCGGCCCAGACTGCTCCCACTGTCACTCTGTCAGTGTCCTTGCTCTTCTCTCCCAGAAACCTAAGCGGCGCAGACTGCTCCCACCACTGTAACTCTGCCAGTGTCCTTGCTGTTGTCTCTCAGTTACCCAGCCGGCCCAGACTGCTCCCACTGTTACTCTGTCTGTGTCCTTGCTGTTGTCTCTCAGTTACCCAGCCGGCCCAGACTACTCCCACTGTCACTCTGTCAGTGTCCTTGTTGTTGTCTCTCAGTTACCCAGCCGGCCCAGACTGCTCCCACTGTCACTCTGTCTGTGTCCTTGCTGTTGTCTCTCAGTTACCCCGCCGGCCCAGACTACTCCCACTGTCACTCTGTCAGTGTCCTTGCTGTTGTCTCTCAGTTACCCAGCCGGCCCAGACTGCTCCCACTGTCACTCTGTCAGTGTCCTTGTTGTTGTCTCTCAGTTACCCAGCCGGCCCAGACTGCTCCCACCACTGTCACTCTGTCACTGTCCTTGCTGTTGTCTCTCAATTACCCAGCCGGCCCAGACTGCTCCCACTGTCACTCTGTCTGTGTCCTTGCTGTTGTCTCTCAGTTACCCCGCCGGCCCAGACTACTCCCACTGTCACTCTGTCAGTGTCCTTGCTGTTGTCTCTCAGTTACCCAGCCGGCCCAGACTGCTCCCACTGTCACTCTGTCAGTGTCCTTGTTGTTGTCTCTCAGTTACCCAGCCGGCCCAGACTGCTCCCACCACTGTCACTCTGTCTCTGTCTTTGCTGTTGTCTCTCTGTTACCCAGACAGCCAATACTGCTCCCACTGTCACTCTGTCAGTGTCCTTGCTGTTGACTCTCAGTGAACCGGCCGGCCCAGACTGCTCCCACTGTCACTCTGTCGCCGTCTTTGCTGTTGTCTCTCTGTTACCCAGACAGCCAATACTGCTCCCACTGTCACTCTGTCAGTGTCCTTGCTGTTGTCTCTCTGTTTCCCAGCCGGCCGAGACTGCTCCCACTGTCACTCTGTCACTGTCCTTGCTGTTGTCTCTCAGTTACCCTGCCGGCCCAGACTGCTCTCACTACTGTCACTCTGTCAGTGTCCTGCTGTTGTCACTCAGTGAACCAGTCGGCCCAGACTGCTCCCACTGTCACTCTGTCTCTGCCTATGCTGTTCTCTCTCTGTTACCCAGACGGCCAATACTGATCCCACTGTCACTCTGTCAGTGTCCTTGCTGTTGACTCTCAGTTAACCAGCCGGCCCAGACTGCTCCCACTGTCACTCTGTCAGTGTCCTTGCTGTTGTCACTCAGTTACCCAGCCGGCCCAGACTGCTCCCACTGTCACTCTGTCAGTGTCCTTGCTGTTGTCTCTCAGTTACCCAGCCGGCACAGACTGCTCTCTCCACTGCCTCTCTATCAGTGTCCTTGCTGTTTTCTCCAATATACCCAACCGGCCCAGACTGCTCCAACCACTGTCCCTCTGTCACTGTTCTTGCAGTTATCTCTCAGTTACCCAGCCGCCCAGGCTGCTCCCCCCACTGTCCCTCTGTCACTGTCCATGCTGTTGTCCCTCAGTTATCCAGTGATCCAGATTGTCCCCACCACTGTCACTCTATCAGTTACCCTTCTGTTGTCTCTCAGTTACCCTGCCGGTACAGACTGCTCCCAATGTCACTCTGTCAGTGTCGTTGCTGTTGTATCTCAGTTACCCGGACGGCCCAGACTGCTCCCACCGTCACTCTGTCAGTGTCCTTGCTGTTGTCTCTCAGTTACCCAGCCGGCCCAGACTACTCCCACTGTCACTGTGTCAGTGTCCTTGCTGTTGTCTCTCAGTTACCCAGCCGGCCCAGACTGCTCCCACTGTCACTCTGTCACTGTCGTTGTTGTTGTTTCTCAGTTACCCAGCCGGCCCAGACTGCTCCCACTGTCACTCTGTCACTGTCCTTGCTGTTGTCTCTCAGTTACCCAGCCGGCCCAGACTGCTCCCACTGTCACTCTGTCACTGTCGTTGTTGTTGTCCCTCAGTTAACCAGCCGGCCCAGACTGCTCCTACCGTCACTCTGTCAGTGTCCTTGCTGTTGTATCTCAGTTACCCAGCCGCCGCAGACTGCTCCAACTGTCACTCTGTCAGTGTCCTTGCTGTTGTATCTCAGTTACCCAGTCGACCCAACTTCTCCCAACACTGTCACTCTGTCACTGTCCTTTCTGTTGCCTCTCAGTTACCCAGCCGTCCCAGACTGCTCTCACCACTGTCACTCTGTCCGTGTCCTTGCTGTTCTCTCCCAGAAACCCAAGCGGCGCAGACTGCTCCCACCACTGTAACTCTGCCAGTGTCCTTGCTGTTGTCTCTCAGTTACCCAGCCGGCCCAGACTGCTCCCACTGTCACTCTGTCACTGTCCTTGCTGTTGTATCTCAGTTACACAGCCGGCCCAGACTACTCCCACTGTCACTCTGTCAGTATCCTTGCTGTTGTCTCTCAGTTACCAGCCGGTCCAGACTGCTCCCACTGTCACTCTGTCAGTGTCCTTACTGTTGTCTCTCAGTTACCCATCCGGCCCAGACTGCTCCCACTGTCATTCTGTCACTGTCCTTGCTGTTGTCTCTCAGTTACCCAGCCGGCCCAGACTGCTCTCACTGTCACTCTGTCAGTGTCCTTGCTGTTGTCTCTCAGTTACCGAGCCGGCCCAGACTGCTCTCACTGTCACTCTGTCAGTGTCCTTGCTGTTGTCTCTCAGTTACCCAGCCGGCCCAGACTGCTCTCACTGTCATTCTGTCACTGTCCTTGCTGTTGTATCTCAGTTACCCAGCCTGCCCAGACTGCTCTCACCACTGTCACTCTGTCAGTGTCCTTCGCTGTTGTCTCTCAGTTACCCAGCCGGCCCAGACTGCTCCCACTGTCACTCTGTCAGTGTCCTTGCTGTTGTCTATCAGTTACCCAGCCGGCCCAGACTGCTCCCACTGTCACTCTGTCAGTATCCTTGCTGTTGTCTCTCAGTAACCCAGCCGGCCCAGACTGCTCCCACTGTCACTCTGTCACTGTCCTTGCTTTTGTCTCTCAGTTACCCAGCCCGCCCAGACTGCTCCCACTGTCACTCTGTCAGCGTCCTTGCTGCTGTCTCTAGTTTCACCAGCCGGCCCAGACTGCTCCCACTGTCACTCTGTCTGTGATCTTGCTGTTGTCTCTCAGTTACCCAGCCGGCCCAGAGTGCTCCCACTGTCACTCTGTCAGTTTCCTTGCTGTTGTCTCTCAGTTACCCAGCCGGTCCAGACTGCTCCCACTGTCACTCTGTCAGTGTCCTTGCTGTTGACTCTCAGTTAACCAGCCGGCCCAGACAGCTCCCACTGTCACTCTGTCGCCGTCTTTGCTGTTGTCTCTCAGTTACTGTCCTTGCTGCTGTCACTAATTTCACCAGCCGACCCAGACTGCTCTCACCACTGTCACTCTGTCACTGTCCTTGCTGTTCTCTCCCAGTAACTCAGGCGGCGCAGACTGCTCCCACCACTGTCCCTCTGTCACTGTCCATGCTGTTGTCCCGCAGTTAGCCAGTGATCCAGGTTGTCCCCACCACTGTCACTCTATCAGTTACCCTTCTGTTGTCTCTCAGTTACCCAGCAAGCCCTGAATTATCTTACTCCCATTCTGTCAGTGTCCTTGCTGTTTCTCTCAGTGAGCCGGTCGACCCAACTGCTCCCACCACTGTCACTCTGTCACTGTCCTTGCTGTTGTCTCTCAGTTACCCAGCCGGCCCAGACTGCTCTCACTGTCACTATTTCACTGTCCATGCTGTTGTCTCTCAGTTTCACAGCCTGCCCAGACTGCTCCCAATGTCACTCTGTCAGTGTCCTTGCTGTTGTCTCTCAGTTACCCAGCCGATACAGTCTGCTCCCACTGTCACTCTGCCAGTGTCCTTGCTGTTGTCTCTCAGTTACCCTGCCGGTACAGACTGCTCCCACTGTCACTCTGTCAGTGTCGTTGCTGTTGTATCTCAGTTACCCGGTCGGCCCAGACTGCTCCCACCGTCACTCTGTCAGTGTCCTTGCTGTTGTCTCTCAGTTACCCAGCCGGCCCAGACTGCTCCCACTGTCACTCTGTCAGTGTCCTTGCTGTTGTCTTTCAGTTACCCAGCCAGTACAGACTGCTCCCACCACTGTCACTCTGTCACTGTCCTTGCTGTTGTATCTCAGTTACCCAGCCGGCCCAGACTGCTCCCACTGTCACTCTGTCAGTGTCCTTGCTGTTTTCTCTCAGTTACCCAGCCGGCCCAGACTGCTCCCACTGTCACTCTGTCAGTGTCCTTGCTGATCTCTCCCAGAAACCTAAGCGGCGCAGACTGCTCCCACCACTGTAACTCTGCCAGTGTCCTTGCTGTTGTATCTCAGTTACCCAGCCTGCCCAGACTGCTCTCACCACTGTCACTCTGTCAGTGTCCTTCGCTGTTGTCTCTCAGTTACCCAGCCGGCCCAGACTGCTCCCACTGTCACTCTGTCAGTGTCCTTGCTGTTGTCTATCAGTTACCCAGCCGGCCCAGACTGCTCCCACTGTCACTCTGTCAGTATCCTTGCTGTTGTCTCTCAGTAACCCAGCCGGCCCAGACTGCTCCCACTGTCACTCTGTCACTGTCCTTGCTTTTGTCTCTCAGTTACCCAGCCCGCCCAGACTGCTCCCACTGTCACTCTGTCAGCGTCCTTGCTGCTGTCTCTAGTTTCACCAGCCGGCCCAGACTGCTCCCACTGTCACTCTGTCTGTGATCTTGCTGTTGTCTCTCAGTTACCCAGCCGGCCCAGAGTGCTCCCACTGTCACTCTGTCAGTTTCCTTGCTGTTGTCTCTCAGTTACCCAGCCGGTCCAGACTGCTCCCACTGTCACTCTGTCAGTGTCCTTGCTGTTGACTCTCAGTTAACCAGCCGGCCCAGACAGCTCCCACTATCACTCTGTCGCCGTCTTTGCTGTTGTCTCTCAGTTACTGTCCTTGCTGCTGTCACTAATTTCACCAGCCGACCCAGACTGCTCTCACCACTGTCACTCTGTCACTGTCCTTGCTGTTCTCTCCCAGTAACTCAGGCGGCGCAGACTGCTCCCACCACTGTCCCTCTGTCACTGTCCATGCTGTTGTCCCTCAGTTATCCAGTGATCCAGGTTGTCCCCACCACTGTCACTCTATCAGTTACCCTTCTGTTGTCTCTCAGTTACCCAGCAAGCCCTGAATTATCTTACTCCCATTCTGTCAGTGTCCTTGCTGTTTCTCTCAGTGAGCCGGTCGACCCAACTGCTCCCACCACTGTCACTCTTTCACTGTCCTTGCTGTTGTCTCTCAGTTACCCAGCCGGCCCAGACTGCTCTCACTGTCACTATTTCACTGTCCATGCTGTTGTCTCTCAGTTTCACAGCCTGCCCAGACTGCTCCCAATGTCACTCTGTCAGTGTCCTTGCTGTTGTCTCTCAGTTACCCAGCCGATACAGTCTGCTCCCACTGTCACTCTGCCAGTGTCCTTGCTGTTGTCTCTCAGTTACCCTGCCGGTACAGACTGCTCCCACTGTCACTCTGTCAGTGTCGTTGCTGTTGTATCTCAGTTACCCGGTCGGCCCAGACTGCTCCCACCGTCACTCTGTCAGTGTCCTTGCTGTTGTCTCTCAGTTACCCAGCCGGCCCAGACTGCTCCCACTGTCACTCTGTCAGTGTCCTTGCTGTTGTCTTTCAGTTACCCAGCCAGTACAGACTGCTCCCACCACTGTCACTCTGTCACTGTCCTTGCTGTTGTATCTCAGTTACCCAGCCGGCCCAGACTGCTCCCACTGTCACTCTGTCAGTGTCCTTGCTGTTTTCTCTCAGTTACCCAGCCGGCCCAGACTGCTCCCACTGTCACTCTGTCAGTGTCCTTGCTGTTCTCTCCCAGAAACCTAAGCGGCGCAGACTGCTCCCACCACTGTAACTCTGCCAGTGTCCTTGCTGTTGTCTCTCAGTTACCCAGCCTGCCCAGACTGCTCTCACCACTGTCACTCTGTCAGTGTCCTTCGCTGTTGTCTCTCAGTTACCCAGCCGGCCCAGACTGCTCCCACTGTCACTCTGTCAGTGTCCTTGCTGTTTTCTCCAATATACCCAACCGGCCCAGACTGCTCCAACCACTGTCCCTCTGTCACTGTTCTTGCAGTTATCTCTCAGTTACCCAGCCGGCCCAGACTGCTCCCACTGTCACTCTGTCAGTGTCCTTGCTGTTGTCTTTCAGTTACCCAGCCAGTACAGACTGCTCCCACCACTGTCACTCTGTCACTGTCCTTGCTGTTGTATCTCAGTTACCCAGCCGGCCCAGACTGCTCCCACTGTCACTCTGTCAGTGTCCTTGCTGTTTTCTCTCAGTTACCCAGCCGGCCCAGACTGCTCCCACTGTCACTCTGTCAGTGTCCTTGCTCTTCTCTCCCAGAAACCTAAGCGGCGCAGACTGCTCCCACCACTGTAACTCTGCCAGTGTCCTTGCTGTTGTATCTCAGTTACCCAGCCTGCCCAGACTGCTCTCACCACTGTAACTCTGCCAGTGTCCTTGCTGTTGTATCTCAGTTACCCAGCCTGCCCAGACTGCTCTCACCACTGTCACTCTGTCAGTGTCCTTCGCTGTTGTCTCTCAGTTACCCAGCCGGCCCAGACTGCTCCCACTGTCACTCTGTCAGTGTCCTTGCTGTTTTCTCCAATATACCCAACCGGCCCAGACTGCTCCAACCACTGTCCCTCTGTCACTGTTCTTGCAGTTATCTCTCAGTTACCCAGCCGCCCAGGCTGCTCCCCCCACTGTCCCTCTGTCACTGTCCATGCTGTTGTCCCTCAGTTATCCAGTGATCCAGATTGTCCCCACCACTGTCACTCTATCAGTTACCCTTCTGTTGTCTCTCAGTTACCCTGCCGGTACAGACTGCTCCCAATGTCACTCTGTCAGTGTCGTTGCTGTTGTATCTCAGTTACCCGGACGGCCCAGACTGCTCCCACCGTCACTCTGTCAGTGTCCTTGCTGTTGTCTCTCAGTTACCCAGCCGGCCCAGACTACTCCCACTGTGTCAGTGTCCTTGCTGTTGTTTCTCAGTTACCCAGCCGGCCCAGACTGTTCCCACTGTCACTCTGTCACTGTCCTTGCTGTTGTTTCTCAGTTAGCCAGCCGGCCCAGACTGCTCCCACTGTCACTCTGTCACTGTCGTTGTTGTTGTTTCTCAGTTACCCAGCTGGCCCAGACTGCTCCTACCGTCACTCTGTCAGTGTCCTTGCTGTTGTATCTCAGTTACCCAGCCGCCGCAGACTGCTCCAACTGTCACTCTGTCAGTGTCCTTGCTGTTGTATCTCAGTTACCCAGTCGACCCAACTTCTCCCAACACTGTCACTCTGTCACTGTCCTTTCTGTTGCCTCTCAGTTACCCAGCCGTCCCAGACTGCTCTCACCACTGTCACTCTGTCCGTGTCCTTGCTGTTCTCTCCCAGAAACCCAAGCGGCGCAGACTGCTCCCACCACTGTAACTCTGCCAGTGTCCTTGCTGTTGTCTCTCAGTTACCCAGCCGGCCCAGACTGCTCCCACTGTCACTCTGTCACTGTCCTTGCTGTTGTATCTCAGTGACACAGCCGGCCCAGACTACTCCCACTGTCACTCTGTCAGTATCCTTGCTGTTGTCTCTCAGTTACCAGCCGGTCCAGACTGCTCCCACTGTCACTCTGTCAGTGTCCTTACTGTTGTCTCTCAGTTACCCATCCGGCCCAGACTGCTCCCACTGTCATTCTGTCACTGTCCTTGCTGTTGTCTCTCAGTTACCCAGCCGGCCCAGACTGCTCTCACTGTCACTCTGTCAGTGTCCTTGCTGTTGTCTCTCAGTTACCGAGCCGGCCCAGACTGCTCTCACTGTCACTCTGTCAGTGTCCTTGCTGTTGTCTCTCAGTTACCCAGCCGGCCCAGACTGCTCTCACTGTCATTCTGTCACTGTCCTTGCTGTTGTATCTCAGTTACCCAGCCTGCCCAGACTGCTCTCACCACTGTCACTCTGTCAGTGTCCTTCGCTGTTGTCTCTCAGTTACCCAGCCGGCCCAGACTGCTCCCACTGTCACTCTGTCAGTGTCCTTGCTGTTGTCTATCAGTTACCCAGCCGGCCCAGACTGCTCCCACTGTCACTCTGTCAGTATCCTTGCTGTTGTCTCTCAGTAACCCAGCCGGCCCAGACTGCTCCCACTGTCACTCTGTCACTGTCCTTGCTTTTGTCTCTCAGTTACCCAGCCCGCCCAGACTGCTCCCACTGTCACTCTGTCAGCGTCCTTGCTGCTGTCTCTAGTTTCACCAGCCGGCCCAGACTGCTCCCACTGTCACTCTGTCTGTGATCTTGCTGTTGTCTCTCAGTTACCCAGCCGGCCCAGAGTGCTCCCACTGTCACTCTGTCAGTTTCCTTGCTGTTGTCTCTCAGTTACCCAGCCGGTCCAGACTGCTCCCACTGTCACTCTGTCAGTGTCCTTGCTGTTGACTCTCAGTTAACCAGCCGGCCCAGACAGCTCCCACTGTCACTCTGTCGCCGTCTTTGCTGTTGTCTCTCAGTTACTGTCCTTGCTGCTGTCACTAATTTCACCAGCCGACCCAGACTGCTCTCACCACTGTCACTCTGTCACTGTCCTTGCTGTTCTCTCCCAGTAACTCAGGCGGCGCAGACTGCTCCCACCACTGTCCCTCTGTCACTGTCCATGCTGTTGTCCCGCAGTTAGCCAGTGATCCAGGTTGTCCCCACCACTGTCACTCTATCAGTTACCCTTCTGTTGTCTCTCAGTTACCCAGCAAGCCCTGAATTATCTTACTCCCATTCTGTCAGTGTCCTTGCTGTTTCTCTCAGTGAGCCGGTCGACCCAACTGCTCCCACCACTGTCACTCTGTCACTGTCCTTGCTGTTGTCTCTCAGTTACCCAGCCGGCCCAGACTGCTCTCACTGTCACTATTTCACTGTCCATGCTGTTGTCTCTCAGTTTCACAGCCTGCCCAGACTGCTCCCAATGTCACTCTGTCAGTGTCCTTGCTGTTGTCTCTCAGTTACCCAGCCGATACAGTCTGCTCCCACTGTCACTCTGCCAGTGTCCTTGCTGTTGTCTCTCAGTTACCCTGCCGGTACAGACTGCTCCCACTGTCACTCTGTCAGTGTCGTTGCTGTTGTATCTCAGTTACCCGGTCGGCCCAGACTGCTCCCACCGTCACACTGTCAGTGTCCTTGCTGTTGTCTCTCAGTTACCCAGCCGGCCCAGACTGCTCCCACTGTCACTCTGTCAGTGTCCTTGCTGTTGTCTTTCAGTTACCCAGCCAGTACAGACTGCTCCCACCACTGTCACTCTGTCACTGTCCTTGCTGTTGTATCTCAGTTACCCAGCCGGCCCAGACTGCTCCCACTGTCACTCTGTCAGTGTCCTTGCTGTTTTCTCTCAGTTACCCAGCCGGCCCAGACTGCTCCCACTGTCACTCTGTCAGTGTCCTTGCTGATCTCTCCCAGAAACCTAAGCGGCGCAGACTGCTCCCACCACTGTAACTCTGCCAGTGTCCTTGCTGTTGTATCTCAGTTACCCAGCCTGCCCAGACTGCTCTCACCACTGTCACTCTGTCAGTGTCCTTCGCTGTTGTCTCTCAGTTACCCAGCCGGCCCAGACTGCTCCCACTGTCACTCTGTCAGTGTCCTTGCTGTTGTCTATCAGTTACCCAGCCGGCCCAGACTGCTCCCACTGTCACTCTGTCAGTATCCTTGCTGTTGTCTCTCAGTAACCCAGCCGGCCCAGACTGCTCCCACTGTCACTCTGTCACTGTCCTTGCTTTTGTCTCTCAGTTACCCAGCCCGCCCAGACTGCTCCCACTGTCACTCTGTCAGCGTCCTTGCTGCTGTCTCTAGTTTCACCAGCCGGCCCAGACTGCTCCCACTGTCACTCTGTCTGTGATCTTGCTGTTGTCTCTCAGTTACCCAGCCGGCCCAGAGTGCTCCCACTGTCACTCTGTCAGTTTCCTTGCTGTTGTCTCTCAGTTACCCAGCCGGTCCAGACTGCTCCCACTGTCACTCTGTCAGTGTCCTTGCTGTTGACTCTCAGTTAACCAGCCGGCCCAGACAGCTCCCACTATCACTCTGTCGCCGTCTTTGCTGTTGTCTCTCAGTTACTGTCCTTGCTGCTGTCACTAATTTCACCAGCCGACCCAGACTGCTCTCACCACTGTCACTCTGTCACTGTCCTTGCTGTTCTCTCCCAGTAACTCAGGCGGCGCAGACTGCTCCCACCACTGTCCCTCTGTCACTGTCCATGCTGTTGTCCCTCAGTTATCCAGTGATCCAGGTTGTCCCCACCACTGTCACTCTATCAGTTACCCTTCTGTTGTCTCTCAGTTACCCAGCAAGCCCTGAATTATCTTACTCCCATTCTGTCAGTGTCCTTGCTGTTTCTCTCAGTGAGCCGGTCGACCCAACTGCTCCCACCACTGTCACTCTTTCACTGTCCTTGCTGTTGTCTCTCAGTTACCCAGCCGGCCCAGACTGCTCTCACTGTCACTATTTCACTGTCCATGCTGTTGTCTCTCAGTTTCACAGCCTGCCCAGACTGCTCCCAATGTCACTCTGTCAGTGTCCTTGCTGTTGTCTCTCAGTTACCCAGCCGATACAGTCTGCTCCCACTGTCACTCTGCCAGTGTCCTTGCTGTTGTCTCTCAGTTACCCTGCCGGTACAGACTGCTCCCACTGTCACTCTGTCAGTGTCGTTGCTGTTGTATCTCAGTTACCCGGTCGGCCCAGACTGCTCCCACCGTCACTCTGTCAGTGTCCTTGCTGTTGTCTCTCAGTTACCCAGCCGGCCCAGACTGCTCCCACTGTCACTCTGTCAGTGTCCTTGCTGTTGTCTTTCAGTTACCCAGCCAGTACAGACTGCTCCCACCACTGTCACTCTGTCACTGTCCTTGCTGTTGTATCTCAGTTACCCAGCCGGCCCAGACTGCTCCCACTGTCACTCTGTCAGTGTCCTTGCTGTTTTCTCTCAGTTACCCAGCCGGCCCAGACTGCTCCCACTGTCACTCTGTCAGTGTCCTTGCTGTTCTCTCCCAGAAACCTAAGCGGCGCAGACTGCTCCCACCACTGTAACTCTGCCAGTGTCCTTGCTGTTGTCTCTCAGTTACCCAGCCGGCCCAGACTGCTCCCACTGTTACTCTGTCTGTGTCCTTGCTGTTGTCTCTCAGTTACCCCGCCGGCCCAGACTACTCCCACTGTCACTCTGTCAGTGTCCTTGCTGTTGTCTCTCAGTTACCCAGCCGGCCCAGACTGCTCCCACTGTCACTCTGTCAGTGTCCTTGTTGTTGTCTCTCAGTTACCCAGCCGGCCCAGACTGCTCCCACTGTCACTCTGTCTGTGTCCTTGCTGTTGTCTCTCAGTTACCCCGCCGGCCCAGACTACTCCCACTGTCACTCTGTCAGTGTCCTTGCTGTTGTCTCTCAGTTACCCAGCCGGCCCAGACTGCTCCCACTGTCACTCTGTCAGTGTCCTTGTTGTTGTCTCTCAGTTACCCAGCCGGCCCAGACTGCTCCCACCACTGTCACTCTGTCACTGTCCTTGCTGTTGTCTCTCAATTACCCAGCCGGCCCAGACTGCTCCCACTGTCACTCTGTCAGTGTCCTTGCTGTTGTCTCTCAGTTACCCAGTCGACCCAACTTCTCCCAACACTGTCACTCTGTCAATGTCCTTTCTGTTGCCTCTCAGTTACCCAGCCGGCCCAGACTGCTCTCACCACTGTCACTCTGTCCGTGTCCTTGCTGTTCTCTCCCAGAAACCCAAGCGGCGCAGACTGCTCCCACCACTGTAACTCTGCCAGTGTCCTTGCTGTTGTCTCTCAGTTACCCAGCCGGCCCAGACTGCTCCCACTGTCCCTCTGTCACTGTCCTTGCTGTTGTCTCTCAGTTACCCAGCCGGCCCAGACTGCTCCCACTGTCACTCAGTCACTGTCGTTGCTGTTGTCTCTCAGTTACCCAGCCGGCCCAGACTGCTCCCACTGTCACTCTGTCACTGTCCTTGCTGTTGTCTCTCAGTTACCCAGCCGGCCCAGACTGCTCCCACTGTCACTCTGTCAGTATCCTTGCTGTTGTCTCTCAGTTACCCAGCCGGCACAGACTGCTCCCACTGTCACTCTGTCAGTGTCGTTGCTGTTGTCTCTCAGTTAACCAGCCGGCCCACACTGCTCCCACCACAATCACTCTGCCAGTGTCCTTGCTGTTGTCTCTCAGTTACCCAGCCGGCCCACACTGGTCCCACTGTCACTCTGTCAGTGTCCTTGCTGTTGTATCTCAGTTACCCAGCCGGCCCAGACTGCTCCCACCACTGTCACTCTGTAAATGTCCTTGCTGTTGTCTCTCAGTTACCCTGCCGGCCCAGACTGCTCTCACCACTGTTACTCTGTAAGTGGCCTTGCGGTTCTCTCCCAGTAACCCAAACGGCGCAAACTGCATCCACCACTGTCTCTCTGTCAGTGTACCTGCTGTTCTTTCCCAGTTAGCCAGACGGCGCAGACTGCTCTCACTGTCACATCTGCCAGTGTCCTTGCTGTTGTCCATCAAGTACCCTGCCGTCCCAGACTGCTCCCACCACTGTCACTCTGTCACTGTCCTTGCTGTTGTCTCTCAGTTACCCTGCCGGCCCAGACAGCTCTCACCACTGTCACTCTGCCAGTGTCCTTGCTGTTGTCCATCAAGTACCCTGCCGTCCCAGACTGCTCTCACCACTGTCACTCTGTCAGTGTACCTGCTGTTCTCTCCCAGTTACCCAGGCGGCGCAGACTGCTCTCACTATCACTCAGCCAGTGTCCTTGCTTTTGTCCCTCAGTTACCCAGACGGCCCAGACTGCTCCCACTGTCAATCTGCCAGTGTCCTTGCTGTTGTCTCTCAGTTACCCAGCCGGCCCAGACTGTTCTCACCGCTGTCACTCTGTCAGTGTCCTTCGCTGTTGCCTCTCAGTTACTCTGACGGTTCAGACTGCTTCTACTGTCACTCTGTCTCTGTCTTTGCTGTTGTGCCTCTGTTACCCAGACGGCCAATACTGCTCCCACTGTCAATCCGTCAGTGTCCTTGCTGTTGTCCCTCAGTTACCATGCCGGCCCAGACTGCTCCCACTGTCACTCTGTCACTGTCCTTGCTGTTGTCTCTCAGTTACCCAGCCGGCCCAGACTGCTCCCACTGTCACTCTACCAGTGTCCTTGCTGTTTTCTCTCAGTTACCCTGCCGGCCCAGACTGCTCTCACCACTGTCACTCTGTCAGTTTCCTGCTGTTGTCACTGAGTGAACCAGTCGGCCCAGACTGCTCCCACTGTCACTCTGTCTCTGTCTTTGCTGTTGTCTCTCTGTTACCCAGACAGCCAATACTGCTCCCACTGTCACTCTGTCAGTGTCCTTGCTGTTGACTCTCAGTGAACCGGCCGGCCCAGACTGCTCCCACTGTCACTTTGTCGCCGTCTTTGCTGTTGTCTCTCTGTTACCCAGACAGCCAATACTGCTCCCACTGTCACTCTGTCAGTGTCCTTGCTGTTGTCTCTCAGTTTCCCAGCCGGCCGAGACTGCTCCCACTGTCACTCTGTCACTGTCCTTGCTGTTGTCTCTCAGTTACCCTGCCGGCCCAGACTGCTCTCACTACTGTCACTCTGTCAGTGTCCTGCTGTTGTCACTCAGTGAACCAGTCGGCCCAGACTGCTCCCACTGTCACTCTGTCTCTGTCTATGCTGTTGTCTCTCTGTTACCCAGACGGCCAATACTGATCCCACTGTCACTCTGTCAGTGTCCTTGCTGTTGTCTCTCAGTTAACCAGCCGGCCCAGACTGCTCCCACTGTCACTCTGTCAGTGTCCTTGCTGTTGTCTCTCAGTTACCCAGCCGGCCCAGACTGCTCCCACTGTCACTCTGTCAGTGTCCTTGCTGTTGTCTCTCAGTTACCCAGCCGGCACAGACTGCTCTCTCCACTGCCACTCTATCAGTGTCCTTGCTGTTTTCTCCAATATACCCAACCGGCCCAGACTGCTCCAACCACTGTCCCTCTGTCACTGTTCTTGCAGTTGTCTCTCAGTTACCCAGCCGCCCAGGCTGCTCCCCCCACTGTCCCTCTGTCACTGTCCATGCTGTTGTCCGTCAGTTATCCAGTGATCCAGATTGTCCCCACCACTGTCACTCTATCAGTTACCCTTCTGTTGTCTCTCAGTTACCCTGCCGGTACAGACTGCTCCCACTGTCACTCTGTCAGTGTCGTTGCTGTTGTATCTCAGTTACCCGGACGGCCCAGACTGCTCCCACCGTCACTCTGTCAGTGTCCTTGCTGTTGTCTCTCAGTTACCCAGCCGGCCCAGGCTGCTCCCACCACTGTCACTCTGTCAGTGTCCTTGCTGTTCTCTCCCAGAAACCTAATCGGCGCAGACTGCTCCCACCACTGTAACTCTGCCAGTGTCCTTGCTGTTGTCTCTCAGTTACCCAGCCGGCCCAGACTACTCCCACTGTCACTGTGTCAGTGTCCTTGCTGTTGTTTCTCAGTTACCCAGCCGGCCCAGACTGCTCCCACTGTCACTCTGTCACTGTCCTTGCTGTTGTTTCTCAGTTACCCAGCCGGCCCAGACTGCTCCCACTGTCACTCTGTCACTGTCGTTGCTGTTGTATCTCAGTTACCCAGCTGGCCCAGACTGCTCCTACCGTCACTCTGTCAGTGTCCTTGCTGTTGTATCTCAGTTACCCAGCCGCCGCAGACTGCTCCAACTGTCACTCTGTCAGTGTCCTTGCTGTTGTATCTCAGTTACCCAGTCGACCCAACTTCTCCCAACACTGTCACTCTGTCACTGTCCTTTCTGTTGCCTCTCAGTTACCCAGCCGGCCCAGACTGCTCTCACCACTGTCACTCTGTCCGTGTCCTTGCTGTTCTCTCCCAGAAACCCAAGCGGCGCAGACTGCTCCCACCACTGTAACTCTGCCAGTGTCCTTGCTGTTGTCTCTCAGTTACCCAGCCGGCCCAGTCTGCTCCCACTGTCACTCTGTCACTGTCCTTGCTGTTGTATCTCAGTTACACAGCCGGCCTAGACTACTCCCACTGTCACTCTGTCAGTGTCCTTGCTGTTGTCTCTCAGTTACCAGCCGGTCCAGACTGCTCCCACTGTCATTCTGTCAGTGTCCTTACTGTTGTCTCTCAGTTACCCATCCGGCCCAGACTGCTCCCACTGTCATTCTGTCACTGTCCTTGCTGTTGTCTCTCAGTTACCCAGCCGGACCAGACTGCTCTCACTGTCATTCTGTCACTGTCCTTGCTGTTGTATCTCAGTTACCCAGCCTGCCCAGACTGCTCTCACCACTGTCACTCTGTCAGTGTCCTTCGCTGTTGTCTCTGAGTTACCCAGCCGGCCCAGACTGCTCCCACTGTCACTCTGCCAGTGTCCTTGCTGTTGTCTATCAGTTACCCAGCCAGCCCAGACTGCTCCCACTGTCACTCTGTCACTGTCCTTGCTTTTGTCTCTCAGTTACCCAGCCCGCCCAGACTGCTCCCACTGTCACTCTGTCAGCGTCCTTGCTGCTGTCTCTAGTTTCACCAGCCGGCCCAGACTGCTCCCACTGTCACTCTGTCTGTGTCCTTGCTGTTGTCTATCAGTTACCCAGCCGGCCCAGACTGCTCCCACTGTCACTCTGTCACTGTCCTTGCTTTTGTCTCTCAGTTACCCAGCCGGCCCAGAGTGCTCCCACTGTCACTCTGTCAGTTTCCTTGCTGTTGTCTCTCAGTTACCCAGCCGGTCCAGACTGCTCCCACTGTCACTCTGTCAGTGTCCTTGCTGTTGACTCTCAGTTAACTAGCCGGCCCAGACAGCTCCCACTGTCACTCTGTCAGTGTCCTTGCTCTTGTCTCTCAGTTACCCAGCTGGCCCAGACTGCCCCCACTGTCACTCTGTCAGTGTCCTTGCTGTTGTCTCTCAGTTACCCAGCTGGCCCAGACTGCCCCCACTGTCACTCTGTCACTGTCGTTGCTGTTGTCTCTCAGTTACCCAGCCGGCACAGACTGCTCCCACTGTCACTCTGTCAATGTCCTTGCAGTTGTCTCTCAGTTACCCAGCCGGCCCAGACTGCTCCCACCACTGTCACTCTGTCACTGTCCTTGCTGTTGTATCTCAGTTACCCAGCCGCCGCAGACTGCTCCAACTGTCACTCTGTCAGTGTCCTTGCTGTTGTCTCTCAGTTACCCAGTCGACCCAACTTCTCCCAACACTGTCACTCTGTCACTGTCCTTTCTGTTGCCTCTCAGTTACCCAGCCGGCCCAGACTGCTCTCACCACTGTCACTCTGTCCGTGTCCTTGCTGTTCTCGCCCAGAAACCCAAGCGGCGCAGACTGCTCCCACCACTGTAACTCTGCCAGTGTCCTTGCTGTTGTCTCTCAGTTACCAGCCGGCCCAGACTGCTCCCACTGTCACTCTGTCAGTGTCCTTGCTGTTGTCTCTCAGTTACCAGCCGGTCCAGAATGCTCCCACTGTCACTCTGTCAGTGTCCTTACTGTTGTCTCTCAGTTACCCAGCCGGCCCAGACTGCTCCCACTGTCATTCTGTCACTGTCCTTGCTGTTGTCTCTCAGTTACCCAGCCGGCCCAGACTGCTCTCACTGTCATTCTGTCACTGTCCTTGCTGTTGTCTCTCAGTTGCCCAGCCGGCCCAGACTGCTCCCACTGTCACTCTGTCACTTTCCTTGCTGTTGTATCTCAGTTACCCAGCCGGCCCAGACTGCTCCAACTGTCTCTCTGTCACTGTCCTTGCGGTTGTCTCTCAGTTACCCAGCCGGCCCAGACTGCTCCCAATGTTACTCTGTCAGTGTCCTTGCTGTTGTCTTTCAGTTACCCAGCCGGTACAGACTGCTCCCACCACTGTCACTCTGTCAGTGTCCTTGCTGTTGTCTCTCAGTTTCCCAGCCGGCCCAGACTGCTCCCACTGTCCCTCTGTCACTGTCCTTGCTGTTGTCTCTCAGTTACCCAGCCGGCCCAGACTGCTCCCACTGTCACTCTGTCACTGTCCTTGCTGTTGTCTCTCTGTTACCCAGCCGGCCCAGACTTCTCCCACTGTCACTCTGTCACTGTCCTTGCTCAAGTCTCTCAGTTACCCAGCCGGCCCAGACTGCTCCCACTGTCACTCTGTCAGTATCCTTGCTGTTGTCTCTCAGATACCCAGCCGGCCCAGACTGCTCCCACTGTCACTCTGTCAGTGTCGTTGCTGTTGTCTCTCAGTTACCCAGCCGGCCCAGACTGCTCCCACTGTCACTCTGTCAGTGTCCTTGCTGTTGTATCTCAGTTACCCAGCCGGCCCTGACTGCTCCCACCACTGTCACTCTGTCAATGTCCTTGCTATTGTCTCTCAGTTACCCAGCCGGCCCATACTGCTCCCACCACAATCACTCTGCCAGTGTCCTTGCTGTTGTCTCTCAGTTACCCAGCCGGCCCACACTGCTCCCACTGTCACTCTGTCAGTGTCCTTGCTGTTGTCTCTCAGTTACCCAGCCAGCCCAGACTGCTCCCACTGTCACTCTGTCAGTGTCCTTGCTGTTGTATCTCAGTTAACCAGCCGGCCCAGACTGCTCCCACTGTCACTCTGTCAGGGTCCTTGCTGTTGTCTCTCAGTAACCCAGCCGGTACAGACTGCTCCCACTGTCACTCTGTCACTGTCCTTGTTGTTGTCTCTCAGTTACCCAGCCGGCCCAGGCTGCTCCCACCACTGTCACTCTGTCACTGTCCTTGCTGTTTTCTCTCAGTTACCCAGCCGGCCCAGACTGCTCTCAGCACTGTCACTCTGTCACTGTCCTTCCTGTTGTCTCTCAGTTACCCAGCCGGCCTAGACTGCTCCCACTGTCACTCTGTCAGTGTCCTTGCTGTTGTCTATCAGTTACCCAGCCGGCCCAGACTGCTCTCACTGTCACTCTGTCAGTGTCCTTGCTGTTTTCTCTCAGTTACCCAGCCGGCCCAGACTGCTCCCACTGTCACTCTGTCACTGTCCTTGCTGTTGTCTCTCAGTTACCCAGCCGGCCCAGACTGCTCCCACCACTGTCACTCTGTCACTGTCCTTGCTGTTGTCTCTCAGTTACCCAGTCGGTTCAGACTGCTCCCACTGTCACTCTGTTACTGTCCTTGCTGTTGTCTCTCAGTTACGCAGCCGGCCCAGACTACTCCCACTGTCACTCTGTCAGTGTCCTTGCTGTTTTCTCTCAGTTACCCAGCCGGCCCAGACTGCTCCCACTGTCACTCTGTCAGTGTCCTTGCTGTTGTCTCTCAGTTACCCAGCCGGCCCAGACTGCTCCCACTGTCACTCTGTCACTGTCCTTGCTGTTGTCTCTCAGTTACCCAGCCGGCCTAGACTGCTCCCACTGTCACTCTGTCAGTGTCCTTGCTGTTGTCTTTCAGTTACCCAGCCGGCCCAGACTGCTCTCACTGTCACTCTGTCAGTGTCCTTGCTGTTGTCTCTCAGTTATCCAGCCGGCCCAGACTGCTCCCACTGTCACTCTGTCAGTGTCCTTGCTGTTGTCTCTCAGTTACCCAGCCGGCCCAGACTGCTCCCACTGTCACTCTGTCACTGTCCTTGCTGTTGTCTCTCAGTTACCCAGCCGGCACATAATGCTCCCACTGTCACTCTGTCAGTGTCCTTGCTGTTGTCTCTCAGTTAACCAGCCGGCCCAGACTGCTCCCACTGTCACTCTGTCAGTGTCCTTGCTGTTGTCTCTCAGTTACCCAGCCGGCCCAGACTGCTCCCACTGTCACTCTGTCACTGTCCTTGCTTTTGTATCTCAGTTACCCAGCCGGCCCAGACTGCTCCAACTGTCACTCTGTCACTGTCCTTGCTTTTGTCTCTCAGTTACCCAGCCGGCCCAGACTGCTCCCACTGTCACTCTGTCAGTGTCCTTGCTGTTGTATCTCAGTTACCCAGCCGGCCCAGACTGCTCCCACTGTCACTCTGTCAGTGTCCTTGCTGTTGTCTCTCAGTTACCCAGCCGGCCCAGACTGCTCCCACCACTGTCACTCTGTCAGTGTCCTTGCTGTTGTCTCTCAGTTACCCAGCCGGTACAGACTGCTCCCACTGTCACTCTGTCACTGTCCTTGCTGTTGTCTCTCAGTGACCCAGCCGGCCCAGACTGCTCCCAATGTCACTGTGTCACTGTCCTTGCTGTTGTCTCTCAGTTACCCAGCCGGGCCAGACTGCTCCCACTGTCACTCTGTCAGTGTCCTTGCTGTTGTCTTTCAGTTACCCAGACGGCCCTGACTGCTCCCACTGTCACTCTGTCAGTGTCCTTGCTGTTGTCTCTCAGTTACCAGCCGGCCCAGACTGCTCCCACTGTCACTCTGTCAGTGTCCTTGCTGTTGTCTCTCAGTTACACAGCCGGCCAAGACTACTCCCACTGTCACTCTGTCAGTGCCCCTGCTGTTGTCTCTCAGTTACACAACCGGCCCAGACTGCTCCCACTGTCACTGTCAGTGTCCTTGCTGTTGTCTTTCAGTTACCCAGCCGTCCCAGACTGCTCCCACTGTCACTCTGTCAGTGTCCTTGCTGTTGTCTCTCAGTTACCCAGCCGGCCGAGACTGCTCCAACTGTCACTCTGTCAGTGTCCTTGCTTTTGTATCTCAGTTACCCAGCCGGCCGAGACTGCTCCAACTGTCACTGTCAGTGTCCTTGCTGTTGTCTCTCAGTTACCCAGCCGGCCCAGACTGCTCCCACTGTCACTCTGTCAGTGTCCTTGCTGTTGTCTCTCAGTTACCCAGCCGGCCCAGACTGCTCCCACTGTCACTCTGTCAGTGTCCTTCCTGTTTTCTCTCAGTTACCCAGCCGGCCCAGACTGCTCCCACTGTCACTCTGTCAGTGTCCTTGCTGTTGTCTTTCAGTTACCCAGCCGGCCCAGACTGCTCCAACTGTAACTCTGTCACTGTCCTTGCTTTTGTCTCTCAGTTACCCAGCCGGCCCAGACTGCTCCCACTGTCACTCTGTCAGTGTCCTTGCTGTTGTATCTCAGTTACCCAGCCGTCCCAGACTTCTCCCACTGTCACTCTGTCAGTGTCCTTCCTGTTTTCTCTCAGTTACCCAGCCGGCCCAGACTGCTCCGACTGTCACTCTGTCAGTGTCCTTGCTGTTGTCTTTCAGTTACCCAGCCGGCCCAGACTGCTCCAACTGTAACTCTGTCACTGTCCTTGCTTTTGTCTCTCAGTTACCCAGCCGGCCCAGACTGCTCCCACTGTCACTGTGTCAGTGTCCTTGCTGTTGTATCTCAGTTACCCAGCCGTCCCAGACTGCTCCCACTGTCACTCTGTCAGTGTCCTTGCTGTTGTCTCTCAGTTACCCAGCCGGTCCAGACTGCTCCCACTGTCACTCTGTCAGTGTCCTTGCTGTTGTCTCTCAGTTACCCAGCCGGTCCAGACTGCGCCCACTGTCACTCTGTCACTGTCATTGCTGTTGTCTCTCAGTTACCCAGCCGGCCCAGACTGCTCGCACTGTCACTCTGTCAGTGTCCTTGCTGTTGTCTCTCAGTTACCCAGCCGGCCCAGACTGCTCCCACTGTCACTCTGTCAGTGTCCTTGCTGTTGTCTCTCAGTTACCCAGCCGGCCCAGACTGCTCCCACAGTCACTCTGTCAGTGTCCTTGCTGTTGTCTCTCAGTTACCCAGCCGGCCCAGACTGCTCCCACTGTCACTCTGTCAGTGTCCTTGCTGTTGTCTCTCAGTTACCCAGCCGGCCCAGACTGCTCCCACTGTCACTCTGTCAGAGTCCTTGCTGTTGACTCTCAGTTACCCAGCCGGCCCAGACTGCTCCCACTGTCACTCTGTCAGTGTCCTTGCTGTTGTCTCTCAGTTACCCAGCCGGTACAGACTGCTCCCACTGTCACTCTGTCAATGTCCTTGCTGTTGTATCTCAGTTACCCAGCCGGCCAAGACTGCTCCAACTGTCACTCTGTCAGTGCCCTTGCTGTTGTCTCTCAGTTAACCAGCCGGCCCAGACTGCTCCCACTGTCACTGTCAGTGTCCTTGCTGTTGTATATCAGTTACCCAGCCGGCCCAGACTGTTCCCACTGTCACTCTGTCAGTGTCCTTGCTGTTGTCTGTCAGTTATCCAGCCGGCCCAGATTGCTCGCACTGTCACTCTGTTAGTGTCCTTGCAGTTTTCTCTCAGTTACCCAGCCGGCCCAGACTGCTCCAACTGTCACTCTGTCAGTGTCCTTGCTGTTGTCTCTCAGTTACCCAGCCGGCCCAGACTGCTCCCACTGTCACTTTGTCAGTGTCCTTGCTGTTGTCTTCAGTTACCCAGACGGTCCAGACTGCTCCCACTGTCACTCTGTCAGTGTCCTTGCTGTTGTCTTTCATTTACCCAGCCGGCCCAGACTGCTCCCACTGTCACTCTGTCAGTGTCCTTGCTGTTGTCTCTCAGTTACCCAGCCGGTACAGACTGCTCCCACTGTCACTCTGTCACTGTCCTTGCTGTTGTATCTCAGTTACCCAGCCGGCCCAGACTGCTCCAACTGTCACTCTGTCAGTGCCCCTGCTGTTGTCTCTCAGTTACCCAACCGGCCCAGACTGCTCCCACTGTCACTGTCAGTGTCCTTGCTGTTGTATATCAGTTACCCAGCCGGCCCAGACTGCTCCCACTGTCACTCTGTCTGTGTCCTTGCTGTTGTCTCTCAGTTACCCAGCCGGCCCAGACTGCTCCCACTGTCACTTTGTCAGTGTCCTTGTTGTTGTCTCTCAGTTACCCAGCCGGCCCAGACTGCTCCCACCACTGTCACTCTGTCACTGTCCTTGCTGTTGTATCTCAGTTACCCAGCCGGCCCAGACTGCTCCCACTGTCACTCTGTCAGTGTCCTTCCTGTTTTCTCTCAGTTACCCAGCCGGCCCAGACTGCTCCCACTGTCACTCTGTCAGTGTCCTTGCTGTTGTCTCTCAGTTACCCAGCCGGCCCAGACTGCTCCCACTGTCACTCTGTCAGTGTCCTTCCTGTTTTCTCTCAGTTACCCAGCCGGCCCAGACTGCTCCCACTGTCACTCTGTCAGTGTCCTTGCTGTTGTCTTTCAGTTACCCAGCCGGCCCAGACTGCTCCAACTGTAACTCTGTCACTGTCCTTGCTTTTGTCTCTCAGTTACCCAGCCGGCCCAGACTGCTCCCACTGTCACTCTGTCAGTGTCCTTGCTGTTGTATGTCAGTTACCCAGCCGTCCCAGACTGCTCCCACTGTCACTCTGTCAGTGTCCTTCCTGTTTTCTCTCAGTTACCCAGCCGGCCCAGACTGCTCCGACTGTCACTCTGTCAGTGTCCTTGCTGTTGTCTTTCAGTTACCCAGCCGGCCCAGACTGCTCCAACTGTAACTCTGTCACTGTCCTTGCTTTTGTCTCTCAGTTACCCAGCCGGCCCAGACTGCTCCCACTGTCACTGTGTCAGTGTCCTTGCTGTTGTATCTCAGTTACCCAGCCGTCCCAGACTGCTCCCACTGTCACTCTGTCAGTGTCCTTGCTGTTGTCTCTCAGTTACCCAGCCGGTCCAGACTGCTCCCACTGTCACTCTGTCAGTGTCCTTGCTGTTGTCTCTCAGTTACCCAGCCGGTCCAGACTGCGCCCACTGTCACTCTGTCACTGTCATTGCTGTTGTCTCTCAGTTACCCAGCCGGCCCAGACTGCTCGCACTGTCACTCTGTCAGTGTCCTTGCTGTTGTCTCTCAGTTACCCAGCCGGCCCAGACTGCTCCCACTGTCACTCTGTCAGTGTCCTTGCTGTTGTCTCTCAGTTACCCAGCCGGCCCAGACTGCTCCCACAGTCACTCTGTCAGTGTCCTTGCTGTTGTCTCTCAGTTACCCAGCCGGCCCAGACTGCTCCCACTGTCACTCTGTCAGTGTCCTTGCTGTTGTCTCTCAGTTACCCAGCCGGCCCAGACTGCTCCCACTGTCACTCTGTCAGAGTCCTTGCTGTTGACTCTCAGTTACCCAGCCGGCCCAGACTGCTCCCACTGTCACTCTGTCAGTGTCCTTGCTGTTGTCTCTCAGTTACCCAGCCGGTACAGACTGCTCCCACTGTCACTCTGCCAATGTCCTTGCTGTTGTATCTCAGTTACCCAGCCGGCCAAGACTGCTCCAACTGTCACTCTGTCAGTGCCCTTGCTGTTGTCTCTCAGTTAACCAGCCGGCCCAGACTGCTCCCACTGTCACTGTCAGTGTCCTTGCTGTTGTATATCAGTTACCCAGCCGGCCCAGACTGTTCCCACTGTCACTCTGTCAGTGTCCTTGCTGTTGTCTGTCAGTTATCCAGCCGGCCCAGATTGCTCGCACTGTCACTCTGTTAGTGTCCTTGCAGTTTTCTCTCAGTTACCCAGCCGGCCCAGACTGCTCCAACTGTCACTCTGTCAGTGTCCTTGCTGTTGTCTCTCAGTTACCCAGCCGGCCCAGACTGCTCCCACTGTCACTTTGTCAGTGTCCTTGCTGTTGTCTTCAGTTACCCAGACGGTCCAGACTGCTCCCACTGTCACTCTGTCAGTGTCCTTGCTGTTGTCTTTCATTTACCCAGCCGGCCCAGACTGCTCCCACTGTCACTCTGTCAGTGTCCTTGCTGTTGTCTCTCAGTTACCCAGCCGGTACAGACTGCTCCCACTGTCACTCTGTCACTGTCCTTGCTGTTGTATCTCAGTTACCCAGCCGGCCCAGACTGCTCCAACTGTCACTCTGTCAGTGCACCTGCTGTTGTCTCTCAGTTACCCAACCGGCCCAGACTGCTCCCACTGTCACTGTCAGTGTCCTTGCTGTTGTATATCAGTTACCCAGCCGGCCCAGACTGCTCCCACTGTCACTCTGTCTGTGTCCTTGCTGTTGTCTCTCAGTTACCCAGCCGGCCCAGACTGCTCCCACTGTCACTTTGTCAGTGTCCTTGTTGTTGTCTCTCAGTTACCCAGCCGGCCCAGACTGCTCCCACCACTGTCACTCTGTCACTGTCCTTGCTGTTGTATCTCAGTTACACAGCCGCCGCAGACTGCTCCAACTGTCACTCTGTCAGTGTCCTTGCTGTTGTCTCTCAGTTACCCAGTCGACCCAACTTCTCCCAACACTGTCACTCTGTCAATGTCCTTTCTGTTGCCTCTCAGTTACCCAGCCGGCCCAGACTGCTCTCACCACTGTCACTCTGTCCGTGTCCTTGCTGTTCTCTCCCAGAAACCCAAGCGGCGCAGACTGCTCCCACCACTGTAACTCTGCCAGTGTCCTTGCTGTTGTCTCTCAGTTACCCAGCCGGCCCAGACTACTCCCACTGTCACTCTGTCAGTGTCCTTGCTGTTGTCTCTCAGTTACCAGCCGGTCCAGAATGTTCCCACTGTCACTCTGTCAGTGTCCTTACTGTTGTCTCTCAGTTACCCAGCCGGCCCAGACTGCTCCCACTGTCATTCTGTCACTGTCCTTGCTGTTGTCTCTCAGTTACCCAGCCGGCCCAGACTGCTCTCACTGTCATTCTGTCACTGTCCTTGCTGTTGTCTCTCAGTTACCCAGCCGGCCCAGACTGCTCCCACTGTCACTCTGTCACTTTCCTTGCTGTTGTATCTCAGTTACCCAGCCGGCCCAGACTGCTCCAACTGTCACTCTGTCACTGTCCTTGCGGTTGTCTCTCAGTTACCCAGCCGGCCCAGACTGCTCCCAATGTTACTCTGTCATTGTCCTTGCTGTTGTCTTTCAGTTACCCAGCCGGTACAGACTGCTCCCACCACTGTCACTCTGTCAGTGTCCTTGCTGTTGCCTCTCAGTTTCCCAGCCGGCCCAGACTGCTCCCACTGTCCCTCTGTCACTGTCCTTGCTGTTGTCTCTCAGTTACCCAGCCGGCCCAGACTGCTCCCACTGTCACTCTGTCACTGTCGTTGCTGTTGTCTCTCAGTTACCCAGCCGGCCCAGACTGCTCCCACTGTCACTCTGTCACTGTCCTTGCTGTTGTCTCTCAGTTACCCAGCCGGCCCAGACTGCTCCCACTGTCACTCTGTCAGTATCCTTGCTGTTGTCTCTCAGTTACACAGCCGGCCCAGACTGCTCCCACTGTCACTCTGTCAGTGTCGTTGCTGTTGTCTCGCAGTTAACCAGCCGGCCCATACTGCTCCCACAACAATCACTCTGCCAGTGTCCTTGCTGCTGTCTCTCAGTTACCCAGCCAGCCCACACTGGTCCCACTGTCACTCTGTCAGTGTCCTTGCTGTTGTCTCTCAGTTACCCAGCCGGCCCAGACTGCTCTCACTGTCACTCTGTCAGTGTCCTTGCTGTTGTCTCTCAGTTACCCAGCCGGCCCAGACTGCTCCCACTGTCACTCTGTCAGTGTCCTTGCTGTTGTATCTCAGTTACCCAGCCGGCCCAGACTGCTGCCACCACTGTCACTCTGTCAATGTCCTTGCTGTTGTCTCTCAGTTACCCTGCCGGCCCAGACTGCTCTCACCACTGTCACTCTGTAAGTGTCCTTGCGGTTCTCTCCCAGTAACCCAAACGGCGCAAACTGCATCCACCACTGTCACTCTGTCAGTGTACCTGCTGTTCTTTCCCAGTTAGCCAGACGGCGCAGACTGCTCTCACTGTCACTCTGCCAGTGTCCTTGCTGTTGTCCATCAAGTACCCTGCCGTCCCAGACTGCTCCCACCACTGTCACTCTGTCACTGTCCTTGCTGTTGTCTCTCAGTTACCCTGCCGGCCCAGACAGCTCTCACCACTGTCACTCTGCCAGTGTCCTTGCTGTTGTCCATCAAGTACCCTGCCGTCCCAGACTGCTCTCACCACTGTCACTCTGTCAGTGTACCTGCTGTTCTCTCCCAGTTACCCAGGCGGCGCAGACTGCTCTCACTATCACTCAGCCAGTGTCCTTGCTTTTGTCCCTCAGTTACCCAGACGGCCCAGACTGCTCCCACTGTCAATCTGCCAGTGTCCTTGCTGTTGTCTCTCAGTTACCCAGCCGGCCCAGACTGTTCTCACCGCTGTCACTCTGTCAGTGTCCTTCGCTGTTGCCTCTCAGTTACTCTGACGGTTCAGACTGCTTCTACAGTCACTCTGTCTCTGTCTTTGCTGTTGTGTCTCTGTTACCCAGACGGCCAATACTGCTCCCACTGTCAATCCGTCAGTGTCCTTGCTGTTGTCCCTCAGTTACCATGCTGGCACAGACTGCTCCCACTGTCACTCTGTCACTGTCCTTGCTGTTGTCTCTCAGTTACCCAGCCGGCCCAGACTGCTCCCACTGTCACTCTACCAGTGTCCTTGCTGTTTTCTCTCAGTTACCCTGCCGGCCCAGACTGCTCTCACCACTGTCACTCTGTCAGTTTCCTGCTGTTGTCACTGAGTGAACCAGTCGGCCCAGACTGCTCCCACTGTCACTCTGTCTCTGTCTTCGCTGTTGTCTCTCTGTTACCCAGACAGCCAATACTGCTCCCACTGTCACTCTGTCAGTGTCCTTGCTGTTGACTCTCAGTGAACCGGCCGGCCCAGACTGCTCCCACTGTCACTCTGTCGCCGTCTTTGCTGTTGTCTCTCTGTTACCCAGACAGCCAATACTGCTCCCACTGTCACTCTGTCAGTGTCCTTGCTGTTGTCTCTCAGTTTCCCAGCCGGCCGAGACTGCTCCCACTGTCACTCTGTCACTGTCCTTGCTGTTGTCTCTCAGTTACCCTGCCGGCACAGACTGCTCTCACTACTGTCACTCTGTCAGTGTCCTGCTGTTGTCACTCAGTGAACCAGTCGGCCCAGACTGCTCCCACTGTCACTCTGTCTCTGTCTATGCTGTTGTCTCTCTGTTACCCAGACGGCCAATACTGATCCCACTGTCACTCTGTCAGTGTCCTTGCTGTTGACTCTCAGTTAACCAGCCGGCCCAGACTGCTCCCACTGTCACTCTGTCAGTGTCCTTGCTGTTGTCTCTCAGTTACCCAGCCGGCCCAGACTGCTCCCACTGTCACTCTGTCAGTGTCCTTGCTGTTGTCTCTCAGTTACCCAGCCGGCACAGACTGCTCTCTCCACTGCCACTCTATCAGTGTCCTTGCTGTTTTCTCCAATATACCCAACCGGCCCAGACTGCTCCAACCACTGTCCCTCTGTCACTGTTCTTGCAGTTGTCTCTCAGTTACCCAGTAGCCCAGGCTGCTCCCCCCACTGTCCCTCTGTCACTGTCCATGCTGTTGTCCGTCAGTTATCCAGTGATCCAGATTGTCCCCACCACTGTCACTCTATCAGTTACCCTTCTGTTGTCTCTCAGTTACCCTGCCGGTACAGACTGCTCCCACTGTCACTCTGTCAGTGTCGTTGCTGTTGTATCTCAGTTACCCGGACGGCCTAGACTGCTCCCACCGTCACTCTGTCAGTGTCCTTGCTGTTGTCTCTCAGTTACCCAGCCGGCCCAGGCTGCTCCCACCACTGTCACTCTGTCAGTGTCCTTGCTGTTCTCTCCCAGAGACCTAAGCGGCGCAGACTGCTCCCACCACTGTAACTCTGCCAGTGTCCTTGCTGTTGTCTCTCAGTTACCCAGCCGGCCCAGACTACTCCCACTGTCACTGTGTCAGTGTCCTTGCTGTTGTTTCTCAGTTACCCAGCCGGCCCAGACAGCTCCCACTGTCACTCTGTCACTGTCCTTGCTGTTGTTTCTCAGTTACCCAGCCGGCCCAGACTGCTCCCACTGTCACTCTGTCACTGTCGTTGCTGTTGTATCTCAGTTACACAGCTGGCCCAGACTGCTCCTACCGTCACTCTGTCAGTGTCCTTGCTGTTGTATCTCAGTTACCCAGCCGCCGCAGACTGCTCCAACTGTCACTCTGTCAGTGTCCTTGCTGTTGTATCTCAGTTACCCAGTCGACCCAACTTCTCCCAACACTGTCACTCTGTCACTGTCCTTTCTGTTGCCTCTCAGTTACCCAGCCGGCCCAGACTGCTCTCACCACTGTCACTCTGTCCGTGTCCTTGCTGTTCTCTCCCAGAAACCCAAGCGGCGCAGACTGCTCCCACCACTGTAACTCTGCCAGTGTCCTTGCTGTTGTCTCTCAGTTACCCAGCCGGCCCAGTCTGCTCCCACTGTCACTCTGTCACTGTCCTTGCTGTTGTATCTCAGTTACACAGCCGGCCTAGACTACTCCCACTGTCACTCTGTCAGTGTCCTTGCTGTTGTCTCTCAGTTACCAGCCGGTCCAGACTGCTCCCACTGTCATTCTGTCACTGTCCTTGCTGTTGTCTCTCAGTTACCCAGCCGGACCAGACTGCTCTCACTGTCATTCTGTCACTGTCCTTGCTGTTGTATCTCAGTTACCCAGCCTGCCCAGACTGCTCTCACCACTGTCACTCTGTCAGTGTCCTTCGCTGTTGTCTCTCAGTTACCCAGCCGGCCCAGACTGCTCCCACTGTCACTCTGCCAGTGTCCTTTCTGTTGTCTATCAGTTACCCAGCCGGCCCAGACTGCTCCCACTGTCACTCTGTCACTGTCCTTGCTTTCGTCTCTCAGTTACCCAGCCCGCCCAGACTGCTCCCACTGTCACTCTGTCAGCGTCCTTGCTGCTGTCTCTAGTTTCACCAGCCGGCCCAGACTGCTCCCACTGTCACTCTGTCTGTGTCCTTGCTGTTGTCTATCAGTTACCCAGCCGGCCCAGACTGCTCCCACTGTCACTCTATCACTGTCCTTGCTTTTGTCTCTCAGTTACCCAGCCGGCCCAGAGTGCTCCCACTGTCACTCTGTCAGTTTCCTTGCTGTTGTCTCTCAGTTACCCAGCCGGTCCAGACTGCTCCCACTGTCACTCTGTCAGTGTCCTTGCTGTTGACTCTCAGTTAACTAGCCGGCCCAGACAGCTCCCACTGTCACTCTGTCAGTGTCCTTGCTGTTGTCTCTCAGTTACCCAGCTGGCCCAGACTGCCCCCACTGTCACTCTGTCACTGTCGTTGCTGTTGTCTCTCAGTTACCCAGCCGGCACAGACTGCTCCCACTGTCACTCTGTCAGTGTCCTTGCAGTTGTCTCTCAGTTACCCAGCCGGCCCAGACTGCTACCACCACTGTCACTCTGTCACTGTCCTTGCTGTTGTATCTCAGTTACCCAGCCGCCGCAGACTGCTCCAACTGTCACTCTGTCAGTGTCCTTGCTGTTGTCTCTCAGTTACCCAGTCGACCCAACTTCTCCCAACACTGTCACTCTGTCACTGTCCTTTCTGTTGCCTCTCAGTTACCCAGCCGGCCCAGACTGCTCTCACCACTGTCACTCTGCCGTGTCCTTGCTGTTCTCGCCCAGAAACCCAAGCGGCGCAGACTGCTCCCACCACTGTAACTCTGCCAGTGTCCTTGCTGTTGTCTCTCAGTTACCCAGTCGACCCAACTTCTCCCAACACTGTCACTCTGTCACTGTCCTTTCTGTTGCCTCTCAGTTACCCAGCCGGCCCAGACTGCTCTCACCGCTGTCACTCTGCCGTGTCCTTGCTGTTCTCGCCCAGAAACCCAAGCGGCGCAGACTGCTCCCACCACTGTAACTCTGCCAGTGTCCTTGCTGTTGTCTCTCAGTTACCCAGCCGGCCCAGACTACTCCCACTGTCACTCTGTCAGTGTCCTTGCTGTTGTCTCTCAGTTACCAGCCGGTCCAGAATGCTCCCACTGTCACTGTCAGTGTCCTTACTGTTGTCTCTCAGTTACCCTGCCGGCCCAGACTGCTCCCACTGTCATTCTGTCACTGTCTTTGCTGTTGTCTCTCAGTTACCCAGCCGGCCCAGACTGCTCTCACTGTCATTCTGTCACTGTCCTTGCTGTTGTCTCTCAGTTACCCAGCCGGCCCAGACTGCTCCCACTGTCACTCTGTCACTTTCCTTGCTGTTGTATCTCAGTTACCCAGCCGGCCCAGACTGCTCCAACTGTCTCTCTGTCACTGTCCTTGCGGTTGTCTCTCAGTTACCCAGCCGGCCCAGACTGCTCCCAATGTTACTCTGTCAGTGTCCTTGCTGTTGTCTTTCAGTTACCCAGCCGGTACAGACTGCTCCCACCACTGTCACTCTGTCAGTGTCCTTGCTGTTGTCTCTCAGTTTCCCAGCCGGCCCAGACTGCTCCCACTGTCCCTCTGTCACTGTCCTTGCTGTTGTCTCTCAGTTACCCAGCCGGCCCAGACTGCTCCCACTGTCACTCTGTCACTGTCCTTGCTGTTGTCTCTCTGTTACCCAGCCGGCCCAGACTGCTCCCACTGTCACTCTGTCACTGTCCTTGCTGTTGTCTCTCAGTTACCCAGCCGGCCCAGACTGCTCCCACTGTCACTCTGTCAGTATCCTTGCTGTTGTCTCTCAGTTACCCAGCCGGCCCAGACTGCTCCCACTGTCACTCTGTCAGTGTCGTTGCTGTTGTCTCTCAGTTACCCAGCCGGCCCACACTGCTCCAACCACAATCACTCTGCCAGTGTCCTTGCTGTTGTCTCTCAGTTACCCAGCCGGCCCACACTGCTCCCACTGTCACTCTGTCAGTGTCCTTGCTGTTGTCTCTCAGTTACCCAGCCTGCCCAGACTGCTCTCACTGTCACTCTGTCACTGTCCTTGCTGTTGTCTCTCAGTTACCCAGCCGGCCCAGACTGCTCTCACTGTCATTCTGTCACTGTCCTTGCTGTTGTCTCTCAGTTACCCAGCCGGCCCAGACTGCTCCCACTGTCACTCTGTCACTTTCCTTGCTGTTGTATCTCAGTTACCCAGCCGGCCCAGACTGCTCCAACTGTCTCTCTGTCACTGTCCTTGCGGTTGTCTCTCAGTTACCCAGCCGGCCCAGACTGCTCCCAATGTTACTCTGTCAGTGTCCTTGCTGTTGTCTTTCAGTTACCCAGCCGGTACAGACTGCTCCCACCACTGTCACTCTGTCAGTGTCCTTGCTGTTGTCTCTCAGTTTCCCAGCCGGCCCAGACTGCTCCCACTGTCCCTCTGTCACTGTCCTTGCTGTTGTCTCTCAGTTACCCAGCCGGCCCAGACTGCTCCCACTGTCACTCTGTCACTGTCCTTGCTGTTGTCTCTCTGTTACCCAGCCGGCCCAGACTGCTCCCACTGTCACTCTGTCACTGTCCTTGCTGTTGTCTCTCAGTTACCCAGCCGGCCCAGACTGCTCCCACTGTCACTCTGCCAGTGTCCTTGCTGTTGTATCTCAGTTACCCAGCCGGCCCTGACTGCTCCCACTGTCACTCTGTCAGTGTCGTTGCTGTTGTCTCTCAGTTACCCAGCCGGCCCACACTGCTCCCACCACAATCACTCTGCCAGTGTCCTTGCTGTTGTCTCTCAGTTACCCAGCCGGCCCACACTGCTCCCACTGTCACTCTGTCAGTGTCCTTGCTGTTGTCTCTCAGTTACCCAGCCTGCCCAGACTGCTCTCACTGTCACTCTGTCAGTGTCCTTGCTGTTGTCTCTCAGTTACCCAGCCGGCCCAGACTGCTCCCACTGTCACTCTGTCAGTGTCCTTGCTGTTGTCTCTCAGTTACCCAGCCAGCCCAGACTGCTCCCACTGTCACTCTGTCAGTGTCCTTGCTGTTGTATCTCAGTTAACCAGCCGGCCCAGACTGCTCCCACTGTCACTCTGTCAGGGTACTTGCTGTTGTCTCTCAGTAACCCAGCCGGTACAGACTGCTCCCACTGTCACTCTGTCACTGTCCTTGTTGTTGTCTCTCAGTTACCCAGCCGGCCCAGGCTGCTCCCACCACTGTCACTCTGTCACTGTCCTTGCTGTTTTCTCTCAGTTACCCAGCCGGCCCAGACTGCTCTCACCACTGTCACTCTGTCTCTGTCCTTCCTGTTGTCTCTCAGTTACCCAGCCGGCCTAGACTGCTCCCACTGTCACTCTGTCAGTGTCCTTGCTGTTGTCTCTCAGTTACCCAGCCGGCCCACACTGCTCCCACTGTCACTCTGTCAGTGTCCTTGCTGTTGTCTCTCAGTTACCCAGCCTGCCCAGACTGCTCTCACTGTCACTCTGTCAGTGTCCTTGCTGTTGTCTCTCAGTTACCCAGCCGGCCCAGACTGCTCCCACTGTCACTCTGTCAGTGTCCTTGCTGTTGTCTCTCAGTTACCCAGCCAGCCCAGACTGCTCCCACTGTCACTCTGTCAGTGTCCTTGCTGTTGTATCTCAGTTAACCAGCCGGCCCAGACTGCTCCCCCTGTCACTCTGTCAGGGTCCTTGCTGTTGTCTCTCAGTAACCCAGCCGGTACAGACTGCTCCCACTGTCACTCTGTCACTGTCCTTGTTGTTGTCTCTCAGTTACCCAGCCGGCCCAGGCTGCTCCCACCACTGTCACTCTGTCACTGTCCTTGCTGTTTTCTCTCAGTTACCCAGCCGGCCCAGACTGCTCTCACCACTGTCACTCTGTCTCTGTCCTTCCTGTTGTCTCTCAGTTACCCAGCCGGCCTAGACTGCTCCCACTGTCACTCTGTCAGTGTCCTTGCTGTTGTCTATCAGTTACCCAGCCGGCCCAGACTGCTCTCACTGTCACTCTGTCAGTGTCCTTGCTGTTTTCTCTCAGTTACCCAGCCGGCCCAGACTGCTCCCACTGTCACTCTGTCACTGTCCTTGCTGTTGTCTCTCAGTTACCCAGCCGGCCCAGACTGCTCCCACCACTGTCACTCTGTCACTGTCCTTGCTGTTGTCTCTCAGTTACCCAGCCGGCCCAGACTGCACCCACCACTGTCACTCTGTCACTGTCCTTGCTGTTGTCTCTCAGTTACCCAGTCGGTTCAGACTGCTCCCACTGTCACTCTGTCACTGTCCTTGCTGTTGTCTCTCAGTTACGCAGCCGGCCCAGACTGCTCCCACTGTCACTCTGTCACTGTCCTTGCTGTTGTCTCTCAGTTACCCAGCCGGCCTAGACTGCTCCCACTGTCACTCTGTCAGTGTCCTTGCTGTTGTCTTTCAGTTACCCAGCCGGCCCAGACTGCTCTCACTGTCACTCTGTCAGTGTCCTTGCTGTTGTCTTTCAGTTATCCAGCCGGCCCAGACTGCTCCCACTGTCACTCTGTCAGTGTCCTTGCTGTTGTCTCTCAGTTACCCAGCCTGCCCAGACTGCTCCCACTGTCACTCTGTCAGTGTCCTTGCTGTTGTCTCTCAGTTTCCCAGCCGGCCCAGACTGCTCCCACTGTCCCTCTGTCACTGTCCTTGCTGTTGTCTCTCAGTTACCCAGCCGGCCCAGACTGCTCCCACTGTCACTCTGTCACTGTCCTTGCTGTTGTCTCTCTGTTACCCAGCCGGCCCACACTGCTCCCACTGTCACTCTGTCAGTGTCCTTGCTGTTGTCTCTCAGTTACCCAGCCTGCCCAGACTGCTCTCACTGTCACTCTGTCAGTGTCCTTGCTGTTGTCTCTCAGTTACCCAGCCGGCCCAGACTGCTCCCACTGTCACTCTGTCAGTGTCCTTGCTGTTGTCTCTCAGTTACCCAGCCAGCCCAGACTGCTCCCACTGTCACTCTGTCAGTGTCCTTGCTGTTGTATCTCAGTTAACCAGCCGGCCCAGACTGCTCCCACTGTCACTCTGTCAGGGTCCTTGCTGTTGTCTCTCAGTAACCCAGCCGGTACAGACTGCTCCCACTGTCACTCTGTCACTGTCCTTGTTGTTGTCTCTCAGTTACCCAGCCGGCCCAGGCTGCTCCCACCACTGTCACTCTGTCACTGTCCTTGCTGTTTTCTCTCAGTTACCCAGCCGGCCCAGACTGCTCTCACCACTGTCACTCTGTCTCTGTCCTTCCTGTTGTCTCTCAGTTACCCAGCCGGCCTAGACTGCTCCCACTGTCACTCTGTCAGTGTCCTTGCTGTTGTCTATCAGTTACCCAGCCGGCCCAGACTGCTCTCACTGTCACTCTGTCAGTGTCCTTGCTGTTTTCTCTCAGTTACCCAGCCGGCCCAGACTGCTCCCACTGTCACTCTGTCACTGTCCTTGCTGTTGTCTCTCAGTTACCCAGCCGGCCCAGACTGCTCCCACCACTGTCACTCTGTCACTGTCCTTGCTGTTGTCTCTCAGTTACCCAGCCGGCCCAGACTGCACCCACCACTGTCACTCTGTCACTGTCCTTGCTGTTGTCTCTCAGTTACCCAGTCGGTTCAGACTGCTCCCACTGTCACTCTGTCACTGTCCTTGCTGTTGTCTCTCAGTTACGCAGCCGGCCCAGACTACTCCCACTGTCACTCTGTCAGTGTCCTTGCTGTTTTTCTCAGTTACCCAGCCGGCCCAGACTGCTCCCACTGTCACTCTGTCAGTGTCCTTGCTGTTGTCTCTCAGTTACCCAGCCGGCCCAGACTGCTCCCACTGTCACTCTGTCACTGTCCTTGCTGTTGTCTCTCAGTTACCCAGCCGGCCTAGACTGCTCCCACTGTCACTCTGTCAGTGTCCTTGCTGTTGTCTTTCAGTTACCCAGCCGGCCCAGACTGCTCTCACTGTCACTCTGTCAGTGTCCTTGCTGTTGTCTCGCAGTTATCCAGCCGGCCCAGACTGCTCCCACTGTCACTCTGTCAGTGTCCTTGCTGTTGTCTCTCAGTTACCCAGCCTGCCCAGACTGCTCCCACTGTCACTCTGTCAGTGTCCTTGCTGTTGTCTCTCAGTTTCCCAGCCGGCCCAGACTGCTCCCACTGTCCCTCTGTCACTGTCCTTGCTGTTGTCTCTCAGTTACCCAGCCGGCCCAGACTGCTCCCACTGTCACTCTGTCACTGTCCTTGCTGTTGTCTCTCTGTTACCCAGCCGGCCCAGACTGCTCCCACTGTCACTCTGTCACTGTCCTTGCTGTTGTCTCTCAGTTACCCAGCCGGCCCAGACTGCTCCCACTGTCACTCTGTCAGTATCCTTGCTGTTGTCTCTCAGTTACCCAGCCGGCCCAGACTGCTCCCACTGTCACTCTGTCAGTGTCGTTGCTGTTGTCTCTCAGTTACCCAGCCGGCCCACACTGCTCCCACTGTCACTCTGTCAGTGTCCTTGCTGTTGTCTCTCAGTTACCCAGCCTGCCCAGACTGCTCTCACTGTCACTCTGTCAGTGTCCTTGCTGTTGTCTCTCAGTTACCCAGCCGGCCCAGACTGCTCCCACTGTCACTCTGTCAGTGTCCTTGCTGTTGTCTCTCAGTTACCCAGCCAGCCCAGACTGCTCCCACTGTCACTCTGTCAGTGTCCTTGCTGTTGTATCTCAGTTAACCAGCCGGCCCAGACTGCTCCCACTGTCACTCTGTCAGGGTCCTTGCTGTTGTCTCTCAGTAACCCAGCCGGTACAGACTGCTCCCACTGTCACTCTGTCACTGTCCTTGTTGTTGTCTCTCAGTTACCCAGCCGGCCCAGGCTGGTCCCACCACTGTCACTCTGTCACTGTCCTTGCTGTTTTCTCTCAGTTACCCAGCCGGCCCAGACTGCTCTCACCACTGTCACTCTGTCTCTGTCCTTCCTGTTGTCTCTCAGTTACCCAGCCGGCCTAGACTGCTCCCACTGTCACTCTGTCAGTGTCCTTGCTGTTGTCTATCAGTTACCCAGCCGGCCCAGACTGCTCTCACTGTCACTCTGTCAGTGTCCTTGCTGTTTTCTCTCAGTTACCCAGCCGGCCCAGACTGCTCCCACTGTCACTCTGTCACTGTCCTTGCTGTTGTCTCTCAGTTACCCAGCCGGCCCAGACTGCTCCCACCACTGTCACTCTGTCACTGTCCTTGCTGTTGTCTCTCAGTTACCCAGCCGGCCCAGACTGCACCCACCACTGTCACTCTGTCACTGTCCTTGCTGTTGTCTCTCAGTTACCCAGTCGGTTCAGACTGCTCCCACTGTCACTCTGTCACTGTCCTTGCTGTTGTCTCTCAGTTACGCAGCCGGCCCAGACTACTCCCACTGTCACTCTGTCAGTGTCCTTGCTGTTTTTCTCAGTTACCCAGCCGGCCCAGACTGCTCCCACTGTCACTCTGTCAGTGTCCTTGCTGTTGTCTCTCAGTTACCCAGCCGGCCCAGACTGCTCCCACTGTCACTCTGTCACTGTCCTTGCTGTTGTCTCTCAGTTACCCAGCCGGCCTAGACTGCTCCCACTGTCACTCTGTCAGTGTCCTTGCTGTTGTCTTTCAGATACCCAGCCGGCCCAGACTGCTCTCACTGTCACTCTGTCAGTGTCCTTGCTGTTGTCTCGCAGTTATCCAGCCGGCCCAGACTGCTCCCACTGTCACTCTGTCAGTGTCCTTGCTGTTGTCTCTCAGTTACCCAGCCTGCCCAGACTGCTCCCACTGTCACTCTGTCAGTGTCCTTGCTGTTGTCTCTCAGTTTCCCAGCCGGCCCAGACTGCTCCCACTGTCCCTCTGTCACTGTCCTTGCTGTTGTCTCTCAGTTACCCAGCCGGCCCAGACTGCTCCCACTGTCACTCTGTCACTGTCCTTGCTGTTGTCTCTCTGTTACCCAGCCGTCCCAGACTGCTCCCACTGTCACTCTGTCACTGTCCTTGCTGTTGTCTCTCAGTTACCCAGCCGGCCCAGACTGCTCCCACTGTCACTCTGTCAGTATCCTTGCTGTTGTCTCTCAGTTACCCAGCCGGCCCAGACTGCTCCCACTGTCACTCTGTCAGTGTCGTTGCTGTTGTCTCTCAGTTACCCAGCCGGCCCACACTGCTCCCACTGTCACTCTGTCAGTGTCCTTGCTGTTGTCTCTCAGTTACCCAGCCGGCCCAGACTGCTCTCACTGTCACTCTTTCAGTGTCCTTGCTGTTGTCTCTCAGTTACCCAGCCGGCCCAGACTGCTCCCACTGTCACTCTGTCAGTGTCCTTGCTGTTGTATCTCAGTTACCCAGCCGGCCCTGACTGCTCCCACCACTGTCACTCTGTCAATGTCCTTGCTGTTGTCTCTCAGTTACCCAGCCGGCCCATACTGCTCCCACCACAATCACTCTGCCAGTGTCCTTGCTGTTGTCTCTCAGTTACCCAGCCGGCCCACACTGCTCCCACTGTCACTCTGTCAGTGTCCTTGCTGTTGTCTCTCAGTTACCCAGCCTGCCCAGACTGCTCTCACTGTCACTCTGTCAGTGTCCTTGCTGTTGTCTCTCAGTTACCCAGCCGGCCCAGACTGCTCCCACTGTCACTCTGTCAGTGTCCTTGCTGTTGTCTCTCAGTTACCCAGCCAGCCCAGACTGCTCCCACTGTCACTCTGTCAGTGTCCTTGCTGTTGTATCTCAGTTAACCAGCCGGCCCAGACTGCTCCCACTGTCACTCTGTCAGGGTCCTTGCTGTTGTCTCTCAGTAACCCAGCCGGTACAGACTGCTCCCACTGTCACTCTGTCACTGTCCTTGTTGTTGTCTCTCAGTTACCCAGCCGGCCCAGGCTGCTCCCACCACTGTCACTCTGTCACTGTCCTTGCTGTTTTCTCTCAGTTACCCAGCCGGCCCAGACTGCTCTCACCACTGTCACTCTGTCTCTGTCCTTCCTGTTGTCTCTCAGTTACCCAGCCGGCCTAGACTGCTCCCACTGTCACTCTGTCAGTGTCCTTGCTGTTGTCTATCAGTTACCCAGCCGGCCCAGACTGCTCTCACTGTCACTCTGTCAGTGTCCTTGCTGTTTTCTCTCAGTTACCCAGCCGGCCCAGACTGCTCCCACTGTCACTCTGTCACTGTCCTTGCTGTTGTCTCTCAGTTACCCAGCCGGCCCAGACTGCTCCCACCACTGTCACTCTGTCACTGTCCTTGCTGTTGTCTCTCAGTTACCCAGCCGGCCCAGACTGCACCCACCACTGTCACTCTGTCACTGTCCTTGCTGTTGTCTCTCAGTTACCCAGTCGGTTCAGACTGCTCCCACTGTCACTCTGTCACTGTCCTTGCTGTTGTCTCTCAGTTACGCAGCCGGCCCAGACTACTCCCACTGTCACTCTGTCAGTGTCCTTGCTGTTTTTCTCAGTTACCCAGCCGGCCCAGACTGCTCCCACTGTCACTCTGTCAGTGTCCTTGCTGTTGTCTCTCAGTTACCCAGCCGGCCCAGACTGCTCCCACTGTCACTCTGTCACTGTCCTTGCTGTTGTCTCTCAGTTACCCAGCCGGCCTAGACTGCTCCCACTGTCACTCTGTCAGTGTCCTTGCTGTTGTCTTTCAGTTACCCAGCCGGCCCAGACTGCTCTCACTGTCACTCTGTCAGTGTCCTTGCTGTTGTCTCGCAGTTATCCAGCCGGCCCAGACTGCTCCCACTGTCACTCTGTCAGTGTCCTTGCTGTTGTCTCTCAGTTACCCAGCCTGCCCAGACTGCTCCCACTGTCACTCTGTCACTGTCCTTGCTGTTGTCTCTCAGTTACCCAGCCGGCACAGAATGCTCCCACTGTCACTCTGTCAGTGTCCTTGCTGTTGTCTCTCAGTTAACCACCGGCCCAGACTGCTCCCACTGTCACTCTGTCAGTGTCCTTGCTGTTGTCTCTCAGTTACCCAGCCGGCCCAGACTGCTCCCACTGTCACTCTGTCACTGTCCTTGCTTTTGTATCTCAGTTACCCAGCCGGCCCAGACTGCTCCAACTGTCACTCTGTCACTGTCCTTGCTTTTGCCTCTCAGTTACCCAGCCGGCCCAGACTGCTCCCACTGTCACTCTGTCAGTGTCCTTGCTGTTGTATCTCAGTTACCCAGCCGGCCCAGACTGCTCCCACTGTCACTCTGTCAGTGTCCTTGCTGTTGTATCTCAGTTACCCAGCCGTCCCAGACTGCTCCCACTGTCACTCTGTCAGTGTCCTTGCTGTTGTCTCTCAGTTACCCAGCCGGCCCTGACTGCTCCCACCACTGTCACTCTGTCAGTGTCCTTGCTGTTGTCTCTCAGTTACCCAGCCGGTACAGACTGCTCCCACTGTCACTCTGTCACTGTCCTTGCTGTTGTCTCTCAGTGACCCAGCCGGCCCAGACTGCTCCCAATGCCACTGTGTCACTGTCCTTGCTGTTGTCTCTCAGTTACCCAGCCGGCCCAGACTGCTCCCACTGTCACTTTGTCAGCGTCCTTGCTGTTGTCTCTCAGTTACCCAGCCGGGCCAGACTGCTCCCACTGTCACTCTGTCAGTGTCCTTGCTGTTGTCTTTCAGTTACCCAGACGGCCATGACTGCTCCCACTGTCACTCTGTCAGTGTCCTTGCTGTTGTCTCTCAGTTACCAGCCGGCCCAGACTGCTCCCACTGTCACTCTGTCAGTGTCCTTGCTGTTGTCTCTCAGTTACACAGCCGGCCAAGACTACTCCCACTGTCACTCTGTCAGTGCCCCTGCTGTTGTCTCTCAGTTACACAACCGGCCCAGACTGCTCCCACTGTCACTGTCAGTGTCCTTGCTGTTGTCTTTCAGTTACCCAGCCGTCCCAGACTGCTCCCACTGTCACTCTGTCAGTGTCCTTGCTGTTGTCTCTCAGTTACCCAGCCGGCCGAGACTGCTCCAACTGTCACTCTGTCAGTGTCCTTGCTTTTGTATCTCAGTTACCCATCCGGCCGAGTCTGCTCCAACTGTCACTCTGTCAGTGTCCTTGCTTTTGTATCTCAGTTACCCATCCGGCCGAGTCTGCTCCAACTGTCACTGTCAGTGTCCTTGCTGTTGTCTCTCAGTTACCCAGCCGGCCCAGACTGCTCCCACTGTCACTCTGTCAGTGTCCTTCCTGTTTTCTCTCAGTTACCCAGCCGGCCCAGACTGCTCCCACTGTCAATCTGTCAGTGTCCTTGCTGTTGTCTTTCAGTTACCCAGCCGGCCCAGACTGCTCCAACTGTAACTCTGTCACTGTCCTTGATTTTGTCTCTCAGTTACCCAACCGGCGCAGACTGCTCCCACTGTCACTCTGTCAGTGTCCTTGCTGTTGTATCTCAGTTACCCAGCCGTCACAGACTGCTCCCACTGTCACTCTGTCAGTGTCCTTGCTGTTGTCTCTCAGTTACCCAGCCGGTCCAGACTGCTCCCACTGTCACTCTGTCAGTGTCCTTGCTGTTGATTCTCAGTTACCCAGCCGGTCCAGACTGCTCCCACTGTCACTCTGTCACTGTCATTGCTGTTGTCTCTCAGTTACCCAGCCGGCCCAGACTGCTCGCACTGTCACTCTGTCAGTGTCCTTGCTGTTGTCTCTCAGTTACCCAGCCGGCCCAGACTGCTCCCACTGTCACTCTGTCAGTGTCCTTGCTGTTGTCTCTCAGTTACCCAGCCGGCCCAGACTGCTCCCACAGTCACTCTGTCAGTGTCCTTGTTGTTGTCTCTCAGTTACCCAGCCGGCCCAGACTGCTCCCACTGTCACTCTGTCAGTGTCCTTGCTGTTGTCTCTCAGTTACCCAGCCGGCCCAGACTGCTCCCACTGTCACTCTGTCAGTGTCCTTGCTGTTGACTCTCAGTTACCCAGCCGGCCCAGACTGCTCCCACTGTCACTCTGTCAGTGTCCTTGCTGTTGTCTCTCAGTTACCCAGCCGGTACAGACTGCTCCCACTGTCACTCTGTCAATGTCCTTGCTGTTGTATCTCAGTTACCCAGCCGGCCAAGACTGCTCCAACCGTCACTCTGTCAGTGTCCTTGCTTTTGTATCTCAGTTACCCAGCCGGCCGAGACTGCTCCAACTGTCACTGTCAGTGTCCTTGCTGTTGTCTCTCAGTTACCCAGCCGGCCCAGACTGCTCCCACTGTCACTCTGTCAGTGTCCTTCCTGTTTTCTCTCAGTTACCCAGCCGGCCCAGACTGCTCCCACTGTCAATCTGTCAGTGTCCTTGCTGTTGTCTTTCAGTTACCCAGCCGGCCCAGACTGCTCCAACTGTAACTCTGTCACTGTCCTTGCTTTTGTCTCTCAGTTACCCAGCCGGCGCAGACTGCTCCCACTGTCACTCTGTCAGTGTCCTTGCTGTTGTATCTCAGTTACCCAGCCGTCCCAGACTGCTCCCACTGTCACTCTGTCAGTGTCCTTGCTGTTGTCTCTCAGTTACCCAGCCGGTCCAGACTGCTCCCACTGTCACTCTGTCAGTGTCCTTGCTGTTGATTCTCAGTTACCCAGCCGGTCCAGACTGCTCCCACTGTCACTCTGTCACTGTCATTGCTGTTGTCTCTCAGTTACCCAGCCGGCCCAGACTGCTCGCACTGTCACTCTGTCAGTGTCCTTGCTGTTGTCTCTCAGTTACCCAGCCGGCCCAGACTGCTCCCACTGTCACTCTGTCAGTGTCCTTGCTGTTGTCTCTCAGTTACCCAGCCGGCCCAGACTGCTCCCACAGTCACTCTGTCAGTGTCCTTGCTGTTGTCTCTCAGTTACCCAGCCGGCCCAGACTGCTCCCACTGTCACTCTGTCAGTGTCCTTGCTGTTGTCTCTCAGTTACCCAGCCGGCCCAGACTGCTCCCACTGTCACTCTGTCAGTGTCCTTGCTGTTGACTCTCAGTTACCCAGCCGGCCCAGACTGCTCCCACTGTCACTCTGTCAGTGTCCTTGCTGTTGTCTCTCAGTTACCCAGCCGGTACAGACTGCTCCCACTGTCACTCTGTCAATGTCCTTGCTGTTGTATCTCAGTTACCCAGCCGGCCAAGACTGCTCCAACCGTCACTCTGTCAGTGTCCTTGCTTTTGTATCTCAGTTACCCAGCCGGCCGAGACTGCTCCAACTGTCACTGTCAGTGTCCTTGCTGTTGTCTCTCAGTTACCCAGCCGGCCCAGACTGCTCCCACTGTCACTCTGTCAGTGTCCTTCCTGTTTTCTCTCAGTTACCCAGCCGGCCCAGACTGCTCCCACTGTCAATCTGTCAGTGTCCTTGCTGTTGTCTTTCAGTTACCCAGCCGGCCCAGACTGCTCCAACTGTAACTCTGTCACTGTCCTTGCTTTTGTCTCTCAGTTACCCAGCCGGCGCAGACTGCTCCCACTGTCACTCTGTCAGTGTCCTTGCTGTTGTATCTCAGTTACCCAGCCGTCCCAGACTGCTCCCACTGTCACTCTGTCAGTGTCCTTGCTGTTGTCTCTCAGTTACCCAGCCGGTCCAGACTGCTCCCACTGTCACTCTGTCAGTGTCCTTGCTGTTGATTCTCAGTTACCCAGCCGGTCCAGACTGCTCCCACTGTCACTCTGTCACTGTCATTGCTGTTGTCTCTCAGTTACCCAGCCGGCCCAGACTGCTCGCACTGTCACTCTGTCAGTGTCCTTGCTGTTGTCTCTCAGTTACCCAGCCGGCCCAGACTGCTCCCACTGTCACTCTGTCAGTGTCCTTGCTGTTGTCTCTCAGTTACCCAGCCGGCCCAGACTGCTCCCACAGTCACTCTGTCAGTGTCCTTGCTGTTGTCTCTCAGTTACCCAGCCGGCCCAGACTGCTCCCACTGTCACTCTGTCAGTGTCCTTGCTGTTGTCTCTCAGTTACCCAGCCGGCCCAGACTGCTCCCACTGTCACTCTGTCAGTGTCCTTGCTGTTGACTCTCAGTTACCCAGCCGGCCCAGACTGCTCCCACTGTCACTCTGTCAGTGTCCTTGCTGTTGTCTCTCAGTTACCCAGCCGGTACAGACTGCTCCCACTGTCACTCTGTCAATGTCCTTGCTGTTGTCTCTCAGTTACCCAGCCGGCCCAGACTGCTCCCACTGTCACTTTGTCAGTGTCCTTGCTGTTGTCTTCAGTTACCCAGACGGTCCAGACTTCTCCCACTGTCACTCTGTCAGTGTCCTTGCTGTTGTCTTTCATTTACCCACCCGGCTCAGACTGCTCCCACTGTCACTCTGTCAGTGTCCTTGCTGTTGTCTCTCAGTTACCCAGCCGGTACAGACTGCTCCCACTGTCAGTCTGTCAGTGTCCTTGCTGTTGTATCTCAGTTACACAGCCGGCCCAGACTGCTCCCACTGTCACTCTGTCAGTGTCCTGGCTGTTGTATTTCAGTTACCCAGCCGGCCCAGACTGCTCCAACTGTCACTCTGTCAGTGCCCCTGCTGTTGTCTCTCAGTTACCCAACCGGCCCAGACTGCTCCCACTGTCACTGTCAGTGTCCTTGCTGTTGTCTTTCAGTTACCCAGCCGGCCCAGACTGCTCCCACTGTCACTCTGTCAGTGTCCTTGCTGTTGTATCTCAGTTACCCAGCCGGCCCAGATTGCTCCCACTGTCACTCTGTCACTGTATTTGCTGTTTTCTCTCAGTTACCCAGCCGGCCCAGACTGCTCCAACTGTCACTGTCAGTGTCCTTGCTGTTGTCTTTCAGTTACCCAGCCGGCCCAGACTGCTCCCACTGTCACTCTGTCAGTGTCCTTGCTGTTGTATCCCAGTTACCCAGCCGGCCCAGACTGCTCCCACCACTGTCACTCTGTCAGTGTCCTGGCTGTTGTCTCTCAGTTACCCAGCCGGCCCAGACTGCTCCCACTGTCACTCTGTCAGTGTCCTTGCTGTTTTCTCTCAGTTAGCCAGCCGGCCCAGACTGCTCCCACTGTCACTCTGTCAGTGTCCTGGCTGTTGTCTCTCAGTTACCCAGCCGGCCCAGACTGCTCCCACTGTCTCTCTGTCAGTGTCCTTGCTGTTTTCTCTCAGTTACCCAGCCGGCCCAGACTGCTCCCATTGTCACTCTGTCAGTGTCCTTGCTGTTGTATCTCAGTTACCCAGCCGGCCCAGACTGTTCCCACTGTCACTCTGTCAGTGTCCTTGCTGTTTTCTCTCAGTTACCCAGCCGGCCCAGACTGCTCCCACTGACACTCTGTCAGTGTCCTTGCTGTTTTCTCTCAGTTAGCCAGCCGGCCCAGACTGCTCCCACTGTCACTCTGCCAGTGTCCTTGCTTTTGTATCTCAGTTACCCAGTCGGCCGAGACTGCTCCAACTGTCACTCTGTCAGTGTCCTTGCTGTTGTCTCTCAGTTACCCAGCCGGCCCAGACTGCTCCCACTGTCACTTTGTCAGTGTCCTTGCTGTTGTCTCTCAGTTACCCAGCCGGCCCATACTGCTCCCACTGTCACTCTGTCACTGTCCTTGCTGTTGTCTCTCAGTTACCCAGACGGCCCACACTGCTCCCACTGTCACTCTGTCAGTGTCCTAGCTGTTGTCTTTCAGTTACCCAGGCGGCCCAGACTGCTCCCACCACTGTCACTCTGTCACTGTCCTTGCTTTTGTCTCTCAGTTACCCAGCCGGTACAGACTGCTCCCACCACTGTCACTCTGTCAGTGTCCTTGCTGTTGTCTTTCATTTACCCAGCCGGCCCAGACTGCTCCAACTGTCACTCTGTCAGTGTCCTAGCAGTCGTCTCTCAGTTACCCAGCCGGACCAGACTGCTCCCACTGTCACTCTGTCACTGTCCTTGCTGTTGTCTCTCAGTTACCCAGCCGGCCCAGACTGCTCCCACTGTCACTCTGTCAGTGTCCTTGCTGTTGTCTCTCAGTTACCCAGCCGGCCCAGACTGCTCCCACTGTCACTCTGTCAGTGTCCTTGCTGTTGTCTCTCAGTTACCCAGCCGGTACAGACTGCTCCCACTGTCAATCTGTCACTGTCCTTGCTGTTGTATCTCAGTTACCCAGCCGGCCCAGACTGCTCCAACTGTCACTCTGTCAGTGCCCCTGCTGTTGTCTCTCAGTTACCCAACCGGCCCAGACTACTCCCACTGTCACTGTCAGTGTCCTTGCTGTTGTCTTTCAGTTAACCAGCCAGCCCAGACTGCTCCCACTGTCACTCTGTCAGTGTCCTTGCTGTTGTATCTCAGTTACCCAGCCGGCCCAGATTGCTCCCACTGTCACTCTGTCAGTGTATTTGCTGTTTTCTCTCAGTTACCCAGCCGGCCCAGACTGCTCCCACTTTCACTCTGTCAGTGTCCTTGCTTTTGTATCTCAGTTACCCAGCCGGCCGAGACTGCTCCAACTGTCACTCTGTCAGTGTCCTTGCTGTTGTCTCTCAGTGACCCAGCCGGTCCAGACTGCTCCCACTGTCACTCTGTCAGTGTCCTTGCTGTTGTCTCTCAGTTACCCAGCCGGTACAGACTGCTCCAACTGTCACTCTGTCCCTGTCCTTGCTGTTGTATCTCAGTTACCCAGCCGGCCAAGACTGCTCCAACTGCCACTCTGTCAGTGCCCCTGCTGTTGTCTCTCAGTTACCCAACCGGCCCAGACTGCTCCCACTGTCACTGTCAGTGTCCTTGCAGTTGTATCTCAGTTACCCAGCCGGTACAGACTGCTCCCACCACTGTCACTCTGTCAGTGTCCTGGCTGTTGTCTCTCAGTTACCCAGCCGGCCCAGACTGTTCCCACTGTCACTCTGTCAGTGTCCTGGCTGTTTTCTCTCAGTTAGCCAGCCGGCCCAGACTGCTCCCACTGTCACTCTGTCAGTGTCCAGGCTGTTGTCTCTCAGTTACCCAGCCGGCCCAGACTGCTCCCACCACTGTCACTCTGTCAGTGTCCTGGCTGTTGTCTCTCAGTTACCCAGCCGGCCCAGAATGCTCCCACTGTCACTCTGTCAGTGTCCTTGCTGTTTTCTCTCAGTTAGCCAGCCGGCCCAGACTGCTCCCACTGTCACTCTGTCAGTGTCCTTGCTTTTGTATGTCAGTTACCCAGCCGGCCGAGATTGCTCCATCTGTCACTCTGTCAGTGTCCTTGCTGTTGTCTTTCAGTTACCCAGCCGGCCCAGACTGCTCCCACTGTCACTCTGTCAGTGTCCTTGCTGTTGTATCCCAGTTACCCAGCCGGCCCAGACTGCTCCCACCACTGTCACTCTGTCAGTGTCCTGGCTGTTGTCTCTCAGTTACCCAGCCGGCCCAGACTGCTCCCACTGTCACTCTGTCAGTGTCCTTGCTGTTTTCTCTCAGTTAGCCAGCCGGCCCAGACTGCTCCCACTGTCACTCTGTCAGTGTCCTGGCTGTTGTCTCTCAGTTACCCAGCCGGCCCAGACTGCTCCCACTGTCTCTCTGTCAGTGTCCTTGCTGTTTTCTCTCAGTTACCCAGCCGGCCCAGACTGCTCCCATTGTCACTCTGTCAGTGTCCTTGCTGTTGTATCTCAGTTACCCAGCCGGCCCAGACTGTTCCCACTGTCACTCTGTCAGTGTCCTTGCTGTTTTCTCTCAGTTACCCAGCCGGCCCAGACTGCTCCCACTGACACTCTGTCAGTGTCCTTGCTGTTTTCTCTCAGTTAGCCAGCCGGCCCAGACTGCTCCCACTGTCACTCTGCCAGTGTCCTTGCTTTTGTATCTCAGTTACCCAGTCGGCCGAGACTGCTCCAACTGTCACTCTGTCAGTGTCCTTGCTGTTGTCTCTCAGTTACCCAGCCGGCCCAGACTGCTCCCACTGTCACTTTGTCAGTGTCCTTGCTGTTGTCTCTCAGTTACCCAGCCGGCCCATACTGCTCCCACTGTCACTCTGTCACTGTCCTTGCTGTTGTCTCTCAGTTACCCAGACGGCCCACACTGCTCCCACTGTCACTCTGTCAGTGTCCTAGCTGTTGTCTTTCAGTTACCCAGGCGGCCCAGACTGCTCCCACCACTGTCACTCTGTCACTGTCCTTGCTTTTGTCTCTCAGTTACCCAGCCGGTACAGACTGCTCCCACCACTGTCACTCTGTCAGTGTCCTTGCTGTTGTCTTTCATTTACCCAGCCGGCCCAGACTGCTCCAACTGTCACTCTGTCAGTGTCCTAGCAGTCGTCTCTCAGTTACCCAGCCGGACCAGACTGCTCCCACTGTCACTCTGTCACTGTCCTTGCTGTTGTCTCTCAGTTACCCAGCCGGCCCAGACTGCTCCCACTGTCACTCTGTCAGTGTCCTTGCTGTTGTCTCTCAGTTACCCAGCCGGCCCAGACTGCTCCCACTGTCACTCTGTCAGTGTCCTTGCTGTTGTCTCTCAGTTACCCAGCCGGTACAGACTGCTCCCACTGTCAATCTGTCACTGTCCTTGCTGTTGTATCTCAGTTACCCAGCCGGCCCAGACTGCTCCAACTGTCACTCTGTCAGTGCCCCTGCTGTTGTCTCTCAGTTACCCAACCGGCCCAGACTACTCCCACTGTCACTGTCAGTGTCCTTGCTGTTGTCTTTCAGTTAACCAGCCAGCCCAGACTGCTCCCACTGTCACTCTGTCAGTGTCCTTGCTGTTGTATCTCAGTTACCCAGCCGGCCCAGATTGCTCCCACTGTCACTCTGTCAGTGTATTTGCTGTTTTCTCTCAGTTACCCAGCCGGCCCAGACTGCTCCCACTTTCACTCTGTCAGTGTCCTTGCTTTTGTATCTCAGTTACCCAGCCGGCCGAGACTGCTCCAACTGTCACTCTGTCAGTGTCCTTGCTGTTGTCTCTCAGTGACCCAGCCGGTCCAGACTGCTCCCACTGTCACTCTGTCAGTGTCCTTGCTGTTGTCTCTCAGTTACCCAGCCGGTACAGACTGCTCCAACTGTCACTCTGTCCCTGTCCTTGCTGTTGTATCTCAGTTACCCAGCCGGCCAAGACTGCTCCAACTGCCACTCTGTCAGTGCCCCTGCTGTTGTCTCTCAGTTACCCAACCGGCCCAGACTGCTCCCACTGTCACTGTCAGTGTCCTTGCAGTTGTATCTCAGTTACCCAGCCGGTACAGACTGCTCCCACCACTGTCACTCTGTCAGTGTCCTGGCTGTTGTCTCTCAGTTACCCAGCCGGCCCAGACTGTTCCCACTGTCACTCTGTCAGTGTCCTGGCTGTTTTCTCTCAGTTAGCCAGCCGGCCCAGACTGCTCCCACTGTCACTCTGTCAGTGTCCAGGCTGTTGCCTCTCAGTTACCCAGCCGGCCCAGACTGCTCCCACCACTGTCACTCTGTCAGTGTCCTGGCTGTTGTCTCTCAGTTACCCAGCCGGCCCAGAATGCTCCCACTGTCACTCTGTCAGTGTCCTTGCTGTTTTCTCTCAGTTAGCCAGCCGGCCCAGACTGCTCCCACTGTCACTCTGTCAGTGTCCTTGCTTTTGTATGTCAGTTACCCAGCCGGCCGAGATTGCTCCATCTGTCACTCTGTCAGTGTCCTTGCTGTTGTCTCTCAGTTACCCAGCCGGCCCAGACTGCTCCCACTGTCACTCTGTCACTATCCTTGCTGTTGTCTCTCAGTTTCCCAGCCGGCCCAGACTGTTCCCACTGTCACTCTGTCAGTGTCCTTGCTGTTGTCTCTCAGTTTCCCAGCCGGTACAGACTGCTCCCACTGTCACTCTGTCAGTGTCCTTGCTGTTTTCTCTCAGTTACCCAGCCGGCCCAGACTGCTCCCACTGTCACTCTGTCAGTGTCCTTGCTTTTGTCTCTCAGTTACCCAGCCGGCCCATACTGCTCCCACCACTGTCACTCTGTCAGTGTCCTTGCTGTTGTCTCTCAGTTACCCAGCCGGCCCAGACTGCTCCCACTGTCACTCTGTCAGTGTCCTTGCTGTTGTATCTCAGTTAACCCGCCGGCACAGACTGCTCCCACTGTCACTCTGCCAGTGTCCTTGCTTTTGTATCTCAGTTACCCAGTCGGCCGAGACTGCTCCAACTGTCACTCTGCCAGTGTCCTTGCTGTTGTCTCTCAGTTACCCAGCCGGTCCAGACTGCTCCCACTGTCACTTTGTCAGTGTCCTTGCTGTTGTCTCTCAGTTACCCAGCCGGCCCATACTGCTCCCACTGTCACTCTGTCACTGTCCTTGCTGTTGTCTCTCAGTTACCCAGACGGCCCACACTGCTCCCACTGTCACTCTGTCAGTGTCCTAGCTGTTGTCTTTCAGTTACCCAGGCGGCCCAGACTGCTCCCACCACTGTCACTCTGTCACTGTCCTTGCTTTTGTCTCTCAGTTACCCAGCCGGTACAGACTGCTCCCACCACTGTCACTCTGTCAGTGTCCTTGCTGTTGTCTTTCATTTACCCAGCCGGCCCAGACTGCTCCAACTGTCACTCTGTCAGTGTCCTAGCAGTCGTCTCTCAGTTACCCAGCCGGACCAGACTGCTCCCACTGTCACTCTGTCACTGTCCTTGCTGTTGTCTCTCAGTTACCCAGCTGGCCCAGACTGCTCCCACTGTCACTCTGTCAGTGTCCTTGCTGTTGTCTCTCAGTTACCCAGCCGGCCCAGACTGCTCCCACTGTCACTCTGTCAGTGTCCTTGCTGTTGTCTCTCAGTTACCCAGCCGGTACAGACTGCTCCCACTGTCAATCTGTCACTGTCCTTGCTGTTGTATCTCAGTTACCCAGCCGGCCCAGACTGCTCCAACTGTCACTCTGTCAGTGCCCCTGCTGTTGTCTCTCAGTTACCCAACCGGCCCAGACTGCTCCCACTGTCACTGTCAGTGTCCTTGCTGTTGTCTTTCAGTTACCCAGCCAGCCCAGACTGCTCCCACTGTCACTCTGTCAGTGTCCTTGCTGTTGTATCTCAGTTACCCAGCCGGCCCAGATTGCTCCCACTGTCACTCTGTCAGTGTATTTGCTGTTTTCTCTCAGTTACCCAGCCGGCCCAGACTGCTCCCACTGTCACTCTGTCAGTGTCCTTGCTTTTGTATCTCAGTTACCCAGCCGGCCGAGACTGCTCCAACTGTCACTCTGTCAGTGTCCTTGCTGTTGTCTCTCAGTTACCCAGCCGGTACAGACTGCTTCAACTGTCACTCTGTCCCTGTCCTTGCTGTTGTATCTCAGTTACCCAGCCGGCCAAGACTGCTCCAACTGCCACTCTGTCAGTGCCCCTGCTGTTGTCTCTCAGTTACCCAACCGGCCCAGACTGCTCCCACTGTCACTGTCAGTGTCCTTGCAGTTGTATCTCAGTTACCCAGCCGGCCCAGACTGCTCCCACCACTGTCACTCTGTCAGTGTCCTGGCTGTTGTCTCTCAGTTACCCAGCCGGCCCAGACTGTTCCCACTGTCACTCTGTCAGTGTCCTGGCTGTTTTCTCTCAGTTAGCCAGCCGGCCCAGACTGCTCCCACTGTCACTCTGTCAGTGTCCTGGCTGTTGTCTCTCAGTTACCCAGCCGGCACAGACTGCTGCCACTGTCTCTCTGTCAGTGTCCTTGCTGTTTTCTCTCAGTTACCCAGCCGGCCCAGACTGCTCCCACTGTCACTCTGTCAGTGTCCTTGCTGTTGTATCTCAGTTACCCAGCCGGCCCAGACTGCTCCCACCACTGTCACTCTGTCAGTGTCCTGGCTGTTGTCTCTCAGTTACCCAGCCGGCCCAGACTGCTCCCACTGTCACTCTGTCAGTGTCCTTGCTTTTGTATGTCAGTTACCCAGCCGGCCGAGATTGCTCCAACTGTCACTCTGTCAGTGTCCTTGCTGTTGGCTCTCAGTTACCCAGCCGGCCCAGACTGCTCCCACTGTCACTCTGTCACTATCCTTGCTGTTGTCTCTCAGTTTCCCAGCCGGCCCAGACTGTTCCCACTGTCACTCTGTCAGTGTCCTTGCTGTTGTCTCTCAGTTTCCCAGCCGGTACAGACTGCTCCCACTGTCACTCTGTCAGTGTCCTTGCTGTTTTCTCTCAGTTACCCAGCCGGCCCACACTGCTCCCACTGTCACTCTGTCAGTGTCCTAGCTGTTGTCATTCAGTTACCCAGGCGGCCCAGACTGCTCCCACCACTGTCACTCTGTCACTGTCCTTGCTTTTGTCTCTCAGTTACCCAGCCGGCCCATACTGCTCCCACCACTGTCACTCTGTCAGTGTCCTTGCTGTTGTCTTTCATTTACCCAGCCGGCCCAGACTGCTCCCACTGTCACTCTGTCAGTATCCTTGCTGTTGTCTCTCAGTTACCCAGCCGGCCGAGACTGCTCCAACTCTCACTCTGTCAGTGTCCTAGCTGTCGTCTCTCAGTTACCCAGCCGGACCAGACTCCTCCCACTGTCACTCTGTCACTGTCCTTGCTGTTGTCTCTCAGTTACCCAGCCGGCCCAGACTGCTCCCACTGTCACTCTGTCAGTGTCCTTGCTGTTGTCTCTCAGTTACCCAGCCGGCGCAGACTGCTCCCACTGTCACTCTGTCAGTGTCCTTGCTGTTGTCTCTCAGTTACCCAGCCGGTACAGACTGCTCCCACTGTCAATCTGTCACTGTCCTTGCTGTTGTATCTCAGTTACCCAGCCGGCCCAGACTGCTCCAACTGTCACTCTGTCAGTGCCCCTGCTGTTGTCTCTCAGTTACCCAACCGGCCCAGACTGCTCCCACTGTCACTGTCAGTGTCCTTGCTGTTGTCTTTCAGTTACCCAGCCGGCCCAGACTGCTTCCACTGTCACTCTGTCAGTGTCCTTGCTGTTGTATCTCAGTTACCCAGCCGGCCCAGATTGCTCCCACTGTCACTCTGTCAGTGTATTTGCTGTTTTCTCTCAGTTACCCAGCCGGCCCAGACTGCTACCACTGTCACTCTGTCAGTGTCCTTGCTTTTGTATCTCAGTTACCCAGCCGGCCGAGACTGCTCCCACTGTCACTCTGTCAGTGTCCTTGCTGTTGTCTCTCAGTTACCCAGCCGGCCCAGACTGCTCCCACTGTCACTCTGTCTGTGTCCTTGCTGTTGACTCTCAGTTAACCAGTCGGCCCAGACTGCTGCCACTGTCACTCTGTCAGTGTCCTTGCTGTTGTCTCTCAGTGACCCAGCCGGCCCAGACTGCTCCCACTGGCACTCTGTCAGTGTATTTGCTGTTTTCTCTCAGTTACCCAGCCGGCCCAGACTGATCCCACTGTCACTCTGTCAGTGTCCTTGCTTTTGTATCTCAGTTACCCAGCCGGCCGAGACTGCTCCAACTGTCACTCTGTCAGTGTCCTTGCTGTTGTCTCTCAGTGACCCAGCCGGCCCAGACTGCTCCCACTGTCACTCTGTCAGTGTCCTTGCTGTTGTCTCTCAGTTACCCAGCCGGTACAGACTGCTCCAACTGTCACTCTGTCCCTGTCCTTGCTGTTATATCTCAGTTACCCAGCCGGCCAAGACTGCTCCAACTGTCACTCTGTCAGTGCCCCTGCTGTTGTCTCTCAGTTACCCAACCGGCCCAGACTGCTCCCACTTTCACTGTCAGTGTCCTTGCAGTTGTATCTCAGTTACCCAGCCGGCCCAGACTGCTCCCACTGTCACTCTGTCAGTGACCTTGCTGTTGTCTCTCAGTTACCCAGCCGGTCCAGACTGCTCCCACTGTCACTCTGTCAGTGTCCTTGCTGTTGTCTCTCAGTTACCCAGCCGGCCCAGACTGTTCCCACTGTCACTCTGTCAGTGTCCTTGCTGTTTTCTGTCAGTTAGCCAGCCGGCCCAGGCTGCTCCCACTGTCACTCTGTCAGTGTCCTGGCTGATTTGTCTCAGTTAACCAGCCGGCCCAGACTGCTCCCACTGTCACTCTGTCAGTGTCCTTGGTGTTTTCTCTCAGTTACCCAGCCGGCCCAGACTGCTCCCACTGTCACTTTGTCAGTGTCCTAGCTGTTGTCTTTCAGTTACCCAGCCGGCCCAGACTGCTCCTACTGTCACTCTGTCAGTGTCCTCGCTGTTGTCTCTCAGTTACCCAGCCGGCCCAGACTGCTCCCACTGTCACTCTGTCACTGCCCTTGCTGTTTTCTCTCAGTTACCCAGCCGGCCCAGACTGCTCCCACTGTCACTTTGTCAGTGTCCTAGCTGTTGTCTTTCAGTTACCCAGGCGGCCCAGACTGCTCCCACTGTCACTCTGTCAGTGTCCTTGCTGTTGTCTCTCAGTTACCCAGCCGGCCCAGACTGCTCCCACTGTCACTCTGTCAGTGTCCTTGCTTTTGTATCTCAGTTACACAGCCGGCCGAGACTGCTCCAACTGTCACTCTGTCAGTGTCCTTGCTGTTGTCTCTCAGTGACCCAGCCGGCCCAGACTGCTCCCACTGTCACTCTGTCAGTGTCCTTGCTGTTGTCCCTCAGTTACCCAGCCGGCCCAGACTGCTCCCACTGACACTCTGTCAGTGTCCTTGCTGTTGTCTCTCAGTTACCCAGCCGGCGCAGACTGCTCCCACTGTCACTCTGTCAGTGTCCTTGCTGTTGTCTCTCAGTTACCCAGCCGGTACAGACTGCTCCCACTGTCAATCTGTCACTGTCCTTGCTGTTGTATCTCAGTTACCCAGCCGGCCCAGACTGCTCCAACTGTCACTCTGTCAGTGCCCCTGCTGTTGTCTCTCAGTTACCCAACCTGCCCAGACTGCTCCCACTGTCACTGTCAGTGTCCTTGCTGTTGTCTTTCAGTTACCCAGCCGGCCTAGACTGCTTCCAATGTCACTCTGTCAGTGTCCTTGCTGTTGTATCTCAGTTACCCAGCCGGCCCAGATTGCTCCCACTGTCACTCTGTCAGTTTATTTGCTGTTTTCTCTCAGTTACCCAGCCGGCCCAGACTGCTCCCACTGTCACTCTGTCAGTGTCCTTGCTTTTGTATCTCAGTTACCCAGCCGGCCGAGACTGCTCCCACTGTCACTCTGTCAGTGTCCTTGCTGTTGTCTCTCAGTTACCCAGCCGGCCCAGACTGCTCCCACTGTCACTCTGTCAGTGTCCTTGCTGTTGTCTCTCAGTTACCCAGCCGGCCCAGACTGCTCCCACTGTCACTCTGTCACTGCCCTTGCTGTTTTCTCTCAGTTACCCAGCCGGCCCAGACTGCTCCCACTGTCACTTTGTCAGTGTCCTAGCTGTTGTCTTTCAGTTACCCAGGCGGCCCAGACTGCTCCCACTGTCAATCTGTCACTGTCCTTGCTGTTGTATCTCAGTTACCCAGCCGGCCCAGACTGCTCCAACTGTCACTCTGTCAGTGCCCCTGCTGTTGTCTCTCAGTTACCCAACCGGCCCAGACTGCTCCCACTGTCACTGTCAGTGTCCTTGCTGTTGTCTTTCAGTTACCCAGCCGGCCCAGACTGCTTCCACTGTCACTCTGTCAGTGTCCTTGCTGTTGTATCTCAGTTACCCAGCCGGCCCAGATTGCTCCCACTGTCACTCTGTCAGTTTATTTGCTTTTTTCTCTCAGTTACCCATCCGGCCCAGACTGCTCCCACTGTCACTCTGTCAGTGTCCTTGCTTTTGTATCTCAGTTACCCAGCCGGCCGAGACTGCTCCCACTGTCACTCTGTCAGTGTCCTTGCTGTTGTCTCTCAGTTACCCAGCCGGCCCAGACTGCTCCCACTGTCACTCTGTCAGTGTCCTTGCTGTTGACTCTCAGTTAACCAGCCGGCCCAGACTGCTCCCACTGTCACTCTGTCAGTGTCCTTGCTGTTGTCTCTCAGTGACCCAGCCGGCCCAGACTGCTCCCACTGGCACTCTGTCAGTGTATTTGCTGTTTTCTCTCAGTTACCCAGCCGGCCCAGACTGATCCCACTGTCACTCTGTCAGTGTCCTTGCTTTTGTATCTCAGTTACCCAGCCGGCCGAGACTGCTCCAACTGTCACTCTGTCAGTGTCCTTGCTGTTGTCTCTCAGTGACCCAGCCGGCCCAGACTGCTCCCACTGTCACTCTGTCAGTGTCCTTGCTGTTGTCTCTCAGTTACCCAGCCGGTACAGACTGCTCCAACTTTCACTCTGTCCCTGTCCTTGCTGTTATATCTCAGTTACCCAGCCGGCCAAGACTGCTCCAACTGTCACTCTGTCAGTGCCCCTGCTATTGTCTCTCAGTTACCCAACCGGCCCAGACTGCTCCCACTGTCACTGTCAGTGTCCTTGCAGTTGTATCTCAGTTACCCAGCCGGCCCAGACTGCTCCCACTGTCACTCTGTCAGTGACCTTGCTGTTGTCTCTCAGTTACCCAGCCGGCCCAGACTGCTTCCACTGTCACTCTGTCAGTGTCCTTGCTGTTGTATCTCAGTTACCCAGCCGGCCCAGATTGCTCCCACTGTCACTCTGTCAGTTTATTTGCTGTTTTCTCTCAGTTACCCAGCCGGCCCAGACTGCTCCCACTGTCACTCTGTCAGTGTCCTTGCTTTTGTATCTCAGTTACCCAGCCGGCCGAGACTGCTCCCACTGTCACTCTGTCAGTGTCCTTGCTGTTGTCTCTCAGTTACCCAGCCGGCCCAGACTGCTCCCACTGTCACTCTGTCAGTGTCCTTGCTGTTGACTCTCAGTTAACCAGCCGGCCCAGACTGCTCCCACTGTCACTCTGTCAGTGTCCTTGCTGTTGTCTCTCAGTGACCCAGCCGGCCCAGACTGCTCCCACTGGCACTCTGTCAGTGTATTTGCTGTTTTCTCTCAGTTACCCAGCCGGCCCAGACTGCTCCCACTGTCACTCTGTCAGTGTCCTTGCTTTTGTATCTCAGTTACCCAGCCGGCCGAGACTGCTCCAACTGTCACTCTGTCAGTGTCCTTGCTGTTGTCTCTCAGTGACCCAGCCGGCCCAGACTGCTCCCACTGTCACTCTGTCAGTGTCCTTGCTGTTGTCTCTCAGTTACCCAGCCGGTACAGACTGCTCCAACTGTCACTCTGTCCCTGTCCTTGCTGTTATATCTCAGTTACCCAGCCGGCCAAGACTGCTCCAACTGTCACTCTGTCAGTGCCCCTGCTGTTGTCTCTCAGTTACCCAACCGGACCAGACTGCTCCCACTGTCACTGTCAGTGTCCTTGCAGTTGTATCTCAGTTACCCAGCCGGCCCAGACTGCTCCCACTGTCACTCTGTCAGTGACCTTGCTGTTGTCTCTCAGTTACCCAGCCGGTCCAGACTGATCCCACTGTCACTCTGTCAGTGTCCTTGCTGTTGTCTCTCAGTTACCCAGCCGGCCCAGACTGTTCCCACTGTCACTCTGTCAGTGTCCTTGCTGTTTTCTCTCAGTTAGCCAGCCGGCCCAGACTGCTCCCACTGTCACTCTGTCAGTGTCCTTGCTGTTTTCTCTCAGTTACCCAGCCGGCCCAGACTGCTCCCACTGTCACTTTGTCAGTGTCCTAGCTGTTGTCTTTCAGTTACCCAGCCGGCCCAGACTGCTCCCACTGTCACTTTGTCAGTGTCCTAGCTGTTGTCTTTCAGTTACCCAGGCGGCCCAGACTATTCCCACCACTGTCACTCTGTCACTGTCCTTGCTTTTGTCTCTCAGTTAACCAGCCGGCCCATACTGCTCCCACCACTGTCACTCTGTCAGTGTCCTTGCTGTTGTCTCTCAGTTACCCAGCCGGCCCAGACTGCTCCCACTGTCACTCTGTCAGTGTCCTTGCTGTTGTATCTCAGTTCACCCGCCGGCACAGACTGCTCCCACTGTCACTCTGTCAGTGTCCTTGCTGTTGTCTCTCAGTTACCCAGCCGGCCCAGACTGCTCCCACTGTCACTTTGTCAGTGTCCTTGCTGTTGTCTCTCAGTTACCCAGCCGGCCCATACTGCTCCCACTGTCACTCTGTCACTGTCCTTGCTGTTGTCTCTCAGTTACCCAGACGGCCCACACTGCTCCCACTGTCACTCTGTCAGTGTCCTAGCTGTTGTCATTCAGTTACCCAGGCGGCCCAGACTGCTCCCACCACTGTCACTCTGTCACTGTCCTTGCTTTTGTCTCTCAGTTACCCAGCCGGCCCATACTGCTCCCACCACTGTCACTCTGTCAGTGTCCTTGCTGTTGTCTTTCATTTACCCAGCCGGCCCAGACTGCTCCCACTGTCACTCTGTCAGTGTCCTTGCTGTTGTCTCTCAGTTACCCAGCCGGCCCAGACTGCTCCCACTGTCTCTCTGTCACTATCCTTGCTGTTGTCTCTCAGTTTCCCAGCCGGCCCATACTGCTACCACCACTGTCACTCTGTCAGTGTCCTTGCTGTTGTCTCTCAGTTACCCAGCCGGCCCAGACTTCTCCCACTGTCACTCTGTCAGTGTCCTTGCTGTTGTATCTCAGTTACCCCGCCGGCCCAGACTGCTCCCACTGTAACTCTGTCAGTGTCCTTGCTGTTGTCTCTCAGTTACCCAGCCGGCCCAGACTGCTCCCACTGTCACTTTGTCAGTGTCCTTGCTGTTGTCTCTCAGTTACCCAGCCGGCCCATACTGCTCCCACTGTCACTCTGTCACTGTCCTTGCTGTTGTCTCTCAGTTACCCAGACGGCCCACACTGCTCCCACTGTCACTCTGTCAGTGTCCTAGCTGTTGTCTTTCAGTTACCCAGGCGGCCCAGACTGCTCCCACCACTGTCACTCTGTCACTGTCCTTGCTTTTGTCTCTCAGTTACCCAGCCGGCCCATACTGCTCCCACCACTGTCACTCTGTCAGTGTCCTTGCTGTTGTCTTTCATTTACCCAGCCGGCCCAGACTGCTCCCACTGTCACTCTGTCAGTGTCCTTGCTGTTGTCTCTCAGTTACCCAGCCGGCCGAGACTGCTCCAACTGTCACTCTGTCAGTGTCCTAGCTGTCGTCTCTCAGTTACCCAGCCGGACCAGACTGCTCCCACTGTCACTCTGTCACTGTCCTTGCTGTTGTCTCTCAGTTACCCAGCCGGCCCAGACTGCTCCCACTGTCACTCTGTCAGTGTCCTTGCTGTTGTCTCTCAGTTACCCAGCCGGCCCAGACTGCTCCCACTGTCATTCTGTCAGTGTCCTTGCTGTTGTCTCTCAGTTACCCAGCCGGTACAGACTGCTCCCACTGTCAATCTGTCACTGTCCTTGCTGTTGTATCTCAGTTACCCAGCCGGCCCAGACTGCTCCAACTGTCACTCTGTCTGTGCCCCTGCTGTTGTCTCTCAGTTACCCAACCGGCCCAGACTGCTCCCACTGTCACTGTCAGTGTCCTTGCTGTTGTCTCTCAGTTACCCAGCCGGCCCAGACTGCTCCCACTGTCACTCTGTCAGTGTCCTTGCTGTTGTCTCTCAGTTACCCAGCCGGCCCAGACTGCTCCCACTGTCACTCTGTCAGTGTCCTTGCTGTTGTCTTTCAGTTACCCAGCCGGCCCAGACTGCTTCCACTGTCACTCTGTCAGTGTCCTTGCTGTTGTCTCTCAGTTACCCATCCGGCTCAGATTGCTCCCACTGTCACTCTGTCAGTGTCCTTGCTGTTGTATCTCAGTTACCCAGCCGGCCCAGATTGCTCCCACTGTCACTCTGTCACTGTCCTTGCTTTTGTATCTCAGTTACCCAGCCGGCCGAGACTGCTCCAACTGTAACTCTGTCAGTGTACTTGCTGTTGTCTCTCAGTGACCCAGCCGGCCCAGACTGCTCCCACTGTCACTCTGTCAGTGTCCTTGCTGTTGTCTCTCAGTTACCCAGCCGGTACAGACTGCTCCCACTGTCACTCTGTCCCTGTCATTGCTGTTGCATCTCAGTTACCCAGCCGGCCAAGACTGCTCCAACTGTCACTCTGTCAGTGCCCCTGCTGTTGTCTCTCAGTTACCCAACCGGCCCAGACTGCTCCCACTGTCACTGTCTGTGTCCATACAGTTGTATCTCAGTTACCCAGCCGGCCCAGACTGCTCCCACTGTCACTCTGTCAGTGTCCTGGCTGTTGTCTCTCAGTTAGCCAGCCGGCCCAGACTGCTCCCACTGTCACTCTGTCAGTGTCCTTGCTGTTGTCTCTCAGTTGCCCAGGCGGCACAGACTGCTGCCACTGTCTCTCTGTCAGTGTCCTTGCTGTTTTCTCTCAGTTACCCAGCCGGCCCAGACTGCTCCCACTGTCACTCTGTCAGTGTCCTTGCTGTTGTATCTCAGTTACCCAGCCGGCCCAGACTGCTCCCACCACTGTCACTCTGTCAGTGTCCTGGCTGTTGTCTCTCAGTTACCCAGCCGGCCCAGACTGCTCCCACTGTCACTCTGTCAGTGTCCTTGCTGTTGTCTCTCAGTTACCCAGCCGGCCCAGACTGCTCCCACTGTCACTCTGTCAGTGTCCTTGCTGTTTTCTCTCAGTTACCCAGCCGGCCCAGACTGCTCCCACTGTCACTCTGTCAGTGTCCTTGCTGTTGTCTCTCAGTTACCCAGCCGGCCGAGTTTGCTCCAACTGTCACTCTGTCAGTGTCCTTGCTGTTGTCTCTCAGTTACCCAGCCGGCCCAGACTGCTCCCACTGTCACTCTGTTACTATCCTTGCTGTTGTCTCTCAGTTACCCAGCCGGTACAGACTGCTCCCACTGTCACTCTGTCAGTGTCCTTGCTGTTGTCTCTCAGTTACCCAACCGGCCCAGACTGCTCCCACTGTCACTGTCAGTGTCCTTGCAGTTGTATCTCAGTTACCCAGCCGGCCCAGACTGCTCCCACTGTCACTCTGTCAGTGACCTTGCTGTTGTCTCTCAGTTACCCAGCCGGTCCAGACTGCTCCCACTGTCACTCTGTCAGTGTCCTTGCTGTTGTCTCTCAGTTACCCAGCCGGACCAGACTGTTCCCACTGTCACTCTGTCAGTGTCCTTGCTGTTTTCTCTCAGTTAGCCAGCCGGCCAAGACTGCTCCCACTGTCACTCTGTCAGTGTCCTTGCTGTTTTCTCTCAGTTAGCCAGCCGGCCCAGACTGCTCCCACTGTCACTCTGTCAGTGTCCTGGCTGTTTTCTCTCAGTTAACCAGCCGGCCCAGACTGCTCCCACTGTCACTCTGTCAGTGTCCTTGCTGTTTTCTCTCAGTTAGCCAGCCGGCCCAGGCTGCTCCCACTGTCACTCTGTCAGTGTCCTTGCTTTTGTATCTCAGTTACCCAGCCGGCCGAGATTGCTCCAACTGTCACTCTGTCAGTGTCCTTGCTGTTGTCTCTCAGTTACCCAGCCGGCCCAGACTGCTCCCACTGTCACTCTGTCACTATCCTTGCTGTTGTCTCTCAGTTTCCCAGCCGGCCCAGACTGTTCCCACTGTCACTCTGTCAGTGTCCTTGCTGTTGTCTCTCAGTTTCCCAGCCGGTACAGACTGCTCCCACTGTCACTTTGTCAGTGTCCTTGCTGTTATCTCTCAGTTAACCAGCCGGCCCAGACTGCTCCCACTATCACTTTGTCAGTGTCCTAGCTGTTGTCTTTCAGTTACCCAGGCGGCCCAGACTGCTCCCACCACTGTCACTCTGTCACTGTCCTTGCTTTTGTCTCTCAGTTACCCAGCCGGCCCATACTGCTCCCACCACTGTCACTGTCAGTGTCCTTGCTGTTGTCTCTCAGTTACCCAGCCGGCCCAGACTTCTCCCACTGTCACTCTGTCAGTGTCCTTGCTGTTGTGTCTCAGTTACCCCGCCGGCCCAGACTGCTCCCACTGTCACTCTTTCAGTGTCCTTGCTGTTGTCTCTCAGTTACCCAGCCGGCCCAGACTGCTCCCACTGTCACTTTGTCAGTGTCCTTGCTGTTGTCTCTCAGTTACCCAGCCGGCCCATACTGCTCCCACTGTCACTCTGTCACTGTCCTTGCTGTTGTCTCTCAGTTACCCAGACGGCCCACACTGCGCCCACTGTCACTCTGTCAGTGTCCTAGCTGTTGTCTTTCAGTTACCCAGCCGGCCCAGACTGCTCCCACTGTCACTCTGTCAGTGTCCTTGCTGTTGTCTCTCAGTTGCCCAGGCGGCACAGACATCTGCCACTGTCTCTCTGTCAGTGTCCTTGCTGTTTTCTCTCAGTTACCCAGCCGGCCCAGACTGCTCCCACTGTCACTCTGTCAGTGTCCTTGCTGTTGTATCTCAGTTACCCAGCCGGCCCAGACTGCTCCCACCACTGTCACTCTGTCAGTGTCCTGGCTGTTGTCTCTCAGTTACCCAGCCGGCCCAGACTGCTCCCACTGTCACTCTGTCAGTGTCCTTGCTGTTGTCTCTCAGTTACCCAGCCGGCCCAGACAGCTCCCACTGTCACTCTGTCAGTGTCCTTGCTGTTTTCTCTCAGTTACCCAGCCGGCCCAGACTACTCCCACTGTCACTCTGTCAGTGTCCTTGCTGTTGTCTCTCAGTTACCCAGCCGGCCGAGTTTGCTCCAACTGTCACTCTGTCAGTGTCCTTGCTGTTGTCTCTCAGTTACCCAGCCGGCCCAGACTGCTCCCACTGTCACTCTGTTACTATCCTTGCTGTTGTCTCTCAGTTACCCAGCCGGTACAGACTGCTCCCACTGTCACTCTGTCAGTGTCCTTGCTGTTGTCTCTCAGTTACCCAACCGGCCCAGACTGCTCCCACTGTCACTGTCAGTGTCCTTGCAGTTGTATCTCAGTTACCCAGCCGGCCCAGACTGCTCCCACTGTCACTCTGTCAGTGACCTTGCTGTTGTCTCTCAGTTACCCAGCCGGTCCAGACTGCTCCCACTGTCACTCTGTCAGTGTCCTTGCTGTTGTCTCTCAGTTACCCAGCCGGCCCAGACTGTTCCCACTGTCACTCTGTCAGTGTCCTTGCTGTTTTCTCTCAGTTAGCCAGCCGGCCCAGACTGCTCCCACTGTCACTCTGTCAGTGTCCTTGCTGTTTTCTCTCAGTTAGCCAGCCGGCCCAGACTGCTCCCACTGTCACTCTGTCAGTGTCCTGGCTGTTTTCTCTCAGTTAACCAGCCGGCCCAGACTGCTCCCACTGTCACTCTGTCAGTGTCCTTGCTTTTGTATCTCAGTTATCCAGCCGGCCGAGATTGCTCCAACTGTCACTCTGTCAGTGTCCTTGCTGTTGTCTCTCAGTTACCCAGCCGGCCCAGACTGCTCCCACTGTCACTCTGTCACTATCCTTGCTGTTGTCTCTCAGTTTCCCAGCCGGCCCAGACTGTTCCCACTGTCACTCTGTCAGTGTCCTTGCTGTTGTCTCTCAGTTTCCCAGCCGGTACAGACTGCTCCCACTGTCACTCTGTCAGTGTCCTTGCTGTTTTCTCTCAGTTAACCAGCCGGCCCAGACTGCTCCCACTATCACTTTGTCAGTGTCCTAGCTGTTGTCTTTCAGTTACCCAGGCGGCCCAGACTGCTCCCACCACTGTCACTCTGTCACTGTCCTTGCTTTTGTCTCTCAGTTACCCAGCCGGCCCATACTGCTCCCACCACTGTCACTGTCAGTGTCCTTGCTGTTGTCTCTCAGTTACCCAGCCGGCCCAGACTTCTCCCACTGTCACTCTGTCAGTGTCCTTGCTGTTGTGTCTCAGTTACCCCGCCGGCCCAGACTGCTCCCACTGTCACTCTTTCAGTGTCCTTGCTGTTGTCTCTCAGTTACCCAGCCGGCCCAGACTGCTCCCACTGTCACTTTGTCAGTGTCCTTGCTGTTGTCTCTCAGTTACCCAGCCGGCCCATACTGCTCCCACTGTCACTCTGTCACTGTCCTTGCTGTTGTCTCTCAGTTACCCAGACGGCCCACACTGCGCCCACTGTCACTCTGTCAGTGTCCTAGCTGTTGTCTTTCAGTTACCCAGCCGGCCCAGACTGCTCCCACTGTCACTCTGTCAGTGTCCTTGCTGTTGTCTCTCAGTTGCCCAGGCGGCACAGACATCTGCCACTGTCTCTCTGTCAGTGTCCTTGCTGTTTTCTCTCAGTTACCCAGCCGGCCCAGACTGCTCCCACTGTCACTCTGTCAGTGTCCTTGCTGTTGTATCTCAGTTACCCAGCCGGCCCAGACTGCTCCCACCACTGTCACTCTGTCAGTGTCCTGGCTGTTGTCTCTCAGTTACCCAGCCGGCCCAGACTGCTCCCACTGTCACTCTGTCAGTGTCCTTGCTGTTGTCTCTCAGTTACCCAGCCGGCCCAGACAGCTCCCACTGTCACTCTGTCAGTGTCCTTGCTGTTTTCTCTCAGTTACCCAGCCGGCCCAGACTACTCCCACTGTCACTCTGTCAGTGTCCTTGCTGTTGTCTCTCAGTTACCCAGCCGGCCGAGTTTGCTCCAACTGTCACTCTGTCAGTGTCCTTGCTGTTGTCTCTCAGTTACCCAGCCGGCCCAGACTGCTCCCACTGTCACTCTGTTACTATCCTTGCTGTTGTCTCTCAGTTACCCAGCCGGTACAGACTGCTCCCACTGTCACTCTGTCAGTGTCCTTGCTGTTGTCTCTCAGTTACCCAACCGGCCCAGACTGCTCCCACTGTCACTGTCAGTGTCCTTGCAGTTGTATCTCAGTTACCCAGCCGGCCCAGACTGCTCCCACTGTCACTCTGTCAGTGACCTTGCTGTTGTCTCTCAGTTACCCAGCCGGTCCAGACTGCTCCCACTGTCACTCTGTCAGTGTCCTTGCTGTTGTCTCTCAGTTACCCAGCCGGCCCAGACTGTTCCCACTGTCACTCTGTCAGTGTCCTTGCTGTTTTCTCTCAGTTAGCCAGCCGGCCCAGACTGCTCCCACTGTCACTCTGTCAGTGTCCTTGCTGTTTTCTCTCAGTTAGCCAGCCGGCCCAGACTGCTCCCACTGTCACTCTGTCAGTGTCCTGGCTGTTTTCTCTCAGTTAACCAGCCGGCCCAGACTGCTCCCACTGTCACTCTGTCAGTGTCCTTGCTTTTGTATCTCAGTTATCCAGCCGGCCGAGATTGCTCCAACTGTCACTCTGTCAGTGTCCTTGCTGTTGTCTCTCAGTTACCCAGCCGGCCCAGACTGCTCCCACTGTCACTCTGTCACTATCCTTGCTGTTGTCTCTCAGTTTCCCAGCCGGCCCAGACTGTTCCCACTGTCACTCTGTCAGTGTCCTTGCTGTTGTCTCTCAGTTTCCCAGCCGGTACAGACTGCTCCCACTGTCACTCTGTCAGTGTCCTTGCTGTTTTCTCTCAGTTAACCAGCCGGCCCAGACTGCTCCCACTATCACTTTGTCAGTGTCCTAGCTGTTGTCTTTCAGTTACCCAGGCGGCCCAGACTGCTCCCACCACTGTCACTCTGTCACTGTCCTTGCTTTTGTCTCTCAGTTACCCAGCCGGCCCATACTGCTCCCACCACTGTCACTCTGTCAGTGTCCTTGCTGTTGTCTCTCAGTTACCCAGCCGGCCCAGACTTCTCCCACTGTCACTCTGTCAGTGTCCTTGCTGTTGTGTCTCAGTTACCCCGCCGGCCCAGACTGCTCCCACTGTCACTCTTTCAGTGTCCTTGCTGTTGTCTCTCAGTTACCCAGCCGGCCCAGACTGCTCCCACTGTCACTTTGTCAGTGTCCTTGCTGTTGTCTCTCAGTTACCCAGCCGGCCCATACTGCTCCCACTGTCACTCTGTCACTGTCCTTGCTGTTGTCTCTCAGTTACCCAGACGGCCCACACTGCGCCCACTGTCACTCTGTCAGTGTCCTAGCTGTTGTCTTTCAGTTACCCAGGCGGCCCAGACTGCTCCCACCACTGTCACTCTGTCACTGTCCTTGCTTTTGTCTCTCAGTTACCCAGCCGGCCCATACTGCTCCCACCACTGTCACTCTGTCAGTGTCCTTGCTGTTGTCTTTCATTTACCCAGCCGGCCCAGACTGCTCCCACTGTCACTCTGTCAGTGTCCTTGCTGTTGTCTCTCAGTTACCCAGCCGGCCGAGACTGCTCCAACTGTCACTCTGTCAGTGTTCTAGCTGTTGTCTCTCAGTTACCCAGCCGGCCGAGACTGCTCCAACTGTCACTCTGTCAGTGTCCTAGCTGTCGTCTCTCAGTTACCCAGCCGGACCAGACTGCTCCCACTGTCACTCTGTCACTGTCCTTGCTGTTGTCTCTCAGTTACCCAGCCGGCCCAGACTGCTCCCACTGTCACTATGTCAGTGTCCTTGCTGTTGTCTCTCAGTTACCCAGTCGGCCCAGACTGCTCCCACTGTCACTCTGTCAGTGTCCTTGCTGTTGTCTCTCAGTTACCCAGCCGGTACAGACTGCTCCCACTGTCAATCTGTCACTGTCCTTGCTGTTGTATCTCAGTTACCCAGCCGGCCCAGACTGCTCCAACTGTCACTCTGTCAGTGCCCCTGCTGTTGTCTCTCAGTTACCCAACCGGCCCAGACTGCTCCCACTGTCACTGTCAGTGTCCTTGCTGTTGTCTCTCAGTTACCCAGCCGGCCCAGACTGCTCCCACTGTCACTCTGTCAGTGTCCTTGCTGTTGTCTCTCAGTTACCCAGCCGGCCCAGACTGCTCCCACTGTCACTCTGTCAGTGTCCTTGCTGTTGTCTTTCAGTTACCCAGCCGGCCCAGACTGCTTCCACTGTCACTCTGTCAGTGTCCTTGCTGTTGTATCTCAGTTACCCAGCCGGCCCAGATTGCTCCCACTGTGAATCTGTCAGTGTATTTGCTGTTTTCTCTCAGTTACCCAGCCGGCCCAGACTGCTCCCACTGTCACTTTGTCAGTGTCCTTGCTTTTGTATCTCAGTTACCCAGCCGGCCGAGACTGCTCCAACTGTAACTCTGTCAGTGTCCTTGCTGTTGTCTCTCAGTGACCCAGCCGGCCCAGACTGCTCCCACTGTCACTCTGTCAGTGTCCTTGCTGTTGTCTCTCAGTTACCCAGCCGGTACAGACTGCTCCCACTGTCAATCTGTCACTGTCCTTGCTGTTGTATCTCAGTTACCCAGCCGGCCCAGACTGCTCCAACTGTCACTCTGTCAGTGCCCCTGCTGTTGTCTCTCAGTTACCCAACCGGCCCAGACTGCTCCCACTGTCACTGTCAGTGTCCTTGCTGTTGTCTCTCAGTTACCCAGCCGGCCCAGACTGCTCCCACTGTCACTCTGTCAGTGTCCTTGCTGTTGTCTCTCAGTTACCCAGCCGGCCCAGACTGCTCCCACTGTCACTCTGTCAGTGTCCTTGCTGTTGTCTTTCAGTTACCCAGCCGGCCCAGACTGCTTCCACTGTCACTCTGTCAGTGTCCTTGCTGTTGTATCTCAGTTACACAGCCGGCCCAGATTGCTCCCACTGTCACTCTGTCAGTGTATTTGCTGTTTTCTCTCAGTTACCCAGCCGGCCCAGACTGCTCCCACTGTCACTTTGTCAGTGTCCTTGCTTTTGTATCTCAGTTACCCAGCCGGCCGAGACTGCTCCAACTGTAACTCTGTCAGTGTCCTTGCTGTTGTCTCTCAGTGACCCAGCCGGCCCAGACTGCTCCCACTGTCACTCTGTCAGTGTCCTTGCTGTTGTCTCTCAGTTACCCAGCCGGTACAGACTGCTCCAACTGTCACTCTGTCCCTGTCATTGCTGTTGTATCTCAGTTACCCAGCCGGCCAAGACTGCTCCAACTGTCACTCTGTCAGTGCCCCTGCTGTTGTCTCTCAGTTACCCAACCGGCCCAGACTGCTCCCACTGTCACTGTCAGTGTCCATACAGTTGTATCTCAGTTACCCAGCCGGCCCAGACTGCTCCCACTGTCACTCTGTCAGTGTCCTGGCTGTTGTCTCTCAGTTAGCCAGCCGGCCCAGACTGCTCCCACCACTGTCACTCTGTCAGTGTCCTTGCTGTTTTCTCTCAGTTAGCCAGCCGGCCCAGACTGCTCCCACTGTCACTCTGTCAGTGTCCTGGCTGTTGTCTCTCAGTTACCCAGCCGGCACAGACTGCTGCCACTGTCTCTCTGTCAGTGTCCTTGCTGTTTTCTCTCAGTTACCCCGCCGGCCCAGACTGCTCCCACTGTCACTCTGTCAGTGTCCTTGCTGTTGTATCTCAGTTACCCAGCCGGCCCAGACTGCTCCCACCACTGTCACTCTGTCAGTGTCCTGGCTGTTGTCTCTCAGTTACCCAGCCGGCCCAGACTGCTCCCACTGTCACTCTGTCAGTGTCCTTGCTGTTTTCTCTCAGTTACCCAGCCGGCCCAGACTGCTCCCACTGTCACTCTGTTACTATCCTTGCTGTTGTCTCTCAGTTACCCAGCCGGCCCAGACTGCTCCCACTGTCACTCTGTCAGTTTCCTTGCTGTTTTCTCTCAGTTACCCAGCCGGCCCAGACTGCTCCCACTGTCACTCTGTCACTGTCCTTGCTGTTTTCTCTCAGTTACCCAGCCGGCCCAGACTGCTCCCACTGTCACTCTGTCACTGTCCTTGCTGTTGTCTCTCAGTTACCCAGCCGGTCCAGACTGCTCCCACTGTCACTCTGTCAGTGTCCTTGCTGTTTTCACTCAGTTACCCAGCCGGCCCAGACTGCTCCCACTGTCACTCTGTCAGTGTCCTTGCTTTTGTATCTCAGTTACCCAGCCGGCCGAGTTTGCTCCAACTGTCACTCTGTCAGTGTCCTTGCTGTTGTCTCTCAGTTACCCAGCCGGCCCAGACTGCTCCCACTGTCACTCTGTTACTATCCTTGCTGTTGTCTCTCAGTTTCCCAGCCGGCCCAGACTGTTCCCACTGTCACTTTGTCAGTGTCCTTGCTGTTGTCTCTCAGTTTCCCAGCCGGTACAGACTGCTCCCACTGTCACTCTGTCAGTGTCCTTGCTGTTTTCTCTCAGTTACCCAGCCGGCCCAGACTGCTCCCACTGTCACTTTGTCAGTGTCCTAGCTGTTGTCTTTCAGTTACCCAGGCGGCCCAGACTGCTCCCACCACTGTCACTCTGTCACTGTCCTTGCTTTTGTCTCTCAGTTACCCAGCCGGCCCATACTGCTCCCATGACTGTCACTCTGTCAGTGTCCTTGCTGTTGTCTCTCAGTTACCCAGCCGGCCCAGACTGCTCCCACTGTCACTCTGTCAGTGTCCTTGCTGTTGTATCTCAGTTACCCCGCCGGCCCAGACTGCTCCCACTGTCACTCTGTCAGTGTCCTTGCTGTTTTCTCTCAGTTACCCAGCCGGCCCAGACTGCTCCCACTGTCACTCTGTCAGTGTCCTTGCTGTTTTCTCTCAGTTACCCAGCCGGCCTAGACTGCTCCCACTGTCAATATGTCAGTGTCCTTGCTTTTGTATCTCAGTTACCCAGCCGGCAGAGACTGCTCCAACTGTCACTCTGTCAGTGTCCTTGCTGTTGTCTCCCAGTTATCCAGCCGGCCCAGACTGCTCCCACTGTCACTCTGTCAGTGTCCTTGCTGTTGTCTCTCAGTTACCCAGCCAGCCCAGACTGCTCCCACTGACACTGTCACTGTCCTTGCTGTTGTCTATCAGTTACCCAGCCGGCCCAGACTGCTCCCACTGTCACTCTGTCTGTGTCCTTGCTGTTGTATCTCAGTTACCCAGCCGGCCCAGACTGCTCCCACCACTGTCACTCTGTCAGTGTCCTTGCTGTTGTCTTTCAGTTACCCAACCGGTACAGACGGCTCCAACCACTGTCACTCTGTCAGTGTCCTTGCTGTTGTCTCTCAGTTACCCAGCCGGCCCAGACTGCTCCCACTGTCACTCTGTCAGTGTCCTTGCTGTTGTCTCTCAGTTACCCAGCCGGCCCAGACTGCTCCCACTGTCACTCTGTCACTGTCCTTGCTGTTGTCCCTCAGTTACCCAGACGGCCCAGACTGCTCCCACCACTGTTACTCTGTCAGTGTCCTTGCTCTTGTCTCTCAGTTATCCAGCCGGCCCAGACTGTTCCCACTGTCACTCTGTCAGTGTCCTTGCTGTTGTCTCTCAGTTACCCAGCCGGCCCAGACTGCTCCCACTGTCACTCTGTCAGTGTCCTTGCTGTTGTCTCTCAGTTACCCAGCCGGCCCAGACTGCTCCCACTGTCACTCTGTCAGTGTCCTTGCTGTTGTCTCTCAGTTACCCAGCCGGCCCAGACTGCTCCCACTGTCACTCTGTCAGTGTCCTTGCTGTTTTCTCTCAGTTACCCAGCCGGCCTAGACTGCTCCCACTGTCAATATGTCAGTGTCCTTGCTTTTGTATCTCAGTTACCCAGCCGGCAGAGACTGCTCCAACTGTCACTCTGTCAGTGTCCTTGCTGTTGTCTCCCAGTTATCCAGCCGGCCGAGACTGCTCCCACTGTCACTCTGTCAGTGTCCTTGCTGTTGTCTCTCAGTTACCCAGCCAGCCCAGACTGCTCCCACTGACACTGTCACTGTCCTTGCTGTTGTCTATCAGTTACCCAGCCGGCCCAGACTGCTCCCACTGTCACTCTGTCTGTGTCCTTGCTGTTGTATCTCAGTTACCCAGCCGGCCCAGACTGCTCCCACCACTGTCACTCTGTCAGTGTCCTTGCTGTTGTCTTTCAGTTACCCAACCGGTACAGACGGCTCCAACCACTGTCACTCTGTCAGTGTCCTTGCTGTTGTCTCTCAGTTACCCAGCCGGCCCAGACTGCTCCCACTGTCACTCTGTCAGTGTCCTTGCTGTTGTCTCTCAGTTACCCAGCCGGCCCAGACTGCTCCCACTGTCACTCTGTCACTGTCCTTGCTGTTGTCCCTCAGTTACCCAGACGGCCCAGACTGCTCCCACCACTGTTACTCTGTCAGTGTCCTTGCTCTTGTCTCTCAGTTATCCAGCCGGCCCAGACTGTTCCCACTGTCACTCTGTCAGTGTCCTTGCTGTTGTCTCTCAGTTACCCAGCCGGCCCAGACTGCTCCCACTGTCACTCTGTCAGTGTCCTTGCTGTTGTCTCTCAGTTACCCAGCCGGCCCAGACTGCTCCCACTGTCACTCTGTCAGTGTCCTTGCTGTTGTCTCTCAGTTACCCAGCCGGCCCAGACTGCTCCCACTGTCACTCTGTCAGTGTCCTTGCTGTTGTCTCTCAGTTACCCAGCCGGCCCAGACTGCTCCCACTGTCAGTCTCTCACTGTCCATGCTGTTGTCTCTCAGTTACCAGCCGGCCCAGACTGCTCCCACTGTCAGTCTGTCAGTGTCCTTGCTGTTGTCTCTCAGTTAACCAGCGGCGCAGTCTGCTCTGTTCACTATCACTCTGTCCCTGTCCTTGCTGTTGTCTCTCAGTTAACCAGCGGCCCAGACAGCTCTCTTCACTATCACTCTGTCCCTGTCCTTGCTGTTCTCTCTAATTTAACCAGCCGGTCCAGACTGCTCCCACCACTGTCACTATTTCACTGTCCATGCTGTTGTCTCTCAGTTACCCAGCCGGCCCAGACTGCTCCCACTGTCACTCTGTCAGTGTCCTTGCTGTTGTCTCTCAGTTACCCAGCCGGCCCAGACTGCTCCCACTGTCACTGTCCTTGCTGTTGTCCCCCAGTTACCCAGCCGGCCCAGACTGCTCCAACCACTGTCACTCTGTCATTGTCCTTGCTGTTGTATCTCAGTTACCCAGCCGGCCCAGACTGCTCCCACCACTGTCACTCTGTCAGTGTCCTTGATGTTGTCCCTCAGTTACCCAGCCGGTCCAGACTGCTCCCACTGTCACTCTGTCAGTGTCCTTGCTGTTTTCTCTCAGTTAGCCAGCCGGCCCAGACTGCTCCCACTGTCACTCTGTCACTGTCCTTGCTGTTGTCTCTCAGTTACCCAGTCGGCCCAGACTGTTCTCACCACTGTCACTCTGTCAGTGTCCTTGCTGTTGTCTCTCAGTTACCCAGCCGGGCCAGACTGCTCCCATTGTCACTCTGTCAGTGTCCTTGCTTTTGTCTCTCAGTTCCCCAGCCGGGAAAAACTGACTGCTTCCATCACTGTCACTCTGTCAGTGTCCTTGCTGTTGTCTCTCTGTGAGCCAGTCGACCCAGACTGCTCCCACTGTCACTTTGTCAGTGTACCTGCTGTTCTCTCTCAGTTACCCAGACGGCGCAGAATGCTCTCACTGTCACTCTGCCAGTGTCCTTGCTGTTGTCCCTCAGTACCCAGACGGCCCAGACTGCTCCCACTGTCAATCTGCCAGTGTCCTTGCTGTTGTCTCTCAGTTACCTAGCCGGCCCAGACTGCTCCCACTGTCACTCTGTCAGTGTCCTTGCTCTTGTCTCTCAGTTACCCAGCCGGCCCAGACTGCTCTCACCACTGTCACTCTGTCAGTGTCCTTGCTGTTGTCTCTCAGTTACCCAGCCGACCCAGACTGCTCTCACTGTCACTCTGTCACTGTCCTTGCTGTTGCCTCTCAGTTACCCAGCCGGCCCAGAATGCTCTCACCACTGTCACTCTGTCAGTGTCCTTGCTGTTGTCTCTCTGTGAGCCAGTCGACCCAGACTGCTCCCACTGTCACTTTGTCAGTGTACCTGCTGTTCTCTCTCAGTTACCCAGACGGCGCAGAATGCTCTCACTGTCACTCTGCCAGTGTCCTTGCTGTTGTCCCTCAGTACCCAGACGGCCCAGACTGCTCCCACTGTCAATCTGCCAGTGTCCTTGCTGTTGTCTCTCAGTTACCCAGCCGGCCCAGACTGCTCCCACTGTCACTCTGTCAGTGTCCTTGCTCTTGTCTCTCAGTTACCCAGCCGGCCCAGACTGCTCTCACCACTGTCACTCTGTCAGTGTCCTTGCTGTTGTCTCTCAGTTATCCAGCCGACCCAGACTGCTCTCACTGTCACTCTGTCACTGTCCTTGCTGTTGCCTCTCAGTTACCCAGCCGGCCCAGACTGCTCCCACTGTCACTCTGTCACTGTCCTTGCTGTTGTCCCTCAGTTACCCAGCCGGCCCAGACTGCTCCCACCACTGTTACTCTGTCAGTGTCCTTGCTGTTGTCTCTCAGTTATCCAGCCGGCCCAGACTGTTCCCACTGTCACTCTGTCAGTGTCCTTGCTGTTGTCTCTCAGTTACCAGCCGCCGCAGACTTCTCCAACTGTCACTCTGTCAGTGTCCTTGCTGTTGTCTCTCAGTTACCCAGCCGGCCCAGACTGCTCCCACTGTCACTCTGTCAGTGTCCTTGCAGTTGTCTCTCAGTTACCCAGCCGGCCCAGACTGCTCCCACTGTCAGTCTCTCACTGTCCATGCTGTTGTCTCTCAGTTACCCGGCCGGCCGAGACTGCTCCCACTGTCAGTCTGTCAGTGTCCTTGCTGTTGTCTCTCAGTTAACCAGCGGCGCAGACAGCTCTCTTCACTATCACTCTGTCCCTGTCCTTGCTGTTGTCTCTCAGTTAACCAGCGGCCCAGACAGCTCTCTTCACTATCACTCTGTCCCTGTCCTTGCTGTTCTCTCTAATTTAACCAGCCGGTCCAGACTGCTACCACCACTGTCACTATTTCACTGTCCATGCTGTTGTCTCTCAGTTTCCCAGCCTGCCCAGACTGCTCCCACTGTCACTCTGTCACTGTCCTTGCTTTTGACTCTCAGTTACCCAGCCGGCCCAGTCTGCTCCCACTGTCACTCTGTCAGTGTCCTTGCTGTTGTCTCTCAGTTACCCAGCCGGCCCAGACTGCTCCCACTGTCACTCTGTCACTGTCCTTGCTGTTGTCCCCCAGTTACCCAGCCGGCCCAGACTGCTCTCACTGTCACTCCGTCAGGGTCCTTGCTGTTGTATCTCAGTTACCCAGCCGGCCCAGACTGCTCCCACCACTGTCACTCTGTCAGTGTCCTTGCTGTTGTCTCTCAGTTACCCAGCCGGTCCAGACTGCTCCCACTGTCACTGTTTCAGTGTCCTTGCTGTTGTCTCTCAGTTACCCAGTCGGCCCAGACTGCTCCCACTGTCACTCTGTCAGTGTCCTTGCTGTTGTATCTCAGTTACCCAGCCGGCCCAGACTGCTCCCACCACTGTCACTCTGTCAGTGTCCTTGCTGTTGTCTTTCAGTTACCCAACCGGTACAGACGGCTCCAACCACTGTCACTCTGTCAGTGTCCTTGCTGTTGTCTCTCAGTTACCCAGCCGGCCCAGACTGCTCCCACTGTCACTCTGTCAGTGTCCTTGCTGTTGTCTCTCAGTTACCCAGCCGGCCCAGACTGCTCCCACTGTCACTCTGTCACTGTCCTTGCTGTTGTCCCTCAGTTACCCAGCCGGCCCAGACTGCTCCCACCACTGTTACTCTGTCAGTGTCCTTGCTCTTGTCTCTCAGTTACCCAGCCGGCCCAGACTGCTCCCACTGTCACTCTGTCAGTGTCCTTGCTGTTGTCTCTCAGTTACCCAGCCGGCCCAGACTGCTCCCACTGTCACTCTGTCAGTGTCCTTGCTGTTGTCTCTCAGTTACCCAGCCGGCCCAGACTGCTCCCACTGTCACTCTGTCAGTGTCCTTGCTGTTGTCTCTCAGTTACCCAGCCGGCCCAGACTGCTCCCACTGTCAGTCTCTCACTGTCCATGCTGTTGTCTCTCAGTTACCAGCCGGCCCAGACTGCTCCCACTGTCAGTCTGTCAGTGTCCTTGCTGTTGTCTCTCAGTTAACCAGCGGCGCAGTCTGCTCTGTTCACTATCACTCTGTCCCTGTCCTTGCTGTTGTCTCTCAGTTAACCAGCGGCCCAGACAGCTCTCTTCACTATCACTCTGTCCCTGTCCTTGCTGTTCTCTCTAATTTAACCAGCCGGTCCAGACTGCTCCCACCACTGTCACTATTTCACTGTCCATGCTGTTGTCTCTCAGTTACCCAGCCGGCCCAGACTGCTCCCACTGTCACTGTCCTTGCTGTTGTCCCCCAGTAACCCAGCCGGCCCAGACTGCTCCAACCACTGTCACTCTGTCAGTGTCCTTGCTGTTGTATCTCAGTTACCCAGCCGGCCCAGACTGCTCCCACCACTGTCACTCTGTCAGTGTCCTTGCTGTTGTCTCTCAGTTACCCAGCCGGTCCAGACTGCTCCCACTGTCACTGTTTCAGTGTCCTTGCTGTTGTCTCTCAGTTACCCAGCCGGCCCAGACTGCTCCCACTGTCACTCTGTCACTGTCCTTGCTGTTGTCTCTCAGTTACCCAGTCGGCCCAGACTGTTCTCACCACTGTCACTCTGTCAGTGTCCTTGCTGTTGTCTCTCAGTTACCCAGCCGGGCCAGACCGCTCCCATTGTCACTCTGTCAGTGACCTTGCTTTTGTCTCTCAGTTCCCCAGCCGGGAAAAACTGACTGCTTCCATCACTGTCACTCTGTCAGTGTCCTTGCTGTTGTCTCTCTGTGAGCCAGTCGACCCAGACTGCTCCCACTGTCACTTTGTCAGTGTACCTGCTGTTCTCTCTCAGTTACCCAGACGGCGCAGAATGCTCTCACTGTCACTCTGCCAGTGTCCTTGCTGTTGTCCCTCAGTACCCAGACGGCCCAGACTGCTCCCACTGTCAATCTGCCACTGTCCTTGCTGTTGTCTCTCAGTTACCCAGCCGGCCCAGACTGCTCTCACCACTGTCACTCTGTCAGTGTCCTTGCTGTTGTCTCTCAGTTACCCAGCCGACCCAGACTGCTCTCACTGTCACTCTGTCACTGTCCTTGCTGTTGCCTCTCAGTTACCCAGCCGGCCCAGACTGCTCTCACCACTGTCACTCTGTCAGTGTCCTTGCTGTTGTCTCTCTGTGAGCCAGTCGACCCAGACTGCTCCCACTGTCACTTTGTCAGTGTACCTGCTCTTCTCTCTCAGTTACCCAGACGGCGCAGAATGCTCTCACTGTCACTCTGCCAGTTTCCTTGCTGTTGTCCCTCAGTACCCAGACGGCCCAGACTGCTCCCACTGTCAATCTGCCAGTGTCCTTGCTGTTGTCTCTCAGTTACCCAGCCGGCCCAGATTGCTCCCACTGTCACTCTGTCAGTGTCCTTGCTCTTGTCTCTCAGTTACCCAGCCGGCCCAGACTGCTCTCACCACTGTCACTCTGTCAGTGTCCTTGCTGTTGTCTCTCAGTTACCCAGCCGACCCAGACTTCTCTCACTGTCACTCTGTCACTGTCCTTGCTGTTGCCTCTCAGTTACCCAGCCGGCCCTGACTGCTCCCACTGTCACTCTGTCACTGTCCTTGCTGTTGTCCCTCAGTTACCCAGCCGGCCCAGACTGCTCCCACCACTGTTACTCTGTCAGTGTCCTTGCTGTTGTCTCTCAGTTATCCAGCCGGCCCAGACTGTTCCCACTGTCACTCTGTCAGTGTCCTTGCTGTTGTCTCTCAGTTACCCAGCCGGCCCAGACTGCTCCCACTGTCAGTCTCTCACTGTCCATGCTGTTGTCTCTCAGTTACCCGGCCGGCCCAGACTGCTCCCACTGTCAGTCTGTCAGTGTCCTTGCTGTTGTCTCTCAGTTAACCAGCGGCGCAGTCTGCTCTGTTCACTATCACTCTGTCCCTGTCCTTGCTGTTGTCTCTCAGTTAACCAGCGGCCCAGACAGCTCTCTTCACTATCACTCTGTCCTTGTCCTTGCTGTTCTCTCTAATTTAACCAGCCGGTCCAGACTGCTCCCACCACTGTCACTATTTCACTGTCCATGCTGTTGTCTCTCAGTTTCCCAGCCTGCCCAGACTGCTCCCACTGTCACTCTGTCACTGTCCTTGCTGTTGTCCCTCAGTTACCCAGCCGGCCCAGACTGCTCCCACCACTGTTACTCTGTCAGTGTCCTTGCTGTTGTCTCTCAGTTATCCAGCCGGCCCAGACTGTTCCCACTGTCACTCTGTCAGTGTCCTTGCTGTTGTCTCTCAGTTACCAGCCGCCGCAGACTTCTCCAACTGTCACTCTGTCAGTGTCCTTGCTGTTGTCTCTCAGTTACCCAGCCGGCCCAGACTGCTCCCACTGTCACTCTGTCAGTGTCCTTGCAGTTGTCTCTCAGTTACCCAGCCGGCCCAGACTGCTCCCACTGTCAGTCTCTCACTGTCCATGCTGTTGTCTCTCAGTTACCCGGCCGGCCGAGACTGCTCCCACTGTCAGTCTGTCAGTGTCCTTGCTGTTGTCTCTCAGTTAACCAGCGGCGCAGACAGCTCTCTTCACTATCACTCTGTCCCTGTCCTTGCTGTTGTCTCTCAGTTAACCAGCGGCCCAGACAGCTCTCTTCACTATCACTCTGTCCCTGTCCTTGCTGTTCTCTCTAATTTAACCAGCCGGTCCAGACTGCTCCCACCACTGTCACTATTTCACTGTCCATGCTGTTGTCTCTCAGTTTCCCAGCCTGCCCAGACTGCTCCCACTGTCACTCTGTCACTGTCCTTGCTTTTGACTCTCAGTTACCCAGCCGGCCCAGTCTGCTCCCACTGTCACTCTGTCAGTGTCCTTGCTGTTGTCTCTCAGTTACCCAGCCGGCCCAGACTGCTCCCACTGTCACTCTGTCACTGTCCTTGCTGTTGTCCCCCAGTTACCCAGCCGGCCCAGACTGCTCTCACTGTCACTCCGTCAGGGTCCTTGCTGTTGTATCTCAGTTACCCAGCCGGCCCAGACTGCTCCCACCACTGTCACTCTGTCAGTGTCCTTGCTGTTGTCTCTCAGTTACCCAGCCGGTCCAGACTGCTCCCACTGTCACTGTTTCAGTGTCCTTGCTGTTGTCTCTCAGTTACCCAGTCGGCCCAGACTGCTCCCACTGTCACTCTGTCAGTGTCCTTGCTGTTGTATCTCAGTTACCCAGCCGGCCCAGACTGCTCCCACCACTGTCACTCTGTCAGTGTCCTTGCTGTTGTCTTTCAGTTACCCAACCGGTACAGACGGCTCCAACCACTGTCACTCTGTCAGTGTCCTTGCTGTTGTCTCTCAGTTACCCAGCCGGCCCAGACTGCTCCCACTGTCACTCTGTCAGTGTCCTTGCTGTTGCCTCTCAGTTACCCAGCCGGCCCAGACTGCTCCCACTGTCACTCTGTCACTGTCCTTGCTGTTGTCCCTCAGTTACCCAGCCGGCCCAGACTGCTCCCACCACTGTTACTCTGTCAGTGTCCTTGCTCTTGTCTCTCAGTTACCCAGCCGGCCCAGACTGCTCCCACTGTCACTCTGTCAGTGTCCTTGCTGTTGTCTCTCAGTTACCCAGCCGGCCCAGACTGCTCCCACTGTCACTCTGTCAGTGTCCTTGCTGTTGTCTCTCAGTTACCCAGCCGGCCCAGACTGCTCCCACTGTCACTCTGTCAGTGTCCTTGCTGTTGTCTCTCAGTTACCCAGCCGGCCCAGACTGCTCCCACTGTCAGTCTCTCACTGTCCATGCTGTTGTCTCTCAGTTACCAGCCGGCCCAGACTGCTCCCACTGTCAGTCTGTCAGTGTCCTTGCTGTTGTCTCTCAGTTAACCAGCGGCGCAGTCTGCTCTGTTCACTATCACTCTGTCCCTGTCCTTGCTGTTGTCTCTCAGTTAACCAGCGGCCCAGACAGCTCTCTTCACTATCACTCTGTCCCTGTCCTTGCTGTTCTCTCTAATTTAACCAGCCGGTCCAGACTGCTCCCACCACTGTCACTATTTCACTGTCCATGCTGTTGTCTCTCAGTTACCCAGCCGGCCCAGACTGCTCCCACTGTCACTCTGTCAGTGTCCTTGCTGTTATCTCTCAGTTACCCAGCCGGCCCAGACTGCTCCCACTGTCACTGTCCTTGCTGTTGTCCCCCAGTTACCCAGCCGGCCCAGACTGCTCCAACCACTGTCACTCTGTCAGTGTCCTTGCTGTTGTATCTCAGTTACCCAGCCGGCCCAGACTGCTCCCACCACTGTCACTCTGTCAGTGTCCTTGCTGTTGTCTCTCAGTTACCCAGCCGGTCCAGACTGCTCCCACTGTCACTGTTTCAGTGTCCTTGCTGTTGTCTCTCAGATACCCAGCCGGCCCAGACTGCTCCCACTGTCACTCTGTCACTGTCCTTGCTGTTGTCTCTCAGTTACCCAGTCGGCCCAGACTGTTCTCACCACTGTCACTCTGTCAGTGTCCTTGCTGTTGTCTCTCAGTTACCCAGCCGGGCCAGACCGCTCCCATTGTCACTCTGTCAGTGACCTTGCTTTTGTCTCTCAGTTCCCCAGCCGGGAAAAACTGACTGCTTCCATCACTGTCACTCTGTCAGTGTCCTTGCTGTTGTCTCTCTGTGAGCCAGTCGACCCAGACTGCTCCCACTGTCACTTTGTCAGTGTACCTGCTGTTCTCTCTCAGTTACCCAGACGGCGCAGAATGCTCTCACTGTCACTCTGCCAGTGTCCTTGCTGTTGTCCCTCAGTACCCAGACGGCCCAGACTGCTCCCACTGTCACTCTGTCACTGTCCTTGCTGTTGCCTCTCAGTTACCCAGCCGGCCCAGACTGCTCTCACCACTGTCACTCTGTCAGTGTCCTTGCTGTTGTCTCTCTGTGAGCCAGTCGACCCAGACTGCTCCCACTGTCACTTTGTCAGTGTACCTGCTGTTCTCTCTCAGTTACCCAGACGGCGCAGAATGCTCTCACTGTCACTCTGCCAGTTTCCTTGCTGTTGTCCCTCAGTACCCAGACGGCCCAGACTGCTCCCACTGTCAATCTGCCAGTGTCCTTGCTGTTGTCTCTCAGTTACCCAGCCGGCCCAGACTGCTCCCACTGTCACTCTGTCAGTGTCCTTGCTCTTGTCTCTCAGTTACCCAGCCGGCCCAGACTGCTCTCACCACTGTCACTCTGTCAGTGTCCTTGCTGTTGTCTCTCAGTTACCCAGCCGACCCAGACTTCTCTCACTGTCACTCTGTCACTGTCCTTGCTGTTGCCTCTCAGTTACCCAGCCGGCCCTGACTGCTCCCACTGTCACTCTGTCACTGTCCTTGCTGTTGTCCCTCAGTTACCCAGCCGGCCCAGACTGCTCCCACCACTGTTACTCTGTCAGTGTCCTTGCTGTTGTCTCTCAGTTATCCAGCCGGCCCAGACTGTTCCCACTGTCACTCTGTCAGTGTCCTTGCTGTTGTCTCTCAGTTACCCAGCCGGCCCAGACTGCTCCCACTGTCAGTCTCTCACTGTCCATGCTGTTGTCTCTCAGTTACCCGGCCGGCCCAGACTGCTCCCACTGTCAGTCTGTCAGTGTCCTTGCTGTTGTCTCTCAGTTAACCAGCGGCGCAGTCTGCTCTGTTCACTATCACTCTGTCCCTGTCCTTGCTGTTGTCTCTCAGTTAACCAGCGGCCCAGACAGCTCTCTTCACTATCACTCTGTCCTTGTCCTTGCTGTTCTCTCTAATTTAACCAGCCGGTCCAGACTGCTCCCACCACTGTCACTATTTCACTGTCCATGCTGTTGTCTCTCAGTTTCCCAGCCTGCCCAGACTGCTCCCACTGTCACTCTGTCACTGTCCTTGCTTTTGACTCTCAGTTACCCAGCCGGCCCAGTCTGCTCCCACTGTCACTCTGTCAGTGTCCTTGCTGTTGTCTCTCAGTTACCCAGCCGGCCCAGACTGCTCCCACTGTCACTCTGTCACTGTCCTTGCTGTTGTCCCCCAGTTACCCAGCCGGCCCAGACTGCTCTCACTGTCACTCTGCCAGGGTCTTTGCTGTTGTATCTCAGTTACCCAGCCGGCCCAGACTGCTCCCACCACTGTCACTCTGTCAGTGTCCTTGCTGTTGTCTCTCAGTTACCCAGCCGGTCCAGACTGCTCCCACTGTCACTGTTTCAGTGTCCTTGCTGTTGTCTCTCAGTTATCCAGCCGGCCCAGACTGCTCCCACTGTCACTCTGTCACTGTCCTTGCTGTTGTCTCTCAGTTACCCAGCCGGCCCAGACTGTTCTCACCACTGTCACTCTGTCAGTGTCCTTGCTGTTGTCTCTCAGTTACCCAGCCGGGCCAGACTGCTCCCATTGTCACTCTGTCAGTGTCCTTGCTTTTGTCTCTCAGTTCCCCAGCCGGGAAAAACTGACTGCTTCCATCACTGTCACTCTGTCAGTGTCCTTGCTGTTGTCTCTCTGTGAGCCAGTCGACCCAGACTGCTCCCACTGTCACTTTGTCAGTGTACCTGCTGTTCTCTCTCAGTTACCCAGACGGCGCAGAATGCTCTCACTGTCACTCTGCCAGTGTCCTTGCTGTTGTCCCTCAGTACCCAGACGGCCCAGACTGCTCCCACTGTCAATCTGCCAGTGTCCTTGCTGTTGTCTCTCAGTTACCCAGCCGGCCCAGACTGCTCCCACTGTCACTCTGTCAGTGTCCTTGCTCTTGTCTCTCAGTTACCCAGCCGGCCCAGACTGCTCTCACCACTGTCACTCTGTCAGTGTCCTTGCTGTTGTCTCTCAGTTATCCAGCCGACCCAGACTGCTCTCACTGTCACTCTGTCACTGTCCTTGCTGTTGCCTCTCAGTTACCCAGCCGGCCCAGACTGCTCCCACTGTCACTCTGTCACTGTCCTTGCTGTTGTCCCTCAGTTACCCAGCCGGCCCAGACTGCTCCCACCACTGTAACTCTGTCAGTGTCCTTGCTGTTGTCTCTCAGTTATCCAGCCGGCCCAGACTGTTCCCACTGTCACTCTGTCAGTGTCCTTGCTGTTGTCTCTCAGTTACCAGCCGCCGCAGACTTCTCCAACTGTCACTCTGTCAGTGTCCTTGCTGTTGTCTCTCAGTTACCCAGCCGGCCCAGACTGCTCCCACTGTCACTCTGTCAGTGTCCTTGCTGTTGTCTCTCAGTTACCCAGCCGGCCCAGACTGCTCCCACTGTCAGTCTCTCACTGTCCATGCTGTTGTCTCTCAGTTACCCGGCCGGCCGAGACTGCTCCCACTGTCAGTCTGTCAGTGTCCTTGCTGTTGTCTCTCAGTTAACCAGCGGCGCAGACAGCTCTCTTCACTATCACTCTGTCCCTGTCCTTGCTGTTGTCTCTCAGTTAACCAGCGGCCCAGACAGCTCTCTTCACTATCACTCTGTCCCTGTCCTTGCTGTTCTCTCTAATTTAACCAGCCGGTCCAGACTGCTCCCACCACTGTCACTATTTCACTGTCCATGCTGTTGTCTCTCAGTTTCCCAGCCTGCCCAGACTGCTCCCACTGTCACTCTGTCACTGTCCTTGCTTTTGACTCTCAGTTACCCAGCCGGCCCAGTCTGCTCCCACTGTCACTCTGTCAGTGTCCTTGCTGTTGTCTCTCAGTTACCCAGCCGGCCCAGACTGCTCCCACTGTCACTCTGTCACTGTCCTTGCTGTTGTCCCCCAGTTACCCAGCCGGCCCAGACTGCTCTCACTGTCACTCCGTCAGGGTCCTTGCTGTTGTATCTCAGTTACCCAGCCGGCCCAGACTGCTCCCACCACTGTCACTCTGTCAGTGTCCTTGCTGTTGTCTCTCAGTTACCCAGCCGGTCCAGACTGCTCCCACTGTCACTGTTTCAGTGTCCTTGCTGTTGTCTCTCAGTTACCCAGTCGGCCCAGACTGCTCCCACTGTCACTCTGTCAGTGTCCTTGCTGTTGTATCTCAGTTACCCAGCCGGCCCAGACTGCTCCCACCACTGTCACTCTGTCAGTGTCCTTGCTGTTGTCTTTCAGTTACCCAACCGGTACAGACGGCTCCAACCACTGTCACTCTGTCAGTGTCCTTGCTGTTGTCTCTCAGTTACCCAGCCGGCCCAGACTGCTCCCACTGTCACTCTGTCAGTGTCCTTGCTGTTGTCTCTCAGTTACCCAGCCGGCCCAGACTGCTCCCACTGTCACTCTGTCACTGTCCTTGCTGTTGTCCCTCAGTTACCCAGCCGGCCCAGACTGCTCCCACCACTGTTACTCTGTCAGTGTCCTTGCTCTTGTCTCTCAGTTACCCAGCCGGCCCAGACTGCTCCCACTGTCACTCTGTCAGTGTCCTTGCTGTTGTCTCTCAGTTACCCAGCCGGCCCAGACTGCTCCCACTGTCACTCTGTCAGTGTCCTTGCTGTTGTCTCTCAGTTACCCAGCCGGCCCAGACTGCTCCCACTGTCACTCTGTCAGTGTCCTTGCTGTTGTCTCTCAGTTACCCAGCCGGCCCAGACTGCTCCCACTGTCAGTCTCTCACTGTCCATGCTGTTGTCTCTCAGTTACCAGCCGGCCCAGACTGCTCCCACTGTCAGTCTGTCAGTGTCCTTGCTGTTGTCTCTCAGTTAACCAGCGGCGCAGTCTGCTCTGTTCACTATCACTCTGTCCCTGTCCTTGCTGTTGTCTCTCAGTTAACCAGCGGCCCAGACAGCTCTCTTCACTATCACTCTGTCCCTGTCCTTGCTGTTCTCTCTAATTTAACCAGCCGGTCCAGACTGCTCCCACCACTGTCACTATTTCACTGTCCATGCTGTTGTCTCTCAGTTACCCAGCCGGCCCAGACTGCTCCCACTGTCACTCTGTCAGTGTAAGTGGTGTTGTCTCTCAGTTACCCAGCCGGCCCAGACTGCTCCCACTGTCACTGTCCTTGCTGTTGTCCCCCAGTTACCCAGCCGGCCCAGACTGCTCCAACCACTGTCACTCTGTCAGTGTCCTTGCTGTTGTATCTCAGTTACCCAGCCGGCCCAGACTGCTCCCACCACTGTCACTCTGTCAGTGTCCTTGCTGTTGTCTCTCAGTTACCCAGCCGGTCCAGACTGCTCCCACTGTCACTGTTTAAGTGTCCTTGCTGTTGTCTCTCAGTTACCCAGCCTTCCCAGACTGCTCCCACTGTCACTCTGTCACTGTCCTTGCTGTTGTCTCTCAGTTACCCAGTCGGCCCAGACTGTTCTCACCACTGTCACTCTGTCAGTGTCCTTGCTGTTGTCTCTCAGTTACCCAGCCGGGCCAGACCGCTCCCATTGTCACTCTGTCAGTGACCTTGCTTTTGTCTCTCAGTTCCCCAGCCGGGAAAAACTGACTGCTTCCATCACTGTCACTCTGTCAGTGTCCTTGCTGTTGTCTCTCTGTGAGCCAGTCGACCCAGACTGCTCCCACTGTCACTTTGTCAGTGTACCTGCTGTTCTCTCTCAGTTACCCAGACGGCGCAGAATGCTCTCACTGTCACTCTGCCAGTGTCCTTGCAGTTGTCCCTCAGTACCCAGACGGCCCAGACTGCTCCCACTGTCAATCTGCCACTGTCCTTGCTGTTGTCTCTCAGTTACCTAGCCGGCCCAGACTGCTCCCACTGTCACTCTGTCAGTGTCCTTGCTCTTGTCTCTCAGTTACCCAGCCGGCCCAGACTGCTCTCACCACTGTCACTCTGTCAGTGTCCTTGCTGTTGTCTCTCAGTTTCCCAGCCGACCCACACTGCTCTCACTGTCACTCTGTCACTGTCCTTGCTGTTGCCTCTCAGTTACCCAGCCGGCCCAGACTGCTCTCACCACTGTCACTCTGTCAGTGTCCTTGCTGTTGTCTCTCTGTGAGCCAGTCGACCCAGACTGCTCCCACTGTCACTTTGTCCGTGTACCTGCTGTTCTCTCTCAGTTACCCAGACGGCGCAGAATGCTCTCACTGTCACTCTGCCAGTTTCCTTGCTGTTGTCCCTCAGTACCCAGACGGCCCAGACTGCTCCCACTGTCAATCTGCCAGTGTCCTTGCTGTTGTCTCTCAGTTACCCAGCCGGCCCAGACTGCTCCCACTGTCACTCTGTCAGTGTCCTTGCTCTTGTCTCTCAGTTACCCAGCCGGCCCAGACTGCTCTCACCACTGTCACTCTGTCAGTGTCCTTGCTGTTGTCTCTCAGTTACCCAGCCGACCCAGACTTCTCTCACTGTCACTCTGTCACTGTCCTTGCTGTTGCCTCTCAGTTACCCAGCCGGCCCTGACTGCTCCCACTGTCACTCTGTCACTGTCCTTGCTGTTGTCCCTCAGTTACCCAGCCGACCCAGACTGCTCCCACCACTGTTACTCTGTGAGTGTCCTTGCTGTTGTCTCTCAGTTTTCCAGCCGGCCCAGACTGTTCCCACTGTCACTCTGTCAGTGTCCTTGCTGTTGTCTCTCAGTTACCCAGCCGGCCCAGACTGCTCCCACTGTCAGTCTCTCACTGTCCATGCTGTTGTCTCTCAGTTACCCGGCCGGCACAGACTGCTCCCACTGTCAGTCTGTCAGTGTCCTTGCTGTTGTCTCTCAGTTAACCAGCGACGCAGTCTGCTCTGTTCACTATCACTCTGTCCCTGTCCTTGCTGTTGTCTCTCAGTTAACCAGCGGCCCAGACAGCTCTCTTCACTATCACTCTGTCCTTGTCCTTGCTGTTCTCTCTAATTTAACCAGCCGGTCCAGACTGCTCCCACCACTGTCACTATTTCACTGTCCATGCTGTTGTCTCTCAGTTTCCCAGCCTGCCCAGACTGCTCCCACTGTCACTCTGTCACTGTCCTTGCTTTTGACTCTCAGTTACCCAGCCGGCCCAGTCTGCTCCCACTGTCACTCTGTCAGTGTCCTTGCTGTTGTCTCTCAGTTACCCAGCCGGCCCAGACTGCTCCCACTGTCACTCTGTCACTGTCCTTGCTGTTGTCCCCCAGTTACCCAGCCGGCCCAGACTGCTCTCACTGTCACTCTGCCAGGGTCCTTGCTGTTGTATCTCAGTTACCCAGCCGGCCCAGACTGCTCCCACCACTGTCACTCTGTCAGTGTCCTTGCTGTTGTCTCTCAGTTACCCAGCCGGTCCAGACTGCTCCCACTGTCACTGTTTCAGTGTCCTTGCTGTTGTCTCTCAGTTACCCAGCCGGCCCAGACTGCTCCCACTGTCACTCTGTCACTGTCCTTGCTGTTGTCTCTCAGTTACCCAGCCGGCCCAGACTGTTCTCATCACTGTCACTCTGTCAGTGTCCTTGCTGTTGTCTCTCAGTTACCCAGCCGGGCCAGACTGCTCCCATTGTCACTCTGTCAGTGTCCTTGCTTTTGTCTCTCAGTTCCCCAGCCGGGAAAAACTGACTGCTGCCATCACTGTCACTCTGTCAGTGTCCTTGCTGTTGTCTCTCTGTGAGCCAGTCGACCCAGACTGCTCCCACTGTCACTTTGTCAGTGTACCTGCTGTTCTCTCTCAGTTACCCAGACGGCGCAGAATGCTCTCACTGTCACTCTGCCAGTGTCCTTGCTGTTGTCCCTCAGTACCCAGACGGCCCAGACTGCTCCCACTGTCAATCTGCCAGTGTCCTTGCTGTTGTCTCTCAGTTACCCAGCCGGCCCAGACTGCTCCCACTGTCACTCTGTCAGTGTCCTTGCTCTTGTCTCTCAGTTACCCAGCCGGCCCAGACTGCTCTCACCACTGTCACTCTGTCAGTGTCCTTGCTGTTGTCTCACAGTTACCCAGCCGACCCAGACTGCTCTCACTGTCACTCTGTCACTGTCCTTGCTGTTGCCTCTCAGTTACCCAGCCGGCCCAGACTGCTCCCACTATCACTCTATCAGTGTCCTTGCTGTTTTCTCCAATATACCCAACCGCCCAAGGCTGCTCCCACCACTGTCCCTCTGTCACTGTCCATGCTGTTGTCCCTCAGTTATCCAGCTGATCCAGATTGTCCCCACCACTGTCACTCTATCGGTTACGCTTCTGTTGTCTCTCAGATACCCAGTAAGCCCGGAATTATCTTACTCCCATTCTGTCAGTGTCCTTGCTGTTTCTCTCAGTGAGCCGGCCGACACAACTGCTCCCACCACTGTCACTCTGTCACTGTCCTTGCTGTTGTCTCTCAGTTACCCTGCCGGCCCAGACTGCTCTCACCACTGTCACTCTGTCAGTGTCCTTGCTGTTGTCTCTCAGTTACCCAGCCGACCCAACTGCTCCCACACTGTCACTCTGTCACTGTCCTTGCTGTTGTCTCTCAGTTACCCTGCCGGCCCAGACTGCTCTCACCACTGTCACTCTGTCAGTGTCCTTGCTGTTCTCTCCCAGAAACCAAGGCGGCCCAGACTGCTCCCACCACTGTCACTCTGCCAGTGTCCTTGCTGTTGTCTCTCTGTTACCCAGCCGTCCCAGAATGCTCTCACCACTGTCACTCTGTCAGTGTACCTGCTGCTCTTTCCCAGTTACCCAGAGGCGCAGACTGCTCTCACTGTCACTCTGCCAGGGTCCTTGCTGTTGTCTCTCAAGTACCCTGCCGTCCCAAACTGCTCTCACCACTGTCACTCTGTCAGTGTACCTGCTGTTCTCTAGCTGTTACCCAGGCGGCACAGACTGCTCTCACTGTCACTCTGCCAGTGTCCTTGCTGTTGTCTCTCAATTAACCAGTAGGACCAGACTGCTCCCACTGTCACTCTGTCAGTGTCCATGCTGTTGTCACTCAGTTTCCCAGCTTGCCCAGACTGCTCCAACTGTCACTCTGTCAGTGTCCTTGCTGTTGTCTCTCAGTTACCCAGCCGATACAGACTACTCCACTGTCACTCTGCCAGTGTCCTTGCTGTTGTCTCTCAGTAACCCAGCCGGTACAGACTGCTCCCACTGTCACTCTGTCAGTGTCCTTGCTGTTGTTTCTCAGTTACCCAACCAGCCCAGACTGCTCCCACTGTCACTCTGCCAGTGTCCTTGCTGTTGTCTCTCAGTTTCCCAGCTTGCCCAGACTGCTCCCACTGTCACTCTGTCAGTGTCCTTGCTGTTGTCTCTCAGTTACACAGCCGGCCCAGACTGCTCCCACTGTCACTCTGCCAGTGTCCTTGCTGTTGTCTCTCAGTTTCCCAGCTTGCCCAGACTGCTCCCACTGTCACTCTGTCAGTGTCCTTGCTGTTGTCTCTCAGTTACCCAGCCGGCCCAGACTGCTCTCACTGTCACTCTGCCAGTGTCCTTGCTGTTGTCTGTCAGTAACCCAGCCGGCCCAGACTGCTCCCACTGTCACTCTGTCAGTGTCCTTGCTGTTGTCTCTCAGTTACCCAGCGGGCCCAGACTGCTCCCACTGTCACTCTGTCAGTGTCCTTGCTGTTGTCTCTCAGTTACCCAGCCGGCCCAGACTGCTCCCACTTTCACTCTGTCAGTGTCCTTGCTGGTTTATCTCAGTTACTCAGCCGGCCCAGACTGCTCCCACTGTCACTCTGTCAGTGTCCTTGCTGTTGTCTCTCAGTTGCCCAGCCGGCCCAGACTGTTCTCACCACTGTCGCTCTGTCAGTGTCCTTGCTGTTGTCTCTCAGTTATCCAGCCGGCCCAGTCTGCTCCCACTGTCACTCTGTCAGTGTCATTGCTGTTGTCTGTCAGTTACCCAGCCGGCCCAGACTGCTCCCACTGTCACTCTGTCAGTGTCCTTGCTGTTGTCTCTCAGTTACCCAGCCGTCCCAGACTGCTCCCACTGTCACTCTGTCAGTGTCCTTGCTGTTGTCTCTCAGTTACCCAGCCGGCCCAGACTGCTCCCACTGTCACTCTGCCAGTGTCCTTGCTGTTGTATCTCCGTTATCCTGCCTGCCCAGACTGCTCCCACTGTCACTCTGTCAGTGTCCTTGCTGTTGTCTCTCAGTTACCCAGCCGGCCTAGACGGCTCCCACTGTCACTCTGTCACTGTCCTTGCTGTTGTCTCTCAGTTACCCAGCCGGCACAGACTGCTCCCACCGTCTCTCTGTCAGTGGCCTTGATGTTGTCTCTCAGTTACCTAGCCGGCCCAGACTGCTCTCACTGTCACTCTGTCAGTGTCCTTGCTGTTGTCTTTCAGTTACCCAGCCGGCACAGACTGCTCCCACTGTCACTCTGTCAGTGTCCTTGCTGTTGTCTTTCAGTTACCCAGCCGGGACAGACTGCCCCCACTGTCACTCTGTCAGTGTCCTTGCTGTTGTCTCTCAGGTACCCAGCCGGTCCAGACTGCTCCCACTCTCACTCTGTTGCTGTCTTTGCTGTTGTCTCTCAGTTACCCAGCCGGCGCAGACTGCTCCAACTGTCACTCTGTCAGTGTCCTTGCTGTTGTTTCTCAGTTACCCAGCCGGCCCAGACTGCTCCCACTGTCACTCTGTCACTGTCCTCGCTGTTGTATCTCAGTTACCCAGCCGTCCCAGACTGCTCCCACTGTCAGTCTGTCACTGTCCTTGCTGTTGTCTCTGAGTTACCCAGCCGGCCCAGACTGCTCTCACTGCCACTCTGTCAGTGTCCTTGCTGTTGTCTCTCAGTTACCCAGCCGGCCCAGACTGCTCCAACTGTCACTCTGTCTCTGTTTTTGCTGTTGTCTCTCAGTTACCCAGCCGGCCCAGACTGCTCCCACTGTCAGTCTGTCACTGTCCTTGCTGTTGTCTCTGAGTTACCCAGCCAGCCCAGACTGCTCTCACTGCCACTCTGTCAGTGTCCTTGCTGTTGTCTCTCAGTTACCCAGCCGGCTCAGACTGCTCCCACTGTCACTCTGTCAGTGTCCTTGCTGTTGTCTCTCAGTTACCCAGACGGCCCAGACTGCTCCCACTGTCACTCTGTCAGTGTCCTTGCTGTTGTCTCTCAGTTACCCAGCCGGCCCAGACTGCTCCCACTGTCACTCTGTCAGTGACCTTGCTGTTGTCTCTCAGTAACCCAGCCAGCCCAGACTGCTCCCACTGCCACTCTATCAGTGTCCTTGCTGTTTTCTCCAATATACCCAACCGTCCCAGACTGCTCCAATCACTGTCCCTCTGTCACTGTTCTTGCAGTTGTCTCTCAGTTACCCAGCCGCCCCAGGCTGCTCCCACCACTGTCCCTCTGTCACTGGCCATGCTGTTGTCCCTCAGTTATCCAGCCGATCCAGATTGTCCCCACCACTGTCACTCTATCGGTTACGCTTCTGTTGTATCTCAGTTACCCAACAAGCCCGGATTTATCTTACTCCCATTCTGTCAGTGTCCTTGCTGTTTCTCTCAGTGAGCCGGCCGACCCAACTGCTCCCACACTGTCACTCTGTCACTGTCCTTGCTGTTGTCTCTCAGTTACCCTGCTGGCCCAGACTGATCTCACCACTGTCACTCCGTCAGTGTCCTTGCTGTTGTCTCTCAGTTACCCAGCCGGCCCAGACTGCTCCCACTGTCACTCTGTCAGTGTACTTGCTCTTGTCTCTCTGTTACCCAGCCGGCCCAGACTGCTCCCACTGTCACTCTGTCAGTGTCCTTGCTGTTGTCTCTCAGTTACCCAGCCGGTCCAGACTGCTCCCACTGTCACTCTGTCAGTGTCCTTGCTGTTGTCTCTCAGTTACCCAGCCGGCCCAGACTGCTCCCACTGTCACTCTGTCAGTGTCCTTGCTGTTGTCTCTCAGTTACCCAGCCGACCCAGACTGCTCCCACTGTCACTCTGTCAGTGTCCTTGCTGTTGTCTCTCAGTTACCCAGCCGGCCCAGACTGCTCCCACTGTCACTCTGTCGGTGCCCTTGCTGTTGTCTCTCAGTTACCCAGCCGGCCCAGACTGCTCCCACTGTCACTCTGTCAGTGTCCTTGCTGTTGTATCTCAGTTACCCATCCGGCCCAGACTGCTCCCACTGTTACTCTATCAGTGTCCTTGCTGTTGTCTCTCAGTTACACAGCCGGCCCAGACTGCTCCCACTGTCACTCTGTCAGTGTCCTTGCTGTTGTCTCTCAGTTACCCAGCCGGCACGGACTGCTCCCACTGTCACTCTGTCACTGTCCTTGCTGTTGTCTCTTAGTTACCCAGCCTGCCCAGACTGCTCCCACTGTCACTCTGCCAAATTCCTTGCTGTTGGCTCTCAGTTACCCAGCCGATACAGACTGCTCCCACTGTCACTCTGCCAGTGTCCTTGCTGTTGTAACTCAGTTCCCCAGCCGGCCCAGACTGCTCCCACTGTCACTCTGTCAGTGTCCTTGATGTTGTCTCTCAGTTACCCAGCCGGCCCAGACTGCTCCCACTGTCACTCTGTCAGTGTCCTTGCTGTTGTCTCTCAGTAACCCAGCCGGTACAGACTGCTCCCACTGTCACTCTGCCAGTGTCCTTGCTGTTGTCTCTCAGTTACCAAGCCGGCCCAGACTGCTCCCACTGTCACCCTGTCAGTGTCCTTGCTCTTCTCTCTCAGTTACCCAGCCGGCCAGACTGCTCCCACTGTCACTCTGTCAGTGTCCTTGCTGTTGTCTCTCAGTTACCCAGCCGGCCCAGACTGCTCCCACTGTCACTCTGTCAGTGTCCTTGCTGTTGTCTTTCAGTTACCCAGCCGGGACAGACTGCCCCCACCACTGTCAGTCTGTCAGTGTCCTTGCTGTTGTCTCTCAGTTACCCAGCCGGCCCAGACTGCTCCCAATGTCACTCTGTCATTGTCCTTGCTGTTGTCTTTCAGTTACCCAGCCGGTACAGACTGCTCCCAATGTCACTCTGTTGCTGTCTTTGCTGTTGTCTCTCAGTTACCCAGCCGGCCCATCTGCTCCCACTGTCACTCTGTCAGTGTCCTTGCTGTTGTCTCTCAGTTACCCAGCCGGGACAGACTGCTCCCACTGTCACTCTGTCACTGTCCTTGCTGTTGTCTTTCAGTTACCCAGCCGGTACAGACTGCTCCCACTGTCACTCTGTTGCTGTCTTTGCTGTTGTCTCTCAGTTACCCAGCCGGCCCAGACTGCTCCCACTGTCACTCTGTCAGTGTCCTTGCTGTTGTCTCTCAGTTATCCAGCCGGCCCAGACTGCTCCAACTGTCACTCTGTCACTGTCCTTGCTGTTGTCTTTCAGATACCCAGCCGGTACAGACTGCCCCCACCACTGTCAGTCTGTCAGTGTCCTTGCTGTTGTCTCTCAGTTACCCAGCCGGTACAGACTGCTCCCACTCTCACTCTGTTGCTGTCTTTGCTGTTGTCTCTCAGTTACCCAGCCGGCCCAGACTGCTCCAACTGTCACTCTGTCAGTGTCCTTGCTGTTGTATCTCAGTTACCCAGCCGTCCCAGACTGCTCCCACTGTCAGTCTGTCACTGTCCTTGCTGTTGTCTCTGAGTTACCCAGCCGGCCCAGACTGCTCTCACTGCCACTCTGTCAGTGTCCTTGCTGTTGTCTCTCAGTTACCCAACCGGCCCAGGCTGCTCCAACTGTCACTCTGTCTCTGTTTTTGCTGTTGTCTCTCAGTTACCCAGCCGACCCAGACTGCTCCCACTGTCAGTCTGTTAGTGTCCTTGCTGTTGTCTCTGAGTTATCCAGCCAGCCCAGACTGCTCTCACTGCCACTCTGTCAGTGTCCTTGCTGTTGTCTCTCAGTTACCCAGCCGGCCCAGACTGCTCCCACTGTCACTCAGTCAGTGTCCTTGCTGTTGTCTCTGAGTTACCCAGCCAGCCCAGACTGCTCTCACTGCCACTCTGTCAGTGTCCTTGCTGTTGTCTCTCAGTTACCCAGCCGGCCCAGACTGCTCCCACTGTCACTCTGTCAGTGTCCTTGCTGTTGTCTCTCAGTTACCCAGCCGGCCCAGACTGCTCCCACTGTCACTCTGTCAGTGTCCTTGCTGTTGTCTCTCAGTTACCCAGCCGGCCCAGACTGCTCCCACTGTCACTCTGTCAGTGACCTTGCTGTTGTCTCTCAGTTACCCAGCCAGCCCAGACTGCTCCCACTGCCACTCTATCAGTGTCCTTGCTGTTTTCTCCAATATACCCAACCGTCCCAGACTGCTCCAATCACTGTCCCTCTGTCACTGTTCTTGCAGTTGTCTCTCAGTTACCCAGCCGCCCCAGGCTGCTCCCACCACTGTCCCTCTGTCACTGGCCATGCTGTTGTCCCTCAGTTATCCAGCCGATCCAGATTGTCCCCACCACTGTCACTCTATCGGTTACGCTTCTGTTGTATCTCAGTTACCCGACAAGCCCGGATTTATCTTACTCCCATTCTGTCAGTGTCCTTGCTGTTTCTCTCAGTGAGCCGGCCGACCCAACTGCTCCCACACTGTCACTCAGTCAGTGTCCTTGCTGTTGTCTCTCAGTTACACAGCCGGCCCAGACTGCTCCCACTGTCACTCTGTCAGTGTCCTTGCTGTTGTCTCTCAGTTACCCAGCCGGCACAGACTGCTCCCACTTTCACTCTGTCAGTGTCTTTGCTCTTGTCTCTCAGTTAACCAGCCGGCCCAGACTGCTCCCACTGTCACTCTGTCACTGTCCTTGCTGTTGTCTCTCAGTTTCCCAGCCTGCCCAGACTGCTCCCACTGTCACTCTGCCAAATTCCTTGCTGTTGGCTCTCAGTTACCCAGCCGATACAGACTGCTCCCACTGTCACTCTGCCAGTGTCCTTGCTGTTGTAACTCAGTTACCCAGCCGGCCCAGACTGCTCCCACTGTCACTTTGTCAGTGTCCTTGATGTTGTCTTTCAGTTACCCAGCCGGCCCAGACTGCTCCCACTGTCACTCTGTCAGCGTCCTTGCTGTTTTCTCTCAGTTCCCCTGCCGGCCCAGACTGCTCCCACTGTCACTCTGTCAGTGTCGTTGCTGTTGTCTCTCAGTTACCCAGCCGGCCCAGACTGCTCCCACTGTCACTCTGTCAGTGTCCTTGCTGTTGTCTCTCAGTAACCCAGCCGGTACAGACTGCTCCCACTGTCACTCTGCCAGTGTCCTTGCTGTTGTCTCTCAGTTACCAAGCCGGCCCAGACTGCTCCCACTGTCACCCTGTCAGTGTCCTTGCTCTTCTCTCTCAGTTACCCAGCTGGCCAGACTGCTCCCACTGTCACTCTGTCAGTGTCCTTGCTGTTGTCTCTCAGTTACCCAGCCGGCCCAGACTGCTCCCACTGTCACTCTGTCAGTGTCCTTGCTGTTGTCTCTCAGTTACCCAGCCGGCCCAGACTGTTCCCACTGTCACTCTGTCAGCGTCCTTGCTGTTGTCTCTCAGTAACCCAGCCGGTACAGACTGCTCCCACTGTCACTCTATCACTGTCCTTGCTGTTGTCTCTCAGTTACCCAGCATGTACAGACTGCTCCCACTGTCACTCTGTCAGTGTCCTTGCTGTTGTCTCTCAGTTACCCAGCCGGTACAGACTGCTCCCACTGTCACCCTGTTAGTGTCCTTGCTGTTGTCTCTCAGTTACCCAGCCGGACGAGACTGCTCCCACTGTCACTCTGTCAGTCTCCTTGCTGTAGTCTCTCAGTTACCCAGCCGGTCCAGACTGCTCCAAATTTCACTCTGTCATTGCCATTGCTGTTGTCTCTCAGTTACCAAGCCGGCCCAGACTGCTCCCACTGTCACTCTGTCATTGTCCTTGCTGTTGTCTTTCAGTTACCCAGCCGGTACAGACTGCTCCCACCACTGTCACTCTGTCAGTGTCCTTGCTGTTGTATCTCAGTTACCCAGCCGGCCCAGATTGCTCCCACTGTCACTCTGTCAGTGTCCTTGCTGTTGTATCTCAGTTACCCAGCCGGCCCAGACTGCTCCCACCACTGTCACTCTGTCAGTGTCCTTGCTGTTGTCTCTCAGTTACCCAGCCGGCCCAGACTGCTCCCACCACTGTCACTCTGTCAGTGTCCTTGCTGTTGTCTCTCAGTTACCCAGCCGGCCCAGACTGCTCCCACTGTCACTCTGTCAGTGTCCTTGCTGTTGTCTCTCAGTTACCCAGCCGGTACAGACTGCTCCCACTGTCACCCTGTCAGTGTCCTTGCTGTTGTCTCTCAGTTACCCAGCCGGCCGAGACTGCTCCCACTGTCACTCTGTCAGTCTCCTTGCTGTAGTCTCTCAGTTACCCAGCCGGTCCAGACTGCTCCAAATTTCACTCTGTCATTGCCATTGCTGTTGTCTCTCAGTTACCAAGCCGGCCCAGACTGCTCCCACTGTCACTCTGTCTCTGTCTTTGCTGTTGTATCTCAGTTACCCAGCCGGCCCAGACTGCTCCCACTGTCACTCTGTCAGTGTCCTTGCTGTTGTCTCTCAGTTACCCAGCCGGCCCAGACTGCTCCCACTGTCACTCTGTCAGTGTCCTTGCTGTTGTCTCTCAGTTACACAGCCGGCCCAGACTGCTCCCACTGTCACTCTGTCAGTGTCCTTGCTGTTGTCTCTCAGTTACCCAGCCGGCACAGACTGCTCCCACTTTCACTCTGTCAGTGTCCTTGCTCTTGTCTCTCAGTTACCCAGCCGGCCCAGGCTGCTCCCACTGTCACTCTGTCAGTGTCCTTGCTGTTGTCTCTCAGTTAACCAGCCGGCCCAGACTGCTCCCACTGTCACTCTGTCAGTGTCCTTGCTCTTGCCTCTCAGTTACCCAGCCGGCACAGACTGCTCCCACTGTCACTCTGTCAGTGTCCTTGCTGTTGTCTCTCAGTTACCCAGCCGGCCCAGACTGCTCCCACTGTCACTCTGTCAGTGTCCTTGCTGTTGTCTCTCAGTTACCCAGCCGGCACAGTCTGCTCCCACTGTCACTCTGTCAGTGTCCTTGCTGTTGTCTCTCAGTTTCCCAGCCGGCCCAGACTGTTCCCACTGTCACTCTGTCAGTGTCCTTGCTGTTGTCTCTCAGTAACCCAGCCGGTACAGACTGCTCCCACTGTCACTCTGCCAGTGTCCTTGCTGTTGTCTCTCAGTTACCAAGCCGGCCCAGAATGCTCCCACTGTCACTCTGTCACTGTCCTTGCTGTTGTCTCTCAGTTACCCAGCCGGCCCAGACTGCTCCCACTGTCACCCTGTCAGTGTCCTTGGTCTTCTCTCTCAGTTACCCAGCCGGCCAGACTGCTCCCACTGTCACTCTGTCAGTGTCCTTGCTGTTGTCTCTCAGTTACCCAGCCGGCCCAGACTGCTCCCACTGTCACTCTGTCAGTGTCCTTGCTGTTGTCTCTCAGTTACCCACCCGGCCCAGACTGCTCCCACTGTCACTCTGTCAGGGTCCTTGCTGTTGTCTCTTAGTTACCCAGCCGGCCCAGACTGTTCCCACTGTCACTCTGTCAGCGTCCTTGCTGTTGTCTCTCAGTAACCCAGCCGGTACAGACTGCTCCCACTGTCACTCTATCACTGTCCTTGCTGTTGTCTCTCAGTTACCCAGCATGTACAGACTGCTCCCACTGTCACTCTGTCAGTGTCCTTGCTGTTGTCTCTCAGTTACCCAGCCGGTACAGACTGCTCCCACTGTCACTCTGTCAGTGTCCTTGCTGTAGTCTCTCAGTTACCCAGCCGGTCCAGACTGCTCCAAATTTCACTCTGTCATTGCCATTGCTGTTGTCTCTCAGTTACCAAGCCGTCCCAGACTGCTCCCACTGTCACTCTGTCAGTGTCCTTGCTGTTGTCTTTCAGTTACCCAGCCGGTACAGACTGCTCCCACCACTGTCACTCTGTCACTGTCCTTGCTGTTGTATCTCAGTTACCCAGCCGGCCCAGACTGCTCCCACTGTCACTCTGTCACTGTCCTTGCTGTTGTATCTCAGTTACCCAGCCGGCCCAGACTGCTCCCACTGTCACTCTGTCACTGTCCTTGCTGTTGTCTTTCAGTTACCCAGCCGGCCCAGACTGCTCCCACTGTCAGTCTGTCACTGTCCTTGCTGGTGTCTTTCAGTTACCCAGCCGGTAAAGACTGCTCCCACCACTGTCAGTCTGTCAGTGTCCTTGCTGTTGTCTCTCAGGTACCCAGCCGGTACAGAATGCTCCCACTGTCACTCTGTCAGTGTCCTTGCTGTTGTCTCTCAGTTACCCAGCCGGTCCAGACTGCTCCCACTGTCACTCTGTCAGTGCCCCTGCTGTTGTCTCTCAGTTACCCAGCCGGTACAGACTGCTCCCACTGTCACTCTGCCGCTGTCTTTGCTGTTGTCTCTCAGTTACCCAGCCGGCCCAGACTGCTCCCACTGTCAGTCTGTCACTGTCCTTGCTGTTGTCTTTCAGTTACTCAGCCGGTACAGACTGCTCCCACTGTCACTCTGTCACTGTCCTTGCTGTTGTCTTTCAGTTACCCAGCCGGTACAGACTGCCCCCACCACTGTCAGTCTGTCAGTGTCCTTGCTGTTGTCTCTCAGTTACCCAGCCGGCCCAGACTGCTCCCAATGTCACTCTGTCATTGTCCTTGCTGTTGTCTTTCAGTTACCCAGCCGGTACAGACTGCTCCCACTGTCACTCTGTCGCTGTCTTTGCTGTTGTCTCTCAGTTACCCAGCCGGCGCTGACTGCTCCCACTGTCACTCTGTCAGTGTCCTTGCTGCTGTCTCTCAGTTACCCAGCCGGCCCAGACTGCTCCCACTGTCACTCTGTCAGTGTCCTTGCTGTTGTCTCTCAGTTACCCAGCCGGCCCAGACTGCTCCCACTGTCACTCTGTCAGTGTCCTTGCTGTTGTCTCTCAGTTACCCAGCCGGCCCAGGCTGCTCGCACTGTCACTCTGTCAGTGTCCTTGCTGTTGTATCTCAGTTACCCAGCCGCCGCAGACTGCTCCAACTGTCACTCTGTCTCTGTTTTTGCTGTTGTCTCTCTGTTACCCACACGGCCAATACTGCTCCCACTGTCACTCTGTCAGTGTCCTTGCTGTTGACTCTCAGTTAACCAGCCGGCCCAGACTGCTCCCACTGTCACTCTGTCAGTGTCCTTGCTGTTGTCTTTCAGTTACCCAGCCGGCACAGACTGCTCCCACTGTCACTCTGTCACTGTCCTTGCTGTTGTATCTCAGTTACCCAGCCGGCCCAGACTGCTCCCACTGTCAGTCTGTCAGTGTCCTTGATGTTGTCTCTCAGTTACCCAGCCGGCCCAGACTGCTCCCACTGTCACTCTGTCACTGTCCTTGCTGTTGTATCTCAGTTACCCAGCCGGCCCAGACTGCTCCCACTGTCACTCTGACAGTGTCCTTGCTGTTGTCTCTCAGTTACGCAGCCGGCCCAGACTGCTCCCACTGTCACTCTGTCAGTGTCCTTGCTGTTGTCTCTCAGTTACCCAGCCGGCCCAGACTGCTCCCACTGTCACTCTGTCAGTGTCCTTGCTGTTGTCTCTCAGTTACCCTGCCGGCCCAGACTGCTCTCACCTCTGTCACTCTGTCAGTGTCCTTGCTGTTCTCTACCAGTAACCCAGGCGGCGCAGACTGCTCCCACTGTCACTCTGTCATTGTACCTGCTGCTCTTTCCCAGTTACCCAGAGGGCACAGACTGCTCTCACTGTCACTCTGCCAGTGTCCTTGCTGTTGTCCCTCAGTTACCCAGAGGGCCCAGACTGCTCCCACTGTCACTCTGTCAGTGTCCTTGCTGTTGTCTCTCAGTTACCCTGCCGGCCCAGACTGCTCTCACCTCTGTCACTCTGTCAGTGTCCTTGCTGTTCTCTACCAGTAACCCAGGCGGCGCAGACTGCTCCCACTGTCACTCTGTCATTGTACCTGCTGCTCTTTCCCAGTTACCCAGAGGGCCCAGACTGCTCTCACTGTCACTCTGCCAGTGTCCTTGCTGTTGTCCCTCAGTTACCCAGAGGGCCCAGACTGCTCCCACTGTCACTCAGTCAGTGTCCTTGCTGTTGTCTCTCAGTTTCCCAGCCTGCCCAGACTGCTCCCACTGTCACTCTGTCAGTGTCATTGCTGTTGTCTGTCAGTTACCCAGCCGGCCCAGACTGCTCCCACCACTGTCACTCTGTCAGTGTCCTTGCTGTTGTCTCTCAGTTACCCAGCCGGCCCAGACTGCTCCCACTGTCACTCTGTCAGTGTCCTTGCTGTTGTCTCTCAGTTACCCAGCCGGCCCAGACTGCTCCCACTGTCACTCTGTCAGTGTCCTTGCTGTTGTCTCTCAGTTACCCAGCCGATACAGACTGCTCCCACTGTCACTCTGCCAGTGTCCTTGCTGTTGTATCTCCGTTATCCAGCCTGCCCAGACTGCTCCCACTGTCACTCTGTCAGTGTCCTTGCTGTTGTCTCTCAGTTACCCAGCCGGCCCAGACTGCTACCACTGTCACTCTGTCACTGTCCTTGCTGTTGTCTCTCAGTTACCCAGCCGGCCCAGACTGCTCCCACTGTCACTCTGTCAGTGTCCTTGCTGTTGTCTCTCAGTTACCCAGCCGGCCCAGACTGCTCCCACTGTCACTCTGTCAGTGTCCTTGCTGTTGTCTCTCAGTTACCCAGCCGATACAGACTGCTCCCACTGTCACTCTGCCAGTGTCCTTGCTGTTGTATCTCCGTTATCCAGCCTGCCCAGACTGCTCCCACTGTCACTCTGTCAGTGTCCTTGCTGTTGTCTCTCAGTTACCCAGCCGGCCCAAACTGCTACCACTGTCACTCTGTCACTGTCCTTGCTGTTGTCTCTCAGTTACCCAGCCGGCACAGACTGCTCCCACCGTCTCTCTGTCAGTGGCCTTGATGTTGTCTCTCAGTTACCTAGCCGGCCCAGACTGCTCCCACTGTCACTCTGTCAGTGTCTTTGCTGTTGTCTCTCAGTTACCCAGCCGGCCCACACTGCTCCCACTGTCACTCTGTCAGTGTCCTTGCTGTTGTCTCTCAGTTACCCAGCCGGCCCAGACTACTCCCACTGTCACTCTGTCAGTGTCCTTGCTGTTGTCTCTCAGTTACCAAGCCGGCCCAGACTGCTCCCACTGTCACTCTGTCAGTGTCCTTGCTGTTGTATCTCCGTTATCCAGCCTGCCCAGACTGCTCCCACTGTCACTCTGTCAGTGTCCTTGCTGTTGTCTCTCAGTTACCCAGCCGGCCCAGACTGCTCCCACTGTCACTCTATCACTGTCCTTGCTGTTGTCTCTCAGTTACCCAGCCGGCACAGACTGCTCCCACCGTCTCTCTGTCAGTGGCCTTGATGTTGTCTCTCAGTTACCTAGCCGGCCCAGACTGCTCCCACTGTCACTCTGTCAGTGTCCTTGCTGTTGTCTCTCAGTTACCCAGCCGGCCCAGACTGCTCCCACTGTCACTCTGTCAGTGTCCTTGCTGTTGTTTCTCAGTTACCCAGCCGGCCCAGACTACTCCCACTGTCACTCTGTCAGTGTCCTTGCTGTTGTCTCTCAGTTACCCAGCCGGCACAGACAGCTCCCACTGTCACTCTGTCACTGTCCTTGCTGTTGTCTCTCAGTTTCCCAGCCGGCCCAGACTGCTCCCACTGTCACTCTGTCAGTGTCCTTGCTGTTGTCTCTCAGTTACCCAGCCGGCCCAGACTGCTCCCCCTGTCACTCTGTCAGTGTCCTTGCTGTAGTATCTCAGTTATCCAGCCGGCCCAGACTGCTCCCACTGTCACTCTGTCACTGTCCTTGCTGTTGTCTCTCAGTTACCCAGCCGGCACAGTCTGCTCCCACTGTCACTCTGTAAGTGTCCTTGCTGTTGTCTCTCAGTTACCCAGCCGGCCCAGACTGCTCCCACTGTCACTCTGTCACTGTCCTTGCTGTTGTCTCTCAGTTTCCCAGCCTGCCCAGACTGCTCCCACTGTCACTATGGCAAAGTCCTTGCTGTTGTCTCTCAGTTACCCAGCCGGCCCAGACTGCTCTCACTGTCACTCTGTCACTGTCCTTGCTGTTGTATCTCAGTTACCCAGCCGGCCCAGACTGCTCCCACTTTCACTCTGTCAGTGTCCTTGATGTTGTCTTTCAGTTACCCAGCCGGCCCAGACTGTTCCAACTGTTACTCTGTCAGTGCCCTTGCTGTTGTCTCTCAGTTACCCAGCCGGCCCAGACTGTTCCCACTGTCACTCTGTCAGTGTCCTTGCTGTTGTCTCTCAGTTACCCAGCCGGCACAGACTGCTCTCACTGTCACTCTGTCACTGTCCTTGCTGTTGTCTCTCAATTACCGAGACGGCCCAGACAGCTCTCAATCTCACTCACGCAGTATCCTTGCTGTTGGCTCTCTATTAAACTGTCGGTTCAGAGTGCTCGCACCATTGTCACTCTGTAACTGTGCTTGCTGTTTTCTCTCAGTTAGCCTGCCTACAGACTGCTCCCACTGTCACTCTGTCAGTGTCCTTGCTGTTGTCTCTCAGTTACCCAGCCGGCCCAGACTGCTCCCACTGTCACTCTGTCAGTGTCCTTGCTGTTGTCTCTCAGTTACCCAGCCGGCCCAGACTGCTCCCACTGTCACTCTGTCAGTGTCCTTGCTGTTGTCTCTCAGTTACCCAGCCGGCCCAGACTGCTCCCACTGTCACTCTGTCAGTGTACCTGCTGTTGTCTCTCAGTTACCCAGCCGGCCCAGACTGCTCCCACTGTCACTCTGTCACTTTCCTTGCTGTTGTCACTCAGTTACCCAGCCATCCCAGACTGCTACCACTGTCAGTCTGTCACAATCCTTGCTGTTTTCTCTAATTTAACCAGTCGGCCCAGACTGCTCCCACTGTCACTCTGTCAGTGTCCTTGCTGTTGTCACTCAGTTAGCCAGCCGGCCCAGACTGCTCCCACTGTCACTCTGTCAGTGTCCTTGCTGTTGTGTCTCAGTTCGCCAGCCGGCCCACACTGCTCCCACTGTCACTCTGTCACTGTCCTTGCTGTTGTCTCTCAGTTACCCAGACGGATCAGACTGCTCCCACTGTCACTCTGTCACTGTCCTTGCTGTTGTCTCTCAGTTACCCAGCCGGCCCAGACTGCTCCCACTGTCACTCTGTCAGTGTCCTTGCTGTTGTCTCTCAGTTACCCAGCCGGCCCAGACTGCTCCCACTGCCACTCTGTCTGTGTACCTGCTGTTGTCTCTCAGTTACCCAGCCGGCCCAGACTGCTCCCACTGTCACTCTGTCACTGTCCTTGCTGTTGTCTCTCAGTTACCCAGCCATCCCAGACTGCTCCCACTGTCACTCTGTCAGTGTTCTTGCTGTTTTCTCTAATTTAACCAGTCGGCCCAGACTGCTCCCACTGTCAGTCTGTCACAATCCTTGCTGTTTTCTCTAATTTAACCAGTCGGCCCAGACTGCTCCCACTGTCACTCTGTCAGTGTCCTTGCTGTTGTCACTCAGTTAGCCAGCCGGCCCAGACTGCTCCCACTGTCACTCTGTCAGTGTCCTTGCTGTTGTGCCTCAGTTCGCAAGCCGGCCCACACTGCTCCCACTGTACTCTGTCACTGTCCTTGCTGTTGTCTCTCAGTTACCCAGACGGATCAGACTGCTCCCACTGTCACTCTGTCACTGTCCTTGCTGTTGTCTTTCAGTTACCCAGCCGGTACAGACTGCCCCCACCACTGTCAGTCTGTCAGTGTCCTTGCTGTTGTCTCTCAGTTACCCAGCCGGCCCAGACTGCTCCCAATGTCACTCTGTCATTGTCCTTGCTGTTGTCTTTCAGTTACCCAGCCGGTACAGACTGCTCCCACTGTCACTCTGTCGCTGTCTTTGCTGTTGTCTCTCAGTTACCCAGCCGGCCCTGACTGCTCCCACTGTCACTCTGTCAGTGTCCTTGCTGTTGTCTCTCAGTTACCCAGCCGGCCCAGACTGCTCCCAATGTCACTCTATCACTGTCCGTGCTGTTGTCTCTCAGTTACCCAGCCGGCACAGACTGCTCCCACCGTCTCTCTGTCAGTGGCCTTGATGTTGTCTCTCAGTTACCTAGCCGGCCCAGACTGCTCCCACTGTCACTCTGTCAGTGTCCTTGCTGTTGTCTCTCAGTTACCCAGCCGGCCCAGACTGCTCCCACTGTCACTCTGTCAGTGTCCTTGCTGTTGTTTCTCAGTTACCCAGCCGGCCCAGACTACTCCCACTGTCACTCTGTCAGTGTCCTTGCTGTTGTCTCTCAGTTACCCAGCCGGCCCAGACTGCTCCCAATGTCACTCTGTCATTGTCCTTGCTGTTGTCTTTCAGTTACCCAGCCGGTACAGACTGCTCCCACTGTCACTCTGTCGCTGTCTTTGCTGTTGTCTCTCAGTTACCCAGCCGGCCCTGACTGCTCCCACTGTCACTCTGTCAGTGTCCTTGCTGTTGTCTCTCAGTTACCCAGCCGGCCCAGACTGCTCCCACTGTCACTCTATCACTGTCCTTGCTGTTGTCTCTCAGTTACCCAGCCGGCACAGACTGCTCCCACCGTCTCTCTGTCAATGGCCTTGATGTTGTCTCTCAGTTACCTAGCCGGCCCAGACTGCTCCCACTGTCACTCTGTCAGTGTCCTTGCTGTTGTCTCTCAGTTACCCAGCCGGCCCAGACTGCTCCCACTGTCACTCTGTCAGTGTCCTTGCTGTTGTTTCTCAGTTACCCAGCCGGCCCAGACTACTCCCACTGTCACTCTGTCAGTGTCCTTGCTGTTGTCTCTCAGTTACCCAGCCGGCACAGACAGCTCCCACTGTCACTCTGTCACTGTCCTTGCTGTTGTCTCTCAGTTTCCCAGCCGGCCCAGACTGCTCCCACTGTCACTCTGTCAGTGTCCTTGCTGTTGTCTCTCAGTTACCCAGCCGGCCCAGACTGCTCCCCCTGTCACTCTGTCAGTGTCCTTGCTGTAGTATCTCAGTTATCCAGCCGGCCCAGACTGCTCCCACTGTCACTCTGTCACTGTCCTTGCTGTTGTCTCTCAGTTACCCAGCCGGCACAGTCTGCTCCCACTGTCACTCTGTAAGTGTCCTTGCTGTTGTCTCTCAGTTACCCAGCCGGCCCAGACTGCTCCCACTGTCACTCTGTCACTGTCCTTGCTGTTGTCTCTCAGTTTCCCAGCCTGCCCAGACTGCTCCCACTGTCACTATGCCAAAGTCCTTGCTGTTGTCTCTCAGTTACCCAGCCGGCCCAGACTGCTCTCACTGTCACTCTGTCACTGTCCTTGCTGTTGTATCTCAGTTACCCAGCCGGCCCAGACTGCTCCCACTTTCACTCTGTCAGTGTCCTTGATGTTGTCTTTCAGTTACCCAGCCGGCCCAGACTGTTCCAACTGTTACTCTGTCAGTGCCCTTGCTGTTGTCTCTCAGTTACCCAGCCGGCCCAGACTGTTCCCACTGTCACTCTGTCAGTGTCCTTGCTGTTGTCTCTCAGTTACCCAGCCGGCACAGACTGCTCTCACTGTCACTCTGTCACTGTCCTTGCTGTTGTCTCTCAATTACCGAGACGGCCCAGACAGCTCTCAATCTCACTCACGCAGTATCCTTGCTGTTGGCTCTCTATTAAACTGTCGGTTCAGAGTGCTCGCACCATTGTCACTCTGTAACTGTGCTTGCTGTTTTCTCTCAGTTAGCCTGCCTACAGACTGCTCCCACTGTCACTCTGTCAGTGTCCTTGCTGTTGTCTCTCAGTTACCCAGCCGGCCCAGACTGCTCCCACTGTCACTCTGTCAGTGTCCTTGCTGTTGTCTCTCAGTTACCCAGCCGGCCCAGACTGCTCCCACTGTCACTCTGTCAGTGTCCTTGCTGTTGTCTCTCAGTTACCCAGCCGGCCCAGACTGCTCCCACTGTCACTCTGTCAGTGTACCTGCTGTTGTCTCTCAGTTACCCAGCCGGCCCAGACTGCTCCCACTGTCACTCTGTCACTTTCCTTGCTGTTGTCACTCAGTTACCCAGCCATCCCAGACTGCTACCACTGTCAGTCTGTCACAATCCTTGCTGTTTTCTCTAATTTAACCAGTCGGCCCAGACTGCTCCCACTGTCACTCTGTCAGTGTCCTTGCTGTTGTCACTCAGTTAGCCAGCCGGCCCAGACTGCTCCCACTGTGACTCTGTCAGTGTCCTTGCTGTTGTGTCTCAGTTCGCCAGCCGGCCCACACTGCTCCCACTGTCACTCTGTCACTGTCCTTGCTGTTGTCTCTCAGTTACCCAGACGGATCAGACTGCTCCCACTGTCACTCTGTCACTGTCCTTGCTGTTGTCTCTCAGTTACCCAGCCGGCCCAGACTGCTCCCACTGTCACTCTGTCAGTGTCCTTGCTGTTGTCTCTCAGTTACCCAGCCGGCCCAGACTGCTCCCACTGCCACTCTGTCTGTGTACCTGCTGTTGTCTCTCAGTTACCCAGCCGGCCCAGACTGCTCCCACTGTCACTCTGTCACTGTCCTTGCTGTTGTCTCTCAGTTACCCAGCCATCCCAGACTGCTCCCACTGTCACTCTGTCAGTGTCCTTGCTGTTTTCTCTAATTTAACCAGTCGGCCCAGACTGCTCCCACTGTCAGTCTGTCACAATCCTTGCTGTTTTCTCTAATTTAACCAGTCGGCCCAGACTGCTCCCACTGTCACTCTGTCAGTGTCCTTGCTGTTGTCACTCAGTTAGCCAGCCGGCCCAGACTGCTCCCACTGTCACTCTGTCAGTGTCCTTGCTGTTGTGCCTCAGTTCGCAAGCCGGCCCACACTGCTCCCACTGTCACTCTGTCAGTGTCCTTGCTGTTGTCTCTCAGTTACCCAGCCGGCCCAGGCTGCTCGCACTGTCACTCTGTCAGTGTCCTTGCTGTTGTATCTCAGTTACCCAGCCGCCGCAGACTGCTCCAACTGTCACTCTGTCTCTGTTTTTGCTGTTGTCTCTCTGTTACCCACACGGCCAATACTGCTCCCACTGTCACTCTGTCAGTGTCCTTGCTGTTGACTCTCAGTTAACCAGCCGGCCCAGACTGCTCCCACTGTCACTCTGTCAGTGTCCTTGCTGTTGTCTTTCAGTTACCCAGCCGGCACAGACTGCTCCCACTGTCACTCTGTCACTGTCCTTGCTGTTGTATCTCAGTTACCCAGCCGGCCCAGACTGCTCCCACTGTCAGTCTGTCAGTGTCCTTGATGTTGTCTCTCAGTTACCCAGCCGGCCCAGACTGCTCCCACTGTCACTCTGTCACTGTCCTTGCTGTTGTATCTCAGTTACCCAGCCGGCCCAGACTGCTCCCACTGTCACTCTGTCAGTGTCCTTGCTGTTGTCTCTCAGTTACGCAGCCGGCCCACACTGCTCCCACTGTCACTCTGTCAGTGTCCTTGCTGTTGTCTCTCAGTTACCCAGCCGGCCCAGACTGCTCCCACTGTCACTCTGTCAGTGTCCTTGCTGTTGTCTCTCAGTTACCCAGCCGGCCCAGACTGCTCCCACTGTCACTCTGTCAGTGTCCTTGCTGTTGTCTCTCAGTTACCCAGCCGGCCCAGACTGCTCCCACTGTCACTCTGTCAGTGTACCTGCTGTTGTCTCTCAGTTACCCAGCCGGCCCAGACTGCTCCCACTGTCACTCTGTCACTTTCCTTGCTGTTGTCACTCAGTTACCCAGCCATCCCAGACTGCTACCACTGTCAGTCTGTCACAATCCTTGCTGTTTTCTCTAATTTAACCAGTCGGCCCAGACTGCTCCCACTGTCACTCTGTCAGTGTCCTTGCTGTTGTCACTCAGTTAGCCAGCCGGCCCAGACTGCTCCCACTGTCACTCTGTCAGTGTCCTTGCTGTTGTGTCTCAGTTCGCCAGCCGGCCCACACTGCTCCCACTGTCACTCTGTCACTGTCCTTGCTGTTGTCTCTCAGTTACCCAGACGGATCAGACTGCTCCCACTGTCACTCTGTCACTGTCCTTGCTGTTGTCTCTCAGTTACCCAGCCATCCCAGACTGCTCCCACTGTCACTCTGTCAGTGTCCTTGCTGTTTTCTCTAATTTAACCAGTCGGCCCAGACTGCTCCCACTGTCAGTCTGTCAGTGTCCTTGCTGTTGTCTCTCAGTTACCCAGCCGGCCCAGACTGCTCCCACTGCCACTCTGTCTGTGTACCTGCTGTTGTCTCTCAGTTACCCAGCCGGCCCAGACTGCTCCCACTGTCACTCTGTCACTGTCCTTGCTGTTGTCTCTCAGTTACCCAGCCATCCCAGACTGCTCCCACTGTCACTCTGTCAGTGTCCTTGCTGTTTTCTCTAATTTAACCAGTCGGCCCAGACTGCTCCCACTGTCAGTCTGTCACAATCCTTGCTGTTTTCTCTAATTTAACCAGTCGGCCCAGACTGCTCCCACTGTCACTCTGTCAGTGTCCTTGCTGTTGTCACTCAGTTAGCCAGCCGGCCCAGACTGCTCCCACTGTCACTCTGTCAGTGTCCTTGCTGTTGTGCCTCAGTTCGCAAGCCGGCCCACACTGCTCCCACTGTACTCTGTCACTGTCCTTGCTGTTGTCTCTCAGTTACCCAGACGGATCAGACTGCTCCCACTGTCACTCTGTCACTGTCCTTGCTGTTGTCTTTCAGTTACCCAGCCGGTACAGACTGCCCCCACCACTGTCAGTCTGTCAGTGTCCTTGCTGTTGTCTCTCAGTTACCCAGCCGGCCCAGACTTCTCCCAATGTCACTCTGTCATTGTCCTTGCTGTTGTCTTTCAGTTACCCAGCCGGTACAGACTGCTCCCACTGTCACTCTGTCGCTGTCTTTGCTGTTGTCTCTCAGTTACCCAGCCGGCCCTGACTGCTCCCACTGTCACTCTGTCAGTGTCCTTGCTGTTGACTCTCAGTTACCCAGCCGGCCCAGACTGCTCCCACTGTCACTCTATCACTGTCCTTGCTGTTGTCTCTCAGTTACCCAGCCGGCACAGACTGCTCCCACCGTCTCTCTGTCAGTGGCCTTGATGTTGTCTCTCAGTTACCTAGCCGGCCCAGACTGCTCCCACTGTCACTCTGTCAGTGTCCTTGCTGTTGTATCTCAGTTACCCAGCCGGCTCAGACTGCTCCCACTGTCACTCTGTCAGTGTCCTTGCTGTTGTTTCTCAGTTACCCAGCCGGCCCAGACTACTCCCACTGTCACTCTGTCAGTGTCCTTGCTGTTGTCTCTCAGTTACCCAGCCGGCCCAGACTGCTCCCAATGTCACTCTGTCATTGTCCTTGCTGTTGTCTTTCAGTTACCCAGCCGGTACAGACTGCTCCCACTGTCACTCTGTCGCTGTCTTTGCTGTTGTCTCTCAGTTACCCAGCCGGCCCTGACTGTTCCCACTGTCACTCTGTCAGTGTCCTTGCTGTTGTCTCTCAGTTACCCAGCCGGCCCAGACTGCTCCCACTGTCACTCTGTCACTTTCCTTGCTGTTGTCACTCAGTTACCCAGCCATCCCAGACTGCTACCACTGTCAGTCTGTCACAATCCTTGCTGTTTTCTCTAATTTAACCAGTCGGCCCAGACTGCTCCCACTGTCACTCTGTCAGTGTCCTTGCTGTTGTCACTCAGTTAGCCAGCCGGCCCAGACTGCTCCCACTGTCACTCTGTCAGTGTCCTTGCTGTTGTGTCTCAGTTCGCCAGCCGGCCCACACTGCTCCCACTGTCACTCTGTCACTGTCCTTGCTGTTGTCTCTCAGTTACCCAGACGGATCAGACTGCTCCCACTGTCACTCTGTCACTGTCCTTGCTGTTGTCTCTCAGTTACCCAGCCGGCCCAGACTGCTCCCACTGTCACTCTGTCAGTGTCCTTGCTGTTGTCTCTCAGTTACCCAGCCGGCCCAGACTGCTCCCACTGCCACTCTGTCTGTGTACCTGCTGTTGTCTCTCAGTTACCCAGCCGGCCCAGACTGCTCCCACTGTCACTCTGTCACTGTCCTTGCTGTTGTCTCTCAGTTACCCAGCCATCCCAGACTGCTCCCACTGTCACTCTGTCAGTGTCCTTGCTGTTTTCTCTAATTTAACCAGTCGGCCCAGACTGCTCCCACTGTCAGTCTGTCACAATCCTTGCTGTTTTCTCTAATTTAACCAGTCGGCCCAGACTGCTCCCACTGTCACTCTGTCAGTGTCCTTGCTGTTGTCACTCAGTTAGCCAGCCGGCCCAGACTGCTCCCACTGTCACTCTGTCAGTGTCCTTGCTGTTGTGCCTCAGTTCGCAAGCCGGCCCACACTGCTCCCACTGTACTCTGTCACTGTCCTTGCTGTTGTCTCTCAGTTACCCAGACGGATCAGACTGCTCCCACTGTCACTCTGTCACTGTCCTTGCTGTTGTCTCTCAGTTACCCAGCCGGCCCAGACTGCTCCCACTGTCACTCTGTCAGTGTCCTTGCTGTTGTCTCTCAGTTACCCAGCCGGCCCAGATTGCCCCCACTGTCACTCTGTCAGTGCCCTTGCTGTTGTATCTCAGTTACCCAGCCGGCCCAGACTGCTCCCACTGTCACTCTGTCACTGTCCTTGCTGTTGTCTCTCAGTTACCCAGCTGGCCCAGACTGCTCCCACTGTCACTCTGTCAGTGTCTTTTCTGTTGTCTCTCAGTTACCCAGCCGGCCCAGACTGCTCCCACTGTCACTCTGTCAGTGTCCTTGCTGTTGTCTCTCTGTTACCCAGCCGGCCCAGACTGCTCCCACCACTGTCACTCTGTCACTGTCCATGCTGTTGTCTCTCAGTTACCCAGCCGGCCCAGACTGCTCTCACTGTCACTCTGTCAGCGTCCTTGCTGTTGTATCTCAGTTACCCAGCCGGCCCAGACTGCTCCCACTGTCACTCTGTCACTGTCCTTGCTGTTGTCTCTCAGTTACCCAGCCGGCCCAGACTGCTCTCACTGTCACTCTGTCAGCGTCCTTGCTGTTGTCTCTCAGTTACCCAACCGGCCCAAACTGCTCCCAATGTCACTCTGTCAGTGTCCTCGCTGTTGTCTCTCAGTTACCCAGCCGGCCCAGACTGTTCTCACTGTCACTCTGTCACTGTCCTTGCTGTTGTCTCTCAGTTACCAGCCGGCCCAGACTGCTCCCACTGTCACTCTGTCACTGTCCTTGCTGTTGTCTCTCAGTTACCCAGCCAGCCCAGACTACTCCCACTGTCACTCTGTCACTGTCCTTGCTGTTGTCTCTCAGTTACCCAGCCGGCCCAGACTGCTCCCACTGTCACTCTGTCACTGTCCTTGCTGTTGTCTCTCAGTTAGCCAGCCGGCCCAGACTGCTCCCACTGTCACTCTGTCACTGTCCTTGCTGTTGTCTCTCAGTTAGCCAGCCGGCCCAGACTGCTCCCACTGTCAGTCTGTCAGTGTCCTTGCTGTTGTCCCTCAGTTACCCAGCCGGCCCAGACTGCTCCCACTGTCAATCTGTCACTCTCCTTGCTGTTGTGTCTCAGTTACCCAGCCGGCCCAGACTGCTCCCGCTGTCAATCTGTCACTGTCCTTGCTGTTTTGTCTCAGTTACCCAGCCGGTCCAGACTTCTCTCACCACTTTCACTCTGTCAGTGTCCCCCGCTGTTGTCTCTCAGTTGGCCTGCCTGTCCTGACTGCTCCCACTGTCACTCTGTCAGTGCCATTGCTATTTTCTCTCAGGTAAACAGCCGGCGCAGACTGCTCCCACTGTCACTCTGTCAGTGTCCTTGCTGGTGTCTGTCAGTTATCCAGCCGGTCCAGACTTCTCCCAGTGTCACTCTGTCAGTGTCCTTGCTGTTTTCTCTCAGTTACCCAGCCGGCCCAGACTGCTCCCACTGTCACTCTGTCAGTGTCCTTGCTGTTGTCTCTCAGTTACCCAGCCGGCCCAGACTGCTCCCACTGTCACTCTGTCACTGTCCTTGCTGTTGTCTCTCAGTTACCCAGTGGGTCCAGACTGCTCCAACTGTCACTCTGTCAGTGTCCTTGCTGTTGTCTCTCAGTTACCCAGCCGGCCCAGACTGCTCCCACTGTCACTCTGTCAGTGTCCTTGCTGTTGTCTCTCAGTAACCCAGCCGGCCCAGACTGCTCCCACTGTCACTCTGTCAGGGTCCTTGCTGTTTTCTCTCAGTTTGATAGCCTACAGACTACTCCCACCACTGTCACTCTGTCATTGTTCTTGCTATTGTTCCTCAGTTACCCAGCCGGCCCAGACTGCTCCCACTGTCACGCTGTCACTGTCCTTGCTGTTGTCTCTCAGTTACCCAGCCGGTCCAGACTGATCTCTCACTGTCACTCTGTCAGTGTCCTTGCTGTTGTCTCTCAGTTACCCAGCCGGCCCAAACTGCTCCCACTGTCACTCTGACAGTGTCCTTGCTGTTGTCTCTCAGTTACCCAGCCGTCCCAGACTGCTCCCACTGTCAATCTGTCAGTGTCCTTGCTGTTGTCTCTCAGTTACCCAGCCGGCCCAGACTACTCCCACTGTCACTCTGTCACTGTCCTTGCTGTTTTGTCTCAGTTACCCAGCCGGTCCAGACTTCTCTCACCACTTTCACTCTGTCAGTGTCCCCCGCTGTTGTCTCTCAGTTGGCCTGCCTGTCCTGACTGCTCCCACTGTCACTCTGTCAGTGCCCTTGCTATTTTCTCTCAGGTAAACAGCCGGCGCAGACTGCTCCCACTGTCACTCTGTCAGTGTCCTTGCTGTTGTCTCTTAGTTACCCTGCCGGCCCAGACTGCTCTCACCTCTGTCACTCTGTCAGTGTCCTTGCTGTTCTCTACCAGTAACCCAGGCGGCGCAGACTGCTCCCACTGTCACTCTGTCATTGTACCTGCTGCTCTTTCCCAGTTACCCAGAGGGCCCAGACTGCTCTCACTGTCACTCTGCCAGTGTCCTTGCTGTTGTCCCTCAGTTACCCAGAGGGCCCAGACTGCTCCCACTGTCACTCTGTCAGTGTCCTTGCTGTTGTCTCTCAGTTACCCAGCCGGCCCAGACTGCTCCCACCACTGTCACTATTTCACTGTCCATGCTGTTGTCTCTCAGTTTCCCAGCATGCCCAGACTGCTCCCACTGTCACTCTGTCAGTGTCATTGCTGTTGTCTGTCAGTTACCCAGCCGGCCCAGACTGCTCCCACCACTGTCACTCTGTCAGTGTCCTTGCTGTTGTCTCTCAGTTACCCAGCCGGCCCAGACTGCTCCCACTGTCACTCTGTCAGTGTCCTTGCTGTTGTCTCTCAGTTACCCAGCCGGCCCAGACTGCTCCCACTGTCACTCTGTCAGTGTCCTTGCTGTTGTCTCTCAGTTACCCAGCCGGCCCAGACTGCTCCCACTGTCACTCTGTCAGTGTCCTTGCTGTTGTATCTCCGTTATCCAGCCTGCCCAGACTGCTCCCACTGTCACTCTGTCAGTGTCCTTGCTGTTGTCTCTCAGTTACCCAGCCGGCCCAGACTGCTCCCACTGTCACTCTGTCAGTGTCCTTGCTGGTGTCTCTCAGTGACCCAGCCGGTCGAGACTGCTCCCACTGTCACTCTGTCAGTGTCCTTGCTGTTGTCTCTCAGTTACCCAGCCGGCCCAGACTACTCCCACTGTCACTCTGTCAGTGTCCTTGCTGTTGTCTCTCAGTTACCCAGCCGGCCCAGACTGCTCCCACTGTCACTCTGTCACTGTCCTTGCTGTTGTCTCTCAGTTTCCCAGCCGGCCCAGACTGCTCCCACTGTCACTCTGTCAGTGTCCTTGCTGTTGTCTCTCAGTTACCCAGCCGGCCCAGACTGCTCCCCCTGTCACTCTGTCAGTGTCCTTGCTGTAGTATCTCAGTTAACCAGCCGGCCCAGACTGCTCCCACTGTCACTCTGTCACTGTCCTTGCTGTTGTCTCTCAGTTACCCAGCCGGCACAATCTGCTCCCACTGTCACTCTGTCACTGTCCTTGCTGTTGTCTCTCAGTTACCCAGCCGGCCCAGACTGCTCCCACTGTCAATCTGTCACTGTCCTTGTTGTTGTCTCTCAGTTTCCCAGCCTGCCCAGACTGCTCCCACTGTCACTCTGCCAAAGTCCTTGCTGTTGTCTCTCAGTTACCCAGCCGGCCCAGACTGCTCTCACTGTCACTCTGTCAGTGCCCTTGCTGTTGTCTCTCAGTTACCCAGCCGGCCCAGACTGCTCTGACTGTCACTCTGTCACTGTCCTTGCTGTTGTCTCTCAATTACCGAGACGGCCCAGACAGCTCTCAATCTCACTCACGCAGTATCCTTGCTGTTGGCTCTCTATTAAACTGTCGGTTCAGAGTGCTCCCACCATTGTCACTCTGTAACTGTGCTTGCTGTTTTCTCTCAGTTAGCCTGCCTACAGACTGCTCCCACCAATGTCACTCTGTCAGTGTCCTTGCTGTTGTCTCTCAGTTACCCAGCCGGCCCAGACTGCTCCCACTGTCACTCTGTCAGTGTCCTTGCTGTTGTCTCTCAGTTACCCAGCCGGCCCAGACTGCTCCCACTGTCACTCTGTCAGTGTACCTGCTGTTGTCTCTCAGTTACCCAGCCGGCCCAGACTGCTCCCACTGTCACTATGTCACTGTCCTTGCTGTTGTCTCTCAGTTACCCAGCCATCCCAGACTGCTCCCACTGTCAGTCTGTCACAATCCTTGCTGTTTTCTCTAATTTAACCAGTCGGCCCAGACTGCTCCCACTGTCACTCTGTCAGTGTCCTTGCTGTTGTCACTCAGTTAGCCAGCCGGCCCAGACTGCTCCCACTGTCACTCTGTCAGTGTCCTTGCTGTTGTGCCTCAGTTCGCCAGCCGGCCCACACTGCTCCCACTGTCACTCTGTCACTGTCCTTGCTGTTGTCTCTCAGTTACCCAGACGATCAGACTGCTCCCACTGTCACTCTGTCACTGTCCTTGCTGTTGTCTCTCAGTTACCCAGCCGGCCCAGACTGCTCCCACTGTCACTCTGTCAGTGTCCTTGCTGTTGTCTCTCAGTTACCCAGCCGGCCCAGATTGCCCCCACTGTCACTCTGTCAGTGCCCTTGCTGTTGTATCTCAGTTACCCAGCCGGCCCAGACTGCTCCCACTGTCACTCTGTCAGTGTCTTTGCTGTTGTCTCTCAGTTACCCAGCCGGCCCAGACTGCTCCCACTGTCACTCTGTCAGTGTCCTTGCTGTTGTCTCTCTGTTACCCAGCCGTCCCAGACTGCTCCCACCACTGTCACTCTGTCACTGTCCATGCTGTTGTCTCTCAGTTACCCAGCCGGCCCAGACTGCTCTCACTGTCACTCTGTCAGCGTCCTTGCTGTTGTATCTCAGTTACCCAGCCGGCCCAGACTGCTCCCACTGTCACTCTGCCACTGTCCTGGCTGTTGTCTCTCAGTTACCCAGCCGGCCCAGACTGCTCTCACTGTCACTCTGTCAGCGTCCTTGCTGTTGTCTCTCAGTTACCCAACCGGCCCAAACTGCTCCCAATGTCACTCTGTCAGTGTCCTCGCTGTTGTCTCTCAGTTACCCAGCCGGCCCAGACTGCTCTCACTGTCACTCTGTCACTGTCCTTGCTGTTGTCTCTCAGTTACCAGCCGGCCCAGACTGCTCCCACTGTCAATCTGTCACTGTCCTTGCTGTTGTGTCTCAGTTACCAGCCGGCCCAGACTGCTCCCACTGTCACTCTGTTACTGTCCTTCGCTGTTGTCTCTCAGTTACCAGCCGGCCCAGACTGCTCCCACTGTCACTCTGTCACTGTCCTTGCTGTTGTCTCTCAGTTACCCAGCCAGCCCAGACTACTCCCACTGTCACTCTGTCACTGTCCTTGCTGTTGTCTCTCAGTTACCCAGCCGGCCCAGACTGCTCACACTGTCACTCTGTCACTGTCCTTGCTGTTGTCTCTCAGTTAGCCAGCCGGCCCAGACTGCTCCCACTGTCAGTCTGTCAGTGTCCTTGCTGTTGTCCCTCAGTTACCCAGCCGGCCCAGACTGCTCCCACTGTCAATCTGTCACTGTCCTTGCTGTTGTGTCTCAGTTACCCAGCCGGCCCAGACTGCTCCCACTGTCAATCTGTCACTGTCCTTGCTGTTTTGTCTCAGTTACCCAGCCGGTCCAGACTTCTCTCACCACTTTCACTCTGTCAGTGTCCCCCGCTGTTGTCTCTCAGTTGGCCTGCCTGTCCTGACTGCTCCCACTGTCACTCTGTCAGTGCCATTGCTATTTTCTCTCAGGTAAACAGCCGGCGCAGACTGCTCCCACTGTCACTCTGTCAGTGTCCTTGCTGTTGTGCCTCAGTTCGCCAGCCGGCCCACACTGCTCCCACTGTCACTCTGTCACTGTCCTTGCAGTTGTCTGTCAGTTACCCAGACGGATCAGACTGCTCCCACTGTCACTCTGTCACTGTCCTTGCTGTTGTCTCTCAGTTACCCAGCCGGCCCAGACTGCTCCCACTGTAACTCTGTCAGTGTCGTTGCTGTTGTCTCTCTGTTACCCAGCCGGCCCAGACTGCTCCCACAACTGTCACTCTGTTACTGTCCATGCTGTTGTCTCTCAGTTACCCAGCCGGCCCAGACTGCTCCCACTGTCACTCTGTCACTGTCCTTGCTGTTGTCTCTCAGTTACCCAGCCGGCCCAGACTGCTCTCACTGTCACTCTGTCAGCGTCCTTGCTGTTGTCTCTCAGTTACCCAACCGGCCCAAACTGCTCCCAATTTCACTCTGTCAGTGTCCTCGCTGTTGTCTCTCAGTTACCCAGCCGGCCCAGACTGCTCTTACTGTCACTCTGTCACTGTCCTTGCTGTTGTCTCTCAGTTACCAGCCGGCCCAGACTTCTCCCACTGTCACTCTGTCACTGTCCTTGCTGTTGTCTCTCAGTTACCCAGCCGCCCCAGACTGCTCCCACTGTCAATCTGTCACTGTCCTTGCTGTTGTGTCTCAGTTACCAGCCGGCCCAGACTGCTCCCACTGTCACTCTGTCACTGACCTTCGCTGTTGTCTCTCAGTTACCAGCCGGCCCAGACTGCTCCCACTGTCACTCTGTCACTGTCCTTGCTGTTGTCTCTCAGTTACCCAGCCGGTCCAGACTACTCCCACTGTCACTCTGTCACTGTCCTTGCTGTTGTCTCTCAGTTACCCAGCCGGCCCAGACTGCTCACACTGTCACTCTGTCACTGTCCTTGCTGTTGTCTCTCAGTTAGCCAGCCGGCCCAGACTGCTCCCACTGTCAGTCTGTCAGTGTCCTTGCTGTTGTGTCTCAGTTACCCAGCCGGCCCAGACTGCTCCCACTGTCAATCTGTCACTGTCCTTGCTGTTGTGTCTCAGTTACCCAGCCGGCCCAAACTGCTCCCACTGTCAATCTGTCACTGTCCTTGCTGTTTTGTCTCAGTTACCCAGCCGGTCCAGACTTCTCTCACCACTTTCACTCTGTCAGTGTCCCCCGCTGTTGTCTCTCAGTTGGCCTGCCTGTCCTGACTGCTCCCACTGTCACTCTGTCAGTGCCATTGCTATTTTTTCTCAGGTAAACAGCCGGCGCAGACTGCTCCCACTGTCACTCTGTCAGTGTCCTTGCTGGTGTCTGTCAGTTATCCAGCCGGTCCAGACTTCTCCCAGTGTCACTCTGTCAGTGTCCTTGCTGTTTTCTCTCAGTTACCCAGCCGGCCCAGACTGCTCCCACTGTCACTCTGTCAGTGTCCTTGCTGTTGTCTCTCAGTTACCCAGCCGGCCCAGACTGCTCCCACTGTCACTCTGTCACTGTCCTTGCTGTTGTCTATCAGTTACCCAGCCGGCCCAGACTGCTCCCACTGTCACTCTGTCACTGTCCTTGCTGTTGTCTCTCAGTTACCAGTGGGTCCAGACTGCTCCAACTGTCACTCTGTCACTGTCCTTGCTGTTGTCTCTCAGTTACCCAGCCGGCCCAGACTGCTCCCACTGTCACTCTGTCAGTGTCCTTGCTGTTGTCTCTCAGTAACCCAGCCGGCCCAGACTGCTCCCATTGTCACTCTGTCAGGGTCCTTGCTGTTTTCTCTCAGTTTGATAGCCTACAGATAACTCCCACCACTGTCACTCTGTCATTGTTCTTGCTATTGTTCCTCAGTTACCCAGCCGGCCCAGACTGCTCCCACTGTCACGCTGTCATTGTCCTTGCTGTTGTCTCTCAGTTACCCAGCCGGCCCAGACTGATCTCTCACTGTCACTCTGTCAGTGTCCTTGCTGTTGTCTCTCAGTTACCCAGCCGGCCCAAACTGCTCCCACTGTCACTCTCTCAGTGTCCTTGCTGTTGTCTCTCAGTTACCCAGCCGTCCCAGACTGCTCCCACTGTCAATCTGTCAGTGTCCTTGCTGTTGTCTCTCAGTTACCCAGCCGGCCCAGACTACTCCCACTGTCACTCTGTCACAGTCCTTGCTGTTTTGTCTCAGTTACCCAGCCGGTCCAGACTTCACTCACCACTTTCACTCTGTCAGTGTCCCCCGCTGTTGTCTCTCAGTTGGCCTGCCTGTCCTGACTGCTCCCACTGTCACTCTGTCAGTGCCCTTGCTATTTTCTCTCAGGTAAACAGCCGGCGCAGACTGCTCCCACTGTCACTCTGTCAGTGTCCTTGCTGTTGTCTCTCAGTTACACATCCGGTCCAGACTGCTCCCACTGTCACTCTGTCAGTGTCCTTGCTGTTGTCTGTCAGTTATCCAGCCGGTCCAGACTTCTCCCATTGTCACTCTGTCAGTGTCCTTGCTGTTTTCTCTCAGTTACCCTGCCGGCCCAGACTGCTCCCACTGTCACTCTGTCAGTGTCCTTGCTGTTGTCTCTCAGTTACCCAGCCGGCCCAGACTGCTCCCACTGTCACTCTGTCAGTGTCATTGCTGTTGTCTCTCAGTTACCCAGCCGGCCCAGACTGCTCCCACTGTCACTCTGTCAGTGTCCTTGCTGTTGTCTCTCTATTAACCGGCCGGCTCACACTGCTCCCACTGTCACTCTGTCAGTGTCCTTGCTGTTGTCTCTCAGTTACCCAGTGGGTCCAGACTGCTCCAACTGTCACTCTGTCAGTGTCCTTGCTGTTGTCTCTCAGTAACCCAACAGGCCCAGACTGGTCCCACTGTCACTCTGTCAATGTCCTTGCTGTTGTCTCTCAGTTAACCAGCCGGCCCAGACTGCTCCCACTGTCACTCTGCCAGTGTCCTTGCTGTTGTCTCTCAGTTACCCAGCCGGCCCAGACTGCTCCCACTGTCACTGTCAGTTTCCTTGCTGTTGTCTCTCAGTTAACCAGCCGGCCCAGACTGCTCCCACTGTCACTCTGCCAGTGTCCTTGCTGTTGTCTCTCAGTTACCCAGCCGGCCCAGACTGCTCCCAATGTCACTCTGTCAGTGTCGTTGCTGTTGTCTCTCAGTTACCCAGCCGGCCCAGACTGCTCCCACTGTCACTCTGTCAAGGTCCTTGCTGTTGTCTCTCAGTTACCCAACCGGCCCAGACTGCTCCCACTGTCACTCTGTCAGTGTCCTTGCTGTTGTCTCTCAGTTACCCATCCGACTCAGACTGCTCCCACTGTCACTCCGTCAGTGTCCTTGCTGTTGTCTCTCAGTTACCCAGCCGGCCCTGACTGCTCCATCTGTCACTCTGTCAGTGTCCTTGCTGTTGTCTCTCAGTTACCCAGCCAGCCCAGACTGCTCCCACAGTCACTCTGTCACTGCCCTTGCTGTTGTCTCTCAGTTACCCAGCCGGCCCAGACTGCTCCCACTGTCAATCTGTCAGTGTCCTTGCTGTTGTCTCTCAGTTACCCAGCCGGCCGAGACTGCTCCCACTGTCACTCTGTCAGTGTCCTTGCTGTTGTCTCTCAGTTACCCAGCCGGCCCAGACTGCTCCCACTGTCACTCTGTCAGTGCCCTTGCTGTTGTCTCTCAGTTACCCAGCCGGCCCAGACTGCTCCCACTGTCACTCTGTCAGTGTCCTTGCTGTTGTCTCTCAGTTACCCAGCCAGCCCAGACTGCTCCCACTGTCACTCTGTCAGTGTCCTTGCTGTTGTCTCTCAGTTACCCAGCTGGCCCAGACTGCTCCCACTGTCACTCTGTCAGTGTCCTTGCTGTTGTCCCTCAGTTACCCAGCCGGCCCAGACTGCTCCCACTGTCACTCTGTCAGTGTCCTTGCTGTTGTCTCTCAGTTACGCAGCCGGCCCAGACTGCTCCCACTGTCACTCTGTCTCTGTCCTTGCTATTGTCTCTCAGTTCGCCAGCCGGCCCAGACTCCTCTCTCCACTGTCACTCTCTCAGTGTCCCTGCTGTTGTCTCTTATTTAACCAGCCGGCCCAGACTGCTCCCACTGTCACTCTGTCAGTGTCCTTGCTGTTGTCTCTCTATTAACCGGCCGGCTCACACTGCTCCCACTGTCACTCTGTCAGTGTCCTTGCTGTTGTCTCTCAGTTACCCAGTGGGTCCAGACTGCTCCAACTGTCACTCTGTCAGTGTCCTTGCTGTTGTCTCTCAGTAACCCAACCGGCCCAGACTGGTCCCACTGTCACTCTGTCAATGTCCTTGCTGTTGTCTCTCAGTTAACCAGCCGGCCCAGACTGCTCCCACTGTCACTCTGCCAGTGTCCTTGCTGTTGTCTCTCAGTTACCCAGCCGGCCCAGACTGCTCCCACTGTCACTGTCAGTGTCCTTGCTGTTGTCTCTCAGTTAACCAGCCGGCCCAGACTGCTCCCACTGTCACTCTGCCAGTGTCCTTGCTGTTGTCTCTCAGTTACCCAGCCGGCCCAGACTGCTCCCAATGTCACTCTGTCAGTGTCGTTGCTGTTGTCTCTCAGTTACCCAGCCGGCCCAGACTGCTCCCACTGTCACTCTGTCAAGGTCCTTGCTGTTGTCTCTCAGTTACCCAACCGGCCCAGACTGCTCCCACTGTCACTCTGTCAGTGTCCTTGCTGTTGTCTCTCAGTTACCCATCCGACTCAGACTGCTCCCACTGTCACTCCGTCAGTGTCCTTGCTGTTGTCTCTCAGTTACCCAGCCGGCCCTGACTGCTCCATCTGTCACTCTGTCAGTGTCCTTGCTGTTGTCTCTCAGTTACCCAGCCAGCCCAGACTGCTCCCACAGTCACTCTGTCACTGCCCTTGCTGTTGTCTCTCAGTTACCCAGCCGGCCCAGACTGCTCCCACTGTCAATCTGTCAGTGTCCTTGCTGTTGTCTCTCAGTTACCCAGCCGGCCGAGACTGCTCCCACTGTCACTCTGTCAGTGTCCTTGCTGTTGTCTCACAGTTACCCTGCCGGCCCAGACTGCTCCCACTGTCACTCTGTCAGTGCCCTTGCTGTTGTCTCTCAGTTACCCAGCCGGCCCAGACTGCTCCCACTGTCACTCTGTCAGTGTCCTTGCTGTTGTCTCTCAGTTACCCAGCCAGCCCAGACTGCTCCCACTGTCACTCTGTCAGTGTCCTTGCTGTTGTCTCTCAGTTACCCAGCTGGCCCAGACTGCTCCCACTGTCACTCTGTCAGTGTCCTTGCTGTTGTCTCTCAGTTACCCAGCCGGCCCAGACTGCTCCCACTGTCACTCTGTCAGTGTCATTGCTGTTGTCTCTCAGTTACCCAGCCGGCCCAGACTGCTCCCACTGTCACTCTGTCAGTGTCCTTGCTGTTGTCTCTCTATTAACCGGCCGGCTCACACTGCTCCCACTGTCACTCTGTCAGTGTCCTTGCTGTTGTCTCTCAGTTACCCAGTGGGTCCAGACTGCTCCAACTGTCACTCTGTCAGTGTCCTTGCTGTTGTCTCTCAGTAACCCAACAGGCCCAGACTGGTCCCACTGTCACTCTGTCAATGTCCTTGCTGTTGTCTCTCAGTTAACCAGCCGGCCCAGACTGCTCCCACTGTCACTCTGCCAGTGTCCTTGCTGTTGTCTCTCAGTTACCCAGCCGGCCCAGACTGCTCCCACTGTCACTGTCAGTTTCCTTGCTGTTGTCTCTCAGTTAACCAGCCGGCCCAGACTGCTCCCACTGTCACTCTGCCAGTGTCCTTGCTGTTGTCTCTCAGTTACCCAGCCGGCCCAGACTGCTCCCAATGTCACTCTGTCAGTGTCGTTGCTGTTGTCTCTCAGTTACCCAGCCGGCCCAGACTGCTCCCACTGTCACTCTGTCAAGGTCCTTGCTGTTGTCTCTCAGTTACCCAACCGGCCCAGACTGCTCCCACTGTCACTCTGTCAGTGTCCTTGCTGTTGTCACTCAGTTACCCATCCGACTCAGACTGCTCCCACTGTCACTCCGTCAGTGTCCTTGCTGTTGTCTCTCAGTTACCCAGCCGGCCCTGACTGCTCCATCTGTCACTCTGTCAGTGTCCTTGCTGTTGTCTCTCAGTTACCCAGCCAGCCCAGACTGCTCCCACAGTCACTCTGTCACTGCCCTTGCTGTTGTCTCTCAGTTACCCAGCCGGCCCAGACTGCTCCCACTGTCAATCTGTCAGTGTCCTTGCTGTTGTCTCTCAGTTACCCAGCCGGCCGAGACTGCTCCCACTGTCACTCTGTCAGTGTCCTTGCTGTTGTCTCTCAGTTACCCAGCCGGCCCAGACTGCTCCCACTGTCACTCTGTCAGTGCCCTTGCTGTTGTCTCTCAGTTACCCAGCCGGCCCAGACTGCTCCCACTGTCACTCTCTCAGTGTCCTTGCTGTTGTCTCTCAGTTACCCAGCCAGCCCAGACTGCTCCCACTGTCACTCTGTCAGTGTCCTTGCTGTTGTCTCTCAGTTACCCAGCTGGCCCAGACTGCTCCCACTGTCACTCTGTCAGTGTCCTTGCTGTTGTCCCTCAGTTACCCAGCCGGCCCAGACTGCTCCCACTGTCACTCTGTCAGTGTCCTTGCTGTTGTCTCTCAGTTACGCAGCCGGCCCAGACTGCTCCCACTGTCACTCTGTCTCTGTCCTTGCTATTGTCTCTCAGTTCGCCAGCCGGCCCAGACTCCTCTCTCCACTGTCACTCTCTCAGTGTCCCTGCTGTTGTCTCTTATTTAACCAGCCGGCCCAGACTGCTCCCACTGTCACTCTGTCAGTGTCCTTGCTGTTGTCTCTCTATTAACCGGCCGGCTCACACTGCTCCCACTGTCACTCTGTCAGTGTCCTTGCTGTTGTCTCTCAGTTACCCAGTGGGTCCAGACTGCTCCAACTGTCACTCTGTCAGTGTCCTTGCTGTTGTCTCTCAGTAACCCAACCGGCCCAGACTGGTCCCACTGTCACTCTGTCAATGTCCTTGCTGTTGTCTCTCAGTTAACCAGCCGGCCCAGACTGCTCCCACTGTCACTCTGCCAGTGTCCTTGCTGTTGTCTCTCAGTTACCCAGCCGGCCCAGACTGCTCCCACTGTCACTGTCAGTGTCCTTGCTGTTGTCTCTCAGTTAACCAGCCGGCCCAGACTGCTCCCACTGTCACTCTGCCAGTGTCCTTGCTGTTGTCTCTCAGTTACCCAGCCGGCCCAGACTGCTCCCAATGTCACTCTGTCAGTGTCGTTGCTGTTGTCTCTCAGTTACCCAGCCGGCCCAGACTGCTCCCACTGTCACTCTGTCAAGGTCCTTGCTGTTGTCTCTCAGTTACCCAACCGGCCCAGACTGCTCCCACTGTCACTCTGTCAGTGTCCTTGCTGTTGTCTCTCAGTTACCCATCCGACTCAGACTGCTCCCACTGTCACTCCGTCAGTGTCCTTGCTGTTGTCTCTCAGTTACCCAGCCGGCCCTGACTGCTCCATCTGTCACTCTGTCAGTGTCCTTGCTGTTGTCTCTCAGTTACCCAGCCAGCCCAGACTGCTCCCACAGTCACTCTGTCACTGCCCTTGCTGTTGTCTCTCAGTTACCCAGCCGGCCCAGACTGCTCCCACTGTCAATCTGTCAGTGTCCTTGCTGTTGTCTCTCAGTTACCCAGCCGGCCGAGACTGCTCCCACTGTCACTCTGTCAGTGTCCTTGCTGTTGTCTCACAGTTACCCAGCCGGCCCAGACTGCTCCCACTGTCACTCTGTCAGTGCCCTTGCTGTTGTCTCTCAGTTACCCAGCCGGCCCAGACTGCTCCCACTGTCACTCTGTCAGTGTCCTTGCTGTTGTCTCTCAGTTACCCAGCCAGCCCAGACTGCTCCCACTGTCACTCTGTCAGTGTCCTTGCTGTTGTCTCTCAGTTACCCAGCTGGCCCAGACTGCTCCCACTGTCACTCTGTCAGTGTCCTTGCTGTTGTCCCTCAGTTACCCAGCCGGCCCAGACTGCTCCCACTGTCACTCTGTCAGTGTCCTTGCTGTTGTCTCTCAGTTACGCAGCCGGCCCAGACTGCTCCCACTGTCACTCTGTCTCTGTCCTTGCTGTTGTCTCTCAGTTCGCCAGCCGGCCCAGACTCCTCTCTCCACTGTCACTCTCTCAGTGTCCCTGCTGTTGTCTCTTATTTAACCAGCCGGCCCAGACTGCTGCCAGTGTCACTCTGTCGCAGACTTTTCTGTTGTCTCTCAGTTACCCATCCAGCCGAGACTTCACTCTCCACTGTCATTCAATCAGTGTCGTTGCTGTTCTCTCGAATTTAAACAGACGGCTCAGGCTGCTCCCACCACTCTCACTCCGTCAGTGTCTTTGCTGGTGTCTCTTAGTTACCGCGAAGGCCCATAGTGCTCCCACTTTCACTCTGTCAGTGTCCCTGGTGTTGTCTCTCAGTTACCCAGTGGGTCCAGACTGCTCCCAGTGTCACTCTCTCGCAGACTTTCCTGTTTTCTCTCTGTTACCCATCCAGCCCAGACTGCTCTCTCCACTGTCACTCAATCAGTGTCTTTGCTGTACTCTCGAATTTCAACAGCCGGCGCAGACTGCACCCATCATGTCAGTCTGTCAGTGTCCTTGCTGTTATCTCTCAGTTACCCAGTGGCCAAAACTGCTCCCTCCACTGCCACTCTGTCACTTTCTTTGCTGTTGTCTCTAATTAATCCAACCGGCCCAGACTGCTCCCACCACTGCCACTCTGTCACTGTCCTTGCTGTTGTCTCTCAGTTACCCAGACCGCCCAGACTGCTCCCACTGTCACTCTGTCACTGTCCTTGCTGTTGTCTCTCAGTTACCGAGACGGCCCAGACTGCTCGCACTGTCACTGACCTTGCTGTTGTCCCTCGATACCCAGGCGGTCCAGACTGCTCTCCCCACTTTTACTCTGTCAGTTTCCCTCGCTGTTGTCTCTCAGTTGCCCTATCGGTCCAGACTGCTCCCACTCTCACTCTGTCATTTCCTTGCTGTTGTCTCCCAGTACGCCAGCCGGCCCAGACTGCTCCCATTGTCACTCTGGTACTATCCTTGCTGCTGTCTCTCTGTTACCCTGCCTGCCCAGAATTTTCTCTCCACTGTCACTCTATCAGTTTCCTTGCTGTTCTCTCTAATTTAACCAGCCTGCCCAGACTGCTCCACCACTCTCAATCCGTCAGTGTCCTTGCTGTTGTCTGTCAGTTAACACGTCGGCCCATAGTGCTTCTACTGTCACTCTGTCAGCGTTGCGCAAGTCAAAGAGACACATCCTGAGTTAGTAAGACACATCCAGACTGGGAATTTGAAACTTGGTAATTTGGTGCAGTGAGGTAACCAGAAAAGGTAAGTGATAAATCTAATTCTGTTGTTTTTCAGTTAAAGTGCAGCGTAGATTAGTGTCTGATTGGCTGAAGCTGCACCCACCCTAATTGCTGAGAGGCGGTTATCTGGCAGTCACCTGAGCCTGTTTAGGGGCACAAAGGTACACATTGTATTCTTCTCTTTGAAGTTTAATTGGTGTAGTCATCCTGAAGTCTGTATAAAAGGCAGACAGAAAGCGCACTCAGTAAGCGTTGCGCAGGTGAAAGAGACACAGCCTGAGTAAGACACATCCAGAGTTGGAATTTGAAACTTGGTAATTTTGTGCAGTGAGGTAATTCGGTGCAGAGTGGGGGAAGGTGCTTTTTCCCTACTGTTTTGTTCTCTCTCTTTCTTCTGGCCTGTAACTTTTAATCTGCAGGGAGAGAACCAGTAAGCATCTAAGACCCTCAGAAGATAAGTAAGTGATTTTTACTCATTTTTACTTTTATTACCTATTCAAATTGTGTGTGTGTGTGTGTGTGTGGCGGGGGGGGGCGGGGGTGGGGGGTGGGGAACTGAAGTGACATCACAGGAAAGCTGTGGCCTGAGTGCCTGGTTGGAAAGCATTGGTAACTAATTAAACATAATTACTTAATTATAATTTAGAGGGGTATCTAAGCCAGAGATCGGAGAGTACTATATTTAGCTTTCACATTTATAGTAGAAATCTAGTGCTAGGAAACATATAGTTATCAGTAACTTTTTTATTTTACATTTTAACTTTTAACTTTAATTTACTAATTAATTGACGCAATGTCAGTTAGAGGGGTGCAGTGCTCTGACTGTGAGATGTGGCAGGTCCAGGAGGCTTGCAGCGTCCCGGATGGCTTCATCTGCAGAAAGAGCACCCGACTGGAGCTCCTCACAGACCGCATGGTTCGTTTGGAGCAGCAGTTGGATGCACTTAGGAGCATGCAGGTGGCGGAAATCGTCATAGATCGCAGTTATATAAATGTGGTCACACCCAAGGTGCAGGCAGAGAAATGGGTGACCACCAGAAAGGGCAGGCAGTCAGTGCAGGAATCCCCTGTGGTTGTCCCTTTCTCGAACAGGTATACCCCTTTTGATACTGTCGGGGTGGGGGGATAGCCTATCAGGGGAAAACAGCCAGAGCAGTAGCACCACGGCTGGCTCAGATGTTCAGAAGGGAGGGTCAAAGCGCAGAAGGGCAATAGTAATAGGGGACTATATAGTCAGGGGCACAGACAAGCGCTTATGTGGACGTGTAAGAGACTCCAGGATGGTATCCGAACGGGTAGAGGGCATCCTGAAGGGGGGGAGGCAAACAGGCAGAGGTCATTGTACATATTGGTACTAACGACATAGGCAGGAAGGGGCATGAGGTCGTGCAGCAGGAGTTCAGGGAGCTAGGCAGATAGTTGAAAGAGAGGACCTCTAGGTTTTTGTAATCTCTGGATTACTCCCTGTGCCACGTGCCAGTGAGGCTAGAAATAGGAAGATAGAGCAGCTAAACACGTGGCTAAACAGCTGGTGTAGGAGGGACGGTATCCGTTATCTGGACCACTGGGAGCTCTTCCGGGGCAGGTGTGACCTATATAAGAAGGACGGGTTGCATCTAACCTGGAGAGCATTAAATATGCTGGCCGCGATGTTTGCTAGTGTCACACGGGAGAGTTTAAACCAGTACGGCAGGGTGGTGGGCACGGGAGCAATAGGTCAGAAGGTGAGAGCATTGAGGGAGATCTAGGGAATAGGGACAGTGGTGCTCTGAGGCAGAGCAGACAGGGTGAAGTTGCTGAACACAGCGGGTCTGGTGGCCTGAAGTGCATATGTTTTAATGCAAGAAGTATTACGGGTAAGGCAGATGAACTTAGAGCTTGGATTAGTACTTGGAACTATCAGGTTGTTGCCGCTACAGAGACCTGGTTGAGGGAAAGGCAGGGTTGGCAGCTAAACGTTCCAGGATTTAGATGTTTCAGGCGGGATAGAGGGGGATGTAAAAGGGGTGGCGGAATTGCGCTACTGATTAGGGAAAATATCACAGCTGTACTGCGAGAGGACACCTCAGAGGGCAGTGAGGCTATATGGGTAGAGATCAGGAATAAGAAGGGTGCAGTCACAATGTTGGGGGTTTACTACAGGCCTCCCAACAGCCAGCGGGAGATAGAGGAGCAGATAGGTAGACAGATTTTGGAAAAGAGTAAAAACAACAGGGTTGTGGTGATGGGAGACTTCAAGTTCCCCAATATTGACTGGGACTCACTTAGTGCCAGGGGCTTAGACGGGACAGAGTTTGTAAGGAGCATGCAGGTGGTCTTCTTAAAACAGTATGGAGACAGTCCAACTAGGGAAGGGGCTGTACTGGACCTGGTATTGGGGAATGAGTCCGGCCAGGTGGTAGAAGTTTCAGTAGGGGAGCATTTCGGGAACAGTGACCACAATTCATTAAGTTTTAAAGTGCTGGTGGAAAATGATGAGAGTGGTCCGAGGATGAATGTGCTAAATTGGGGGAAGGCTAATTATAACAATATCAGGCAGGAACTGAAGAACCTAGATTGGGGGCGGATGCTTCAGAGGAAATCAACATCTGACATGTGGGAGGCTTTCAAGTGTCAGTTGAAAGGAATTCAGAACCGGCATGTTCCTGTGAGGAAGAAGGATAATACGGCAATTTTCGGGAACCTTGGATGACGAGAGATATTGTAGGCCTCGTCAAAAAGAAAAAGGAGGCATTTGTCAGTGCTAAAAGGCTGGGAACAGACGAAGCCTGTGTGGAATATAAGATAAGCAGGAAGGAACATAAGCAAGGAGTCAGGAGGGCAAGAAGGGGTCACGAAAAGTTATTGGCAAGTAGTGTTAAGGAAAATCCCAAGGCTTTTTACACGTACATAAAAAGCAAGAGGGTAGCCAGGGAAAAGGTTGGCCCACTGATGGATAGGCAAGGGAATCTATGTGTGGAGCCAGAGGAAATGGGCGAGGTACTAAATGAATACTTTGCATCAGTGTTCACCAACGAGAAGGAATTGGTAGATGTTGAGCCTGGAGAAGGGTGTGTAGCTAACCTGGGTCACATTGAGATCCATAAAGACGAGGTGTTGGGCGTTTTGACAAATATTAAGGTCGATAAGTCCCCAGGGCCTGATGGGATCTACCACAGAATACTGAAGGACTCTGGAGAGGAAATTGCTGAGGCCTTGACAGAAATCGTTGGATCCTCACTGTCTTCAGGTGATGTCCCGGAGAACTGGAGAATAGCCAATGTTGTTCCTCTGTTTAAGAAGGGTAGCAAGGATAATCCAGGGAACTACAGGTCGGTGAGCCTTACTTCAGTGGTAGGGAAATTACTGGAGAGAATTCTTCGAGACAGGATCTACTCCCATTTGGAAGCAAATGGACGTATTAGTGAGAGGCAGCATGGTTTTGTGAAGGGGAGGTCGTGCCTCACTAACTTGATAGAGCTTTTCGAGGAGGTCACAAAGATGATCGATGCAGGTCGGGCAGTGGATGTTGTCTCTTTGGACTTCAGTAAGGCCTTTGACAAGGTCCCTCATGGTAGACTAGTACAAAAGGTGAAGTCACACGGGATCAGGGGTGAGCTGTCAAGTTGGATACAGAACTGGCTCGGTCATATAAGGCAGAGTGTAGCAACGGAAGGATGCTTTTCTAATTGGAGGGCTATGACCAGTGGTGTTCCGCAGGGATCAGTGCTGGGACCTTTGCTGTTTGTAGTATATGTAAATGATTTAGAAGAAAATGTAACTGGTCTGATTAGTACTTTTGCAGATGACACAAAGGTTGGTGGAATTGCGGATAGCGATGAGGACTGTCAGAGCATACAGCATGATTTAGATTGTTTGGAGACTTGGGCGGAGAGATAGCAAATGGAGGCATTTTGGAAGGTCTAATGCAGGTAGGGAAGACACAGTGAATGGTAGAACCCTCAAGAGTATTGAAAGTCAGAGAGATCGAGGTGTACAGGGCCACAGGTCACTGAAAGGGGCAACACAGATGGAGACGGTTGTCAAGAAGGCATACGGCATGCTTGCATTCGTTGGCCGGAGCATTGAGTATAAGAATTGGCAAGTCATTTTGCAGCTGTATAGAACCTTAGTTAGGTCACACTTGGAGTATAGTCTTCAATAATGGTCGCCACATTACAAGACGGATGTGGAGGCTTTAGAGAGGGTGCAGAAGAGATTTACCAGAATGTTGCCTGGTATGGAGGGCATTAGCTATGACGAGCGGTTGAATAAACGGGTTTGTTCTCACTGGAACGAAGGAGGTTGAGGGGCGACCTGATAGAGGTCTACAAAATTATGAGTGGCATAGACCGAGTGGATAGTCAGAGGCTTATCCCCAAGGTAGAGGGGCCAATTACTAGGAGGCATAGGTTTAAGGTGAGAGGGGCAAGGTTTAGAGTAGATGTATGAGGCAAGTTTTTTTACACAGATGGTAGTGGGTGCCTGGAACTCGCTACCGGAGGAGGTGTTAGAAGCAGGGACGATAGTGACATGTAAGGGGCATCTTGACAAATTCATGAATCGGATGGAAATAGAGGGATACGGACATCAGGAAGTGTAGAAGATTGTAGTTTAGTTGGGCTGCATGGTCGGCACACGCTTGGAGGGCCGAAGGGCCTGTTCTTGTTCTGTACATTACTTTGTTCTTTGTTCTTTGTGTCTTTGCTGTTGTCTATCAGTTACCAGGCCGGCCCAGACTGCACCAACTGTCACTCTGTCATTATCCTTGCTCTTGTTTCTCAGTTACCCGGCCGGCCCAGACTGCTCCCACTGTCACTCTGTCAGTGTCCTTGCTGTTGTCTCTCAGTTACCCAGCCGGCCCAGACTGCTCCCACTGTCACTCTGTCAGTGTCCTTGCTGTTGTCTCTCCGTTAACCAGCAGGCCCAGACTGCTCCCGCTGTCACTGTCCTTGCTGTTGTCTCTCAGTTACCCAGCCGGCCCAGACTGCTCCACCTGTCACTCTGTCACTGTCCTTGCTGTTGTCTCTCAGTTACCCAGCCGGCCCAGACTGCTCCCACTGTCACTCTGTCAGTGTCCTTGCTGTTGTCTGTCAGTTATCCAGCCGGCCCAGACTGCTCCCACTGTCACTCTGTCACTGTCCTTGCTGTCTGTTTATTAACAAGCTGATCCAGACTGCTCTGTCACTGTCCAGTCCTTGCTGTAGTCTCTCAGTTACCCAGCCGGCAGATTCTGCTCCCACCACTGTCACTCTTCACTGTCCTTGCTGTTGTCTCGCTATTAACCAGCCGGACCAAACTGTACCCAACACTGTCACTTAGTCAGTGTCCTTGTTGTCTCTCAGTTACCCAGCCGGCCCAGACTGCTCTCACTGTCACTCTGCCAGTGTCCCTGTATTCTGTTTATTAAATAGCTGAGTCAGACTGCTCTGTCACTGTCCAGTCCTTGCTATTGTCTCTCAGTTACCCAGCCGGTAGATTCTGCTCCCACCACTGTCACTCTTCACTGTCCTTGCTGTTGACTCTCAGTTACCCAGGCCGTCTAGACTGCTCCCACTGTCACTGTCGCCGTCTTTGCTGTTGTCTCTCAGTTCACCAGCCGGACCAGACTGCTCCCACTGTCACTCTGTCACTGTCCTTGCTGTTGTCTATCAGTTACCCAGCCGGCCCAGACTGCTCCCACTGTCACTCTGTCAGTGTCCTTGCTGTTGTCTCTTAGTTACCCAGCCGGCCCAGGCTGCTGCCATTGTCACTCTGTCAGTGTCCTTGCTGTTGTCTCTCAGTTACCCAGCCGGCTCAGACTGCTCCCACTGTCACTCTGTCGCCGTCTTTGCTGTTGTCTCTCAGTTCAGCAGCCGGAGCAGACTGCTCCCACTGTCACTCTGTCACTGTCCTTGCTGTTGTCTCTTAGTTACCCAGCCGGCCCAGGCTGCTCCCACTGTCACTCTGTCAGTGTCCTTATTGTTGTCTCTCAGTTACCCAGCCGGCCCAGACTGTTCCCACTGTCACTCTGTCAGTGTCCTTGCTGTTGTCTCTCAGTTACCCAGCCGGCCGAGACTGCTCCAACTGTCACTCTGTCAGTGTCCTTGCTGTTGTCTCTCAGTTACCCAGCCGGCCCAGACTGTTCCCACTGTCACTCTGTCAGTGTCCTTGCTGTTGTCTCTCAGTTACCCAGCCGGGCCAGACTGCTCCCACTGTCACTCTGTCACTGTCCTTGCTGTTGTCTCTCAGTTACCCAGCCGGCCCAGACTGTTCCCACTGTCACTCTGTCGCCGTCTTTGCTGTTGTCTCTCAGTTCACCAGCCGGACCAGACTGCTCCCACTGTCACTCTGTCACTGTCCTTGCTGTTGTCTCTCAGTTACCCAGCCGGCCCAGACTGCTCCCACTGTCACTCTGTCAGTGTCCTTGCTGTTGTCTCTCAGTTACCCAGCCGGTACAGACTGCTCTCACTGTCACTCTGTCAGTGTCCTTGCTGTTGTCTCTCAGTTACCCAGCCGGTACAGACTGCTCTCACTGTCACTCTGTCAGTGTCCTTGCTGTTGTCTCTCAGTTACCCAGCCGGTACAGACTGCTCTCACTGTCACTCTGTCAGTGTCCTTGCTGTTGTTTTTCAGTTAACCAGCTGGTCCACACTGCTCCCACTGTCTCTCTGTCAGTCTCCTTGCTGTTGTCTCTCAGTTACCCAGCCGGCCCAGACTGCTCCCACTGTCACTCTGTCGCCGTCTTTGCTGTTGTCTCTCAGTTCACCAGCCGGACCAGACTGCTCCCACTGTCACTCTGTCAGTGTCCTTGCTGTTGTCTATCAGTTACCCAGCCGGCCCAGACTGCTCCCACTGTCACTCTGTCGCCGTCTTTGCTGTTGTCTCTCAGTTCACCAGCCGGACCAGACTGCTCCCACTGTCACTCTGTCAGTGTCCTTGCTGTTGTCTCTCAGTTACCCAGCCGGTCCAGACTGCTCCCACTGTCACTCTGTCAGTGTCCTTGCTGTTGTCTCTTAGTTACCCAGCCGGCCCAGGCTGCTACCACTGTCACTCTGTCAGTGTCCTTGCTGTTGTCTCTCAGTTACCCAGCCGGCCCAGACTGCTCCCACTGTCACTCTGTCACTGTCCTTGCTGTTGTCTCTCAGTTACCCAGCCGGTCCAGACTGCTCCCACTGTCACTCTGTCAGTGTCCTTATTGTTGTCTCTCAGTTACCCAGCCGGGCCAGACTGCTCTCACTGTCACTCTGTCAGTGTCCTTGCTGTTGTTTTTCAGTTACCCAGCTGGTCCACACTGCTCCCACTGTCTCTCTGTCAGTGTCCTTGCTGTTGTCTCTCAGTTACCCAGCCGGCCCAGACTGCTCCCGCTGTCACTGTCCTTGCTGTTGTCTCTCAGTTACCCAGCCGGCCCAGACTGCTCCCACTGTCACTCTGTCAGTGTCCTTGCTGTTGTCTCTCAGTTACCCAGCCGGCCCAGACTGCTCCCGCTGTCACTCTGTCACTGTCCTTGCTGTTGTCTATCAGTTACCCAGCCGGCACAGACTGCTCCCACAGACACTCTGTCACTGTCCTTGCTGTTGTCTCTCAGTTACCCAGCCGGCCCAGACTGCTCCCACTGTCGCTCTGTCACTGTCCTTGCTGTTGTCTTTCAGTTACCCAGCCGGCCCAGACTGCTCCCACTGTCACTCTGTCAGTGTCCTTGCTGTTGTCTCTCAGTTACCCAGCCGGCCCAGACTGCTCCCACTGTCACTCTCTCAGTGTCCTTGCTGTTGTCTCTCAGTTACCCAGCCGGTCCAGACTGCTCCCACTGTCACTCTGTCACTGTCCTTGCTGTTGTCTCTCAGTTACCCAGCCGGCCCAGACTGCTCCCAGTGTCACTCTGTCAGTGTCCTTGCTGTTGTCTCTCAGTTACCCAGCCGGCCCAGACTGCTCCCAGTGTCACTCTGTCACTGTCCTTGCTGTTGTCTCTCAGTTACCCAGCCGGCCCAGACTGCTCCCACTGTCACTCTGTCACTGTCCTTGCTGTTGTCTATCAGTTACCCAGCCGGCCCAGACTGCTCCCCCTGTCACTCTGTCACTGTCCTTGCTGTTGTCTCTCAGTTACCCAGCCGGCCCAGACTGCTCCCACTGTCACTCTGTCAGTGTCCTTGCTGTTGTCTCTCAGTTACCCAGCAGGTCCAGACTGCTCCCACTGTCACTCTGTCACTGTCCTTGCTGTTGTCTCTCAGTTACCCAGCCGGCCCAGACTGCTCCCACTGTCACTCTGTCAGTGTCCTTGCTGTTGTCTCTCAGTTACCAGCCGGCCCAGACTGCTCCCACTGTCACTCTGTCAGTGTCCTTGCTGTTGTCTCTCAGTTACCCAGCCGGCCCAGACTGCTCCCACTGTCACTCTGTCAGTGTCCTTGCTGTTGTCTCTTAGTTACCCAGCCGGCCCAGGCTGCTACCACTGTCACTCTGTCAGTGTCCTTGCTGTTATCTCTCAGTTACCCAGCCGGCCCAGACTGCTCCCACTGTCACTCTGTCACTGTCCTTGCTGTTGTCTCTCAGTTACCCAGCCGGTCCAGACTGCTCCCACTGTCACTCTGTCAGTGTCCTTATTGTTGTCTCTCAGTTACCCAGCCGGCCCAGACTGCTCCCACTGTCACTCTGTCACTGTCCTTGCTGTTGTCTCTCAGTTACCCAGCCGGTCCAGACTGCTCCCACTGTCACTCTGTCAGTGTCCTTGCTGTTGTCTCTCTGTTACCCAGCCGGCCCAGACTGCTCCCACTGTCACTCTGTCAGTGTCCTTGCTGTTGTCCCTCAGTTACCCAGCCGGTCCAGACTGCTCCCACTGTCACTCTGTCAGTGTCCTTATTGTTGTCTCTCAGTTACCCAGCCGGGCCAGACTGCTCTCACTGTCACTCTGTCAGTGTCCTTGCTGTTGTTTTTCAGTTACCCAGCTGGTCCACACTGCTCCCACTGTCTCTCTGTCAGTGTCCTTGCTGTTGTCTCTCAGTTACCCAGCCGGCCCAGACTGCTCCCGCTGTCACTGTCCTTGCTGTTGTCTCTCAGTTACCCAGCCGGCCCAGACTGCTCCCACTGTCACTCTCTCAGTGTCCTTGCTGTTGTCTCTCAGTTACCCAGCCGGTCCAGACTGCTCCCACTGTCACTCTGTCACTGTCCTTGCTGTTGTCTCTCAGTTACCCAGCCGGCCCAGACTGCTCCCAGTGTCACTCTGTCAGTGTCCTTGCTGTTGTCTCTCAGTTACCCAGCCGGCCCAGACTGCTCCCAGTGTCACTCTGTCACTGTCCTTGCTGTTGTCTCTCAGTTACCCAGCCGGCCCAGACTGCTCCCACTGTCACTCTGTCACTGTCCTTGCTGTTGTCTATCAGTTACCCAGCCGGCCCAGACTGCTCCCCCTGTCACTCTGTCACTGTCCTTGCTGTTGTCTCTCAGTTACCCAGCCGGCCCAGACTGCTCCCACTGTCACTCTGTCAGTGTCCTTGCTGTTGTCTCTCAGTTACCCAGCCGGTCCAGACTGCTCCCACTGTCACTCTGTCACTGTCCTTGCTGTTGTCTCTCAGTTACCCAGCCGGCCCAGACTGCTCCCACTGTCACTCTGTCAGTGTCCTTGCTGTTGTCTCTCAGTTACCAGCCGGCCCAGACTGCTCCCACTGTCACTCTGTCAGTGTCCTTGCTGTTGTCTCTCAGTTACCCAGCCGGCCCAGACTGCTCCCACTGTCACTCTGTCAGTGTCCTTGCTGTTGTCTCTTAGTTACCCAGCCGGCCCAGGCTGCTACCACTGTCACTCTGTCAGTGTCCTTGCTGTTATCTCTCAGTTACCCAGCCGGCCCAGACTGCTCCCACTGTCACTCTGTCACTGTCCTTGCTGTTGTCTCTCAGTTACCCAGCCGGTCCAGACTGCTCCCACTGTCACTCTGTCAGTGTCCTTATTGTTGTCTCTCAGTTACCCAGCCGGCCCAGACTGCTCCCACTGTCACTCTGTCACTGTCCTTGCTGTTGTCTCTCAGTTACCCAGCCGGTCCAGACTGCTCCCACTGTCACTCTGTCAGTGTCCTTGCTGTTGTCTCTCTGTTACCCAGCCGGCCCAGACTGCTCCCACTGTCACTCTGTCAGTGTCCTTGCTGTTGTCCCTCAGTTACCCAGCCGGTCCAGACTGCTCCCACTGTCACTCTGTCAGTGTCCTTATTGTTGTCTCTCAGTTACCCAGCCGGGCCAGACTGCTCTCACTGTCACTCTGTCAGTGTCCTTGCTGTTGTTTTTCAGTTACCCAGCTGGTCCACACTGCTCCCACTGTCTCTCTGTCAGTGTCCTTGCTGTTGTCTCTCAGTTACCCAGCCGGCCCAGACTGCTCCCGCTGTCACTGTCCTTGCTGTTGTCTCTCAGTTACCCAGCCGGCCCAGACTGCTCCCACTGTCACTCTGTCAGTGTCCTTGCTGTTGTCTCTCAGTTACCCAGCCGGCCCAGACTGCTCCCGCTGTCACTCTGTCACTGTCCTTGCTGTTGTCTATCAGTTACCCAGCCGGCACAGACTGCTCCCACAGACACTCTGTCACTGTCCTTGCTATTGTCTCTCAGTTACCCAGCCGGCCCAGACTGCTCCCACTGTCGCTCTGTCACTGTCCTTGCTGTTGTCTATCAGTTACCCAGCCGGCCCAGACTGCTCCCACTGTCACTCTGTCAGTGTCCTTGCTGTTGTCTCTCAGTTACCCAGCCGGCCCAGACTGCTCCCACTGTCACTCTCTCAGTGTCCTTGCTGTTGTCTCTCTGTTACCCAGCCGGCCCAGACTGCTCCCACTGTCACTCTGTCACTGTCCTTGCTGTTGTCTCTCAGTTACCCAGCCGGCCCAGACTGCTCCCAGTGTCACTCTGTCAGTGTCCTTGCTGTTGTCTCTCAGTTACCCAGCCGGCCCAGACTGCTCCCAGTGTCACTCTGTCACTGTCCTTGCTGTTGTCTCTCAGTTACCCAGCCGGCCCAGACTGCTCCCACTGTCACTCTGTCACTGTCCTTGCTGTTGTCTATCAGTTACCCAGCCGGCCCAGACTGCTCCCCCTGTCACTCTGTCACTGTCCTTGCTGTTGTCTCTCAGTTACCCAGCCGGCCCAGACTGCTCCCACTGTCACTCTGTCAGTGTCCTTGCTGTTGTCTCTCAGTTACCCAGCCGGTCCAGACTGCTCCCACTGTCACTCTGTCACTGTCCTTGCTGTTGTCTCTCAGTTACCCAGCCGGCCCAGACTGCTCCCACTGTCACTCTGTCAGTGTCCTTGCTGTTGTCTCTCAGTTACCAGCCGGCCCAGACTGCTCCCACTGTCACTCTGTCAGTGTCCTTGCTGTTGTCTCTCAGTTACCCAGCCGGCCCAGACTGCTCCCACTGTCACTCTGTCAGTGTCCTTGCTGTTGTCTCTTAGTTACCCAGCCGGCCCAGGCTGCTACCACTGTCACTCTGTCAGTGTCCTTGCTGTTATCTCTCAGTTACCCAGCCGGCCCAGACTGCTCCCACTGTCACTCTGTCACTGTCCTTGCTGTTGTCTCTCAGTTACCCAGCCGGTCCAGACTGCTCCCACTGTCACTCTGTCAGTGTCCTTATTGTTGTCTCTCAGTTACCCAGCCGGCCCAGACTGCTCCCACTGTCACTCTGTCACTGTCCTTGCTGTTGTCTCTCAGTTACCCAGCCGGTCCAGACTGCTCCCACTGTCACTCTGTCAGTGTCCTTGCTGTTGTCTCTCTGTTACCCAGCCGGCCCAGACTGCTCCCACTGTCACTCTGTCAGTGTCCTTACTGTTGTCTCTCAGTTACCCAGCCAGCCCAGACTGCTCCCACTGTCACTCTGTCACTGTCCTTGCTGTTGTCCCTCAGTTACCCAGCCGGCCCAGACTGCCCGCCCCCATGCTGAGGTGATACAGTGTGAAGTCCACATCTGCCTGAGCTCCTCCAGGGCCATCTGCAATCACCTCCAGTGGTAGACAGCAGCCTTTTACTGATTCAGTCACGGCATTTGGTGGTTACTGATCAGAAAAGCATGTTCTTTCCATCCCTCATTGCCCAGAATCGGATGGATGGCTCGGCCATTTGAGAGGGTAGTTGTCAGTAACCCACATTGCTGTGGGTCTGAATTCACTTGGAGGTCAGGTCAGGAGGGCAGGTTTTACCCGACTTCAGATGAGGGATGAAAATGTAATATCTCCAAATATGCAGATCATACAAATGTGGGTGGGAGGTTGAACTGAGAGGAGGATGCACTGATCCTGCAATGCCTTTTGGAGAAGTTGAGTTCCTGGGGAAATGAATGGTAGATGCGTTATCATTTGTATCAATGCGTCATTATCCACTTTGGGGGAAAGATGAGAAGGCAGACGATGATCTGAATGGCCATATGTTTGGAGAGGGGCATGTGCACCGAGACCTGGGTGCCCCGTCCACCATTCGCTGCAAGGTGTAAGCAGGCCGGGGCAGCAGGCAGGACAGGATGCAAATTCTCTGCCTTCAGCACGAGATGATTGGAATACAGGAGCAGCCATGCCTTGTGGCTATTATACAGGGCCTTGGTGAGGCCACACCTGGACGATTGTGTGCAGTTTTGGACTCCTCATCAGAGGAATGATGTTCTTGCTGCAGACAGAGTGCAGCCAATGTTTACCAGATTGAATCCTGGGATGGCAGGACTGACGTAGGAGGAGAGGTTGAATCGATTAGAGTTCTATTCGCTGGAGTTCAGAAGAATGAGGAGGAATTTCAACGAAAGCCGGGGAATTCTAACAGGAGGACACGGGGTAGATACAGGAAGGATCTCTCCGATGGTCTGTCTGCAGAATCAGATGTCACAAGCTGAGGATGCGGGGGAGACGATTTACGACAGAGATGAGGAGAGATGTTTTCACCCAGAGAGCGGTAAACCTGTGCAATTAGTTTCCACAGCAGGTAGTTGAGGAAAAAACATTTTATAGAACATAGAACATAGAACATTACAGCGCAGTACAGGCCCTTCGGCCCTCGATGTTGCACCGACCTGTGAAACCACTCTAAAGCCCATCTACACTATTCCCTTATCGTTCATATGTCTATCCAATGACCATTTGAATGCCCTTAGTGTTGGCGAGTCCACTACTGTTGCACACAGGGCATTCCACACCCTTACTACTCTCTGAGCAAATAACCTACCTCTGATATCTGTCTTATATCTATCTCCCCTCAAGTTAAAGCTATGTCCCCTCGTGCTAGATATCACCATCCGAGGAAAAAGGCTCCCGATGCAATCCTCTGATCATCTTGTATGCCTCAATTAAGTCACCTCTGAACCTTCTTCTCTCTAACGAAAACAGCCTCAAGTCCCTCAGCCTTTCCTCATAAGATCTTCCCTCCATAGCAGGCAACATTCTGGTAAATCTCCTCTGCACCCTTTCCAATGCTTCCACATCCTTCCTATAATGCGGTGACCAGAATTGCACGCAATACTCCAAATGCGGCCGCAACAGAGTTTTGTACAGCTTCAACATGACCTCATGGCTCTGAAACTCAACCCCTCGACCAATAAAAGCTAACACACTGTACGCCTTCTTAACAACCCTCTCAACCTTGGTGGCACCTTTCAGGGATCTATGTACATGGACACCGAGATCTCTCTGCTCATCCACACCACCTTTATTCGCAGCAGTTAGATGTTTCATTTGGGACGAAGTGGATCTAATGAAAAGGGGGGGGCGGCACTCGGTATTGAGTTGGATCGTCATCCATGATCATCCTGAATGGTATAGCCAGTATGAAGGGACGACTGGGCCCCTCCTGCTCCGGTTTTCTCTGGTTCTCTGTTTCTATGTAGATACACACGCAGTGCTGTTAGGGCGGGAGTTCCAGGATTGCGTTTGAACATCAGTTGCTCCATGTTGTGTAGGTAGATGCACAGTGTCGCAAAGAAGGGAGTACCTGGACTCTTATTGGTCACCAGTCAGTTCATGTGATGTAGGTACACCCACAGTGCTGTTAGAGAGAAATTGCCAGGATTGTTATTGGACATCCGTCAGTCCATGTGGTGTAGGTACACGCACAGTGCAGTTAGAGAGAGTTCCGGATTGTTATTGGACATCCGTCAGTCCATGTGGTGTAGGTAGACCCACTGTGCTGTTAGAGAGAGATTTCCAGGGTGGTTATTGGGCATCAGTCAGTCCATGTGGAGGTTAGTGTGTATGTGTGTGGGAAGGGGGTGGGGGAGGGGAGGGGTTAGTGTGTGTATGGCAGTAGATTAGTGTGTGAGAAGGGGTTAGTATGGGGTTAGTGTGGTGGGGGGGGAGGTTAGTGAGTGTGTGGGGGTTTACTGTGTGTGTGGGGTTGGTCTAGTGTGTGGGGGAGTAAGTGTGTCTGTGGGGGTGGGGTTAGTGAGTGAGTGTGGGTGCGTTTGTGGGTGTGTGGTGGGGTTACTGTGTGTGTGTGGGGGGGTTAGTGTGTGTGTGAGGGGGGTTATTGTGTGTATGGGAGGGTTAGTGTGTGTCTGGTTGTGGGTTAGTGTGTGGGGGGCTTAGTGTGTATGTGGGGGGCAGTGTGTGTTTGGGGGCTTCCTGTATGTGTGTGGGGGGGGTTAGTGTGTGTGTGTGGGGGGTTAGTGAGGGTCTGCGGGCGGTGAGCGTGTGTGTGTGGGTGGGGGGGAGGGGGTTACTGTGTGTGTGGGGGGTGGTTAGTGTGTGTGTGGGGGGTTAGTGAGGGTCTGCGGGCGGTGAGCGTGTGTGTGTGGGTGGGGGGGTTACTGTGTGTGTGGGGGGTGGTTAGTGTGTGTTGGGGGGTTACTGTGTGCGCGAGGGGGGTTAGTGTGAGTGTGGGGTGTGGTTAGTGTGTCTTGGGGGGTAGTTGTGTGGGGGGTTAGTGTGTGCATCTGGGGGTTTGGTGTGTGTGTGGGGTGGTTAGTGTGTGTGTGTGGGTGGTTCAGTGGGTGTGTGGGGGGGGGTAGTGTGTGTGGCGGGTTAGTATATGTGTGCGGGGAGTTAATGTGTGTAGGGGGTTAGTGTGTGGGGGTGTTAGTGCGTGTGTGTGGGGGGGGTTTAGTTGTGTGTGGGGTTAATCTGTGGGTGGTGTTAGTGCGTGTGTGTGTGTGCGGGGGGGTCGTTGCGTGTGGGTGTGGGGGGGGTCTAGTGTGTTGGGCAGTTAGTGTGTGTGTGGGGGGGTTAGTGTGTGTGGTGGGCGTTTAGTGTGTGTGAGGGGGGTTTAGTGTTTATGTGGGCGGTGTTGTGAGTGTGTCTGGGGGGGGTGAGTGTGTGTGGTGGCTTAGTGTGTGTGTGGGGTGGGGTTAGTGTGTCTGGGGTTTGGTTAGTGTGTGTTTGGGGGATCGTCTGTGTGTGTGGGGGTTAGACTGTGTGTGGGGGGTTAGTGTGTGTGAAGGGGGTTAGTATGTGTGGGGTGGTTAGTGTGTGTGGGGGAGGGTTAGTGTGTGCGTGTGCGGGAGTTTGTGTGTGTGGGGGTGGTTTGTGTGTGTGTGGGGGGGGGGGTTGTTTACTGGGTGTGTGGGGAGGTTAGTGTGTGTGGGGGGTTAGCATATGTGTGTTGGGGGTTAATGTGTGTGTGGGAGTTTAGTGCGTGTGTTGGTTGGTTAGTTGTGTGTCGGGCGGTTAGTTGTGTGTAGGGGATTTAGTGTGTGTCGGGGGTCAATGTGTGGGGGTTAGTGTGTGTGTGGGGGGATAGTATGTGTGGTGGGTTTGTGTGTGTGGGGGGGTAGTTTGTGTCTGGGGGAGTTTGTGTGTGTGTTGTGGGGTTAGTGTGTGTGTGGTTGTGGTTAGCGTGTTTGGGGGTTAGTGTGTGTGTTAGGGATTAGTTGTGTGTAGGGGTCAGTCTGTGGGGGGTTAGTGTGTGTGGGGGTGGTTAGTGTGTGTTGGGGGTGTTAGAGTGTGGGGGTTATTGTGTGTGGGGGGGGTCTAGTGTGTGGGGGAGTTAATGTGTGTGTGGGGGGGGGGGTTAGTGTGTGTATTTGGGATGGATTTGTGTGTGTGGGGGGTTAGTGTGTGTGTCGGGGGTTACTATGTTCGGGGGTTAGTGTGTGTGTGTGTGGGGGGGAGTTAGTGAGTGTGTCGACGGTGGTTAGCGTGTGTGTGTGGGGTGTTTAGTGTGCATGTGGTGGTGTTTCGCGTGTGTGGGGTGTTAGTGTGTGTGAGGGGGGTTAGTTCGTGTGTGTGGGTGTGTTTGTGGGTGTGTGAGGGGGTTACTATGTGTGTGGGGTGGTTAGTGTGGTGGGGGGTGGTTAGTGTGTGTGGGTGGTTTAGTGGGTGTGTGGGGGGTGTTAGTATGAGTGGGGTGTAAGTATATGTGTGTGGGGGTGTTAATGTGTGTGGGGGGAGTAGTGTGTGTGGGAGGAGGGGTTAGTGCGCGCGTGTGGTGGGGGGGATTTAGTGCGTGTGTTGGTTGGTTAGTTGTGTATAGGGGGATAGTTGTGTGTGGGTGGTTTAGTGTGTGTAGGGGGGTCAGTGTGTGGGGGGTTAGTGTACGTGGGGGTGGTTAGTGTGTGTTGGGGGTTTACTGTGTGCGTGAGGGGGGTTAGCGTGTGTGGGGTGGGTTCGTGTGTGTTAGGGGAGTAGTTGTGTGGGGGTTAGTGTGTGCGTCTGGATGGTTAGTGTGTGTGAGGGGTGGTTAGTGTGTGTGTGTGTGGTTTAGTGTGTGTGTCGGGGGGTTAGTGTGTGTGGGGGTTAATGTGTGTGTGGGTGGGGGGTTAGTGTCTGTGTAGGGGGTTTATTGTGTGTAGGAGGTTAGTGTGTGGGGGTGTTAGTGCGTGTGTGTCTGTGGGGGGGGGGTAGTTGTGTGTGGGGTTAGTGTGTGTAGGGGGTGTTAGAGTGTGTGTGGGGGTTATTGTGTGTGGGGGTGTCCAGTGTGTGGGGGAGTTAGTGTTTTTATGGGGGTGTGGTTAGTGAGTGTGTGTGGGTGCGTTTGTGGTTGTGTGTGGGGTTACTGTGTGTGGGGGGATGAGTGTGTGTGTGAGGGGAGTTAGTGTCTGTGGGGGGGTTAGTGTGTGTGTGTGTGGGTGTGGGTTTGTGTGTGCGGGGGGGGTGTTAGTGTGAATGTGGGTGATCAGTGTGTGTGTCGGTGGTTACGGTGTGTGGGTGGGGATGGTGTTAGTGAGTGTGTGTAGGTGCGTTTGTGGGTGTGTGGGGTGGTTACTGTGTGTGGGGGTGGTTTGTGTGCGTGATGTGGGTTTAGTGTGTGTGGGGGGGGTTAGTGTGTGTGGGGGGTTATTGTGTGTGTGGGGAGAGCGGTTAGAGTGTATACGGGGTAGGGGTTAATGTGTGTGGGGGTGGTTAGTGTGTGTGTGGGGTTAGTGTGCGTGGGGGGATTAGTGTATATGTGTTGGGGGTTTAGTGTTTGTGGGGGGGGTTAGTATGTGTGGGTTGTTAGTGTGTGCGTGGGGGGGTTAGTGTGTTTGTGGGGGGGGTTAGTGTGTGGGGAGGGCTTAGTGTGTGTGTGGGAGGTTAGTGAGTGGATGGGGGGTAGTGTGTGTGGCGGTGTTAGTGTGTGTGGGAGGTTAGTGTGTGTGTGGGGGCGGTTAGTGTGTGTGATGGGGGTTTAATGTGTGGGGGGGGGTTAGTGTGTGTGGGGGGGATCGGTTAGAGTTTGTATGGGGTAGGGCTTAATGTGTGTGGGGGTGGTTAGTGTGGGGGTGGGGGTTAGTGTGTGTGGGGGGATTAGTGTGTGTGGGAGGGTTAGTGTGTGTGTGTGAGGGGCGGTTAGTGTGTGTGCTGGGGTTAGTGAGTGTGGGGTGATTAGTGTGTGTGTGTGGGGGGGGGATTACTGCGTGTTTGGGGGTTAGTGTGTGTGGGGGGCTATTGTGTGTGTGTGTGAGGGGCGGTTAGTGTGTGTGCTGGGGTTAGTGAGTGTGGGGTGATTAGTGTGTGTGGGTGGGGTTACTGCGTGTTTGGGGGGTGAGTGTGTGTGGGGGGTTAGTGTGTGTGGGGGAGAGTTAGTGTGTATGGGAGGTTTAGTGTGTGTGTGTGGGGAGTTAATATGTGTTTGTGGGGGGGGTGGGTTAGTGTGTTTGTGGGGGGGTTAGTGTGTGTGGGGGTTAGTGTGTGGGGGAGGTTAGTGTGTGGGTCAGGGGGTAGTTTATCTGTGGGGGGTTAGTGTTATTGGGGGTGTTTAGTGTGTGTGTGACGGGTTAGTGCGTGTTTGTGGGTGTTGATGTGTGGGGGGTGTTAGTTTGTATCTATGGGGAGCTAGTTGTGTGTGGGGAGATAGAGTGTGGGGTCGGTGGTTCGTGTGTGTGTGGGGAGGGTAAGTGTTTGTGGGGTGTTAATGTGTCTGTGGGTGGGTCTAGTGTGTGGGGGAGTTAGCGTGTCTGTGGGGGTGGGGTTAGTGAGTATGTGTGCGTGTGTTTGTGGGTGTGGGTGTGTGTGGGGGGGGTTATGGTGTGTGAGGGGGTTAGTGTATGTGTGGTTGTGGGTTAGTGTATGTGTGGGGGTTTACTGTGTGTGTGGGGGCTAGTGTGTGTGTGGGGGGTTAGTGTGTGGGGGGGAGTTAGTGTGCATGGGAGGGTTAGTGTGTGTGTGTGGGGCGGTTAGTGTGTGTTGGGTGGGGTTAGTGAGTGTGGGGTGATTAGTGTGCGTGTGTGTGTGAGGGGGGGTTACTGCGTGTTTGGGGGGTTAGTGTGTGTGGGGGGGGTAGTTAGCGTGTGTGGGTGGTTAGTGTGTGTGCGGGGGTGATTAGTGTGTGTGTGCTGGTGGTTAGCGTGTGTGGGGGTTAGTGTGTGTTAGGGATTACTTGTGTCTAGGGGGTCAGTGTGTGGGGGGTTAGTGTGTGTGGGGGTGGTTAGTGTGTGTTGGGGGTGTTAGAGTGTGGGGGTTACTGTGTGTGTGGGGGGTCTAGTGTGTGGGGGAGTTAATGTGTGTGTGTGGGGGGGGGTTTGTGTGTGAGGGGTTAGTGTGTGTATATGGGGTGGGTTTGTGTGTGTGGGGGGTGTTAGTGTGTATGTGGGGGGGGTTAGCGTGTGTGTCGGGGGTTACTATGTTTGGGGGTTAGTGTGTGTGTGTGGGGGAGTTAGTGAGTGTGTCGACGGTGGTTAGCGTGTGTGTGGGGCGGGTGTTTAGTGTGTATGTGGTGGTGGGTAGCGTGTGTGGGGTGTTAGTCTGTGTGTGGGGGGATAGCTCGTGTGTGTGGGTGCGTTTGTGGGTGTGTGAGGGGGTTACTATGTGTGTGCGGGGGTAGTGTGTGTGGGGGGTGGTTAGTGTGTGTGGGTGGTTTATGGGTGTGTGGGGGGGTTAGTGTGAGTGGGGGGCAAGTATATGTGTGTGGGGGGTAATGTGTGTGGGGGAGTAGTGTGTGTTGGGGGTTATTCTGTGTGTGGGAAGAGGGGTTAGTGCGTGCGTGTGGTGGGGGGGGTTAGTGCGTGTGTTGGTTGGTTAGTTGTGTATAGGGGGTTAGTTGTGTGGGGGGGGTTTAGTGTGTGTAGGGGGGTCAGTGTGTGGGGGGTTAGTGTGCGTGGGGGTGGTTAGTGTGTGTTGGGGGTTTACTGTGTGCGTGAGGGGGGTTAGTGTGTGTGGGGTGGGTTCGTGTGTGTTCGGGAGGTAGTTGTGTGGGGGGTTAGCGTGTGCGTCTGGATGGTTAGTGTGTGTGAGGGGTGGTTAGTGTGTGTGTGTGTGTGTGGTTTAGTGCGTGTGTCGGGGGTTAGTGTGTGTGGGGGTTAATGTGTGTGTGGGTGGGGGTTTAGTGCCTGTGTCGGGGGTTTATTGTGTGTAGGGGGTTAGTGTGTGGGGGTGTTAGTGCGTGTGTGTATGTGGGGGGGGGGTAGTTGTTTGTGGGCTTAGTGTGTGTAGGCGTTGTTAAAGTGCGGGGGGGGGTTATTTTGTGTGGGGGGTCTAGTGTGTGGGGGAGTTAGTGATTTTGTGGGGGTGGGGTCAGTGACTGTGTGTGGGTGCATTTGTGGTTGTGTGTGGTGTTACTGTGTGTGGGGGTGGTTAGTGTGTGTGATGGGGGTTTAGTGTGTGTGGGGGGGCTTGTGTGCGTGGGGGGTTATTGTGTGTGGGAGGAGCGGTTTGAGTGTGTACGGGGTAGGGGTAATGAGTGTGGGGGTGGTTAGTGTGTGTGTGGGGTTAGTGTGCGTGGGGGGGGGATTAGTGTATATGTGTTGGTGGTTTAGTGTTTATGGGGGGGTTAGTGTGTGTGTGTGGGGGGGTCAGTATGTGTGGGTTGTTAGCGTGTGTGTGGGGGGGGGTTAGTGTGTTTGTGGGGGGGGGTTAGTGTGTGGGGAGGGCTTAGTGTGTGTGTGAGAGGTTAGTGAGTGGATGGGGGTTAGTGTGTGTGGCGGTGTTAGTGTGTGTGGGAGGTTAGTGTGTGTGTGGGGGTTAGTGTGTGTGTGGGGGGTGTTATTGTGTGTGTGGGGGGATCGGTTAGAGTCTGTATGGGGTTGGGGTTAATGTGTGTGGGGGCGGTTAGTGTGTGTGGGAGGTTAGTGTGTGTGTGGGGGTTAGTGTGTGTGTGTGGGGTGTTATTGTGTGTGTGGGGGGATCGGTTAGAGTCTGTATGGGGTTGGGGTTAATGTGTGTGGGGGTGGTTAGTGTTGGGGTGGGGGTTAGTGTATGTGGGGGGGATGAGTGTGTATGTGTTGGGGGGTTGTTTTTGTGCGGGGGTTAGTGTGTGTGGGGAGCGGTTAGTGTGTGTGTGGAGGGGTTAGTGTGTGTGGGGGCTTACTGTGTGTGTGTGTGAGGGCGGTGAGTATGTGGTGGTGGTTAACGTGTGTAGGGGTTAGTGCGTGTGGAGGTGGGGCTAGTTAGTGTGTGTGGGTGCGTTTGTGGGTGTGTGAGGCGGGTACTGTGTGTGTGGGGGTTAGTGTGTGTGTGGGGCGTTTAGTGTGTGTGGGTGGGTCTTAGTGTGTGTGGGGTGGTTAGTGTGTGCATGGGGGGTTAGTGTGTTTGTGCGGGGGTTAGTGTGTGTGGGGAGGGCTTAGTGTGTGTGTGTGGGGGAGGTTAGTGTGTGGGTGGTGGGGGTTAGCGTGTGTGCGGTGTGTTTAGTGTGTGTGTGCTGGTGGTTAGCGTGTGTGGGGGGTTAATGTGTGGGTGGGGGTGGGGTGAGAAAGTGTGTGTGCGTGTGCGTGTGGGGTGGGGGATTATGTTGTGTGAGGTTGGTTTAATATGTGTGTGACGGAGGTTAGCGTGTGGGGGGGGAGTTAGTGTGCGTCGGAGGGTTAGTGTGTGTGTGTGAGGGGCGGTTAGTGTGTGTGGGGGGGTTAATGATTGTGGGGTGATTAGTGTGTGTGTGTGGGGTGGGGGTTACTGCGTGTTTGGGGGGTTAGTGTGTGTGGGGGTTTATTGTGTGTGTGTGAGGGGTGGTTAGTGTGTGTGGGGGGTTAGTGAGTGTGGGGTGATTAGTGTGTGTGGGGGGGGTTACTGCGTGTTTGGGGGGTTAGTGTGTGTGGGGGAGAGTTAGTGTGTGTGGGAGTGTTAGTGTGTGTGTGGGGGGGTGGTTACTGTGAGTGTGTGGGGGGGCTTAGTGTGTTTGTAGGGGGTTAGTGTGTGTGTGGGGGGGTTAGTGTGTGGGGGAGGATAGTGTGTGGGTGGGGGGTATTTTTTCTGTGGGGGCTTAGTGTTATTGGGGGTGTTTAGTGTGTGTGAGGGGTTAGCGCGTGTTTGTGGGTGTTGATGTGTGGGGGGTGTTAGTTCGTACCTGTGGGGGGGCTAGTTGTGTGTGGGGAGTTAGTGTGTGGGGTCGGTGGTTCGTGTGTGTGTGGGGGGGTAAGTGTTTGTGGGGAGTCAATGTGTCTGTGGGGTGGGTCTAATGTGTGCGGGAGGTTGTGTGTCTGTTGGGGTGGGGTTAGTGAGTATGTGTGCGTGCATTTGTGGGTGTGGGGGGGTTATGGTGTGTGAGGGGGGGTTTAGTATATGTTTGAGGGAGGTTAGTGTGTGTGGGGGGGTTAGCGTGTATGTGGGGGGGTTAGTGTGTGTGGGGGGGGGTTAGTGTGTGAGGGGGGGTTAGTGTGTGTGTGGGGGGGTTAGTGTGTGTGTGGGGGATTAGCGTGTATGTGGGGGGGGTTAGTGTGTGAGGGGGCTTACTGTGTGTGTGGGGTTAGTGTGTGTGTGGGGGGTTAGTGTGTGTGGGGGGATTACTGTGAGTGGGGGTGTTAGTGTGTGTGTGTGTGAGGGCGGTGAGTGTGTGTGTGGGGGGTTTGTGTGTGTGGGTGGTTAGTGACTGTGTGGGGCCGTTAGCATGTGGGAGTGGGTTTAGTGAGTGTGTGGTGGTGGTTAGCGTGTGTAGGTGTTAGTGTGTGTGGGGGTGGGGTTAGTTTGTGTGTGTGGGTGCGTTTGTGGGTGTGTGAGGCGTGTACTGTGTATGTGAGGGTTAGTGTGTGTGTGGGGCGTTTAGTGTGTGTGGGGGTGGTTAGTGAGTGTGAGAGGGGTTTAGTGTGTATGTGGGGGTATTAGTGAGTGTGTGGGGGAGGGGGGAGTGTGTGGTGGGGGGTTTAGTGTGTGTGTGGGGGGGTGTTAGTGTGGTTGTGGGGTTAGTGTGTGTGGGAGGCTTAGTGCGTGGGTGGGGAGGCTAGTTTGTGTGTGGGGGGTTTAGTGTGTGTGCGGGTGGATTAGTGTGTGGGAGGGGGTTTAGTGTGTGGGGTGGTTAGTGTGTGTAGGGGGTTAGTGTGTAGGGGGTGCTAGTGCGTATGTTTGGGGTTAGTCGTGTGTGGGGTTAGTGTTTGTAGGGGGTGTTCAACTGTGGAGGGTTATTGTATGTGTGTGTGGGATTAGTGTGCGTGTCGGATGTTATTGTGTGTGTGGGTGGGGGGTTAGTGAGTGTGTCGAGGATTACTGTGTGTGGGGGGTTAGTGTGTGTGTGTGTGGGGGGGGGGTTAGTGAGTGCGTGTGGGGTTTACTGTGTGAGGGGGGTTAGTGTGTGTGTGGGAGTGGTTAACGTGTGTGGGGGAGTGTTTAGTGTGTATGTTGTGGTGGTTAGCGTATGTGGGGTGTTAGTGTGTGTGGGGGCTGTGATTGTGTGTGGGGGAGTCAACGTGTGTTCGGGGGTTAGTGTGTCTGGGGGGTTAGTGTGTGTGTGGGCTCTTTGGGTTGGTGAGGGGGGTTAGTATGTGTGAGGGGGTTAGTGTGTGTTGGGGGTTAGTGTGTGTAATTTGGGGAGGTTAGTGTCTGAGGGGCGTCATTGTGTATGTGACGGGGTTAGTGTGCGTGTGTGGGGGGGGGGTAGTGTGTGTGAGGGTTGTTCGTGTCTCTGGGGGGGTAAGTGTGGGTAGTGGTGGGGTTAGTGTGTGTGAGTGTGTGGGGCGGGGGTTAGTGTGTGTGTGTTGGTGGGGAGTTAGTGTGTGTGTGGGTTGTTAGTGTGTGTGTGGGTGGGGGTAAGAGTGTGTGCGGGGAGGGGTCAGTGGGTGTATGGGGGTTTAGTGCGCGTGTGGGGGGTTAGTATGTGTGTGGGGTGGTTTGTGTGTGTGGGGGGGTTTCGTGTGTGTGCATGGGGATTAATGTGTGATGGGGGTTAGTGTGTGTGAGGGGGTTAGTGTGTGCGGGAGGGGGGTTAATGCGTGTATGGGGCGGAGGTTAATGTGTGTCGGTGGGTGTTAGTCTGTGTGGGGTTAGTGTGTGTGAGGGGGGTCAGTGAGTGTGAGGGGAGTTAGTGTGTGTGTGTGGGAGGTTAATGTGTGTGTCAGGGGAGTTAGTGTGTGTGTGAGAGTGGTTAGTGTGTTTGAGGGGGATGAGTGTGTGCGGGGGTAGATTAGTGTCTGTGGGCTTCAGTGTGTGTGGGGCTGGTTAGTGTGTCGGGGGTTAGTATATCTAGGGGTGTAAGTGAGTGTGGGGGTGGGGTTAGTGTGTGTGAGTGTGTGCGGGTGGGGTTGTATGTGTGGGGGGCTAGTGTGTGTGTGAGGGGTGTTAGTGTGTGTGGGGGAGTTAGTGTGTGTGAGGGGGGTTAGTGTGTGTGTGTCTGGCGTGGTTAGTGTGTGTGTGTGTGGGGGGGGGTAGTGTGTGTGTGAGGGGTGTTAGTGTGTGTGGGGGAGTTAGTGTGTGTGAAGGGGGTTAGTGTGTGTGTGCCTGGCGTGGTTAGTGTGTGTGTGTGTGTGGGGGGGGGGGGGGTTGTCTGAGTGAGGGGGGTTAGTGTGTATGCGGGGGTTAGTGTGTGTGAGGTGGTTTTGTGTGTGTTGGTGGGGTGTTAATGTGTGTGCGTGGGAGGGTTAGTATGTGTGTGGGGGGGGGTTCGTGTGTCTATGGGAGGGTTAGTGTGTGTGTGGGTGTTGGTGTCTGTATGGGATTACTGTGTGTGTGGGGGTGATTTAGTATGTCTGGGGGGAAAATTGTGTGTGGGGTTGGGGTTAGTATGTGTGAGTGTGTGTGGAAGGGTTAGTGTGTGTGGTGGGGTTAACGTGTGTGTGAGGGGTGTTAGTTTTTGTGGGGCGCTTAGTGTGTGTGAGGGGTTTAGTGCGTGTGTCTCGGGTTAGTGTGTGTGTTAGGGGGTGTTGTGTGTGTTTTTGGGGTGTTAGTGTGTGTGTGGGAGGGCTAGAGTGTGTGTGGGGGGTTGGGTGTGTATGGGAGGGTTAGTCTGTGTGAGTGCTAGATTCTGTATGGGGTTACTGTCTGTGTGGGGGCGTTAGTGTGTGGGTGGGAGTGTTAGTGTGTGCCTGTGGGTGTTAGTGAGCATGGGAGTGTTAGTGTGTGTGGGGGTGATTAGTGTGTGTGTGTGGGAGGGTTAGTGTGTGTGTGGGGGGGGCTAAGTGTGTGTTATGGTGTGTGTGTGGGATGGTTAGTGGGCGTGGGAGGGTTAGTGTGTGGGGGGGGGTGATTGGTGTGTGCGTGGGAGGGTTATTGTGTGGGCGGGGTCTTAGTGTGTGTTAGTGGGATGTTAGTGTGTGTGCGGGATGGTTAGTGGATGTGGGAGGGTTAGTGTGTGTGGGGAAGTTTTGTGTGTGGGAGGGGGTAGAGTGTCTGGGGGTTAAGTGTCTGTGGGTGTGGGGATAGAGTGTGTGAGTGTGTGTGGGGGGGTTAGTGTGTGTGTGGGTGAGTTAGTGTGTGTGTGTTGGTGGGGAGTTAGCGTGTGGGTGAGTGGTTTGTGTGTGTGTGGGAGGGTTAGTGTGTGGGGGGGGGCTAAGAGTGTGTTATTGGTGTGTTAGTATGTGTGAGGGGAGTTAATGTGTGTTGCTGGGGTGTTAGTGTGTGTGTGGGGGGGGTCAGTGTCTGTGTGTGGGGAGGTTAGTGTGTGTGTAAGGGGAGTTAGTGTGTGTCTGAGAGGGGTTAGTGTGTGTGAGGGGGATTAGAGTGTGTGTGGGAGTCCGATAGTGTCTGTTGGGCGTCAGTGTCTGTGGGGTTGGTTAGTGTGTGGGGGTTTAGTATGTCTGGGGGGGTAAGTGTGTGTGGGGGTGGGGTTAGTGTGTGTTTGTCTGGTGTGGCTATTGTGTGTGTGGGTGGGGGTTTGTGTGTGTGAGGGGGGTTTAGTGTGTGTGCGGGGGTTAGTGTGTGTGAGGGGTGTTAGTGTGGGCGGGGGTTAGTCTGTGTGAGGGGTGTTAGTGTGTGTGGGGGAGTTAGTGTGTGTGTGAGGGGGGTTAGTGTGTGTTTGTCTGGTGTGGCTATTGTGTGTGTGGGTGGGGGTTTGTGTGTGTGAGGGGGGTTTAGTGTGTGTGCGGGGGTTAGTGTCTGTGTGAGGTGGTTTTGTGTGTGTTGGTGGGGTGTTTATGTGTGTGTGGGTGGGAGGGTTAGAGTATGTGTGGGGGTTAGTTAGCGTATGGGAGGATTAGTGTGTGTGTGGGAGTTAGTGTCTGTATGGGGTTAGTGTGTGTGTGTGGGTATTAATGTGTGGTTGGGAGGGTGAGTGTGTGCCTGTGGGGGTTAGTGTGCGTTGGATGGTTAGCGTGTGTGGGGGTAATTAGTGTTTGTGTGTTGGAGGGTTAGTGTGTGTGGGGCTAAGTGTGTGTTAGTGAGGTGTTAGTGAGTGTGTGTGGGATGGTTAGTGTGTGTGGGAGGATTAGTGTGTGTGTGGGGGGGAGTTAGTGTGTGTGAGGGTTAGTGCTTGTGTGGGGGGTTAGTGTGAGTGGGGGGGTTGGTGTGTGTGGGGGTGGTTAGTTTGTGTGGGGTAGGTTAGTGTGTGGGGGCTAGAGTGTCTGGGGGTAAGTGTCTTGGGGGGATAGTGTGTGTGAGTGTGTGCGGGGGTTAGTGTGTGTGGGGGGGGGTTAGTGTATGTGTGTTTGTGGGGTGATAGTGTGTATGTGTGAGGGGGGTTAGTGTGTGTTGGTGGGGAGGTAATGTGTGTGTGGGTGGCTAGTGTGTGTGTGGGAGGGTTAGAGTGTGTGTGGGGGCTAAGTGTGTGTTAATGGGGTGTTAGTGTGTGTGTGAGGTGGGTTAGTGTGTGCTGGTGGGAGTTAGTGCGTGTGTGGGTGGTTAATGTGTGTGGGTGGGGGTCAGTGTGTGTGTTGGGGGGTTAGTGTGTGTGTTTGGGGGGGTTAGTGTCTGTATGGGGTTAGTGTGTGTGGGGGGGTATTAATGTGTGGTTGGGAGGGTTAGTGTGTGCCTGTGGGGGTTAGTGTGCGTTGGATGGTTAGCGTGTGTGGGTGTGATTAGTGTTTGTGTGTTGGAGGGTTAGTGTGTGTGGGGCTAAGTGTGTGTTAGTGAGGTGTTAGTGAGTGTGTGTGGGATGGTTAGTGTGTGTGGGAGGATTAGTGTGTGTGTGGGGGGGTTAGTGTGTGTGAGGGTTAGTGCTTGTGTGGGGGGTTAGTGTGAGTGGGGGGGTTGGTGTGTGTGGGGGTGGTTAGTTTGTGTGGAGTAGGTTAGTGTGTGGGGGCTAGAGTGTCTGGGGGTAAGTGTCTGGGTGGGGATAGTGTGTGTGAGTGTGTGCGGGGGTTAGTGTGCGTGTGGGGGGTTAGTGTATGTGTGTTTGTGGGGTGATAGTGTGTATGTGTGAGGGGGGTTAGTGTGTGTTGGTGGGGAGGTAATGTGTGTGTGGGTGGCTTGTGTGTGTGTGGGAGGGTTAGTGTGTGTGGGGGCTAAGTGTGTGTTAATGGGGTGTTAGTGTGTGTGAGGTGGGTTAGTGTGTGCTGGGGGGAGTTAGTTTGTGTGTGGTTGGTTAATGTGTGTGGGTGGGGGTCAGCGTGTGTGTTGGGGGGGTTAGTGTGTGTGTTTGGGGGGTTAGTGTGTGGGTGGGTTAGTGTATGTGTGGGGGTATTAATGTGTGTGGAGGGGGGTCACTTTGTGTGGGGGCGTTGGTTTGTGTGGGGGGGGGTTAGTTTGTGCCTGTTGGTGGGGTGTTAGTGTGTGTGTGAGGGGGGTTAGTATGTGTTGGTGGGGGGTTAGTGCGTATATGTTGGTGGGATGTTAGTGTGTGTGTGAGGGGGGTTAGTGTGTGCTGGTCGGGGGTTAGTGTGTATGGGGGGTGTCAGTGTGTGTGTGTGGGGGGGGGTAGTGTGTGTGCGTGTGTGTGTGCGGGGGATGTGTGAGTGTGTGTGTGGGTGTTAGTGTGTGTGCATTCGGGGTCGAAGTGTATGTGTGGCGGTTAGTGTGTGTGTGGGCGGATAAGTGTATGTGTGGGGGTGTTAGTGCGTGAGGGGGGGTAGGTGTGTGCTAGTGGGTTGTTAGTGTCTGAGTGAGGGGGTAGTGTGTGCTGGTAGGGAGTTAGTGTGTGTGGGGGTGGTTAGTGTGTGTGGGGGGGGTGTCAGTGTGTGTGTGGGGGGGGGGAGTGTGTGTATGGGGGCGGGGGGTGTTAGTGTGTGTGTGGGGGTAGTGTGTGTGTATTCGGGGTCTTAGCGTGTGTGGGGCGGTTAGTGTGTGGGGGCTAGAGTGTCTGGGGGTAAGTGTCTGGGGGGGGATAGTGTGTGTGAGTGTGTGCGGGGGTTAGTGTGTGTGGGGGGGTTAGTGTATGTGTGTTTGTGGGGTGATAGTGTGTATGTGTGAGGGGGGTTAGTGTGTGTTGGTGGGGAGGTAATGTGTGTGTGGGTGGCTAGTGTGTGTGTGGGAGGGTTAGTGTGTGGGGGGGCTAAGTGTGTGTTAATGGGGTGTTAGTGTGTGTGTGAGGTGGGTTAGTGTGTGCTGGGGGGAGTTAGTGTGTGTGTGGGTGGTTAATGTGTGTGGGTGGGGGTCAGTGTGTGTGTTGGGGGGGGGTTAGTGTGTGTGTTTGGGGGGGTTAGTGTGTGGGTGGGTTAGTGTATGTGTGGGGGTATTAATGTGTGCGGAGGGGGGTCACTTTGTGTGGTGGCGTTGGTTTGTGTGGGGGGGGTTAGTTTGTGCCTGTTGGTGGGGTGTTAGTGTGTGTGTGAGGGGGGTTAGTATGTGTTGGTGGGGGGTTAGTGCGTATATGTTGGTGGGATGTTAGTGTGTGTGTGAGGGGGGTTAGTGTGTGCTGGTCGGGGGTTAGTGTGTATGGGGGGGTGTCAGTGTGTGTGTGTGGGGGGGTAGTGTGTGTGTGTGTGTGTGCGGGGGATGTGTGAGTGTGTGTGTGGGTGTTAGTGTGTGTGCATTCGGGGTCGAAGTGTATGTGTGGCGGTTAGTGTGTGTGTGGGCGGGTAAGTGTATGTGTGGGGGTGTTAGTGCGTGTGGGGGGTAGGTGTGTGCTAGTGGGTTGTTAGTGTCTGAGTGAGGGGGGTAGTGTGTGCTGGTAGGGAGTTAGTGTGTGTGTGGGTGGTTAGTGTGTGTGGGGGGGGTGTCAGTGTGTGTGTGGGGGGGGAGTGTGTGTGTGGGGGCGGGGGGTGTTAGTGTGTGTGTGTGGGGGTAGTGTGTGTGTATTCGGGGTCTTAGCGTGTGTGGGGCGGTTAGTGTGTGTGTGTGGGGGGCGGGTGGTTAGTATGTGTGTGTTGTGGGTGTCAGTGTGTGCATTGGGGGGTTAGAGTGTGTGGTTGGGGGGATTAGTGTGTGTGTGGGTGTGTTAGTGTATGTGTGGGGGTGTTAGTGCGTGTGGGGGGTGTCAGTGTGTGGGGGGGTCAGTGTGGATGGGGGGTTAGTGTGTGTGGGTGGCTTTAGTGTGTGTGTGGGTGTGTGGGGGGTCAGTGTGTGTGGGGGGGTCAGTGTGTGTGAGGGGGGTCAGTGTGTGTGTGGGGGGGTCAGTGTGTGTGTGGGTGGGGAGGGCTTAGTGTGTGTGGGGGGTGGCGTGTGTGAGGGGAATTAGTGTGTGTGAGGGGGTTAGTGTGTGTGGGGTATTAGTGTCTCTGAGGAGGGGTAGCGTGTGTGCGAGGTGGGTTAGTGTGTGTGTGTGGGGGGGGTCAGTGTCTGTGGGGGGGTCAGTGTGTGTGAGGGGGGTCAGTGTGTGTGTGGGGGGGTCAGTGTGTGTGTGGGTGGGGAGGGGTTAGTGTGTGTGTGGGGGGGGGGTAGCGTGTGTGGGGGGAATGAGTGTGTGTGAGGGGGTTAGTGTGTGTGGGGTATTAGTGTCTCTGAGGAGGGGTAGCGTGTGTGCGAGGTGGGTTAGTGTATGTGTTTTGGGGAGGTTAGTGTCTGTGGGGCGTCAGTCTGTGTGAGGGGGGTTAGTGTGTTTGTGTGTGGGGGTGGTTAGTGTGTGTGAGTGGGTTAGTGTGTGTGTGTCTGGCGTGGTTAGTGTTTGTGTGTTGGGGGGGGGGTTGCCTGAGTGAGGGGGGGTTAGTGTGTGTGCGGGGGTTAGTGTGTGTGAGGTGGTTTTGTGTGTGTTGGTGGGGTGTTAATGTGTTTGCGTGGGAGTGTTAGTGTGTGTGTGGGGGTTAGTGAGTGTATGGGAGGATTAGTGTGTGTGTGGGAGTTAGTGTCTGTATGGGGTTAGTGTGTGTGTGTGGGTATTAATGTGTGGTTGGGAGGGTTAGTGTGTGCCTGTGGGGGTTAGTGTGCGTTGGATGGTTAGCGTGTGTGGGGGTGATTAGTGTTTGTGTGTTGGAGGGTTAGTGTGCGTGGGGCTAAGTGTGTGTTAGTGAGGTGTTAGTGAGTGTGTGTGGGATGGTTAGTGTGTGTGGGAGGATTAGTGTGTGTGTGTGTGGGGGGGTTAGTGTGTGTGCGGGTTAGTGCTTGTGTGGGGGTTTAGTGTGTGTGGGGAGGTTGGTGTGTGTGGGGGTGGTTAGTTTGTGTGGGGTAGGTTAGTGTGTGGGGGCTAGAGTGTCTGGGGTAAGTGTCTGTGGGGGTGGGGATAGTGAGTGTGAGTTTGTGCGGGGGTTAGTGTGTGTGTGGGGGTTAGTGTGTGTGTGTTTGTGACGTGTAGTGTGTGTGTGAGGTGGGTCAGTGTGTGCTGGGAGGAGTTAGTGTGTGTGTGGGTGGTTAATGGTTGTGTGGGTGGTTGTCAGTGTGTGTTGGGGGGGTTAGTGTGTGTGTGGGTGGTTAATGGTTGTGTGGGTGGGTGTCAGTGTGTGTGTTGGGGGGGTTAGTGTGTGTGTGGGTGGGTTAGTGTATGTGTGGGGGTATTAATGTGTGTGGAGGAGGGTCACATTGTGTGGGGGCGTTGGTTTGTGTGGGGGGGGGTTAGTTTGTGCGCGTTGGTGGGGTGTTAGTGTGTGTGTGAGGGGGGTTAGTATGTGTTGGTGGGGGTTTAGTGTGTGTGTGTTGGTGGGATGTTAGTGTGTGTGTGAGGGGGGTTAGTGTGTGCTGGTGGGGGGTTAGTGTGTGTGTGTTGGTGGGATGTTAGTGTGTGTTTGTGTGTGGGGTAGTGTGTGTGTGTGTGTGTGTGGGCGGATAAGTGTATGTGTGGGGGTGTTAGTGCGTGTGTGGTGGGGTAAGTGTGTGTTAGTGGGTTGTTAGTGTCTGAGTGAGGGGGGTAGTGTGTGCTGGTGGGGAGTTAGTGTGTGTGTGGGTGGTTAGTGTGTGTGGGGGGTGTCAGTGTGTGTGTGGGGGGGTAGTGTGTGTGTGGGGGGCGGGTGGTTAGTATGTGTGTGTTGGGGGTGTTAGTGCATGTGGGGGGTGTCAGTGCGTGAGGGGGGGTCAGTGTGTGTGGGTGTGTTAGTGTGTGTGTGGGGGGTCAGTGTGTGTGTGGGGGGTCAGTGTGTGTGAGGGGGGGTCAGTGTGTGTGTGGGGGGTCAGTGTGTGTGAGGGGGGGTCAGTGTGTGTGTGGGGGGTCAGTGTGTGTGAGGGGGGGTCAGTGTGTGAGGGGATGGGTTAGTGTGTGTGGGGGGGGTCAGTGTGTGTGGGGACGGGTCAGTGTGTGTGGGGGGTCAGTGTGTGTGAGGGGGGGTCAGTGTGTGTGTGGGGGGTCAGTGTGTGTGAGGGGGGGTCAGTGTGTGTGAGGGGGGGTCAGTGTGTGTGTGGGGGGTCAGTGTGTGTGAGGGGGGTCAGTGTGTGTGTGGGGGGACAGTGTGTGTGTGGGTGGGGGGGTTAGTGTGTGTGTGGGGGGTAGCGTGTGTGGAGGGTGTTAGTGTGTGTGAGGGGGTTAGTGTGTGTGGGGTATTAGTGTCTCTGAGGAGGGGTAGCGTGTGTGTGAAGTGGGTTAGTGTATGTGTTTTGGGGAGGTTAGTGTCTGCGGGGCGTTAGTCTGTGTGAGGGGGGTTAGTGTGCGTGTGTGAGGGCGGTTAGTGTGCGTGTGTGTGTGGCGGGGGGGTTAATGTGTGTGTGTGCGTGGGTGGTTAGTGTGTGTGAGGGGGTTAGTGTGTGTGTGTCTGGCGTGGTTAGTGTGTGTGTGTGTGTGGGGCGGGTTGTCTGAGTGAGGGGGGTTAGTGTGTATGCGCGGGTTAGTGTGTGCTGGGGGGAGTTAGTGTGTGTGTGTGTGGTTAATGTGTGTGGGGGGGGTCAGTGTGTGTGTTGGGGGGTTAGTGTGTGTGTTTGGGGGGGTTAGTGTGTGTATGGGTGGGTTAGTGTGTGTGTGAGGGGGTGGTTAGTGTGTGTGTGAGGGGTGGTTAGTGTGTTGGGCGGGGGTTAGTGCATGTGTGGGGCGGAGGTTAATGTGTGTGTCGGTGGCTGTTAGTGTGTGTGTGGGGGGTTAGTGTGCGTGTGTGTGTTTGTGTGTGTGGAGGGGTCAGTATATGTGAGGGCATAGTGTGTGTGCGGGGTTATTTTGCGTTAGTGGGGTTAGTGTGTGTGTAAGGGGGGTTAGTGTGTGTGTTTTGGGGAGTTTTGTGTCTGTGGGGCGTCAATGTGTGTGTGGGGTGGTTAGTGTGGGTGTGTGAGGGGTTGTTAGTGTGCGTGTGAGGGGGGTTAGTGTGTGTGTGAGGGGGTTAGTGATTGTATTTTCGGGAGGTTTGTGTCTGTGGGGCGTCTGTGTGTGTGTGAGGTGGTTAGTGTCTGGGGAGGTTAGTGTGTGGGGGTGTTAGTGTGTGTGTGTGGGGCGTTTGTGTGTTTTTGTGGGGTTAGTGTGCGTGTGTGGGGGGGGTTAGTGTGTGTGGGGGCGTTTAGTGTGTGTGTAGGGGCGGTTAGTGTGTGAGTGGGGGTTAGTGTGTCTGTGTAGTTGTTAGTGTGTGTGAGGGGGGTTAGTGTGTGTGGGGGGTTAGTGTGTGTGGGGGGTTTAGTGTGTGTGTGGGGGGGTTCGTGTGTGGGGTGGTTAGTGTGTGTGTGGGGGCGCTTAGTGTGTGTGGTGGGCTTAGTGTGTGTGGGGGTGGGGGTTTGTGTGGGGGTGGGGGTTTGTTTTTGTGGGGGGTTAGTGTGGGGGGTTAGTGTGTGTGGGGTGGTAGTGTGTGTGCGTGGGATTCAGTGTGTGTGGGGGGTTAGTGTGTGTGTGGGGGTTGTTCGCGTGTGTGTGGAGGGTTTAGTAAATGATCATTGGTGGGAGGGATCAGTGCGTGTGGGGAATTCATGTGTCTGTGTGTGTGGGGGGGTTAGTGTGTGTCTGTGAGGGGATGTTATTGTGTGGGGGGATTAGTGTGTGTGGCGGGGTTAGTCTGTGGGGGTATTAGCGTGTGTGGGGGTTAGTCTGTCTGTGGTTGAGGGTGTTAGTTGCGTGTTGGGAGGGGTCCGTGTGTCTTGGTGTGGGGGGTAGTGTGTGTCGGGGTTAGTGTGTCTGGGGGAGTGAGTGTGTGTGTGGAGGGACCTTTGCGTGTGTGTATTAATGTCTGTGTGTCTGTATTTCTGTGTATCTGTGAGTGTCTGTGTGTGTGTGAGAATGTGTGCATAAGTCTGTGTGTGCGGGTGTATTAGCGTCTATGTGTGTGACTGTCCCTATATGTGTGTGTGTGTGTGTTTGTGTATTAATGTCTCTGTCGATCTGTGAGCTGTTCACTAGTGTCTCTGTGTGTGTGAGTGTCTGTAGTAGTGTATCTGTGTGTCTGTGAATGTGTGTTAGTGTATCTGTGTGTGGGTGTGTGTATTAGTGTCTGTGTGTGTCTGTGAGTGTGTGTGTATTAGTGTCTGTGTGTCTCTGTGAGTGTGTGTATTAGTATCTGTATTTGTCTGTGAGTGTGTATTATTGGCTCTGTGTATCAGTGTGTGTGTATTAGTATCTGTGTGTTTGTGTTTGTGTGTTTATTAGTGCATGTGTTCGTGTGACTGTTTGTATTAGATTCGCTGTGTGTGTGTGTAGGCGTTAGAGTCTCCCTGTGTCTGTGAGTGTGTATATTATAGTCTCTGTGTATCAGGTAGTGTGTGTATTAGTATCTATGTGTGTCTGTGTTAGTGCCTATGTGTGTGTGTGTATTAGTGCCATTGTGTGTCTATGAGTGTGTGTATTAGTGTCTATGTGTGTGTGTGTGTAGTGGTGCCAGTGTCTGTCTGTGAGTGCGTGCATTAGTATCCGTATGTGTGTCTGTGAGTGCGTATTAGTGTATCTATGTGTCAGTGAGTGTGTGTATTAATGTCTGTGTGTGTGAGTGTGTTTTAGTGTCTGTGTGTGTCTGAATGTGTTTGAGAATGTGTGCATTTGTATCTGTGTGGGTGAGTGTATTAGTGGCTATGTGTGTGAGTGTCTCTATTAATGTGTGTGCGTTTGTGTAATAGTGTCTATGTTGGTCTGTAAGCTGTGTACTAGTGCCTCTGCGTGTGTGAGTTTGTGTATTGGTGTATCTGTTTCTGTGAATGTGTATAAGTGTCTCTGTGTGTTAGTGTGTGTATTCGTGTCTGCGTGTGTCTGTGAGTATGTGTATTAGTGTCTGTGTGTCTGTGAGTGTGTCTATTAGTGTCTGTGTGTGTTTTTGAGTGTGTGTATTAGTGTCTGTGAGTGTGTGTATTAGTGTATCTGTCTGTCTGTGAGTGTGTGAATTACAATCTCCCAGTGCCTGTGAGTGTGTATATTGCTGTCTCTGTGTATCAGTGAGTGTGTGTATTAGTTTCTGTGTGTGTGTTTGTTAGTGTGTGTATTAGTGCATGTGTGTGTGACTGTGTGTATTAGTGTCGCTCTGCGTGTGTAAGTGTATGCATTCGAGTCTCCCTGTGTGTGGGAATGTGTATATTATTGTCTCTGTGCATCAGTTAGTGTGTTATTTGTATCTGTGTGTGTGTTAGTGTCTGTGTGTATTAGTGCCAGTGTGTGGCTGTGAGTGCGTGTATTAGTGTCTCTGTGTGTCTGCGTGTGTGTGTGTTAGTGTCTCTGAGTGTCTGTAAGTGTGTCTATTAGTGTCTCTGTGTGTCTGTGAGTGTGTGTATTAGTGTCTCTGAGTGTCTGTGAGTGTGTATTAGTGTCTCTGTCTGCGAGTGTGTATTCGTGTCTCTGTGTGTTGTGAGTGTGTGTATCAGTGTCTCTGTGTATCTGTGAGTGTGTGTATTCGTCTCTCTGTGTGGGTGAGTGTGTGTATCAGTGTCTCTGTGTGTCTGGCGTGTATATATTATATCATATATAGTTATAGCGATGAGGAATGTCAGAGGATACAGCAGGATTTAGATCGTTTGGAGACTTGGGCGGAGAGATGGCAGATGGAGTTTAATCCGGACAAATGTGAGGTAATGCATTTTGAAAGGTCTAATGCAGGTAGGGAATATACAGTAAATGGTAGAACCCTCAAGAGTATTGAAAGTCAGAGAGATCTAGGTCAACAGGTCCACAGGTCACTGAAAGGGGCAACACAGGTGGAGAATGTAGTCAAGAAGGCATACGCATGCTTGCCATCATTAGCCGGGGCATTGAGTATAAGAATTGATAAGTCATGTTGCAGCTGTATAGAACCTTAGTTAGGCCACACTTGGAGTATAGTGTTTAGTTCTGGTCGCCACACTACCAGAAGGATGTGGAGGCATTAGACAGGGTGCAGAAGAGATTTACCAGGATATTGCCTGGTATGGAGGGCATTAGCTATGAGGAGCAGTTGAATAAACTCGGTTTGTTCTCACGGGAACGACGGAGGTTGAGGGGCGACCTGATAGAGGTCTACAAAATTATAGGGGCATAGACAGAATGGATAGTCAGAGGATTTTCCCCGGGGTAGCTGGGTGAATTACTGGGGGGCATAGGTTTACGGTGCGGGGGACAAGGTTTAGAGGAGATGTACGAGGTCCGTTTTTTACACAGAGAGTAGTGGTTGCCTGGAAATCGCTGCCAGAGGAGGTGGTGGACGCAGGGGCGATAGTGACATTTAAGGGGCATCTTGACAAATAGATCAATAGGATGGGAATAGAGGGGTACGGACGCAGGAAGTGGAGAAGATTGTAGTTTGTCGGGCAGCATGGTCGGCACGGGCTTGGAAGGCCAAAGGGCCTGTTCCTGTGCTGTACATTTCTTTGTTCTTTGTGGGTATTAGTCTCGCTGTGTATCGGCGAGTGTGTGTATTAGTGTCTCTCTGAGTGTGTGAGTGTGTGTATTAGTGTCTGTGTGTGTCTGCGAGCGTATTTATTAGTGTCTCTGTGAGTCTGCGAGAGTGTGTGTTAGTGTCTCTGTGTGTTTGCGAGTGTGTGTATTAGTGTCTGTGTGTGTCTGAGAGTGTGTGTATTAATGTCTCTGTGAGTCTGTGAGTGTGTATATTATTGTCCCTGTGTATCAGTGAGTGTGTGTATTAGTATCTGTGTGTGTGTTAGTGTCTGTGTGTATGTGTATTAGTGTCAGTGTGTGTCTTTGAGTGTGTGTGTTAGTGACTCTTTGTGTCTGCGAGTGTGTGAATTACAATCTCCCTGTGTCAGTGAGTGTGTGTATTAGTGTCTCTGTGTATCAGTGAGTGTGTGTATTAGTATCTGTGTGTATGTGTTAGTGTGTGTATGTGTGTGAATGTGTGTATTAGTTTCGCTGTTTGTATCTGAGTGTATTCATTAGAGTCTCCATGTGTCTGTGAGTGTGTATATTATTGTCTCTGCGTACCAGTGAGTGTGTGTATTAGTATCTGTTTGTGTGTGATAGTGTCTGTGTGTGTGTATTAGTGCCAGTGTGTATGTGTGTGAGTGCGTGTATTAGTGTCTGTGTTTCTGTCTGTATGTGTATTAGTGTCTCTGTGTGTTGAGTGAGTGTGCGTATTAGTGCATCTGCGTGTCAGTGAGTGTGTGTATAAGTGTCTCTGTGTGTGTAGTTGAGTTTGTGCATTAGTGTATGTGTGTTTTGTGTATGCCTGTATGTATGTACAAGAGTCTGTGTGTGTGTGAGTGTGTGCATTTGTGGCTATGTTTGTGTGAGTGTGTGTATTAGTGTCTGTGAGTGTGTCTTTGAGTTTGTGCATTAGTGTATGTGTGTGGCTGTGTGTGTTTGTGAGTTTGTGTATTAGTGTCTTTGTCTGTGTCTTTCAGTGTGTGTATTCATATCTGTGTGTATGTGAGTGTGTGTATTAGTGTCTCTCTGTGTTGTGTGAGTGTGCGTGTTAGTGCATCTGCGTGTCAGTGAGTGTGTGTATTAGTGTCTCTGTGTGTGTAGTTGAGTTTGTGTATTATTGTACCCGCGTGTCAGTGAGTGTGTGTATTGGTGTATCTGTGTAACAGTGAGTGTGTGTATTAGTATCTGTGTTTATGTGTTAGTGTCTGTATTAGTGCATGTATGTGTGTGACTGTGTGTATTAGTGTCGCTGTTTTTATCTGAGTGTTTGCATTAGAGTCTCCCTGTGTCTGTGAGTGTGTATATTATTGTATCTGTGTATCAGTGAGTGTGTATTAGTATCTGTGTGTGTGTGTATTAGTGTTTATGTGTGTGTGTATTAGTGCCAGTGTCTGTGTGTGTATTGGTGCCAGTGTGTGTCTGTGAATGCGTGTATTAGTGCCTGTGTGTGTATTGGTGTCTGTGAGTGTGTACTAGTGTATCTATTTGTCAGTGAGTGTGTGTATTAGTGTCTCTGTGTGAGTATGAGTGTGTGTATTAGTGTATGAGTGTGCCTTTGAGTTTGTGCATTAGTGTATGTGTGTGTCAGTGTTTGGCAGTGTGTGTTTGTGAGTTTGTGTATTAGTGTCTCTGTCTGTGTCTTTCAGTGTGTGTATTAAAATCTGTGTGTATGTGAGTATGTGTATTAGTGTCTCTGTGTGTTGTGCGAGTGTGCGTATTAGTGCATCTGCGTGTCAGTGAGTGTGTGTATTAGTGTCTCTGTGTGTGTCGTTGAGTTTTTGCATTAGTTATGTGTGTTCTGTGTATGCCTGTGTGTATGTATAAGTGTCTGTGTGTGCATTTGTGTCTGCGTGTGAGTGGGTGTATCAGAGTCTCTGTGTGTCTGTTTGTGTGTGTATTAGTGTCTGTGTGTGTCTTTGAGTTTGTGCATTAGTGTCTGTGTGTGTCTGTGTGTGTGCATTAGTGTCTCTGTGTGTGTGTGAGTGTGTGCACTAGTGTCTGTGTTGTGTGAGTGTGTTTATGAGTGTCTATGTGTGTATCTGTGAGTGGATGTATTAGTGTGTCTGTGTGTCGGTGAGTGTCTGTATTAGTGTGTGGATATTCGTGTCGTTGCGTGTCTGCGAGTGTGTGTGTTAGTGTCTCTGTGAATATGTGAGTGTGTGTATTAGTGTTATGGGCCAGGGTTTAGAGAACCCCAAAGTGTATCATGGAGTTCCCCTGACCCACAATTTTTAATAGATTGTCGTATGGGGACCACACGGCCCACTCTACAGGTACAGCAGAAATGGAAAAGCACTTTTTAAAGAAAAACAATGTTTATTCTATAAACTCGTTAACCTTTTCAAAACATACAGTGAACAACTTAGCAACCATTAATTCAAATTCAACCCCCAATGAATACAACACTGTGCAATCCGTAAGCTGTCATTTTGACATCCAGAAGACTTAAGAAACACCTTTTACCAGAGGGACATTAGGTTTACATTCACTACTGAGAACATTTATAATTCTGAATTCTCCAAATCAAGAGATAGTCATTTCATGGCAGTGAGATCAACAGTACACCTGCTCTGTCTGGCTTCAGCTCCAACTTTGAAAACAAATCTAAAACAGACCCTGGAGCAAACAGCCTAAAACGAAAGTTAAAAAAAAGCTGACAGACAACCCAGCTCCACCCACTCTCTGACATCACAGCAGTAATAAGCACCCATTTCTTAAAGGTACTTCACGATAGATATTTATATACAGAACCATTATAAACACCCATTTCTTGCAGGTACTCTAACATGACAGTGTTTCTGTGTGTGAGTGTGTGCATTAGAGTCTCCATGTGTCTGTGGGTGTGTGTATGTATGTATGTGTCTCTGAGAGTGTGAATAAGTGCCTGTCTGTATGTGTGAGTGTGTGTATTAGTGTCTCTGTGTGAGTCTGTGTTTCCGTGTTTATTAGTGTATCTGTGAGTGTCTCTGTGTGTGTGAGAATGTGTGCGTTAGTGCCTGTATGAGTGTGTGTGAGTGTATTAGTGTCTGTGAGTGTGAGTGTCTCCATTAGTGTGTGTGTGAGTGTGTGTATTAGTGTATCTGCCTTTCTGTGAGCTGTGTACTAGTGTCTCTCTGTGTGAGTGCGTGTGTACGTGTATACGTGCATCTGTGTGTCTGTGAGTATCAGTGTCTCTGTGTATGTGTTTTAGTGTCTATGTTTGTCTGTGAGTGTGTGTATTAGCGTCGCTGTGTGTGAGTGTGTGTATTAGTGCCTGTGAGTGTGCGTATTAGTGACTCCGTGTGTGTGTGTGAATGTGTGTACTAGTGTCTCTGTGTGTGAGTGTGTGTATGTGTGTCTGTGACTGTGTGTATTAGTTTCCCTGTGAATTTGTGTCTGTGTTTGACTGTGCGTGTGTATTAGTGTCTGTATGTATGTATGAGTGTGTGTATTACGGTCTGCTTGTGTGTGAATGTGTGTATTCGTGCCTCTGTGTGTGTCTGTGAGTATGTGTATTAGTGTCTTTGTGTGTGTCTGTGAGTGTGTGTATTAGTGTCGCTGTGTGTGAGTGTGTGTGCCAGTGTCTGTGTGAGTCTGCGATTGTGTTTATTAGTGTCTATATGTGTGTTTCATTGTATCTGCGTGTGTGTTTTAGTGTCTCTGTGTATGTACGTGTGTATATTACTGTCTCTATGTGTCAGTGAGTGTGTGTATTAGTGTCTCTGTGAGTATGTGTATTAGTGTCTCTGTGTGATTGTGTGCATTAGTGTCCCTGTGTGTTTGAATTTATCTATCAGTGTATCTGTGACTGACTGTGTGTGTAAGCTTTAGTGTCTCTCTGTCTGTAAGTGTGCACATTAGTGTCTCTGTGTGTCAGTCACTGTGTGAATTAGTGTCTCTGGGTGTCTGTCAGTGTGTATTAGTGTCTCATTGTGTCGGTGAGTGTATATATTAGTGTCTCTGTGCGTCAGTGAGTGTGTGTTTTATTGTCTGTGTTTGACTGTGAGTGTATGTATTAGTGCCCCTGTATGGGTGTGTTTATTAGTGTCTGTGTGTGTCTGTGAGTGTGTATTAGTGCCTCCGTGTGTGAGTGTGTGTATTCGTGGCTGTGTGTCTGTGAGTTTGTATATTAATATCTTTGTGTGTCTGTGGGTGTATGTATTAGTGCCCCTGTGTGTGAGAGTGTGTGTATTTGTGTCTGTGTGTATCTGTATGAGTGTATCTGTGCGCCTGTGAGTGTGTATTAGTGCCTGTGGGTGAGTGTGTGTATTATTGTGTCTGTGTCTCTGAGTGTGTATATTACTGTCTCTATGTGTCAGTGAGTGTGTGTATTAGTGTGTATGTGTCTTTGTGGATTAGTGTCTCTGTGTGTCTGTCAGTGTGTGCATTAGTATTTGTGTGTGAGAGTGTGTGTATTAGCGTGTGTGTGTGTCTGTATTAGTGTCTGTTTGTTTGTGTATCAGTGTGTGTGTGTGTCTGAGTATGTATTAGTGTATCTGCTTGTCAGTGAGTGTGTGTATTCGTGTCTCAGTGTGTCATTGAGTGTGTGTATTAGTGTATGTGTATGTCTGTGTGTGCGTGCATTAGTGTATCTGTGTGTGGCTGTGTGTGTTTATGAGTTTGAGTATTCGTGCCTCTGTCTGTGTCCTTGAGTATGTGTATTAGTGTCTGTGTGTGTGAGTGTGTGCATTATTGTCTCTGTGTGAGTGTGTGTGTATTCGTGCCTGTGTCTGTGAGTGTGAATTAGTGTCCCTGCGTGTGTCTGTTTTGTGTGAGTGTGTGTATTAGTCTTTGTGTGTAAGTGTGCGTATTGCAGTCTGTGTGTTTGTCTGTGAGTGTGTGTAATAGAGTCTCTGTGTGCCTGTGAGTGTGTATTAGTGTCTGTGTGTGTGAGTGTGTGTCTTAGAGTCTCTGTTTAGGTCTGTGAGTGTATGTGTCTTAGTGTATCTGTGTGTGTGAGATTGTGTTCATTGGTGTCTTTGTGTGTGTGAGTGAGTGTGTGTATTAGGGTCTATCTGTGTGTCTGTGAGTGTGTGTATTTGTGTTTGTGTGTGTCTGTGAGTGTGTGTAATACTGGCTCTGTGTCAGCGTCTATTTGTGTCCCTGTGTGTGTCTGCGAGTGTGTCTATTAGTTTCTGTGAGTGTGTATTCGTGTGTATGTATTAGTGTATGTGTGAGTCAGTCATTGTGTGTATTAGTGTATCTGTGTGTGAGTGTGTGTATTCGTGTCGCACTGTGTCTGTGAGTGTGTATTAGTGTCTGTGTGTGAATGTGTGTATCATTGTCTCTGTCTGTGAGTGTGTATTCGTTTCTCTCTGTGTGTGAGTGTGTGTATTAGTGTGTCTGTGTATCTGTGAGAGAGTATTAGTGCCTGTGTGTGAGTGTGTGTATTATTGTCTCTGTGTCTGTGAGTGTGTTTATCAGTGTCTGTGAGTGTGTATATTTCTTTCTCTATGTTTCAGTGAGTGTGTGTATTAGTGTCTGTGTGTGTGTATTAGTGTGTGTGTGAGTTTGTATTAGTGTATCTGCGTGTCAGTGAGTGTGTGTATTAGTGCCTCTGTATGTCTTTGTGTGTGTATTGGTGCCTCTGTTTCTGTGCGTGTTTGTGTTAGTGAGTGTGTATTTGTGTCTGTTCAAGTGAGTGTGTGCATTAGTGTATTTGTGAGTGTATATCGGTGCCTTGTGTGTGAGTGTATTACTGTCTCTGTGTGTGTGCGAGTGTGTGTATTTGTATATATTTATTTGACTTCAACATCACACCGACCATACTTGTGATGTCTTTCCCAGGCTGATGTATAATTTCATTGTTTATGTCCCTTCCTCACAGTGAACCTCATCACAATTGTGATCCTGAAGAGAAGAAACTGTGGGCTGTCCAAATGTGTGACTTGTTACCTGTTGGCCATGGCAGTGGGGGATCTGCTGGTCGTTATTCTCGACCTGATATTGAGACACATTCCCATTGTTTTTATTGAACAGTTTTATTTCCTGCGGTCCATCCCCGTGTGTAATATCCACGCCGCCCTGCTTTTTGCAGCCACTGACTGTTCTGTCTGGTTCACCGTCACTTTCACCTTTGATCGATTTGCGGCCATTTGTTGCCCGAAGCTGAAAAGTAAATATTGCAGCGAGAAAACGGCGGCTGTGGTTCTGGGAACAGTGGCTGTGCTGAGCTGTTTGAAGGACATTTCCTGGGGGTTTATGATGTCCGGTGGGTATCGGCTGGAGAACGAACCCTGGTTTTGTGATGTCACAGAGGGTGTTCAGAACTCTCAGGTCTGGGGACCAATCGAGTTCCTCCACCACATTCTAACCCCGTGTGTTCCATTCGCCCTTATTCTGCTGCTCAATGTTCTCACCGTCAGACACATTGTCCTGAGCAGCAGGGCCCGCAGGAGACTCCGGGCTCACAGCAGTGGGGAGAGTCCCAGAGACCCAGAGATGGAGAGTCGGAGCAAATCCATCATTTTACTCTTCATTATCTCCGCCAATTTCATCCTGTTATGGTCAACGTTAATGGTTTATTCTATATGGAACCGGATGTGGTATCTGGGGTATGGGTCTGTATTGTTAGATTATTATGTTATGGAATTGGGCTTCATGCTGCAGCTCCTGAGTTGCTGCACAAACACTGCGATTTACGCCGTGACACAGACTCAGTTCAGACAGCAGTTGAAGAATGTTCTGAAAGTGCCCTTTAGTTCAATTCTTCAATTCATTAAGCCCTGAGAGGAAACCCCACCCACACGGCATATCTCTCCTCGCACTGCCGGTAAAACTGACCATCCCCAGCCAGCCTCACCCTGATTTACCATTCTGCATTACCAGGAGGGACTATCGGTGGGTGGGTGTGACTCCCCCCATAGCCGATCACTTGTGTCTGTGTGACTCACCCCCTTGGCTGATCAGCTGGGTCAGTGGGACTCCCCCATGGTCAATCTGTTGGTCAGTGTGACTCCCCCATGGCCCATCAGCTGGGTCAGTGTGACTCCCCCATGGCCGATCAGCTGGGTCTGCGTGACTCCCCTTCGCCGATCAGTTGTGTCTGTGTGACTCCCCCACGGCCGATCAGTTGGGTCTGTGTGCCTCCGCCATGGCCGATCAGCTGGAGGTGTGCTTCCCCCCATGGCTGACCAGCTGGGTGTGCGGATTCCCACCATTACCGATCAGTTGGGTGTGTGCTTCCCCCCATTGCCGAACAGCTGGATGTGTGCTTCGCCGGAAGCCGATCAGCTGGGTGTGCCTCACCCATTGCCGATCAGCTAGATGTGTGCCTTACGTTGAAACACAGTCTGTGCAGCATAATGTGCACAAGATAGAGACACAGACAGACAGAGACACAGACATACACAGATACACAGACAGAGATACAGACAGACACAGACAGAGACACAGACAGAGCCAGGGACACAGACAGAGACACAGACAGAGACGCCGACAGAGGCTGAGACGCACACAGAAAGATTCACTGAGAGAGATACAGAGACAGACACAGACACAGACAGAGGCAGAGGCAGAGACAGAGACAGAGACAGAGATACAGAGACAGACACAAACACAGGCACAGACAGAGAAAGAGACACAGAGGGAGATAGAGACACAGTGAGAAACACATACAGAGACACAGTTAGAGACACAGACGCAGACAGAGACACCGAGACAGACGGAGATACAGACAGGAACAGAGAAAGATATACAGATGGAATCACAGACAGAGACACAGTCACAGACAGAGATACAGACAAAGACAGAGACACAGACACAAACAGAGACTCAGACAGAAGCAGAGACACAGACACAGGCACAGGCAGAGACACAGGCAGATATACAGAAGAGGACACAGACAGAGACACAGACACAGGCACAGACAGATTCAGAGACACAGACAGAGACACCTACAGAGACACAGGCGAGGTCACAGACACAGGCAACGACACATATAGAGACAGAGACACAGACACAGACAGAGACACAGACACAGACACATACACATACACATACACAGTCACAAGCACAGACAGAGACACAGACATAGTCACAGACACAGATAGAGACACAGACAGATACACAGGCACAGGCAGAGGCACAGGCACAGACAAAGACAGAAACACAGACAGAGTCACAGACACAGACAGGGACAGGGACACAGACCGAGTCACAGACACAGACAGAGATACAGACAGGCACAGGCATAGACAGAGACATAAACACACAGACAGAGACACAGACATATACACAGACAGATACAGACAGAGAGAGAGAGTGACACAGACAGAGACACGGACAAAGATGGAAACACAGACAGTCACAGAACCAGACAGGGACAGAGACGCAGATCGATTCACAGACACAGACAGAGGCACAGACAGAGACACAGACATAAAAACAGACAGAGAGAGAGAATGACACAGGCAGAGACACAGACTCACATCGAGACCAAACTGAGACACATACACAGACAGAGACACATAAAGAGACTCCGACACAGACACCGACACAGACACAGACGCAGACACAGACACAGGCATAGACATAGACACAGACACAGACACTGACAGGAACACAGGCAGAGACACACGCAGAGACAGAGAGACAGTCAGCAAAACAGCCAGAGCCACAGACAGAGACAGGGACACAGACAGAGATACAGGCAGAGACACAGACAGAGATACAGGCACAGGCAGAGACACAGACAGAGGCACAGGCACAGTCTGAGCCACATACAGAAACAGAGAATCTGACAGAAACACAGACAATCACAGACAGGGGCAGGCAGAGAGAGACACCCAGGCAGAGGCAGAGACACAGACAGAAACAGTGACACAGACAGAAACACAGACAGAGACACAGATACAGACACTTTCACTGATGCAAACAGAGACACAGACAGAGACACAAAGAGAGACACAGACAGAGCCACAGACAGAGACAGAGACACAGACAGAGACACAGGCACAGTCAGAGACATAGACAGAGGCACAGGGACAGTCAGAGCCACAGACAGACACAGAGAATATGACAGAAACACAGACAGAATCACAGACAGAGAGACACACAGGTACAGTCAGCGACACAGAGAGAGACACAGACAGAGGCACAGACAGAGACACATGCAGAGACAAAGACACAAACACAGACAGAGACAGGGAAACAGATAAAGACACGGACAGAGACAAAGACACAGACACGGACAGACAGGGACACAGACAGAGACACGGACAGAGACAAAGACACAGACACGGACAGAGACAAAGACACAGACACAGACAGAGACAGGGACACAGACAGAGACACGGACAGGGACAAAGACACAAACACAGACAGAGATACAGACAAATACAGAGGCACAGACACAAGCAGGAACTCTGACAGAGTCACAGACATAAACACAGGCACAGCCAAAGGCAGAGATACGGGCAGAGACACATGCGAGGACACAGACACAGACAGAGTCAGGGACTCAGGCACAGACAGAGACACAGACCGAGTCACAGACACAGACACAGACACAGACAGAGTCACAGACACAGATAGAGACATAGACAAATACACAGGCACAGACAGAGACACAGACACAGACAGAAACACAGTCAGAGTCACAGAACCAGACAGTGACAGAGACACAGACCGAGTCACAGACACAGACAGAGACACAGAAAGAAACAGACAGAGGCACAAATAGAGACACAGACACAGACAGAGTCACAGACACAGATAGAGACATAGACAAATACACAGGCACAGACAGAGACACAGGCACAGACATTGACACAGACAGGAACACAGGCAGAGACACAGGCAGAGACAGAGAGACAGTCAGCAAAACAGACATAGACATAGACAGAGACACAGACACAGCCAGAGACATAGCCAGAGCCACAGACAGAGACAGAGCCAGACACAGAGAATCTGACAGAAACACAGACAGAATCACAGAGAGAGAGACACACACAGGCACAGGCAGAGACACAGACAGAAACAGGGACACAGGCAGAGACACAGACAGAGACACAGATACAGACACTTACACAGGCGCAAACAGAGACACAGAAACAGACAGAGGCACAAATAGAGACACAGACAGAGACACAGACACAGGCAGAAACACAGACAGAGAGAGAGAGAAAACGACACAGGCAGAGACACAGTCAGAAACGCAGACTGATTCAGAGACACAGACAGAGACACATACAGAGACACAGACGAGGACACAGACACAGACACAGGCACAGGCACAGACATAAACACAGGCACAGGCAGAGAGAAACACAGACAGAATCACAGACACAGGCAGGAACAGAGACACAGGCCGAGTCACAAACACAGACAGAGACACAGGCAGGCACAGGCATAGACAGAGACACAGACATAATCACACACAGACAGAGACACAGACAGAGACACAGACATATACACAGACAGATACAGAGAAAGAGAGAGAGAATGACACAGGCAGAGACACAGACAGAGACACAGACTCACATCGAGACCAAACTGAGACACATACACAGACAGAGACACATAAAGAGAAACCGACACAGACACCGACACAGACACAGACGCAGACACAGACACAGGCACAGACACAGGCGCAGACACAGACACAGACATAGACACAGACAGAGACATAGACAGAGGCACAGACACTGACACAGCCAGGAACACAGACAGAGACACAGGCAGAGACTAGAGATACAGTCAGCATAACAGACAGAGACATAGACAGAGACACTGGCACTGCCAGAGACACAGCCAGAGCCACTGACAGAGACAGAGACGCAGACAGAGACACAGGCACAGGCAGAGACACAGACAGAGGCACAGGCACTGTCAGAGCCACAGACAGACATAGAGAATCTGACAGAAACACAGACTGAATCACAGACAGAGAGAGACACACTGATACAGGCAGAGACACAGACAGAAACAGTGACACAGACAGAGATCCAGGCACTGACAGCCCCACAGACAGATGCACAGACACAGACAGAGACACAGACACAAACACAGACAGAGATACAGACAAAGACAGAGACACAGGCACATACAAAGGCAGAGACACAGGCAGAGACACAGACGAGGACACAGATACAGACAGAGGCAGGGACTCAGACACAGGCACATACACAGTCACAGACACAGACAGAGACACAGGCAGACTCTCAGAGACAGTCAGAGAAAAAGACACAGACAGAGTCACAGACACAGGTAGAGACACAGACAGATACACAGGCACAGATAGAGACAGAGACACAGGCACAGGCACAGACAGAAACACAGACAGAGTCACAGACCCATACATTGACACAGACAGCGTCACAGACACAGACAGGGACACAGACAGATACAGGCACATACAGTGACACAGACAGAGACAGGCACACAGACAGAGACACAGACATAAAAACAGACAGACACAGACAGAGGGAGAGAGAGAAAATCACCGGCAGAGACGCAGACAGAAACGGAGACAGATTCAGAGGCAAGATTCTGACTCCGACACATACACAGACTCACATCGAGACCAAACTGAGACACAGACAGAGACACAGACAGAGACAGAGACACAGACACTGACACAGACAGAGACTCCGCCAGAGACACAGACAGAGAGACAGTCAGAGACACAGACAGATACACAAACACAGACACAGACACATACACAGACAGAGACACAGATACAGACACTGACCCAGACAGAGACATAGACGGAGACACAGACAGAGACACAGACAGAGACACAGACAGAGACAGAGACACACACAGAGAATCTCATATAAACACAGACAGAATCACAGACAGCGAGACAGACAGAGAGAGAAACACAGCTACAGGCAGAGACACAGACAGATACAATGACACAGATAGAGACACATGCAAAGGCAGACTCAGACAGAGTCACAGACAGAGACACAGATAGAGACACGGGCACAGACAGAGACACAGACAGATAATCTGATATAAGCACAGACCGAATCACAGACAGAGAGAGAGACACACAGCTACAGGCAGAGACACAGACAGATACAATGACACAGACATTGACACAGACAGTGAAAGAGACAGAATCACGGACAGAGACACAAAAACAGATACAGACAAAGACAAAGATACGGACAGAAACAAAGACTGAGACACTGACACAGACAGAGACACAGACACAGACAGAGACACAGACACAGACATGACAGAGGCACACAGAGAAACTCCGACACAGACACAGACAGAGACACAGACAGAGTCAAAGACACAGACAGAGGCACAGACACAGACAGAGACACTGGCACAGGAAGAGACACAGACAGAGACACAGGCACAGACAGAGACACTGGCACAGACACAGGCACAGGCAGAGACACAGACAGAGACACAGATATAGACAGAGGCGCAGGCACAGACAGAGAGACAGTCAGCGACACCGACATAGACACAGACAAAGACACAGGCAGAGACACATAGAGAAACAGTGACACAGACAGAGACACAGGCACAGATATAGACAGAGAAGAAGACACAGACACTGAGACAGTCAGCGACACAGACATAGACACAGACAGAGACACAGGCAGAGACGCAGAGAGAAACAGTGACACAGACAGAGACACAGGCACAGACAGAACATAGACACAGATCGAGAGACATAGGCATAGACAGAGACAGAGAAAGAGACAGAATCACAGACAGAGGCACAAACAGACAGAGACACAGACAAAGACAGAGATACGGACAGAGACAAAGACACAAACACAGAAGAGACAGGGACACAGGCAGAGACACAGGCACAGACAGAGACACAGACAAGGGACACAGGTAGAGACAGATAGGATAACACAGACACAGACAGGGACACAGACATAGACCGATACCGAGACACAGAGAGAGACATTACACAGACAGAAACACAGACAGAGGCACAGACAGAGACAGACAGGGAGAGACACACAGCTACAGGCAGAGACATAGACAGAGACAAAGACACAAATTGAGAGACAGTCAGCGACACAGACAGAGACACAGAATCTGACAGAAACACAGACAGAATCACAGACAGGGAGACAGACAGAGAGAGACACACAGATACAGGCAGAGACACAGACATATACAGTGACATAGGCAGAGACAGAGACACAGACAGAGAAACAGATACAGACACCGACACAGAAAGAGATATAGACGGAGGCACAGACACAGACACAGACAGAGACACAGGCAGAGACACAGACAGAGAAACAGATTACGACACCGACCCAGACGGAGGCACAGACAGAGACACAGACAGAGACTCTGATATAAACACAGACATAATCACCGACAGAGAGACAGACAGGGAGAGAGACACAGATACAATGACACAGACAGAGACACAGACAGAGACATAGACAGAGGCACAGACACTGACACCGCCAGGAACACAGACAGAGACACAGGCAGAGACTAGAGATACAGTCAGCATAACAGACAGAGACATAGACAGAGACACTGGCACTGCCAGAGACACAGCCAGAGCCACTGACAGAGACAGAGACACAGACAGAGACACAGGCACGGGCAGAGACACAGACAGAGGCACAGGCACTGTCAGAGACACAGACAGACATAGAGAATCTGACAGAAACACAGACTGAATCACAGACAGAGAGAGACACACTGATACAGGCAGAGACACAGACAGAAACAGTGACACAGACAGAGATCCAGGCACTGACAGCCCCACAGACAGAGGCGCAGTCACAGACAGAGAGACAGTCAGCGACACCGACATAGACACAGACAAAGACACAGGCAGAGACACATAGAGAAACAGTGACACAGACAGAGACACAGGCACAGGCACAGATATAGACAGAGACGAAGACACAGACACTGAGACAGTCAGCGACACAGACATAGACACAGGCAGAGACACAGAGAGAAACAGTGACACAGACAGAGACACAGGCACAGACAGAACATAGACACAGATCGAGACACAGGCAGAGACATAGACATAGACAGAGACAGAGAAAGAGACAGAATCACAGACAGAGGCACAAACACAGACAGAGACACAGACAGGGACAGGGACACGGACAGAGACAAATACACAAACACAGAAGAGACAGGGACACAGGCAGAGACACAGGCATAGACAGAGACACAGACAGGGACACAGACATAGACCGATACCGAGACACAGAGAGAGACATTACACAGACAGAAACACAGACAGAGGCACAGACAGAGACAGACGGGGAGAGACACACAGCTACAGGCAGAGACATAGACAGAGACAAAGACACAAATTGAGAGACAGTCAGCGACACAGAAATAGACACAGGCACAGACAGAGACACATAATCTGACAGAAACACAGACAGAATCACAGACAGGGAGACAGACAGAGAGAGACACACAGATACAGGCAGAGACACAGACATATACAGTGACATAGGCAGAGACAGAGACACAGACAGAGAAACAGATACAGACACCGACACAGACAGAGATATAGACGGAGGCACAGACACAGGCAGAGTCACAGGCAGAGACACAGACAGAGAAACAGATTACGACACCGACCCAGACGGAGGCACAGAGAGAGACACAGACAGAGACACAGACAGAGACACAGACAGAGACACAGACAGAGAATCTGATATAAACACAGACATGATCACCGACAGAGATACAGACAGGGAGAGAGGCACAGATACAATGACACAGACAGAGACACAGACAGAGAAAGAGACAGAATCACAGACAGAGACACAAACACAGACACAGACAAAGACAGCGACACGGACAGAAACAGTGACACAGAGACTGACACAGACACAGCCAGAGACCCAGACACAGACAGAGACACAGACAGAGACATGGCAGAGACACAGAGAGAAACTCCAACACAGACACAGACCCAGACACAGACACAGACAGAGTCAAAGACACAGACACAGACAGAGACACAGACAGAGACAGACACAGATTGTGAGACTGTGAGCGAAACAGTCAGATCACAGACAGAGACACAGGCACAGACAGAGACACTGGCACAGACACAGGCACAGGCACAGACAGAGACACAGACAGAGACGCAGGCACAGACAGAGACACAGACAGAGAATCTGATATAAACACAGACAGAATCACAGACAGAGAGACAGACAGACAGAGAGACACAGCTACAGGCAGAGACACAGACAGATACACAGACAGAGAAAGAGACAGAATCACAGATAGAGACACAAAAACAGACACAGACAAAGACAGAGACACGGACAGAATCAAAGGCAGAGACACAGCCAGAGACACAGACAGAGGCACAGGCAGAGACATGACAGAGACACAGAGAGAAACTCCGACACAGACACAGAGCGAGACACAGACAGAGTCAAAGACACAGATTGAGAGACAGTCAGCGACACAGTCAGAGACACAGACAGAGACACAGGCACAGACAGAGACACTGGCACAGACACAGGCACAGGCAGAGACACAGACAGAGACACAGACAGAGTCAAAGACACAGATTGAGAGACAGTCAGCGACACAGACATAGTCACAGCAGAGACACAGGCAGAGACACATAGAGAAACAGTGACAAAGACAGAGGCACAGGCACAGACAGAACACAGACACAGATCGAGGCACAGGCAGAGACATAGACATAGACAGAGATACAGACAGAGAAAGATACAGAATCACAGACAGAGGCACAAACACAGACACAGACACACACAAAGACAGACACGGACAGAGACAAAGATACAAACACAGAAGAGACAGGGACACAGGTAGAGACCGATAGCGAGACACAGAGAGATACATTACACAGACAGAAACACAGACAGAGGCACAGACACAGACAGAGACACAGGCACAGGCAGAGACACAGACCGAGACACAGGCAGAGTCAGAGCCACAGACAGAGTAACAGACACTGACAGAGACACAGACAGGTACACAGGCACACACAGAGACACAGAAACACAGACAGAATCACAGACAGAGACAGACAGAGAGAGACACACAAGTACAGGCAGAGACACAGAAAGAGACAGAGACACAGACAGGGACAAATACACAAATTGAGAGACAGTCAGCGACACAGACATAGACACAGGCACAGACAGAGACAGAGACAGAGACATAGAATCTGATAGAAACACAGACAGAATCACAGCCAGGGAGACAGACAGAGAGAGACACACAGATACAGGCAGAGACACAGACAGATACAGTAACACAGGCAGAGACAGAAACATAGACAAGGGCACAGACACAGATAGAGTTGGGACAGAGACACAGACACAGACAGAAACACAGACTGAGAACCAGACAGAGTAACAGATACAGACAGAGACACAGACAGATACAAAGGCACAGACAGAGACACAGACAGAGACAGAGAATCTGACAGAAACACAGACAGAATCACAGGCAGGGAGACAGACAGAGAGAGACACACAGATACAGACAGAGACACAGACAGATACAGTGACACAGGCAGAGACAGAAAAAGAGACACAGGCACAGACACAGATAGAGTCGGGACAGAGACACAGACACAGACAGAAACACAGACGAGACACAGACGGAGTAATAGACACAGACAGAGACACAGACAGATACAAAGGTACAGACAGAGACACAGGCACAGACAGACACAGGCAGAGACACAGACACAGATACAGAAAAACTCAGCCCAACTCGCACTCACTGCTCGCCAGCTGCTGTCCCTCCTCCCTGCTGCCAGAGGCCACTGTTCCCCCTGCCTCCAGAGGCTGCTGTCCCCCTGCCGCCAGAGGCCGCTGTCCCCCTGCCTCCAGAGGCCACATTCTGCTACTCCCTGCCGCCAGAGGCCGCTGTCCCCTGCCGCCAGAGGCCGCTGTCCCCCTGCCGCCAGAGCCCGCTGTCCCCCTGCCTCCAGAGGCCGCTGTCCCCCTGCCGCCAGAGGCCGCTGTCCCCCCGCCGCCAGAGGCCGCTGTCCCCCTGCCGCCAGAGGCCGCTGTCCCCCTGCCGCCAGAGGCCGCTGTCCCCCTCACACCAGAATCCGCTGTCCCCCCACCGCCAGAGGCCGCTGTCCCCCTGCCTCCAGAGGCCGCTGTCCCCCTGCCGCCAGAGGCCGCTGTCCCCCCGCCCCCAGATGCCGCTGTCCCCCTGCCGCCAGAGGCCGCTGTCCCCCCGCCCCCAGAGGCCGCTGTCCCCCTGCCGCCAGAGGCCGCTGTCCCCCCGCCCCCAGAGGCCGCTGTCCCCCTGCCGCCAGAGGCCGCTGTCCCCCCGCCGCCAGAGGCCGCTGTCTCCTCCAAGGAAAGGGGAATGGGTGTTTCTGAACCGAGTGTGAAGCGTCCGGAAGCAGAGCCGGGCTTGTCATAGGAGGAACGGTTGAGGACCGTGGGGCTTATGGCAGTAATAATGCCTCAGACAATGGAGGCTTCACACAGAGCTGTCCGTGCGCATGTGCGGGAGGGTCACTGTCCCAGCAGGCAGTGCGCGGGCCACCCACTGACTGGCATCGTCTCCCCTGGCAACACAAGGTGGCCACCTGGAGTCTCCCCTGGCAACACAAGGTGGCCACCTGGAGTCTCCCCTGAAACACAAGATGTTCACCGGGAGTCTCCCCTGGAAACACAATTTGGCTGCCGGAGGACCTACTGGTAACAGATGACCGCCGCCAGCACGCAGGGGATGCTGGGATGGGTGCGGCACAGGCGCAGCGGCGGCTTCTGCTGTCCCTCCAAGGAAAGGGGAATGGGTGTTTCAGCACCGAGAGTGAAGCCGGAGTCCAGCCCATTGTCCCCATTGGGGGTCGTCGGGATTGTTGTGTCTCAATAGACACCGCAGCACTGCCCCTCCCCCACCCCGGATATCCCCTCCCCGATATCACCCCCTCCCGATATCAACCCCTCCCCGATATCACCCCCTCCCGATATCACCCCCTCCCCGATATCACCCCCTCCCCGATATCACCCCCTCCCCGATATCACCCCCTCCACAATATCACCCCCTCCCCAATATCACCCCCTTCCGATATCACCCTTTCCCCGATATAACTTCCTCCCCTATATCACCCCCTCCCCGTATGACCCCCTCCCCGTAACACCCCAAACCCGATATCACCCCCTCCCTGATTTCACCTCCTCCCCAATATCACCTCCTCCCCGATATCACCCCTTCCCGATATCACCCCCTCACGACATCACCCTCTCCCGATATCCCCCTCCCTGATATCGCACCCACCCGATACCACCCCCTTCATATCATCCCCCCACAAACATCACCCCCCGTCGGATATTCGCCTCTCTGATATTGTTACCTCGGAGTTAGGGGGTCACTGGGTTACTGGGATGGGGCAGAGGTGTGGGCTTAGGTGAGACGCACTTTGCAAGGGCTGGTGCAGACGTGATGGACCGAATGGCCTCCTTCTGCACTGCTGATGCTATGATTCTACTCTATGATCCCACCAGATCCAGCCCCCCCCCTCCCCCCCAAAACCACCCTCCTCCAGGTATCGCCCCCGCCCAGGTCAGCCCCTCGCTATCATCAAATCCACCCCCCCCACCCCCCAGCAGATGTCACTTCTCTGGGATATCAACTCCGCCCCTCCCTCGGATATCACCCCCGCCGGCCAAATGTCACCCGTCCCAACCGGATATAACCCCACCCAACCGAATGCCACAACCCCTAAATATCACCCCCCACCCCCGCGTATATCAGTCCCAGATATCGCGACCCTCGATATTAGCCCCCGGATATTACCCACAACCCCCGGATGTCACCAGGCTGGTATCTTCCCGCCCGATGACAACCCCAAACCCCCGAACTAGCCCAACAGGGGCTGGATTGGCACAGTGGGCTAAATAGCCGCCTTGCAAAGAGGAACAATGCCAGCAGCGCGGGTTCACTTCCAGTGCCGGTCTCAACAAACAAGCGCCATAATATGGCAACTCACAGTGACTTTCACAGTGACTTCAGTGAAGTATACTTGTGACAGTAAGCGATTATTAATTTTAATATATCATCCCCCCCCCCCCGATATGAACCCAGCCTGTAATTCATGCTCCCCCTCAAACATCACCGCAGAACGGATATCTACCCACCACCCCGATATCACCCAAACCGCAGATATCACCCAACGCCAGGTAATACCGAACCCCAGATATCACCCAACCCCAGATACCACCCAACCCCAGAGATCACCCAACACATGATATCACCCAACCCCGGATATCACCCAACCCCAGATATCACCCAACCCCAGATATCACCCAACCCCAGACATCACCCAACACGTGATATCACCCAACCCCGGATATCACACAACCCCAGATATCACCCAACACATGATATCACCCAACCCCGGATATCAACCAACCCCAGATATCACCCAACCCCAGATATCACCCAACCCCGGATATCACCCAAACCCAGATACCACCCAACCCCAGAGATCACCCAACACATGATATCACCCAACCCCGGATATCACACAACCCCAGATATCACCCAACACATGATATCACCCAACCCCGGATATCACCCAACCCCAGATATCACCCAACCCCAGATATCACCCAACCCCAGACATCACCCAACACATGATATCATCCGACCCCAGAGATCACCCAACCTCAGAGATCACCCAACTACGGACATCACGCAAACCCTGATATCACCCAACCCCAGATAACACCCAACCCCACATATCACCCAAACCCTGATATCACCCAAACCCTGATATCACACAACCCCAGATATCACCAACCCCAAATATCACCCAACCCCAGAGATCACCCAACCCCAGAGATCACCCAATCCCAGACATCACCCAACCCCAGAGATCACCCAACCCCAGATATCACCCAACCACAGATATCACCCAACCCCAGGGAGACGCAACCCCACATATCACCCAACCCCAGATATCACCCAACCCCAGATATCACCCAACCCCAGATACCACCCAACCCCAGATATCACCCAACCCCAGATATCACCCAACCCCAGATACCACCCAACCCCAGATATCACCCAACCCCAGATATCACCCAACCCCAGATACCACCCAACCCCAGATATCACCCAACCCCAGATACCACCCAACCCCAGATATCACCCAACCCCAGAGATCACCCAACCCCAGAGAGCACGCAACCCCAGATATCACCCAACCCCAGATATCACCCAACCCCGGATATCATCCAACCCCGGATATCACCCAACCCCAGGTATCACCCAACCCCAGATATCACCCAACCCCAGAGATCACCGAACCCCAGAGATCACCCAACCCCAGATATCACCCAATCCCAGATATCACCCAACCCCAGATCACACCCAACCCCAGATATCACCCAACCCCAGATATCACCCAACCCCAGATATCACCCAACCCCATATATCACCCAACCCCAGAGATCACCCAAGCCCAGATATCACCCAACTCCAGAGATCACCAACCCCAGAGATCACCCAACCCCAGATATCACCCAACCCCAGACATCACCCAACACATGATATCATCCGACCCCAGAGATCACCCAACCTCAGAGATCACCCAACTACGGACATCACGCAAACCCTGATATCACCCAACCCCAGATAACACCCAACCCCACATATCACCCAAACCCTGATATCACCCAAACCCTGATATCACACAACCCCAGATATCACCAACCCCAAATATCACCCAACCCCAGAGATCACCCAACCACAGAGATCACCCAATCCCAGACATCACCCAACCCCAGAGATCACCCAACCCCAGATATCACCCAACAACAGATATCACCCAACCCCAGGGAGACCCAACCCCACATATCACCCAACCCCAGATATCACCCAACCCCAGATATCACCCAACCCCAGATACCACCCAACCCCAGATATCACCCAACCCCAGATATCACCCAACCCCAGATACCACCCAACCCCAGATATCACCCAACCCCAGATATCACCCAACCCCAGATACCACCCAACCCCAGATATCACCCAACCCCAGATACCACCCAACCCCAGATATCACCCAATCCCAGAGATCACCCAACCCCAGAGAGCACGCAACCCCAGATATCACCCAACCCCAGATATCACCCAACCCCGGATATCATCCAACCCCGGATATCACCCAACCCCAGGTATCACCCAACCCCAGATATCACCCAACCCCAGAGATCACCCAACCCCAGAGATCACCCAACCCCAGATATCACCCAATCCCAGATATCACCCAACCACAGAAATCACCCAACCCCAGATCACACCCAACCCCAAATATCACCCAACCCCAGGTATCACCCAACCCCAGATATCACCCAACCCCATATATCACCCAACCCCAGAGATCACCCAAGCCCAGATATCACCCAACTCCAGAGATCACCAACCCCAGAGATCACCCAAACCCTCATATCACCCAACCCCAGATATCACCCAAGCCCAGATATCACCCAACTCCAGAGATCACCAACCCCAGAGATCACCCAAACCCTCATATCACCCAACCCCAGATATCACCCAACCCCAGATATCACCCAACGCCAGATATCACCCAACCCGAGACATCACCCAACCTCAGAGATCACCCAACCCCAGATATCACCCAACCCCAGATATCACCCACGCCCAGATATCACCCAATGCCAGTGAGGGGTGAGTGGGCTGCGGGATTTGGAGACAACATCAGTCACTGCAACAGGTCCCTTTTCAAATGTCCTTTTGTTGAGATTGTCCTGAGGGCCAACACTTTTTCTGCTGCTTGGATTCCGTATAAAAGTGAAGAGCAAATTCTTCATCAGTCCAAGAGTTAGAGTAACTAACTTTTAATCATTACACCCAATGATCAAAGCGAATATGGAAGAACTAGATGTTAAAATGGATCAGAATGTATTAACCAATGATTGCCAGAGTCCCGACATTAAATGTCTTTAAACTGGTGAAATTCGGACGGATCTGGTGCTTTGTACTTGAATTATTTAATTATTTTCTGTGGAAGATTGATCACCTGTTAACATAGTTCATCCCAATAATCAGAGTGAACTTAGAATCATAGAAGTTTACAGCATGGAAACAGGCCCTTCGGCCCAACCAGTCCATGCCGCCCAGTTTTTACCATTAAGCTAGTCCCAGTTGCCCGCACTTGGCCCATAACCCTCTATACCCATCTTACCCATGTAACTATCTAAATGCTTTTTAAAAGACACAATTGTACCCGCCTCTACTACTACCTCTGGCAGCACATTCCAGACACTCACTACCCTCTGAGTGGAGAAATTGCCCCTCTGGGCCCTTCTGAATCTCTCCCCTCTCACCTTAAACCTATGCCCTCTAGTTTTAGACTCCCCTACCTTTGGGAAAAGATGTTGACTATCTACCTTATCTATGCCCCTCATTATTTTATAGACCTCTATAAGATCACCCCTAAGCCTCCTACGCTCCAGGGAAAAAAGTCCCAGTCTATCCAGCCTCTCCTTATAACTCAAACCATCAAGTCCCGGTAACATCCTAGTAAATCTTTTCTGCACTCTTTCTAGTTTAATAATATCCTTTCTATAATAGGGTGACCAGAACTGCACACAGTATTCCAAGTGTGGCCGTACCAATGTCTTGTACAACTTCAACAAGACGTCCCAACTCCTTTATTCAATGTTCTGACCAATGAAACCAAGCATGCCGAATGCCTTCTTCACAAGCCTGTCCACCTGCGACTCCACCTTCAAGGGGCGACTCCACCTTTTGGGGCAGCACGGTAGCCTTGTGAATAGCACAATTGCTTCACAGCTCCAGGGTCCCAGGTTCGATTCTGGCTTGGGTCACTTTCTGTGCCGAGTCTGCACATCCTCCCCGTGTCTGCGTGGGTTTCCTCCGGGTGCTCCGGTTTCCTCCCACAGTCCAAAGATGTGCGGGTTAGGTGGATTGGCCATGATAAATTGCCCTTAGTGTCCAAAATTGCCCTTAGTGTTGGGTGGGGTTACTGGGTTACTGAGTTATGGGGATAGGGTGGCGGTGTTGACCTTCGGTAGGGTGCTCTTTCCAAGAGCCGGTGCAGACTCGATGGGCCGAATGGCCTCCTTCTGCACTGTAAATTCTATGATAATCTATGAAGGAGCTATGAACCTGTACTCCTAGATCTCTTTGTTCTATAACTCTCCCCAACGCCATACCATGAACTGAGTAGGTCCTGGAATTGATTGATTGTTTGGTCCAATAAACAATTATCTCATTCATTCATTGCGAGGTTGAATTAAATCAGTGAACAGCTCATTATGTTAAAGTCCAACAAGCATTACACAACTAATTGTTATTTGTGCAACATTGAGAGAAAATAACAAATTTGTTTTCAGTCCATTAAACACAGCAAATAACTAAACACATTTCATTGCATCTTTCACTGCGATTGTCAAAGAATTGTTCATTCCAATGATCACAGGCGGTTTCTAATTATTGTTCAGACCATAATCAAATTGAGATTGTTATTCAGTGGAATAGAATCTGTAATTCCTGACCACACAACGATAATAGCATCAATTAAAAATGCATTTGGTCAGCTCACAATCCCAATCAATGGGATTCTCCCTCGGCAGCATCCTCCAATTCCGCCGGCAGCGCACCCATGTCGGCGGTTTCTCGATGGCGTGGGGTGGCCACAATGGGTAACCTCATTGACCGGCTGCGGGAACGGAGACTCCCGTTGTGGCGGGGGGGTGCACAGCGCCAGATAACGGGGCTGCCGGGACGGAGAACCGGGTACAGGACATTAAACCGATGGTCATTTTCCAAGAGAATTATCATGGCAAGATACTGATTAATCCATTGATCACTAACGGAATGAATAAATCTTTTAACTTCCCACAATAATATGTATTGGGAAATATTGTCCATGTCTATGATACCAGCAATTATATCTCAGGATTTAATTCCATTAATCATAGTTGTGCCATGACTGAATAGTGTGAGAATTCTCTCTGCCTGTTTCTACCAAAGAAAACTGAGCAAGTCGGGCAGCACGGTAGCATAGTGGTTACCACGATGACTTCCCAGCGCCAGGGTCCCAGGTTCGATTCCCGCTTGGGTCACTGTCTGTGCAGAGTCTGCACGTTCTCCCCGTGTCTGCGTGGGTTTCCTCCGGGTGCTCTGATTGTCTCCCACAGTCCAAAGATGTGCAGGTTAGGTGGATTGGCCATGCTAAATTGCCCTCAGCTTGGATGGGCTTACTGGGTTATGGGATTAGGGTGGAGGTGTGGGCTTGGGTAGGGTGCTCTTTCCAAGAGCCGGTGCAGACTTGATGGGCCGAATGGCCGCCTTCTGCACTATAAATTCTATGATCTATGATCTATGAAATCCAATGTTGAAGGCAGGATGACATCATGTTTGCACAACATTGATAGAAAGCGTCACATTCGTTTTCAGTCCATTGAACACAGTAAATAACGAAAAACATTTAATTACAACATTGAATGTGGTTATTGAAGGATTGATTCTTCCAGTAATCACAGGCGTAAAAAAATATTGTCAGACAATATTCATACTAAGATTGTTCTTTCAAATAGAGTCAGTAATTCCTGACCTTCCTACAATAACACAATAAACTGAACGTGCACATTTCTGCTCACAATTAACTAAACTGTGATTATCTTTCTATAGAATCATCATGCCAGGAACAATCTTTATACTTTTCACAATAATATGCATTTGGAAATGTCTATGACTATCAGAAATTATCTTTCAGTTTTTAATTCTATGAATTACTAGAAATATCGCAGCTATGTGGTGGAATACAATGTGATCTCTCTGCCTGTTTCTACTGAAGACATCTCAGTAATTTGAATGATGGAACCCGGGAAGTAATGGGCTGGGAAACTATTATATATTGTGTTACATATGTATTTAAATTATTGAGGCTATCTGACTACCACAACTGGATAACTACAAACTCCCGCTGGTGTTGGGGAGACCGGTCCTTTTGGTTCCCTTCCGTATCCTCTAGTGTTTCTCCTCGGGAAAATACTGACTGTTTCACAATAAGAGAGTCATCAACCATTGTTTCCATTCATTATTCATCAATTAGAGTCTGTTCCCCAGGTTTAATGGACTGATCAATGCCGGGATCTAATGTGATGGTTAAGATTGGAGCTGGCGGATTGTAGGAGAATCAAACCCTGCCATGGCCTTGGTGATTTAATTCTCAGTGTGACACAGCAGAACCATAGCTCTCCGTGATACCGACACTCTCCCAATTCTTCAGGATTCCTGATTTGAAGGCCGGCACAGCAGCACAGAGGCGTGAACCTGTTGCTTCACAGCACCAGGGTCCCAGGTTCGATTCCCGGCGTGGGGCACTGTCTGTGCGGAGTCTGCACGTTCTCCCCGTGTCTGCGTGGATTTCCTCCGGGTGCTCAGAGGATTACTCTCAGGATTATTCCCAGTGCCACGTGACAGTGAGGCCAGAAATAAGAGGATAGTCCAGCTAAAGACGTGGCTAAACTGGTGGTGTAGGAGGGAGGGTTTCAGATTTCTGGGCCATTGGGCGATATTCCGGGAAAGGTGGGACCTGGACAAGAAGGGCGGGCAGCATCTAAACTGGAGGAGCATCACTATCCTGGCGGGAGGATTGTTAGTGTCACCCGGGAGAATTGAAACTAATATGAAAGGGGGTGAGAACCAGAGCGGTAGCTCAGCAGGTGTAATAACTGAAGGGGAAATGGAGAACACAAATACCTGAACAACACCACCCTCAGGCAGAGCAAAAAAGGTGACAACTGTGAGAAGGGAGGTGCTCAATGCAGGGTTGAGGGTGGTGGACCGAAATGTGCGCAGTATAGGTAACAAGGTAAATTTGCATGTTGTTCACATTGATATTGGCTGGGAGGATGTGGTGGGAATCACAGAGACGTGGCTGCAAGGTGATCAGGGCTGGGATCAAAATATGCAAGTGTTCTATCGAAAGGACAGGCAGATGGGCAAAGGGGGCGTGGTTGCATTGTCAGTAAGGAATGTTGTTAAATCGATAGCAAGGAGCGATATAGGATCAGAAGGCATAGATTATCTGTGGACAGAGTTGAGGAATGGAGTAGATAAAACGACCCTGATGGGAGTTATTTGCAGGACCCCGAGCAGTAAATAAATCAGGAGATAGAAAAGGCATGTAAAAAAGGCAACATTACAATAATCATGGGGGCTTCAATATGCTGGTGGACTTGGATAATCAGGTTGGTCGTGGATCCCAAGAAAAGGAATTTGTGGAAAGTCTAAGAGATTTTTTTGGGAGCAGCTTGTGACAGAGCCGACTGGGGAACAGGCATTTCTGGATTTGGTGATGTGTAGTGAGGCAGACTTGATTAGGGAACTAAAGGTGAAGGAACCCTGAGGGGGCAGTGACCACAATATGCTAGAATTTAGCCTGCAGTTTGAGAGGGAGAAGCTGCAATCCGATGTAACGGTATTACAATTAAATAGGGGTAACTACAAAGACATGAGGGAGGAGATGCCCAGAGTTGATTGGAAAAGGAGCCGAGCAGGGAAGACAGTGGAACAGCAATGGCAGGAGTTTTGGGGGGTTATTCGGGAGGAACAACAGAATGTTATCCCATGAAGGAGGAAGCATGCTAAGGGGAGGCCAAGGAATCCATGCCTCACGAGGGAAGTCAAGGACAGCAGTAAATCAAAATAAAAAAAATACAATGTGGCGAGGAGTAGTGGGATGCCAGAAAATTGGGGAGCCTTTAATAGCGAGCAGAGGACAATGAAAAAACAATAAAGAAGGAAGAGATGAAATATGAGTGCAAGCTCGTTAGTAATGTAAAAGACGATAGGAAGATGTTCTTTTCAAGATATAAAAGGTAAGAGAGAGACAAGAAAAAGACATTGGACCACTGGGAAATGTGACTGGAGAAGTAATAATCGGTAACAAAGAAATGGCAGGCCAACTGTATAGTTACTTTGCATCAGTCTTCACGGTGGAAGACACCAGTGGGATGCCAGAGCTCCAGGAGAGCCAGGGGGCAGAGGGGAGTGCCGTGGCCATCACTAAGGAGAAGGTTCTGCGGAAACTGAAAGGTCTGAAGGTGGATGAATGACCTGGACGGATGGACTACATCCCAGGGTTCGAAAAGAGATAGCTGAGGAGAATGTGGAGGCAGTGGTGGTAATCTTTCAGGAATCACTGAAGGCGGAAAGGGTCCCAGAGGACTGGAAAGTGGCTAATGTAGCACCGCTGTTAAAGAAGGGAGGGAGGCAAAGGCGGGAAATTATCGGCCGGATAGCCTGACTTCGGTCATAGGGTTAAGGAAAATCCCAAGGCTTTTTACACGTACATAAAAAGCAAGAGGGTAGCCAGGGAAAGGGTTGGCCCACTGAAGGATAGGCAAGGGAATCTATGTGTGGAGCCAGAGGAAATGGGCAGGTACTAAATGAATACTTTGCATCAGTATTCACCAAAGAGAAGGAATTGGTAGATGTTGAGTCTGGAGAAGGGGGTGTAGATAGCCTGGGTCACATTGTGATCCAAAAAGACGAGGTGTTGGGTGTCTTAAAAAATATTAAGGTAGATAAGTCCCCAGGGCCTGATGGGATCTCCCCCAGAATACTGAAGGAGGCTGGAGAGGAAATTGCTGAGGCCTTGACAGAAATCTTTGGATCCTCGCTGTCTTCAGGGGATGTCCCGGAGGACTGGAGAATAGCCAATGTTGTTCCTCTGTTTAAGAAGGGTAGCAAGGATAATCCCGGGAACTACAGGCCGGTGAGCCTTACTTCAGTGGTAGGGAAATTACTGGAGAGAATTCTTCGAGACAGGATCTACTCCCATTTGGAAGCAAATGGACGTATTAGTGAGAGGCAGCACGGTTTTGTGAAGGGGAGGTCGTGTCTCACTAACTTGATAGAGTTTTTCGAGGAGGTCACGAAGATGATTGATGCAGGTAGGGCAGTAGATGTTGTCTATATGGACTTCAGTAAGGCCTTTGACAAGGTCCCTCCTGGTAGACTAGTACAAAAGGTGAAGTCACACGGGATCAGGGGTGAGCTGGCAAGGTGGATACAGAACTGGCTAGGCCATAGAAGGCAGAGAGTAGCAATGGAGGGATGCTTTTCTAATTGGAGGGCTGTGACCTGTGGTGTTCCACAGGGATCAGTGCTGGGACCTTTGCTCTTTGTCGTACATATAAATGATTTGGAGGAAAATGTAACTGGTCTGATTAGTAAGTTTGCAGACGACACAAAGGTTGGTGGAATTGCAGATAGCGATGAGGACTGTCGGAGGATACAGCAGGATTTAGATTGTCTGGAGACTTGGGCGGAGAGATGGCAGATGGAGTTTAATCCGGACAAATGTGAGGTAATGCATTTTGGAAGGTCTAATGCAGGTAGGGAATATACAGTGAATGGTAGAACCCTCAAGAGTATTGAAAGTCAAAGAGATCTAGGAGTACAGGTCCACAGGTCATTGAAAGGGGCAACACAGGTGGAGAAGGTAGTCAAGAAGGCATATGGCATGCTTGCCTTCATTGGCCGGGGCATTGAGTATAAGAATTGGCAAGTCATGTTGCAGCTGTATAGAACCTTAGTTAGGCCACACTTGGAGTATAGTGTTCAATTCTGGTCGCCACACTACCCGAAGGATGTGGAGGCTTTAGAGAGGGTGCAGAAGAGATTTACCAGAATGTTGCCTGGTATGGAGGGCATGAGCTATGAGGAGCGATTGAATAAACTCGGTTTGTTCTCACTGGAACGAAGGTTGAGGGGAGACCTGATAGAGGTATACAAAATTATGAGGGGCATAGACAGAGTGGATAGTCAGAGGCTTTTCCCCAGGGTCGAGAGGTTAATTACTAGGGGGCATAGGTTTAAGGTGAGAGGGGCAAAGTTGAGAGTAGATGTACGAGGCAAGTTTTTTATGCAGAGGGTAGTGGGTGCCTGGAACTCGCTACCGGAGGAGGTAGTGGAAGCAGGGACGATAGGGACATTTAAGGGGCATCTTGACAAATATATGAATAGGATGGGAATAGAAGGATACGGACCCAGGAAGTGTAGAAGATTGTAGTTTAGTCGGGCAGCATGGTCGGCACGGGCTTGGAGGGCCGAAGGGCCTGTTCCTGTGCTGTACATTTCTTTGTTCTTTGTTCTCTTTGTTCTTTGGTATGATTTTAGATCCATTATTAAGGATGAGATTGCGGAGTACTTGGAAGAGCATGGTAAAATAGGACTGAGCCAGCACGGCTTCGTCAAGGGGAGGTCATGTCTGACAAATCTGTTAGAGTTCTTTGAGGAAGTAACAAGGAAGTTAGACAAGGGAGAATCAGTGGACGTGATTCATTTAGATTTCCAGAGGGCCTTTGACATAGTGCCGCATTACAGTCTGTAAAGTTGGTTCAGAGGCCATGGTGTACAGGGTAAGATCCTGGGATGGAAAAAGAATTGGCTGACTGGCAGAGGCAGAGAGTGGCAAGAAGGGTCCTTTTTCAGGTTGGCAGCCGGTGTCTAATCGCGTGCCTCTGGAGTCTGTGCTGGGACCGCAACTTTCCACAATATACATTAATGATCTGGAAGAAGGAACCGAAGGCACTGTTGCAGAGTTTGTAGATGATACAAAGATCTGTAGAGGGAAAGGTAGTATTGAGGAAGTGTGTGTGTGTGTGGGGGGGGGGGGGGGGCTGCAGAAGGACTTCGAGGCTGGGAGATTGTGCAAAGAACTGGCAGATGGAATACAACGTGGAAAAGTGTGAGTTTATGCACTTTGGAAGGGGGAATAGAGGCGGTGGCTGTTTTCCAAATGTGGAAATGCTTCGGAAATCAGAAGCACAAAGGTACTCAAGGAACAGGTACTACGTGTCCTTGATATGTATGTCCCTGTCAGGCAGGGAAGAGATGGTCGAGTGAGGGAACCATGGTTGACAAGAGAGGTTGACTGTCTTGTTAAGAGGAAAAAGGAGACTGATGTAAGGCTGAGGAAACGAGGTTCAGATAGTGCATTGGAGGGATACAAGATAGCCAGGAGGGAACTGAAGAAAGGGATTAGGAGAGCTAAGAGAGGGCATGAACAATCTTTGGCGGGTAGGACAAAGGAAAACCCCAAGGCATTTAACACATATGTGAGAAATATGAGAATGATTAGAGCGAGGGTAGGTCCGATCAAGGACAATACCGGGAGATTGTGTATTGTGTCTGAAGAGATAGGAGAGGTCTTGAACGAGTACTTTTCTTCTGTATTTACAAATGAGAGGGGCGATATTGTTGGAGAGGACAGTGTGAAATAGACTGGTAAGCTCGAGGAAATACTTGTTAGGAAGGAAGATGTGTTGGACATATTGAAAAACTTGAGGATAGACAAGTCCCCCGGGCCTGACGGGATATATCCAAGGATTCTATGGGAAGCAAGAGATGAAATTGCAGAGCCGTTGGCAATGATCTTTTCGTCCTCACTGTCAACAGGGGTGGTACCAGGGGATTGGAGAGTGGCAAATGTCGTGCCCCTGTTCAAAAAAGGAACTAGGGATAACCCTGGGAATTACAGGCCAGTTAGTCTTACTTCGGTGGTAGGCAACGTAATGGAAAGGGTACTGAAGGATAGGATTTCTGAGCATCTGGAAAGACACTGCTTGATTAGGGATAGTCAGCACGGCTTTGTGAGGGGTAGGTCTTGCCTTACAAGTCTGATTTAATTATTTGAGGAGGTGACCAAGCATGTGGATGAAGGTAAAGCAATGGATGTAGTATACATAGATTTTCGTAAGGCATTTGATAAGTTTCCCCATGGTAGGCTTCTGCAGAAAGTAAGGAGGCATGGGATAGTAGAAAATTTGGCCAGTTGGATAACGAACTGGCTAACCGATAGAAGTCAGAGAGTGGTGGTGGATGGCAAATATTCAGCCTGGATCCCAGTTACCAGTGGCGTACCGCAGGGATCAGTTCTGGGTCCTCTGCTGTTTGTGATTTTCATTAATGACTTGGATGAGGGAGTTGAAGGGTGGGTCGGTAAATTTGCAGACGATACGAAGATTGGTGGAGTTGTGGATAGTGAGGAGTGCTGTTTTCGGCTGCAAAGAGACATAGATAGGATGCAGAGCTGGGCTGAGAAGTGGCAGATGGAGTGTAACCCTGAAAAGTGTGAGGTTGTCCATTTTGGAAGGACAAATATGAATGCGGAATACAGGGTTAACGGTAGAGTTCTTGGCAATGTGGAAGAGCAGAGAGATCTTGGGGTCTATGTTCATACATCTTTGAAAGCTGCCACTCAAGTGGATAGAGCTGTGAAGAAGGCCTATGGTGTGCTCGCGTTCATTAACAGAGGGATGGAATTTAAGATTCGTGTGGTCATGATGCAGCTGTACAAAACTTTGGTAAGGCCACATTTGGAGTACTGTGTACAGTTCTGGTCACCTCATTTTAGGAAGGATGTGGAAGCTTTGGAAAAGGTGCAAAGAAGATTTACCAGGATGTTACCTGGAATGGAGAGTAGGTCTTCCGAGGAAAGGTTGAGAGTGCTGGGCATTTTTTCATCAGAACGGAGAAGGATGAGGGGCGACTTGATAGAGGTTTATAAGATGATCAGGGGAATAGATAGAGTAGACAGTCAGAGACTTTTTCCCCGGGTGGAACAAACCATTACAAGGGGACATACATTTAAGGTGAAAGGTGGAAGATATAGGAGGGATATCAGAGGTAGGTTCTTCACCCAGAGAGTAGTGGGGGCATGGAATGCACTGCCTGTGGAAGTAGTTGAGTGGGAAACATTAGGGACCTTCAAGCAGCTATTGGATAGGTACATGGATTACGGTAAAATTATATAGTGTAGATTTATTTGTTCTTAAGGGCAGCACAGTAGCATTGTGGATAGCACAATTGATTCACAGCTCCAGGGTCCCAGGTTCTATTCCGGCTTAGGTCGCTGTCTGTGTGGAGTCTGTGTGTCCTCCACGTTTCTGCGTGGGTTTCCTCCGGGTGCTCCGGTTTCCTCCCACAGTCCAAAGATGTGCAGGGTAGGTGGATTGGCCAATGATAAATTGCCCTTAGTGTCCAAAATTGCCCTTGGTGTTGGGTGGAGGTGTTGAGTTTGGGTAGGGTGCTCTTTCCAAGAGCCGGTGCAGACTCATGGGACCGAATGGCCTCCTTCTGCACTGTAAATTCAATGATAATCTATGATTAATCTAGGACAAAGGTACGGCACAACATCGTGGGCCTAATGGCCTGTTCTGTGCCGTATTTTCTATGTTTTCTATGACTGGGGAGGCCTTGTTCACGATTCTCTTAAGGTTAACGTGCAGGTTCAGTCGGCAGTTAGGAAGGCAATTGCAATGTTAGCATTCATGTCGAGAGGGCTAGAATACAAGACCAAGGATGCACTTCTGAGGATGTATAAGGCTCTGGTCAGACCCCATTTTGAGTATTGTGAGCAGTTTTGGACCCCGTATCTGAAGAAGGATATGCTTCCCTTGGAAAGGGTCCAGAGGAGGTTCACAAGAACAATCCCTGGAATGAAGAGCTTGTCGTATGAGGAACGGTAGAGGACAATGGGTCTGTGCTCGTTAGAATTTAGAAGGATGAGGGGGAATCTTATTGAAACTTACAGGAGTCCTGGATCGAGGGGATGTGGAGAGGATGTTTCAATTTGTATGAAAAACTAGAACCAGAGGACACCATCTCAGACTAACTGGGACTAACAGATGCTTTAAAACAGAGATGTGGAGGAATTTATTCAGCCAGAGGGTGGTGAATCTGTGTAACTCTTTGCTCCCGAAGGCTGTGGAGACCAAATCACTGAGTGTCTTTCAGACAGCGATAGATAGTTTCTTGGTTAATAAGGAGATCAGGAGTTTTGGGGAGAAGGTGAGAAGGTCGAAGAATGAGGATGAGAAACATATCAGCCATGATTGAATGGCGGAGCAGGCTCGCTGGGCCTAGTGACCAAGTTCAGCTCCTGTGTCTTGTGGTCTTTTGGCCGTAAATGTCCAACTCGGTTTGAAATATGGCTTTGGGTGTCTGCCTCCATTATTCTTACAGAAAATTAGGTAATGAAAGGATGTGAGGAACAAGCGGGAAATGAGATTGAGGCAGAAGCTGAGCAGTGATTAAATTGAATGGTGGAGGAGGTGTGAGTGACCGTGTAGTCTCCCCATGTTGCCATTTGTTATCAGTTCCGGCTCTGCAATACTCGCTGATGAATGTAGCTGCATGATCATACATTTCAGTTACATCTTTCCAACAGATATTTATATTGTTCATGGAGACAGTTCATTTACATCCAGATTATCCAAAACTTATACCATCTCAAATGTGTGGAACGAATCTCACATCATCGTCTTTTATTCCCAATAACCCAGCCCCAGCCTATCCAATCATCCCGAAGGGAAAACTGCTTCTAAACGATTCACACAGCGAGTGGTTCTGATCTGGCCTGCACGGCCTGGGACACTGGTGCCGGCAGATACAACAGTGGATTCATAGGGAATGGTAGGAGTGACAGAAATCAAATGTATGTCTCCAGGGAAAGGGCGCTCCAGTCGGATTGAATCATCTGCTCATCTACAGAGCCGCTGAGGTCAAACGGAATGAAATGAAATTGAATGAAAATCGCTTATTGTTACAAGTAGGCTTCAAATGAAGTTATTGTGAAAAGCCCCTAGTAGCCACATTCCGGCGCCTGTTAAGGGAGGCTAGTACGGGAATTGAACTGTGCTGCTGGCCTGCCTTGGTCGGCTTTAAAAGCCAGCGATTTATCCCAGTGTGCTAAACCAGCCCCAGGAATGAATGTCCTCCTTCGGGACTTCACGCACTTTATCGGCGTTGGATGTGGTTTGGCTGTGAGATGATGGGACCAACACCTGCAGGTTCCCTCCAAGTTCACCACCACCGCGAGTATTCTCAATGTAATCCTTTCTATTCACTGTGTCCATGTGTGAACTCAGCGCCCGCTTTAGCTCACTGCTTACTTCACAGCATCAACGTCATTGTAAGTTCCAATCTGTCTGACCCTGGGCGCTTCCTGTGCTGTTAATATTGAAAACATCTGTGTTGCTCCCAATAAAAGCAGACGCACATTTAATAATTAGAGGGATGTCTATCTTTTTTCAGGTTGCTTTACAATTATTTTTAAAAGCGGCTGTGCCACGTGTTTGCTTTCTGGCCTCTCACTGGGGAAAGACAAGTTCTATTCCAGCTCTGCACAAGAACTGACCTGTCACACTCTGTCAGTTATTCTCAACTGAAATGGTGCAATACTGCATGAAGGACATTTTCTTTATCCAGGATCTGATTTTATAATTTAGGAACAAGTTTGTTTATTCAGCAAATGTATTAATCCGGATTGTGTTTTCCACATCACACCCAGACCCCCAGATCTCCAAGAACACTCCGTCACACTCTATCTCTCCCTTGCACTCTCTCCCTCTCTCACACTCTCTCTCTCAACCTCCCTCTCTCTCACACTCTCTCCCTCCATGCCTCCCTCCCTCACTCCCACCTTCTTTAGACACTTTATTTCGCACTCTTTCCCTCTCTCACACACTCCCCCTCTATTCTCTGTCCCTCCATGCCTCCCTACCTCTCACACAACTCACTAACTGACACTTTCTCTCACACTCTTTTCCTGTCTCACACTTTCTCTCACTCTTTCCATCTCTCACACTTTCTCTTACACTTTTTTCCTCTCTCAAACTTTCTCTCACATTCTTTCCCTCTCTCACACTTTCTCTCACACTCTTTCCCTCCCTCACACTTTCTCTCACTCTCTCTCACACTCTTTCCCTCCCTCACACTTTCTCTCCCTCTCTTTCCCTCTCTCACACTTTCTCTCACGCTCTTTCCCTCTCTCACACTTTCTCTCACAATCTTTCCCTCTCCCACTCCCTCAGTCACTCAGTCGCTCTCTCCAGTACTTATGTCTGAGATTATGTTCGTATTTTATACACCATCCTTCTCACCCAATCTGTCTCCCTCACCCACAAACGCTCGCCCTCCACTCTCTGCTTCCCTTTCTCTCAGACAATCTACCTCCTTCTCTCATTTTATTCTTTTTTTCTACACCCTCTTTCGCTCCCATTCAATCTCCACCCACCCACTTTCTCTCTCAGCCTGTCTTCTATCAGCACATCTCACAGACCAGTTCTCTCTTCCTCCACATCTCACCCGCCCCCCCCCCCCTCTCTCCCAGGTGAAGTGTGTGTATCAGACGGATGGCCGGTATCAGTTAGAGAAGGGGTATTTGTTTTGAACAGCTGAATATTTTTTAATGCTGCTCTCTGAAGTGATGGTTTTGTTGCTACTTCAGTCTCTAAGTTTTCTGAGGTTACAATGATTCTGAATTAATTCTTAGTTTGAGGTGCTGAATCAGATTTAGATATGGGATCACATTCTTTGCGCTTTAAATTGTTCCAGATTTTGGAGACATTGAAATTTGCTACTTATGTTCAAACATAAACTACTGAAATTACGAAAAGGAATGGTCACAGTTACAGAGGCAGCTACACCCCTGAGTGCAGTGGACCCACACAGAGAAACACACTGACAATTGGAACTGAATCACTGAATGGTCACAGTTACAGAGGAAGCTACACCCCAGAGTGCAGTGGACCCACCCAGAGAAACACACTGACAATTGGAACTGAATCACTGAATGGTCACAGTTACAGAGGCAGCTACACCCCAGAGTGCAGTGGACCCACCCAGAGAAACACACTGACAATTGGAACTGAATCACTGAATTGTCACAGCTACAGAGGCATCTACATCCCAGAGTGCAGTGGACCCACCCAGAGCAACACACTGACAACTGGAACTGAATCACTGAATGGTCACAGTTTCAGAGGCAGCTACACCCCAGAATGCAGTGGACCCACCCAGAGAAACACACTGACAATTGGAACTGAATCACTGAATGGTCACAGTTACAGAGGCAGCTACACCCCAGAGTGCAGTGGACCCACCCAGAGAAACACACTGACAATTGGAACTGAATCACTGAATGGTCACAGTGGAGTGAGGGGTATCACTGAAACAATGTGAGCTGTAGAGATGGGACTGATGGTGTCTGAGTGGACAGCATCCTTTTTGTTAATGTTAGCTGAACAATGTGATCAACACAGTCCAGTGTTTGCAAAGAGGTCACTCACTCACAAAAATAATATTTGCTTTCTCTGAACCAAATATCGGAATCTGTTTGTTCACATCTTTGAAAAATAAGTTAAACGATGTCACAACCTCAATATCCCAGAGGTGGTTCGTCAGGGCATTAATTAAAAGCTTGTGGAATATATAACCTCAGAGTTTTAGACAGTGAGATTGCCAATCGCAGGAAGGGACAGATCACTTCACAGTGAAAATGCTTGTCCCAGTTGAGACTGCTGAGAAAATATTCCACCCAATCCTTGCTATTGTTGGTGTTCCTGGTAAGTGACTGTCACCATTGAAGTTGTGTAAATCTGTGTGTGAGCGGCTCTCTGATTTTAAACTGGGACTGAAAATGTTTAACGCTGATCTCGTGATCACTGTTACACAGACACCTGGTCAACGATATCATTTACTTCATTCAAATCTCGTTAATAATGTCTATGGTTTGAATCCATTTCATCAACTAACAATAAACCTGTTTGTAACTCATGGGATCTCTGTTCAATAAAGTTGTTATATTGAATGGAATCTTGTATAATGTTAGATTGGATCTCAGTGAAGGCAATCTCTCTGAAGGAAGGTTTAGTGGGAATCAGACTGAAATCCCTCTGAGGGTGGATCACTGATCAGATTGAAATATCTGACAGCAGTGAACAAGGATTACTGGATGTATCTGTCAGTGTAGAATTGTACTGAGTGTGGGTCTCTCACCAGACTGGAAGATCTGATCCAATTATATATCTATTACTGGGACTACCTGTCCGTGTGGAATTGTATTGTGTGTGGGTCAGTAACTGGACTGAAATTAGTTGGTTCTGTTTTGAAATGATGTATTTTATTGGGCAGTGGCCGCTCCATTCGGTGGAGTTCTCTCTGTGTGTTTTAACTTTGGAATAGGTTGACAAACAGGAAGAGTTTGGCTGTGTTATGAAGATGTTTATATTTATTGTATGAAGTGAAATGTCTCTATCTCTGTTTTCTATTGATCTACTCTAACAGGAACAGATATCATCCATACTCTAATATTTCATAAAACCCACAGCAGTGCAGTATTCCAATAGGTTTTGTGATATTTTCTCATTCCTATTCATCCTGAAATGAACTCACATGTTTGATCAATTTTTATGGGTGTTTTTAAACTGTCTTTCTGCTTCAGACGATTTGTGAATCTATTCAACTGAACCCAGAAACCCGTCCACTCCATTCACATACTTGTTTTCCAAGGAGTGATTGGGGGACTTATTGTTCTGAACAAAATGCAGCAGCGGCCACTGATCTATCGGGACATTAATGTCCCATTGAAATACCCACTTTGCAAATTCATAATTAATGATGAATGTGTGCCTGTAATTAGTTGTATTCTTCCTCTGTATTCACTGTCAGTCTCAATGTGATTTTGTCTGTAAATTGTGTCATTATCATTCTGCTTCCCGATCCCATACTGTTGATGGGAATGGTGAAGGAGAGTTATCCCACTGCTGATCCTTGTGGAACACCACTTCCCACCTTCCACCAACCAGCCTAAATCCCTTTAACTCCTCTCCATGTTTTCTGTGTGTGTCGCCAGCATGTGTCCATTCTGCTGCTGTGTCCCCTAACTCCACTGGCTCTGAGATTACCCATCAGTCTGTTATGTCGGATCTTACTGTCGGCCTTTAGAAAATGAAACTGTTTAACATCTATCATACTACTCAGATCTATTATTTCTGGTAGTTATTGAAATAATTGGATGAAATGTGTCAGGAATAATGTTGACTTTGGAATATATGCCGACTATTTAGTATACTCTGTGTTACTGGATTTCTTTTAACCCATGCTTCTAATTCCATTTTTCCAACTGTTGACATTGTGACTGGAAGATTTGATTATATTCTGTTCTAAATTCAAGAATAACAGAGACCGACTTCTGCTTTTCAATTCTTTGGTAATTATTCTGATGATGATCAGTGAATAGATAATATTGTCTCTGCTGTTTCTCACTGTCTATTTTGTAAAAATTTGTTGTTGAAATCCATCCGCCTCCAGTAATCTCCCTCTACCTGGACCCCACCCTCTGGCCTCCTATCAGCTCTTGATCTTCTCATTGAGATCTGTCAGTGCGACATCGACCGTCTCAATTTCGCTGTGCCTCTCACCAACTCTATCCTGACTCATTCTAAACTTGCTCCAATCCTCTCTCTAATATCCAACCCTGGCCTGATGATCTAAGCTGCTCACAAGGGTGGTGCCATTATTGTCTGATGCCCTGACCTCTTCCTCACAGAGGCTGACCGTCAACTCTCAGGCCCATCCTGGTACCTCCCCCTGGACCAGCAGCACACCACCAAACATCATGATATTGTTTCCAGGACTTTCACTGACCTCGTTGACTCTGGATATCTTCTGTCCACAGCCTCGGACATCATAGTCCCACATCCCCACACATCCTGCATCAACCTCCCGCTTCCACCTCCTTCCCAAAATCCACAAACAGGAAAGTCCCAGAACACCCATTATTTCGGCCTGTTCCAGCCCCACCAAGATCATTTCTTCCGATCTTGATTCCATCTGCTTTACCCTGTTCTGCCCCTTCCCAAAGACATTGGTGTCACAGTGACACAGTGGTTTGCACTGCTGCCACACAGCAGCAGGGTCCCCGGATCAATTACCACCTTGTGTGACTGCCTGTGTGGAGACTGCACTTTTTCTCCCTGTCTGTGTGGGTTTCCTCCGGGTGCTCCGGTTACCTCTCACAGTCCAGGTTAGGTGGATTGACCATGCTAAATTACTCCGTAGTGTCCAAAAAATGTGTAGCTTAGATTAAGGGGTTAATGAGATAGGCGGGGCAGTGAGCATGGTTGAGGTACTCTTTCAGAGGTTCGGTACAGACTTAATGGGCCGAATGACCTCCTTCTGCACTGTGGGGATTCTATGATTCCTGATTACTCTGGTGCCGTAAACAAGGTCCTTTTCCCTGGCCCTAACCGCCTAATCTTCACAATGGCTGTCCAATCCCTCTGCACCTCCGTCCCCCAACACGAGGATTGTGTACAGATCCTCATTCCCTGCTTCCTGTAAAGACTGCATCTCATTCTCCCACTTTCTCCGCCTCCATCGCCTCTGTTCTGTTGATGAAGTATTAAAGATATAGTTCGAGTACATTAGATGGGTCGTTTTTTGTTCAGTGTGTGCAGGAGGGATTCCTGACACAGTTTGTTGACAGGCCAACAAGAGGCGAGGCCACATTGGATTTGGTTTTGGGTAATGAACCAGGCCAGGTGTTGGATTTGGAGGTAGGTGAGCACTTTGGGGACAGTGACCACAATTCGGTGACGTTTACGTTAAGGATGGAAAGGGATAAGTATACACCGCAGGGCAAGAGTTATAGCTGGGGGAAGGGAAATTATGATGCCATTAGACGTGACTTGGGGGGGATAAGGTGGAGAAGTAGGCTGCAAGTTTTGGACACACTGGATAAGTGGAGCTTGTTCAAGGATCAGCTACTGCGTGTTCTTGATAAGTATGTACCGGTCAGGCAGGGAGGAAGGTGCCGAGCGAGGGAACCGTGGTTTCCCAAAGAAGTGGAATCTCTTGTTAAGAGGAAGAAGGATGCCTATGTGAAGATGAAGTGTGAAGTTTCAGTTGGGGCGATGGATAGTTACAAGGTAGCGAGGAAGGATCTAAAGAGAGAGCTAAGACGAGCAAGGAGGGGACATGAGAAGTATTTGGCAGGAAGGATCAAGGAAAACCCAAAAGCTTTCTATAGGTATGTCAGGAATAAGCGAATGACTAGGGACAGAGTAGGACCAGTCAAGGACAGGGATGGGAAGTTGTGTGTAGAGTCTGAAGAGATAGGCGAGATACTAAATGAATATTTTTCGTCAGTATTCACTCAGGAAAAAGATAAGGTTGTGGAGGAGAATGCTGAGCTCCAGGTAAATAGATTAGATGGCATTGAGGTAAGTAGGGAAGAGGTGTTGGCAATTCTGGACAGGCTGAAAATAGATAAGTCCCCGGGACCTGATGGGATTTATCCTAGGATTCTCTGGGAGGCCAGGGAAGAGATTGCTGGACCATTGGCTTTGATTTTTATGTCATCATTGGATACAGGAATAGTGCCAGAGGACTGGAGGATAGCAAATGTGGTCCCTTTGTTCAAAAAGGGGAGCAGAGACAACCCCGGCAACTATAGACCGGTGAGCCTCACGTCTGTAGTGGGTAAAGTCTTGGAGGGGGTTATAAGAGACAAGATTTATAATCATCTAGATAGGAATAATATGATCAGGGATAGTCAGCATGGCTTTGTGAAGGGTAGGTCATGCCTCACAAACCTTATCGAGTTCTTTGAGAAGGTGACTGAACAGGTAGACGAGGGTAGAGCAGTTGATGTGGTGTATATGGATTTCAGCAAAGCGTTTGATAAGGTTCCCCACGGTAGGCTATTGCAGAAAATACGGAGGCTGGGGATTGAGGGTGATTTAGAGATGTGGATCAGAAATTGGCTAGCTGAAAGAAGACAGAGGGTGGTGGTTGATGGGAAATGTTCAGAATGGAGTTCTGTCACAAGTGGAGTACCACAAGGATCTGTTCTGGGGCCGTTGCTGTTTGTCATTTTTATCAATGACCTAGAGGAAGGCGCAGAAGGGTGGGTGAGTAAATTTGCAGACGATACTAAAGTCGGTGGTGTTGTCGATAGTGTGGAAGGAAGTAGCAGGTTACAGAGGGATATAGATAAGCTGCAGTGCTGGGCTGAGAGGTGGCAAATGGAGTTTAATGTAGAGAAGTGTGAGGTGATTCACTTTGGAAGGAAAACCAGGAATGTGGAATATGTGGCTAATGGAAAAGTTCTTGAAAGTGTGGATGAGCAGAGGGATCTAGGTGTCCATGTACATAGATCCCTGAAAGTTGCCACCCAGGTTGATAGGGTGGTGAAGAAGGCCTATGGAGTGTTGGCCTTTATTGGTAGAGGGATTGAGTTCCGGAGTCAGGAGGTCATGTTGCAGCTGTACAGAACTCTGGTACGGCCGCATTTGGAGTATTGCGTACAGTTCTGGTCACCGCATTATAGGAAGGACGTGGAGGCTTTGGAACGGGTGCAGAGGATATTTACCAGGATGTTGCCTGGTATGGAGGGAAAATCTTATGAGGAAAGGCTGATGGACTTGAGGTTGTTTTCGTTAGAGAGAAGAATGTTAAGAGGAGACTTAATAGAGGCATACAAAATGATCAGAGGGTTAGATAGGGTGGACAGTGAGAGCCTTCTCCCGCGGATGGAAATGGCTAGCACGAGGGGACATAGCCTTAAACTGAGGGGTAATAGATATAGGACAGAGGTCAGGGGTAGGTTCTTTACGCAAAGAGTAGTGAGGCCGTGGAATGCCCTACCTGCTACAGTAGTGAACTCGCCAACATTAAGGGCATTTAAAAGTTTATTGGATAAACATATGGATGATAATGGTATAGTGTAGGTTAGATGGCTTTTGTTTCGGTGCAACATCGTGGGCCGAAGGGCCTGTACTGCGCTGTATTGTTCTATGTTCTATGTTCTATTTGAAAATAACCCGTCTGGCATTTCTGTCTTTTCCTTAACCGGGCTGTCCCCACCACCTTACTTTGTTAACTGGCCTCTCAATCGTGTTCAATTCATTTCTCACACCTCTATCCTCACACATCCCCCTCCCTCCCGGTAACACGATAGGGTTCCCCTCACTTTCCACACCATCAGCCTTCCAATTGATAGGAAAATCCTCCTCCATTTCTGCCAACTCCAGCATGATGTCACCACCAAACACAACTTCACCTCTCTCCAACCACCCCCCTCAATTTCTGCATTCCTCAGGTACCCCCTCACACCCCACACCCCTTTCCCTTCCCCCAGCACCTTCCCCTGCAATCAGAGACGGTGCAACAACTGTCCCTTTACCTCCTCCCGCCTCATGGTTCTCAGCAGCAAACTCTCCTTTCTGGGGAAGCAGCGTTTCACGTCTATGCCTTCAATTTGTTCTACTGTATTCGCTGCTGCCAATACCGTCTGCTCTACATTGGGGAGACTAAACGCAGACTGGGAGACTGCTTTGTGGAACACCTTCACTCAGCACACAGCATGGCCCCAGCCTTCCTGTTGTGGCCATGTTAACTCAGCACCTTGCTCTAAGGCCCACATGTCTGTCCTTGGCCTGCTGCAAGAATGCAGTGAAGCCCAACGCAAGCTGGAGGAGCAACATCTCATCGTCCAATTAGGATGTTACATCCCGCAGGACGTAACTTTAATTTAAACAACTTTAGTCTGGGAACTTTCTCCTCCATCTTAACGCTCTTGTTTTGGAATTTTCATACTTTTTTGTCGAATGCAATGAGTCCGAATCTGGAGAGAGTCTATTCGGCCAAGTGAACCCTGGGGAATGTCCAATGCCGGAGCGGGAATATTCCTGAGAACAGCTTGGCAGGGATTGTTTTCAAAGAGGGAGAGGATGGATTCCTGGGAACAGTGATGGTGGGATGTTCGAGACATGGCAATGGGGGATTCCTGGGAGCGGGTACATTACGAATGACTAAACCTGGGAGGGATGATCCCTCGGGATGTTCTGGAGACTGGACAGACTCTATTCTGGACAGGCTGGGCTGCACGGTAGCACAGTGGTTGGCACAGTTGATTCGCAGCTCCAGGCTCCCAGGTTCGATTCCCGGCGTGGGTCACTGTCTGTGCGGAGTCTGCACGTTCTCCTCGTGTCTGCGTGGGTTTCCTCCGGGTGCTCCGGTTTCCTCCCACAGTCATAAGATGAGCAGGTTAGGTGGATTGGCCATGATCAATTATGTTTAGTTTCCAAACAATTTAGATGGGATCACTGGGTTATGGGGATGTGGTGGGCTGAACTGGTTTTCTCTTTCCTAGGGCCGGTGCAGACTCTATGGGCCGAATGGCCTCCTTTTGCACTGCACATTCTATATTTCTATTCCTCCCATGATTGTGAAGCGGGAAGGTCCTTGTGTTTGTTTTATTTTTCCCATTGATCGTGGAGTATTCAAAAAAACCAGGAGTGGGGTCCAACCCCATCAGAAATCCAGTCCAGGGAACGGTCCAATCCGGGGAGTGGTCCAATAATTGAGCTGGGATGACAATCTCTGGTATGTTTGTATCCGGTTTGGGAAACCTGGCCGGCCTGAGTGAATCCTGTAAATCAGACTAAATGAGAAATGTAACCTCTCCCAAAGGTCTCTGAATTATAAACATTTTCCTACCACTGCCATCAAACTGACAGGGCTGCAATTCACACTTTCCCCCCATTCCCCACCTTTAACACTGGAGCTACATTTCCTACTTCCCTCTCTGCAATGTTAATCTCTGTGCCCATTCCTCTCCCAACAACCCCACCCACCCACTGTCCATTACATTGATGCTGAAATTATGTCCTGGTTCAGACAGGGAGAATCATTACGTAATTTCCCGCGTCTCTCCTTTCTCTCTCTGACAGTTAATCTACTGGGAATTGTGATTCTGTGTCGGGGGAAGTGTGGCCTCTCTACCTGCACCACTCGCTATCTGGTGACCATGGCAACGGCGGATCTGCTGTTTATTATCACTAAACCCATACTGAACAGGATCAATGGTTATTATTTCCCCTGGAATTTCCTGTCCCTCACCCCTGTGTGTAGTGTTAAGGGTGCCCTGATCTCTGCAGCCAGGGACTGTTCTGTCTGGTTCACCCTCACTTTCTCCTTTGATCGATTTGTGGCCATTTGCTGCCAGAAACTGAAAACTAAATATTGCACCGGGAAAACTGCGGCTGTGATTCTGTCCACAAGCGGCCTCCTGCTCTGTGTGAAAAACATCCCCCAGTACTTTACATATGAACCTTGGGAGATAATCGACAATGTCCAGTGGAGCTGCCGGACAAAGAGCAGCTATTACACTGACCCTGGATGGGGTGGATATAACTGGTTTTCTCAGGTTTTAACCCCATTGATGCCGTTCTTCTCAATCCTGTTGACCAACGCTCTGACAGTCAGACACATTTTACTCAGCAGTCGGGTCCGGAAGGCACTGAGGGCTCAGAGTCAGGGAGACAATCGCACCGACCCAGAGATGGAGAGCAGAAGGAAGTCAATGATTTTACTCTTCAGCATCTCCGGAACTTTCATCCTCCTCTGGACCGTGTCTGTTATTAAATTTTTCTATTTGGATTTGAGTGGATTACATTACATCACTATTCCTCAATATAATTTACAACAAGTCGGATTTATGCTCCAGGATTTAAATTGCTGCACAAACACATTTATTTATGTGGTGACTCAGTCCAGGTTCAGGGAGCAGATCAAGATGGCGGTGACATATCCGGTTACATCAATTATTAAATTAATGAGAAAATAAAACTGACTGACAGCCTTTCAGCCAATCAGCAGCTCCAGTCCCCGACTGGCAGCCTCTCAGAAAATCCTGAGCTCCAGTCTCTGACTGACAGCCTCTAAGCCAATTATCAGCTCAAGCCGCTGCTGACAGTGCTGGCTGTGTGGTGGGAGAACTGAGAGTGCTGGCTGAGTGGTGGGAGCACTGACAATGCTGGCCGTGTGGTGGGAGCACTGACAGTGCTGGCTGTGTGGCGGGAGCACTGACAGTGCTGGCTGTGTGTGGGAACCACTGACAGTGCTGGCCGTGTGGTGGGAGCACTGAAAGTGCTGGCTGTGTAGTGGGAACCACTGACAGTGCTGGCTGTGTGGGGGGAGCACTGACAGTGCTGGCTGTGTAGTGGGAACACTGACAGTGCTGGCTGTGTGGTGGGAGCACTGACAGTGCTGGCTGTGTGGTGGGAGCACTGACAGTGCTGGCTGTGTGGTGAGAGCACTGGCAGTGCTGGCTGTGTGGAAGGGAGCACTGACAGTGCTAGCTGAGTGGGAGGAGCACTGCCAGTGCTGGCTGTGTGGCGGGAGCACTGGCAGGTTGACTCCGTCCAGGTTGACAGCCTCTCAGCCAATCAGGAGCTCTTGCCGCTGACTCACAGCCTCTCAGCCAATCAGCAGCTCCAGTCCCCGACTGGCAGGCTCTCAGCCAATCAGGAGCTCCAGCCGCTGACTAACAGCCTCTCAGTCAATCAGCAGCTCCAGTCTCCGACTGGCAGCCTCTCAGCCAATCAGGAGCCCCAGACGCTGATTAACAGCCTCTCAGCAAATCAGCAGCTCCAGTTCCTGACTGGCAGACTCTCAGCCAATAATCAACTCCAGCCGCTGCTGACAGTGCTGGCTTTGTGGTGGAAGAACTGACAGTGCTGGCTGTGTGGTGGGAGCACTGACAGTGCTGGCTGTGTGGTGGGAGCACTGACAGTGCTGGCAGTGTGGTGGGAGCACTGACAGTGCTGGCAGTGTGGTGGGAGCACTGACAGTGCTGGCTGTGTGTTGAGAGCACTGACAGTGCTGGCTGTGTGAAGGGGGCACTGACAGTGCTGGCTGTGTGGGGGGTGCACTTGCACTGCTGGCTGTGTGGGGGGAGCACTGACAGTGCTGGCTGTGGGGGGGGAGCACTGACAGCGCAGGCTGTGGGGGAGGGAGCGCTGGCTGTGCTGGCTGTGTGAGGGAGCACTGGCAGTGCTAGCTGTCGGGGAGGGAGCGCTGGCAGTGCTGGCTATGTGAGGGAGCACTGACAGTGCTGGCTGTGTGAGGGAGCACTGACAGTGCTGGCTGTGTGTTGAGAGCACTGGCAGTGCTGGCTGTGTGGTGGGAGCACTGACAGTGCTGGCTGTGTGTAGGGAGCACTGACAGTGCTGGCTGTGTGGGGGAGCACTGACAGTACTGGCTGTGTGGGGAGAACTGAGAGTGCTGGCAGTGTGGGGGGAGCACTGACAGGGCTGGCTGTGCGGGGGGAGCACTGACAGTGCTGGCCGTTTGGTGGGAGCACTGACAGTGCTGGCTGTGTGGTGGGAGCACTGACAGTGCTGGCAGTGTGGGGGAGCACAGACAGTGCTGGCTGTGTTGTGGTAGCACTGACAGTGCTGGCTGTGTGGGGGAGCACTGACAGTGCTGGCTGTGTGGGGGAGCACTGACAGTGCTGGCTGTGTTGTGGGAGCACTGACAGTGCTGGCTGTGTTGTGGGAGCACTGACAGTGCTGGCTGTGTGGGGGGTGCACTTGCACTGCTGGCTGTGTGGGGGGAGCACTGACAGTGCTGGCTGTGGGGGGAGCACTGACAGTGCAGGCTGTGGGGGAGGGAGCGCTGGCTGTGCTGGCTGTGTGAGGGAGCACTGGCAGTGCTAGCTGTCGGGGAGGGAGCGCTGGCAGTGCTGGCTATGTGAGGGAGAACTGGCAGTGCTGGCTGTGTGAGGGAGCACTGACATTGCTGGCTGTGAGGGAAGCACTGGCAGTGCTGGCTGTGAGGGGAGCACTGCCAGTGCTGGCTGTGAGGGGAGCACAGGCAGTTCTGGCTGTGAGGGGAGCACTGTCAGTGCTGGCTGCGTGGTATGAGCACTGGCAGTGCTGGCTGTGTGAGGGAGCACTGGCAGTGCCGGCTGTCGGGGAGGGTGCGCTGGCAGTGCTGGCTTTGTGAGGGAGCACTGGCAGTGCTGGCTGTGTGAGAGGAGCACTGACATTGCTGGCTGTGACGGAAGCACTGGCAGTGCTGGCTGTGAGGGGAGCACTGCCAGTGCTGGCTGTGATGGGAGCACAGGCAGTTCTGGCTGTGAGGGGAGCACTGTCAGTGCTGGCTGCGTTGTAGGAGCACTGGCAGTGCTGGCTGTGTGAGGGAGCACTGCCAGTGCCGGCTGTCGGGAAGGGTGCGCTGGCAGTGCTGGCTTTGTGAGGGAGCACTTGCAGTGCTGGCTGTGTGAGAGGAGCACTGGCAGTGCTGGCTGTGTGGTGGGAGCACTGACAGTGCTTACTGTGTGGGGGAGCACTGACAGTGCTGGCTGTGTGGGGGAGCACTGACCGTGCTGGCTGTGTGGGAGCACTGACAGTGCTGGCTGTGTGGGGGCGCACTGGCAGTGCTGGCTGTATGGGGGATCACGCAGTGCTGGCTGTGTGGGGGAGCACTGACAGTGCTTGCTGTGTGGCGGGAGCACTGGCAGTGCTGGCTGTTGGGGAGGGAGCGCTGGCTGTGTTGGCTGTGTGAGGGAGCACTGGCAGTGCCGGCTGTCGGGGAGGGAGCGCTGGCAGTGCTGGCTTTGTGAGGAAGCACTGACAGTGCTGGCTGTGTGAGAGGAGCACTGGCAGTGCTGGCTGTGTGGGAGAGCACTGACAGTGCTGGCTGTGTGGGGGGATCACTGACAATGCTGGCTGTGTGGTGGGAGCACTGACAGTGCTGGATGTGTGGTGGGAGCACTGACAGTGCTGGCTGTGTGGGGGAGCACTGACAGCATGGCTGTGTGGGGAGCACTGGCACTGCTGGCTGTGTGGGGAGCACTGACAGTGCTGGCTGTGTGGGGGAGCACTGGCAGTGCTGGCTGTGTGTTGGGAGCACTGACAGTGCTGGCTGTGTGTTGACAGCACTGACAGTGCTTGCTGTGTGATGGAGCACTGACAGTGCTGGCTGTGTGAGGGAGCACTGACAGTGCTGGCTGTGTGAGGGAGCACTGACAGTGCTGGCTGTGTGTTGAGAGCACTGACAGTGCTGGCTGTGTGTTGGGAGCACTGACAGTGCTGGCTGTGTGGGGAGCACTGACAGTGCTGGCAGTGTGGGGGGAGCACTGACAGAGCTGGCTGTGTTGTGGGAGCACTGACAGTGCTGGCTATATGGTGGGAGCACTGGCAGTGCTGGCTGTGTGGAAGGGAGCACTGAGAGTGCTGGCTGTGTGGTGGGAGCACTGACAGTGCTGGCTGTGTGGTGGGAGCACTGACAGTGCTGGCTCTGTGTTGAGAGCACTGACAGTGCTGGCTGCGTGCAAGGGGCACTGACAGTGCTGGCTGTTTGGGGGAGCACTGACAGTGCTGGCTGTGTGAGGGAGCACTGACAGTGCTGGCTGTGTGTTGAGAGCACTGACAGTGCTGGCTGTGTGGTGGGAGCACTGACAGTGCTGGCTGTGTGTAGGGAGCACTGACAGTGCTGGCTGTGTGGGTGAGCACTGACAGTACTGGCTGTGTGGGGAGAACTGACAGTGCTGGCAGTGTGGGGGGAGCACTGACAGTGCTGGCTGTGCGGGGGGAGCACTGACAGTGCTGGCCGTTTGGTGGGAGCACTGACAGTGCTGGCTGTGTGGTGGGAGCACTGACAGTGCTGGCAGTGTGGGGGAGCACAGACAGTGCTGGCTGTGTTGTGGTAGCACTGACAGTGCTGGCTGTGTGGGGAGCACTGACAGTGCTGGCTGTGTGGGGGAGCACTGACAGTGCTGGCTGTGTTGTGGGAGCACTGACAGTGCTGGCTGTGTTGTGGGAGCACTGACAGTGCTGGCTGTGTGGGGGGTGCACTTGCACTGCTGGCTGTGTGGGGGGAGCACTGACAGTGCTGGCTGTGGGGGGAGCACTGACAGTGCAGGCTGTGGGGGAGGGAGCGCTGGCTGTGCTGGCTGTGTGAGGGAGCACTGGCAGTGCTAGCTGTCGGGGAGGGAGCGCTGGCAGTGCTGGCTATGTGAGGGAGAACTGGCAGTGCTGGCTGTGTGAGGGAGCACTGACATTGCTGGCTGTGAGGGAAGCACTGGCAGTGCTGGCTGTGAGGGGAGCACTGCCAGTGCTGGCTGTGAGGGGAGCACAGGCAGTTCTGGCTGTTAGGGGAGCACTGTCAGTGCTGGCTGCGTGGTATGAGCACTGGCAGTGCTGGCTGTGTGAGGGAGCACTGGCAGTGCCGGCTGTCGGGGAGGGTGCGCTGGCAGTGCTGGCTTTGTGAGCGAGCACTGGCAGTGCTGGCTGTGTGAGAGGAGCACTGACATTGCTGGCTGTGACGGAAGCACTGGCAGTGCTGGCTGTGAGGGGAGCACTGCCAGTGCTGGCTGTGATGGGAGCACAGGCAGTTCTGGCTGTGAGTGGAGCACTGTCAGTGCTGGCTGCGTTGTAGGAGCACTGGCAGTGCTGGCTGTGTGAGGGAGCACTGGCAGTGCCGGCTGTCGGGAAGGGTGCGCTGGCAGTGCTGGCTTTGTGAGGGAGCACTTGCAGTGCTGGCTGTGTGAGAGGAGCACTGGCAGTGCTGGCTGTGTGGGGGGATCACTGACAGTGCTGGCTGTGTGGTGGGAGCACTGACAGTGCTGGCTGTGTGGTGGGAGCACTGACAGTGCTTACTGTGTGGGGGAGCACTGACAGTGCTGGCTGTGTGGGGGAGCACTGACCGTGCTGGCTGTGTGGGAGCACTGACAGTGCTGGCTGTGTGGGGGAGCACTGGCAGTGCTGGCTGTATGGGGGAGCACGCAGTGCTGGCTGTGTGGGGGAGCACTGACAGTGCTTGCTGTGTGGCGGGAGCACTGGCAGTGCTGGCTGTTGGGGATGGAGCGCTGGCTGTGCTGGCTGTGTGAGGGAGCACTGGCAGTGCCGGCTGTCGGGGAGGGAGCGCTGGCAGTGCTGGCTTTGTGAGGTAGCACTGACAGTGCTGGCTGTGTGAGAGGAGCACTGGCAGTGCTGGCTGTGTGGGAGAGCACTGACAGTGCTGGCTGTGTGGGGGGATCACTGACAGTGCTGGCTGTGTGGTGGGAGCACTGACAGTGCTGGATGTGTGGTGGGAGCACAGACAGTGCTGGCTGTGTGGGGGAGCACTGACAGTGCTGGCTGTGTGGGGAGCACTGGCACTGCTGGCTGTGTGGGGAGCACTGACAGTGCTGGCTGTGTGGGGGAGCACTGGCAGTGCTGGCTGTGTGTTGAGAGCACTGACAGTGCTGGCTGTGGTGGGAGCATTGACAGTGCTGGCTGTGTGTTGGGAGCATTGACAGTGCTGGCTGTGTGGGGAGCACTGACAGTGCTGGCAGTGTGGGGGAGCACTGACAGAGCTGGCTGTGTTGTGGGAGCACTGACAGTGCTGGCTGTGTGGTGGGAGCACTGGCAGTGCTGGCTGTCTGGAAGGGAGCACTGAGAGTGCTGGCTGTGTGGTGGGAGCACTGACAGCGCTGGCTGTGTGAGGGAGCACTGACAGTGCTGGCTGTGTGTTGAGAGCACTGACAGTGCTGGCTGTGTGTTGAGAGCACTGACAGTGCTGGCTGTGTGTAGGGAGCACTGACAGTGCTGGCTGTGTGGGGAGCACTGACAGTGCTGGCTGTGTGGGGAGCACTGACAGTGCTAGCTGAGTGGGAGGAGCACTGCCAGTGCTGGCTGTGTGGCGGGAGCAGTGGCAGGTTGACTCCGTCCAGGTTGACAGCCTCTCAGCCAATCAGGAGCTCTTGCCGCTGACTCACAGCCTCTCAGCCAATCAGCAGCTCCAGTCCCCGACTGGCAGGCTCTCAGCCAATCAGGAGCTCCAGCCGCTGACTAACAGCCTCTCAGTCAATCAGCAGCTCCAGTCTCCGACTGGCAGCCTCTCAGCCAATCAGGAGCCCCAGACGCTGATTAAAAGCCTCTCAGCAAATCAGCAGCTCCAGTTCCTGACTGGCAGACTCTCAGCCAATAATCAACTCCAGCCGCTGCTGACAGTGCTGGCTTTGTGGTGGAAGAACTGACAGTGCTGGCTGTGTGGTGGGAGCACTGACAGTGCTGGCTGTGTGGTGGGAGCACTGACAGTGCTGGCAGTGTGGTGGGAGCACTGACAGTGCTGGCAGTGTGGTGGGAGCACTGACAGTGCTGGCTGTGTGTTGGGAGCACTGACAGTGCTGGCTGTGTGAAGGGGGCACTGACAGTGCTGGCTGTGTGGGGGGTGCACTTGCACTGCTGGCTGTGTGGGGGGAGCACTGACAGTGCTGGCTGTGGGGGGAGCACTGACAGTGCAGGCTGTGGGGGAGGGAGCGCTGGCTGTGCTGGCTGTGTGAGGGAGCACTGGCAGTGCTAGCTGTCGGGGAGGGAGCGCTGGCAGTGCTGGCTATGTGAGGGAGCACTGACAGTGCTGGCTGTGTGAGGGAGCACTGACAGTGCTGGCTGTGTGTTGAGAGCACTGGCAGTGCTGGCTGTGTGGTGGGAGCACTGACAGTGCTGGCTGTGTGTAGGGAGCACTGACAGTGCTGGCTGTGTGGGGGAGCACTGACAGTACTGGCTGTGTGGGGAGAACTGACAGTGCTGGCAGTGTGGGGGGAGCACTGACAGTGCTGGCTGTGCGGGGGAGCACTGACAGTGCTGGCCGTTTGGTGGGAGCACTGACAGTGCTGGCTGTGTGGTGGGAGCACTGACAGGGCTGGCAGTGTGGGGGAGCACAGACAGTGCTGGCTGTGTTGTGGTAGCACTGACAGTGCTGGCTGTGTGGGGGAGCACTGACAGTGCTGGCTGTGTGGGGGAGCACTGACAGTGCTGGCTGTGTTGTGGGAGCACTGACAGTGCTGGCTGTGTTGTGGGAGCACTGACAGTGCTGGCTGTGTGGGGGGTGCACTTGCACTGCTGGCTGTGTGGGGGGAGCACTGACAGTGCTGGCTGTGGGGGGAGCACTGACAGTGCAGGCTGTGGGGGAGGGAGCGCTGGCTGTGCTGGCTGTGTGAGGGAGCACTGGCAGTGCTAGCTGTCGGGGAGGGAGCGCTGGCAGTGCTGGCTATGTGAGGGAGAACTGGCAGTGCTGGCTGTGTGAGGGAGCACTGACATTGCTGGCTGTGAGGGAAGCACTGGCAGTGCTGGCTGTGAGGGGAGCACTGCCAGTGCTGGCTGTGAGGGGAGCACAGGCAGTTCTGGCTGTGAGGGGAGCACTGTCAGTGCTGGCTGCGTGGTATGAGCACTGGCAGTGCTGGCTGTGTGAGGGAGCACTGGCAGTGCAGGCTGTCGGGGAGGGTGCGCTGGCAGTGCTGGGTTTGTGAGGGAGCACTGGCAGTGCTGGCTGTGTGAGAGGAGCACTGACATTGCTGGCTGTGACGGAAGCACTGGCAGTGCTGGCTGTGAGGGGAGCACTGCCAGTGCTGGCTGTGATGGGAGCACAGGCAGTTCTGGCTGTGAGGGGAGCACTGTCAGTGCTGGCTGCGTTGTAGGAGCACTGGCAGTGCTGGCTGTGTGAGGGAGCACTGGCAGTGCCGGCTGTCGGGAAGGGTGCGCTGGCAGTGCTGGCTTTGTGAGGGAGCACTTGCAGTGCTGGCTGTGTGAGAGGAGCACTGGCAGTGCTGGCTGTGTGGGGGGATCACTGACAGTGCTGGCTGTGTAGTGGGAGCACTGACAGTGCTGGCTGTGTGGTGGGAGCACTGACAGTGCTTACTGTGTGGGGGAGCACTGACAGTGCTGGCTGTGTGGGGGAGCACTGACCGTGCTGGCTGTGTGGGAGCACTGACAGTGCTGGCTGTGTGGGGGAGCACTGGCAGTGCTGGCTGTATGGGGGATCACGCAGTGCTGGCTGTGTGGGGGAGCACTGACAGTGCTTGCTGTGTGGCGGGAGCACTGGCAGTGCTGGCTGCTGGGGAGGGAGCGCTGGCTGTGCTGGCTGTGTGAGGGAGCACTGGCAGTGCCGGCTGTCGTGGAGGGAGCGCTGGCAGTGCTGGCTTTGTGAGGTAGCACTGACAGTGCTGGATGTGTGGTGGGAGCACTGACAGTGCTGGCTGTGTGGGGGAGCACTGACAGTGCTGGCTGTGTGGGGAGCACTGGCACTGCTGGCTGTGTGGGGAGCACTGACAGTGCTGGCTGTGTGGGGGAGCACTGGCAGTGCTGGCTGTGTGTTGGGAGCACTGACAGTGCTGGCTGTGTGTTGAGAGCACTGACAGTGCTTGCTGTGTGATGGAGCACTGACAGTGCTGGCTGTGTGAGGGAGCACTGACAGTGCTGGCTGTGTGAGGGAGCACTGACAGTGCTGGCTGTGTGTTGAGAGCACTGACAGTGCTGGCTGTGTGTTGGGAGCACTGACAGTGCTGGCTGTGTGGGGAGCACTGACAGTGCTGGCAGTGTGGGGGGAGCACTGACAGAGCTGGCTGTGTTGTGGGAGCACTGACAGTGCTGGCTGTATGGGGAGCACTGGCACTGCTGGCTGTGTGGGGAGCACTGACAGTGCTGGCTGTGTGGGGGAGCACTGGCAGTGCTGGCTGTGTGTTGGGAGCACTGACAGTGCTGGCTGTGTGTTGAGAGCACTGACAGTGCTTGCTGTGTGATGGAGCACTGACAGTGCTGGCTGTGTGGGGGAGCACTGACAGTGCTGGCTGTGTGGGGGAGCACTGACAGTGCTGGCTGTGTTGTGGGAGCACTGACAGTGCTGGCTGTGTTGTGGGAGCACTGACAGTGCTGGCTGTGTGGGGGGTGCACTTGCACTGCTGGCTGTGTGGGGGGAGCACTGACAGTGCTGGCTGTGGGGGGAGCACTGACAGTGCAGGCTGTGGGGGAGGGAGCGCTGGCTGTGCTGGCTGTGTGAGGGAGCACTGGCAGTGCTAGCTGTCGGGGAGGGAGCGCTGGCAGTGCTGGCTATGTGAGGGAGAACTGGCAGTGCTGGCTGTGTGAGGGAGCACTGACATTGCTGGCTGTGAGGGAAGCACTGGCAGTGCTGGCTGTGAGGGGAGCACTGCCAGTGCTGGCTGTGAGGGGAGCACAGGCAGTTCTGGCTGTGAGGGGAGCACTGTCAGTGCTGGCTGCGTGGTATGAGCACTGGCAGTGCTGGCTGTGTGAGGGAGCACTGGCAGTGCAGGCTGTCGGGGAGGGTGCGCTGGCAGTGCTGGGTTTGTGAGGGAGCACTGGCAGTGCTGGCTGTGTGAGAGGAGCACTGACATTGCTGGCTGTGACGGAAGCACTGGCAGTGCTGGCTGTGAGGGGAGCACTGCCAGTGCTGGCTGTGATGGGAGCACAGGCAGTTCTGGCTGTGAGGGGAGCACTGTCAGTGCTGGCTGCGTTGTAGGAGCACTGGCAGTGCTGGCTGTGTGAGGGAGCACTGGCAGTGCCGGCTGTCGGGAAGGGTGCGCTGGCAGTGCTGGCTTTGTGAGGGAGCACTTGCAGTGCTGGCTGTGTGAGAGGAGCACTGGCAGTGCTGGCTGTGTGGGGGGATCACTGACAGTGCTGGCTGTGTAGTGGGAGCACTGACAGTGCTGGCTGTGTGGTGGGAGCACTGACAGTGCTTACTGTGTGGGGGAGCACTGACAGTGCTGGCTGTGTGGGGGAGCACTGACCGTGCTGGCTGTGTGGGAGCACTGACAGTGCTGGCTGTGTGGGGGGTGCACTTGCACTGCTGGCTGTGTGGGGGGAGCACTGACAGTGCTGGCTGTGGGGGGAGCACTGACAGTGCAGGCTGTGGGGGAGGGAGCGCTGGCTGTGCTGGCTGTGTGAGGGAGCACTGGCAGTGCTAGCTGTCGGGGAGGGAGCGCTGGCAGTGCTGGCTATGTGAGGGAGAACTGGCAGTGCTGGCTGTGTGAGGGAGCACTGACATTGCTGGCTGTGAGGGAAGCACTGGCAGTGCTGGCTGTGAGGGGAGCACTGCCAGTGCTGGCTGTGAGGGGAGCACAGGCAGTTCTGGCTGTGAGGGGAGCACTGTCAGTGCTGGCTGCGTGGTATGAGCACTGGCAGTGCTGGCTGTGTGAGGGAGCACTGGCAGTGCAGGCTGTCGGGGAGGGTGCGCTGGCAGTGCTGGGTTTGTGAGGGAGCACTGGCAGTGCTGGCTGTGTGAGAGGAGCACTGACATTGCTGGCTGTGACGGAAGCACTGGCAGTGCTGGCTGTGAGGGGAGCACTGCCAGTGCTGGCTGTGATGGGAGCACAGGCAGTTCTGGCTGTGAGGGGAGCACTGTCAGTGCTGGCTGCGTTGTAGGAGCACTGGCAGTGCTGGCTGTGTGAGGGAGCACTGGCAGTGCCGGCTGTCGGGAAGGGTGCGCTGGCAGTGCTGGCTTTGTGAGGGAGCACTTGCAGTGCTGGCTGTGTGAGAGGAGCACTGGCAGTGCTGGCTGTGTGGGGGGATCACTGACAGTGCTGGCTGTGTAGTGGGAGCACTGACAGTGCTGGCTGTGTGGTGGGAGCACTGACAGTGCTTACTGTGTGGGGGAGCACTGACAGTGCTGGCTGTGTGGGGGAGCACTGACCGTGCTGGCTGTGTGGGAGCACTGACAGTGCTGGCTGTGTGGGGGAGCACTGGCAGTGCTGGCTGTATGGGGGATCACGCAGTGCTGGCTGTGTGGGGGAGCACTGACAGTGCTTGCTGTGTGGCGGGAGCACTGGCAGTGCTGGCTGCTGGGGAGGGAGCGCTGGCTGTGCTGGCTGTGTGAGGGAGCACTGGCAGTGCCGGCTGTCGTGGAGGGAGCGCTGGCAGTGCTGGCTTTGTGAGGTAGCACTGACAGTGCTGGATGTGTGGTGGGAGCACTGACAGTGCTGGCTGTGTGGGGGAGCACTGACAGTGCTGGCTGTGTGGGGAGCACTGGCACTGCTGGCTGTGTGGGGAGCACTGACAGTGCTGGCTGTGTGGGGGAGCACTGGCAGTGCTGGCTGTGTGTTGGGAGCACTGACAGTGCTGGCTGTGTGTTGAGAGCACTGACAGTGCTTGCTGTGTGATGGAGCACTGACAGTGCTGGCTGTGTGAGGGAGCACTGACAGTGCTGGCTGTGTGAGGGAGCACTGACAGTGCTGGCTGTGTGTTGAGAGCACTGACAGTGCTGGCTGTGTGTTGGGAGCACTGACAGTGCTGGCTGTGTGGGGAGCACTGACAGTGCTGGCAGTGTGGGGGGAGCACTGACAGAGCTGGCTGTGTTGTGGGAGCACTGACAGTGCTGGCTGTATGGGGAGCACTGGCACTGCTGGCTGTGTGGGGAGCACTGACAGTGCTGGCTGTGTGGGGGAGCACTGGCAGTGCTGGCTGTGTGTTGGGAGCACTGACAGTGCTGGCTGTGTGTTGAGAGCACTGACAGTGCTTGCTGTGTGATGGAGCACTGACAGTGCTGGCTGTGTGGGGGAGCACTGACAGTGCTGGCTGTGTGGGGGAGCACTGACAGTGCTGGCTGTGTTGTGGGAGCACTGACAGTGCTGGCTGTGTTGTGGGAGCACTGACAGTGCTGGCTGTGTGGGGGGTGCACTTGCACTGCTGGCTGTGTGGGGGGAGCACTGACAGTGCTGGCTGTGGGGGGAGCACTGACAGTGCAGGCTGTGGGGGAGGGAGCGCTGGCTGTGCTGGCTGTGTGAGGGAGCACTGGCAGTGCTAGCTGTCGGGGAGGGAGCGCTGGCAGTGCTGGCTATGTGAGGGAGAACTGGCAGTGCTGGCTGTGTGAGGGAGCACTGACATTGCTGGCTGTGAGGGAAGCACTGGCAGTGCTGGCTGTGAGGGGAGCACTGCCAGTGCTGGCTGTGAGGGGAGCACAGGCAGTTCTGGCTGTGAGGGGAGCACTGTCAGTGCTGGCTGCGTGGTATGAGCACTGGCAGTGCTGGCTGTGTGAGGGAGCACTGGCAGTGCAGGCTGTCGGGGAGGGTGCGCTGGCAGTGCTGGGTTTGTGAGGGAGCACTGGCAGTGCTGGCTGTGTGAGAGGAGCACTGACATTGCTGGCTGTGACGGAAGCACTGGCAGTGCTGGCTGTGAGGGGAGCACTGCCAGTGCTGGCTGTGATGGGAGCACAGGCAGTTCTGGCTGTGAGGGGAGCACTGTCAGTGCTGGCTGCGTTGTAGGAGCACTGGCAGTGCTGGCTGTGTGAGGGAGCACTGGCAGTGCCGGCTGTCGGGAAGGGTGCGCTGGCAGTGCTGGCTTTGTGAGGGAGCACTTGCAGTGCTGGCTGTGTGAGAGGAGCACTGGCAGTGCTGGCTGTGTGGGGGGATCACTGACAGTGCTGGCTGTGTAGTGGGAGCACTGACAGTGCTGGCTGTGTGGTGGGAGCACTGACAGTGCTTACTGTGTGGGGGAGCACTGACAGTGCTGGCTGTGTGGGGGAGCACTGACCGTGCTGGCTGTGTGGGAGCACTGACAGTGCTGGCTGTGTGGGGGAGCACTGGCAGTGCTGGCTGTATGGGGGATCACGCAGTGCTGGCTGTGTGGGGGAGCACTGACAGTGCTTGCTGTGTGGCGGGAGCACTGGCAGTGCTGGCTGCTGGGGAGGGAGCGCTGGCTGTGCTGGCTGTGTGAGGGAGCACTGGCAGTGCCGGCTGTCGTGGAGGGAGCGCTGGCAGTGCTGGCTTTGTGAGGTAGCACTGACAGTGCTGGATGTGTGGTGGGAGCACTGACAGTGCTGGCTGTGTGGGGGAGCACTGACAGTGCTGGCTGTGTGGGGAGCACTGGCACTGCTGGCTGTGTGGGGAGCACTGACAGTGCTGGCTGTGTGGGGGAGCACTGGCAGTGCTGGCTGTGTGTTGGGAGCACTGACAGTGCTGGCTGTGTGTTGAGAGCACTGACAGTGCTTGCTGTGTGATGGAGCACTGACAGTGCTGGCTGTGTGAGGGAGCACTGACAGTGCTGGCTGTGTGAGGGAGCACTGACAGTGCTGGCTGTGTGTTGAGAGCACTGACAGTGCTGGCTGTGTGTTGGGAGCACTGACAGTGCTGGCTGTGTGGGGAGCACTGACAGTGCTGGCAGTGTGGGGGGAGCACTGACAGAGCTGGCTGTGTTGTGGGAGCACTGACAGTGCTGGCTGTATGGTGGGAGCACTGGCAGTGCTGGCTGTGTGGAAGGGAGCACTGAGAGTGCTGGCTGTGTGGTGGGAGCACTGACAGTGCTGGCTGTGTGGTGGGAGCACTGACAGTGCTGGCTCTGTGTTGAGAGCACTGACAGTGCTGGCTGCGTGCAAGGGGGACTGACAGTGCTGGCTGTTTGGGGGAGCACTGACAGTGCTGGCTGTGTGAGGGAGCACTGACAGTGCTGGCTGTGTGTTGAGAGCACTGACAGTGCTGGCTGTGTGGTGGGAGCACTGACAGTGCTGGCTGTGTGTAGGGAGCACTGACAGTGCTGGCTGTGTGGGGGAGCACTGACAGTACTGGCTGTGTGGGGAGAACTGACAGTGCTGGCAGTGTGGGGGGAGCACTGACAGTGCTGGCTGTGCGGGGGGAGCACTGACAGTGCTGGCCGTTTGGTGGGAGCACTGACAGTGCTGGCTGTGTGGTGGGAGCACTGACAGTGCTGGCAGTGTGGGGGAGCACAGACAGTGCTGGCTGTGTTGTGGTAGCACTGACAGTGCTGGCTGTGTGGGGGAGCACTGACAGTGCTGGCTGTGTGGGGGAGCACTGACAGTGCTGGCTGTGTTGTGGGAGCACTGACAGTGCTGGCTGTGTTGTGGGAGCACTGACAGTGCTGGCTGTGTGGGGGGTGCACTTGCACTGCTGGCTGTGTGGGGGGAGCACTGACAGTGCTGGCTGTGGGGGGAGCACTGACAGTGCAGGCTGTGGGGGAGGGAGCGCTGGCTGTGCTGGCTGTGTGAGGGAGCACTGGCAGTGCTAGCTGTCGGGGAGGGAGCGCTGGCAGTGCTGGCTATGTGAGGGAGAACTGGCAGTGCTGGCTGTGTGAGGGAGCACTGACATTGCTGGCTGTGAGGGAAGCACTGGCAGTGCTGGCTGTGAGGGGAGCACTGCCAGTGCTGGCTGTGAGGGGAGCACAGGCATTTCTGGCTGTTAGGGGAGCACTGTCAGTGCTGGCTGCGTGGTATGAGCACTGGCAGTGCTGGCTGTGTGAGGGAGCACTGGCAGTGCCGGCTGTCGGGGAGGGTGCGCTGGCAGTGCTGGCTTTGTGAGGGAGCACTGGCAGTGCTGGCTGTGTGAGAGGAGCACTGACATTGCTGGCTGTGACGGAAGCACTGGCAGTGCTGGCTGTGATGGGAGCACAGGCAGTTCTGGCTGTGAGGGGAGCACTGTCAGTGCTGGCTGCGTTGTAGGAGCACTGGCAGTGCTGGCTGTGTGAGGGAGCACTGGCAGTGCCGGCTGTCGGGAAGGGTGCGCTGGCAGTGCTGGCTTTGTGAGGGAGCACTTGCAGTGCTGGCTGTGTGAGAGGAGCACTGGCAGTGCTGGCTGTGTGGGGGGATCACTGACAGTGCTGGCTGTGTGGTGGGAGCACTGACAGTGCTGGCTGTGTGGTGGGAGCACTGACAGTGCTTACTGTGTGGGGGAGCACTGACAGTGCTGGCTGTGTGGGGAGCACTGACCGTGCTGGCTGTGTGGGAGCACTGACAGTGCTGGCTGTGTGGGGGAGCACTGGCAGTGCTGGCTGTATGGGGGAGCACGCAGTGCTGGCTGTGTGGGGGAGCACTGACAGTGCTTGCTGTGTGGCGGGAGCACTGGCAGTGCTGGCTGTTGGGGATGGAGCGCTGGCTGTGCTGGCTGTGTGAGGGAGCACTGGCAGTGCCGGCTGTCGGGGAGGGAGCGCTGGCAGTGCTGGCTTTGTGAGGTAGCACTGACAGTGCTGGCTGTGTGAGAGGAGCACTGGCAGTGCTGACTGTGTGGGAGAGCACTGACAGTGCTGGCTGTGTGGGGGGATCACTGACAGTGCTGGCTGTGTGGTGGGAGCACTGACAGTGCTGGATGTGTGGTGGGAGCACAGACAGTGCTGGCTGTGTGGGAGAGCACTGACAGTGCTGGCTGTGTGGGGAGCACTGGCACTGCTGGCTGTGTGGGGAGCATTGACAGTGCTGGCTGTGTGTTGGGAGCATTGACAGTGCTGGCTGTGTGGGGAGCACTGACAGTGCTGGCAGTGTGGGGGAGCACTGACAGAGCTGGCTGTGTTGTGGGAGCACTGACAGTGCTGGCTGTGTGGTGGGAGCACTGGCAGTGCTGGCTGTCTGGAAGGGAGCACTGAGAGTGCTGGCTGTGTGGTGGGAGCACTGACAGTGCTGGCTGTGTGAGGGAGCACTGACAGTGCTGGCTGTGTGTTGAGAGCACTGACAGTGCTGGCTGTGTGTAGGGAGCACTGACAGTGCTGGCTGTGTGGGGAGCACTGACAGTGCTGGCTGTGTGGGGAGCACTGACAGTGCTGGCAGTGTGGGGGGTGCACTGACAGAGCAGGCTGTGTTGTGGGAGCACTGACAGTGCTGGCTGTGTGGTGGGAGCACTGGTTGTGCTGGCTGTGTGGTGGTAGCTCTGACAGGGCTGGCCGTGTGATGGGAGCACTGACAGTGCTGGCTGACTAGTAGGAGCACTGGCAGTGCTGGCTGAGTGGGTGGAGCACTGTCAGTGCTGGCTGTGTGGCGGGAGCACTGACATTGCTGGCTGTGTGTAGGGACCACTGACAGTGCTGGCTATGTGGGGGGAGCACTGACTGTGCTGGCTGTGTGGTGGGAGCACTGACAGTGCTGGCTGTGTGGGGGGAGCACTGACAGTGCTGGTTGTGTGGTGGGAGCACTGACAGTGCTGGCTGTGTGGTGGGAGCACTGACAGTGCTGGCTGTGTGGGGCAGCACTGATAGTGCTGGCTCTGTGGGGAGCACTGGCAGTGCTGGCTGTGTGGGGGGAGCACTTGCAGTGCTAGCTGTGTGGGGAGCACTGGCAGTGCTGGCTGTGTGGGGGAGCACTGACAGTGCTGGCCGTGTGGTGGGTCCACTGACAGTGCTGGCTGTGTGGTGGGAGCACTGACAGTGCTGGCGTGTGGTGGGAGCACTGACTGTGCTGGCTGTGTGGGGAAGCACTGACAGTGCTGGCTGTGTGGGGAGAACTGACAGTGCTGGCTGTGTGGGGGAGCACTGACAGTGCTGGCTGTTTGGTGGGAGCACTGACAGTGCTGGTAGTGGTGGGAGCACTGACAGTGCTGGCTGTGTGGGGGAGCACTGACAGTGCTGGCTGTGCTGTGGTAGCACTGACAGTGCTGGCTGTGTGGGGGAGCACTGACAGTGCTGGCTGTGTGGTGGGAGCACTGACAGTGCTGGCTGTGTTGTGGGAGCACTGAAAGTGCTGGCTGCGTGGTGGTGCACTGGCACTGCTGGCTGTGTGGGGGAGCACTGACAGTGCTGGCTGTGTGGGGGAGCACTGACAGTGCTGGCTGTGTGGGGGAGCACTGGCAGTGCTGGCTGTATGGGGGAGCACTTGCAGTGCTGGCTGTGTGGGGAGCACTGACAGTGCTTGCTGTGTGGTGGGAGCACTGGCAGTGCTGGCTGTTGGGGAGGGACCGCTGGCTGTGTTGGCTGTGTGAGGGAGCACTGGCAGTGCCGGCTGTCGGGGAGGAAGCGCTGGCAGTGCTGGCTTTGTGAGGTAGCACTGACAGTGCTGGCTTTGTGAGAGGAGCACTGGCAGTGCTGGCTGTGTGGGAGAGCACTGACACTGCTGGCTGTGTGGGGGGATCACTGACAGTGCTGGCTGTGTGGTGGGAGCACTGACAGTGCTGGCTGTGTGGTGGGAGCACTGACAGTGCTGGCTGTGTGGGGGAGCACTGACAGTGCTGGCTGTGATGGGAGCACTGGCACTGCTGGCTGTGTGGGGAGCACTGACAGTGCTGGCTGTGTGGGGAGCACTGGCAGTGCTGGCTGTGTGTTGAGAGCACTGACAGTGCTGGCTGTGGTGGGAGCACTGACAGTGCTGGCTGTGTGTTGGGAGCACTGACAGTGCTGGCTGTGCGGGGAGCACTGACAGTGCTGGCAGTGTGGGGAGCACTGACAGAGCTGGCTGTGTTGTGGGAGCACTGACAGTGCTGGCTGTGTGGTGGAGCACTGGCAGTGCTGGCTGTCTGGAAGGGAGCACTGAGAGTGCTGGCTGTGTGGTGGGAGCACTGACAGTGCTGGCTGTGTGAGGGAGCAATGACAGTGCTGGCTGTGTGTTGAGAGCACTGACAGTGCTGGCTATGTGTTGAGAGCACTGACAGTGCTGGCTGTGTGTAGGGAGCACTGACAGTGCTGGCTGTGTGGGGAGCACTGACAGTGCTGGTTGTGTGGGGAGCACACAGTGCTGGCAGTGTGGGGGGAGCATTGACAGAGCAGGCCGTGTTGTGGGAGCACTGGCAGGGCTGGCTGTGTGGTGGGAGCACTGGCAGTGCTGGCTGTGTGGAAGGGAGCACTGAGAGTGCTGGCTGTGTGGTGGGAGCACTGACAGTGCTGGCCGTGTGGTGGGAGCACTGACAGTGCTGGCTGCCTAGTAGGAGCACTGACAGTGCAGGCTGAGTGGGGAGCACTGTCAGTGCTGGCTGTGTGGCGGGAGCACTGACATTGCTGGCTGTGTGTAGGGACCACTGACAGTGCTGGCTGTGTGGGGGGAGCACTGACTGTGCTGGCTGTGTGGTGGGAGCACTGACAGTGCTGGCTGTGTGGGGGGAGCACTGACAGTGCTAGTTCTGTGGTGGGAGCACTGACAGTGCTGGCTGGGTGGTGGGAGCACTGACAGTGCTGGCTGTGTGGGGCAGCACTGATAGTGCTGGCTCTGTGGGGAGAACTGGCAGTGCTGTCTGTGTGGGGGGAGCACTTGCAGTGCTAGCTGTGTGGGGAGCACTGGCAGTGCTGGCTGTGTGGGGGAGCACTGACAGTGCTGGCCGTGTGGTGGGTATACTGACAGTGCTGGCTGTGTGGTGGGAGCACTGACAGTGCTGGCGTGTGGTGGGAGCACTGACTGTGCTGGCTGTGTGGGGAAGCACTGACAGTGCTGGCTGTGTGGGGAGCACTGACAGTGCTGGCTGTGTGGGGGAGCACTGACAGTGCTGGCTGTGTAATGGGAGCACTGACAGTGCTGGCTGTGTGGGGGAGCACTGACAGTGCTGGCTGTTTGGTGGGAGCACTGACAGTGCTGGTAGTGGTGGGAGCACTGACAGTGCTGGCTGTGTGGGGGAGCACTGTCAGTGCTGGCTGTGTGGGGGGATCACTGACAGTGCTGGCTGTGTGGTGGGAGCACTGACAGTGCTGGCTGTGTGGGGGAGCGCTGGCTGTGTGGGGAGCACTGACAGTGCTGGCTGTGTGTGGGAGCACTGGCAGTGCTGGCTGTATGGGGGAGCACGTGCAGTGCTGGCTGTGTGGGGGAGCACTGACAGTGCTTGCTGTGTGGTGGGAGCACTGGCAGTGCTGGCTGTGGGGGAGGGAGCGCTGGCTGTGTTGGCTGTGTGAGGGAGCACTGACAGTGCCGGCTGTCGGGGAGGGAGCGCTGGCAGTGCTGGCTGTGTGGGGGAGCACTGACAGTGCTGGCTGTTTGGTGGGAGCACTGACAGTGCTGGTAGTGGTGGGAGCACTGACAGTGCTGGCTGTGTTGGGGAGCACTGACAGTGCTGGCTGTATTGTGGTAGCACTGACAGTGCTGGCTGTGTGGGGGAGCACTGACAGTGCTGGCTGTGTGGGGGAGCACTGACAGTGCTGGCTGTGTGGTGGGAGCACTGACAGTGCTGGCTGTGTTCTGGGAGCACTGACAGTGCTGGCTGATTGGGGGGTGCACTGGCACTGCTGGCTGTGTGGCGGGAGCACTGACAGTGCTGGCTGTGTGAGGGAGCACTGACAGTACAGGCTGTGGGGGAGGGAGCGCTGGCTGTGCTGGCTGTGTCAGGGTGCACTGGCAGTGCTGGCTGTCGGGGAGGGAGCGCTGGCAGTGCTGGCTATGTGAGGGAGCACTTGCACTGCTGGCTGTGAGAGGAGCACTGGCAGTGCTGGCTGTGTGGGGAGCACTGTCAGTGCTGGCTGTGTGGGGGAGCACTGACAGTGCTGGCTGTTTGGTGGGAGCACTGACAGTGCTGGTAGTGGTGGGAGCACTGACAGTGCTGGCTGTGTTGGGGAGCACTGACAGTGCTGGCTGTATTGTGGTAGCACTGACAGTGCTGGCTGTGTGGGGGAGCACTGACAGTGCTGGCTGTGTGGGGGGAGCACTGACAGTGCTGGCTGTGTGGTGGGAGCACTGACAGTGCTGGCTGTGTTCTGGGAGCACTGACAGTGCTGGCTGATTGGGGGGTGCACTGGCACTGCTGGCTGTGTGGCGGGAGCACTGACAGTGCTGGCTGTGTGAGGGAGCACTGACAGTACAGGCTGTGGGGGAGGGAGCGCTGGCTGTGCTGGCTGTGTCAGGGTGCACTGGCAGTGCTGGCTGTCGGGGAGGGAGCGCTGGCAGTGCTGGCTATGTGAGGGAGCACTTGCACTGCTGGCTGTGAGAGGAGCACTGGCAGTGCTGGCTGTGTGGGGAGCACTGTCAGTGCTGGCTGTGTGGGGGGATCACTGACAGTGCTGGCTGTGTGGTGGGAGCACTGACAGTGCTGGCTGTGTGGTGGGAGCACTGACAGTGCTTGCTGTGTGGGGGAGCACTGACAGTGCTGGCTGTGTGGGGGAGCACTGACGTGCTGGCTGTGTGGGGAGCACTGACAGTGCTGGCTGTGTGGGGAGCACTGGCAGTGCTGGCTGTATGGGGGAGCACTTGCAGTGCTGGCTGTGTGGGGGAGCACTGACAGTGCTTGCTGTGTGGTGGGAGCACTGGCAGTGCTGGCTGTGGGGGAGGGAGCGCTGGCTGTGTTGGCTGTGTGAGGGAGCACTGACAGTGCCGGCTGTCGGGGAGGGAGCGCTGGCAGTGCTGGCTGTGTGAGGGAGCACTGGCAGTGCTGGCTGTGTGGGGCAGCACTGATAGTGCTGGCTCTGTGGGGAGAACTGGCAGTGCTGTCTGTGTGGGGGGAGCACTTGCAGTGCTAGCTGTGTGGGGAGCACTGGCAGTGCTGGCTGTGTGGGGGAGCACTGACAGTGCTGGCCGTGTGGTGGGTATACTGACAGTGCTGGCTGTGTGGTGGGAGCACTGACAGTGCTGGCGTGTGGTGGGAGCACTGACTGTGCTGGCTGTGTGGGGAAGCACTGACAGTGCTGGCTGTGTGGGGAGCACTGACAGTGCTGGCTGTGTGGGGGAGCACTGACAGTGCTGGCTGTGTAATGGGAGCACTGACAGTGCTGGCTGTGTGGGGGAGCACTGACAGTGCTGGCTGTTTGGTGGGAGCACTGACAGTGCTGGTAGTGGTGGGAGCACTGACAGTGCTGGCTGTGTTCTGGGAGCACTGACAGTGCTGGCTGATTGGGGGGTGCACTGGCACTGCTGGCTGTGTGGCGGGAGCACTGACAGTGCTGGCTGTGTGAGGGAGCACTGACAGTACAGGCTGTGGGGGAGGGAGCGCTGGCTGTGCTGGCTGTGTCAGGGTGCACTGGCAGTGCTGGCTGTCGGGGAGGGAGCGCTGGCAGTGCTGGCTATGTGAGGGAGCACTTGCACTGCTGGCTGTGAGAGGAGCACTGGCAGTGCTGGCTGTGTGGGGAGCACTGTCAGTGCTGGCTGTGTGGGGGGATCACTGACAGTGCTGGCTGTGTGGTGGGAGCACTGACAGTGCTGGCTGTGTGGTGGGAGCACTGACAGTGCTTGCTGTGTGGGGGAGCACTGACAGTGCTGGCTGTGTGGGGGAGCACTGACGTGCTGGCTGTGTGGGGAGCACTGACAGTGCTGGCTGTGTGGGGAGCACTGGCAGTGCTGGCTGTATGGGGGAGCACTTGCAGTGCTGGCTGTGTGGGGGAGCACTGACAGTGCTTGCTGTGTGGTGGGAGCACTGGCAGTGCTGGCTGTGGGGGAGGGAGCGCTGGCTGTGTTGGCTGTGTGAGGGAGCACTGACAGTGCCGGCTGTCGGGGAGGGAGCGCTGGCAGTGCTGGCTGTGTGAGGGAGCACTGGCAGTGTTGGCTGTGTGGGGAGCACTGGCAGTGCAGGCTGTGATGGAAGCACTGGCAGAGCTGGCTGTGAGGGGAGCACTGGCAGTGCTGGCTGTGAGGGGAGCACTGGCAGTGCTGGCTGCGTGGGTGGAGCACTGGAAGTGCTGGCTGTGGAGGGGAACACTGTCAGTACTAGCCTTGGGTGGTAGCACTGGAAGTTTTTGCGATGGGGGGGGGCGCACTGGCTGTGCTGGCTATGGGGATGCACTGGCAGTGTTGGCTTTTTGGGGGAGTGATGGCAGTGCAGGCTTTTGGGGAGGAGAGCACTGGCAATGCTGGCTGTGTGGAGGGATCACTGGCAGTGCTGGTTGTGGGCTGGAGCACTGGCAGTGCTTGCTCTGGGGAGCGTTGAAATGGGGGGTGAACTGGAAGTGCTGGCTGTGGGAGAACTGCCAGAGCTGGCTGCATGGGGGAGCACAGACAATGCTGGCTGTGGGGAGCACTGGCAGTGCTTGCAGTGGTGGGAACACTGGCAGTGCTGGATGTGTGGGGGAGCACTGGCTGTGGTGGGGAGCAGTGGCAGTACTGGCTGTGGGGGGAGTACTGGCAGTTCTGGCTGTGAGGGGAGCACTGGCTGTGCTAGCTGTGGAAGGAAGCACTGCCTGTGCTTGCCATGTGGGGAACACAAGCAGTGCTGGCTGTGTGGGGAGCACTGGCTGTGGACGGCAGCATTTCCTGTTCTGTCTGTATGAGGAGTACTGGCAGTGCTGGCTTTGGGGATCACTGGCAGAGCAGGCTGTTGGGAGCAATGCCAGTGCTGGCATTGAGTGGTGAGCACAGACAGTGCTGGATGTGGGAGAGCACTGGAAGGGCTGGCTGTGTGGGGAGCACTGGCAGTGCTGGCTGTGGGGAACACTGGCAGTGTTGACTGTGGAGTGAGCACTGGCAGTGGTGGCTGGGTGAATGGGAGCACTGGCAATGCTGGGTGTTGGAGGACGGCAGAACTGGCAGCGCTGGCTGTATGGGGAGCACTAGCAGTGTTGGCTGTGGAGGGAGCACTGGCAGTGGTGGCTGTGTGAATGGGAGCACTGGCAATGCTGTCCGTGGGGAGCATTGTTAGTGCTGGGTGTGGGGAGGAGCTCTGACAGTGCTGGTTGTGGAGAGCAGTGGCAATGCTGGCTGTGTGGGGGGCAGAACTGGCAGTGCAGGTTGTGGGGAGCATTGGCAGTGCTGGCTGTGAAGGGGAGCACTGGCACTGCTGGTTGTGGGGTGGAGCTCTGAGAGTGCTGGCTGTGTGGAGCACTGGCAGTGCTGGCTGTGGGAGGAGCACTGACAGTGCTGTCTGTGGAGGAGAGCCCTGGCAGAGTAGGCTGTGGGGAGCACTGGCAGTGTTGGCTGTGGGCGGAGCACTGGCAGTGATGGCCTTGGGTGGGAGCACTGGCAGAGTAGGCTGTGGGAGCGCTGGCAGTGGTGGATGTGAAGGGGAGCACTGGCAGTGCTGTCTATGGAGGGGAGCACTGCTGGTGCAGGGGAGTATTGACGGTGCTGTCTGTGTGGAGGGGAGCACTGGCAGTGCAGGCTGTGAGGTGGGAGCACTGCCAGTGCTGGCTGTGTGGTGGGAGCACTGACAGTGCTGGCTGTGTGGGGAGCACTGACAGTGCTGGCTGTGTGGGGGAGCACTGGCAGTGCTGGCTGTGGAGGAGAGCCCTGGCAGAGTAGGCTGTGGGGAGCACTGGCAGTGTTGGCTGTGGGCGGAGCACTGGCAGTGATGGCCTTGGGTGGGAGCACTGGCAGAGTAGGCTGTGGGAGCGCTGGCAGTAATGGATGTGAAGGGGAGCACTGGCAGTGCTGTCTATGGAGGGGAGCACTGCTGGTGCAGGGGAGTATTGACGGTGCTGTCTGTGTGGAGGGGAGCACTGGCAGTGCAGGTTGTGAGGTGGGAGCACTGCCAGTGCTGGCTGTGTGGTGGGAGCACTGACAGTGCTGGCTGTGTGGGGAGCACTGACAGTGCTGGCTGTGTGGGGGAGCACTGGCAGTGCTGGCTGTGTGGTGGGAGCACTGGCAGTGCTGGCTGCGGGGAGGGAGCGCTGGCTGTTCTGGCTGTGTGAGGGAGCACTGGCAGTGCTGGCTGTCGGGGAGAGAGCGCTGGCAGTGCTGGCTGTGTGGGGGAGCAATGACAGTGCTGGCTGTGTGGTGGGAGCACTGGCAGTGCTGGCTGTGTGGGGAGCACTGACAGTGCTGGCTGTGTGGTGGGAGCGCTGGCTGTTCTGGCTGTGTGAGGGAGCACTGACCGTGCTGGCTGTGTGTTGGGAGCACTGACAGTGCTGGCTGTGTGGTGGGAGCACTCACAGTGCTGGCAGTGTGGGGGAGCACTGACAGGGCTGGCTGTGTTGTGGGAGCACTGACAGTGCTGGCTGTGTGGTGGGAGCACTGGCAGTGCTGGCTGTGTGGAAGGGAGCACTGAGAGTGCTGGCTGTGTGGTGGGAGCACTGACAGTGCTGGCTGTGTGGTGGGAGCACTGACAGTGCTGGCTCTGTGTTGGGAGCACTGACAGTGCTGGCTGTGTGCAGGGGGCACTGACAGTGCTGGCTGTGTGGGGGAGCACTGACAGTGCTGGCTGTGTCGTGGGAACACTGACAGTGCTGGCTGTGTGAGGGAGCACTGTCAGTGCTGCCTTTGTGTTGAGAGCACTGACAGTGCTGGCTGTGTGTTGAGAGCACTGACAGTGCTGGCTGTGTGTAGGGAGCACTGACTGTGCTGGCTGTGTGGGGAGCACTGACAGTGCTGGCTGTGTGGGGAGCACTGACAGGGCTGGCAGTGTGTGGGGAGCACTGACAGAGCAGGCTGTGTTGTGGGATAACTGACAGCGCTGGCTCTGTGGTGGGAGCACTGGCAGTGCTGGCTGTTTGGAAGGGAGCACTGAGAGTGCTGGCTGTGTGGTGGGAGCACTGAAAGGGCTGGCCGTGTGGTGGGAGCACTGACAGTGCTGGCTGCGTAGTAGGAGCACTGACAGTGCTGGCTGAGTGGGGGAGCACTGTCAGTGCTGGCTGTGTGGCGGGAGCACTGACATTGCTGGCTGTGTGTAGGGACCACTGACAGTGCTGGCTGTGTGGGGAGCACTGACAGTGCTGGCTGTGTGGGGGAGCACTGACAGTGCTGGCTGTGTGATGGGAGCACTGACAGTGCTGGCTGTGTGGGGGAGCACTGACAGTGCTGGCTGTTTGTTGGGAGCACTGACAGTGCTGGCTGTGTGGTGGGAGCACTGACAGTGCTGGCTGTGTGGGGGAGCACTGACAGTGCTGGCTGTGTTGTGGTAGCACTGACAGTGCTGGCTGTGTGGGGGAGCACTGCCAGTGCTGGCTGTGTGGGGGGAGCACTGACAGTGCTGGCTGTGTGGTGGGAGCACTGACAGTGCTGGCTGTGTTGTGGGATCACTGACAGTGCTGGCTGTGTGGGGGGTGCACTTGCACTGCTGGCTGTGTGGGGAGCACTGACAGTGCAGGCTGTTGGCGAGGGAGCGCTGGCTGTGCTGGCTGTGTGAGGGAACACTGGCAGTGCTGGCTGTCGGGGCGGGAGCACTGCCATTGCTGGCTGTGAGGGAAGCAGTGGCAGTACTGGCTGTGAGGGGAGCACTGGCAGTGCTGGCTGTGAGGGGAGCACAGGCAGTTCTGGCTGTGAGGGGAGCACTGTCAGTGCTGGCTGCGTGGTAGGAGCACTGGCAGTGCTGGCTGTGTGAGGGAGCACTGGCAGTGCCGGCTGTCGGGGAGGGTGCGCTGGCAGTGCTGGCTTTGTGAGGGAGCACTTGCAGTGCTGGCTGTGTGAGAGGAGAACTGGCAGTGCTGGCTGTGTTGGGGGATCACTGACAGTGCTGGCTGTGTGGTGGGCGCACTGACAGTGCTGGCTGTGTGGTGGAGCACTGACAGTGCTTGCTGTGTGGGGGAGCACTGACAGTGCTGGCTGTGTGGGGAGCACTGACCGTGCTGGCTGTGTGGGGAGCACTGACAGTGCTGGCTGTGTGGGGAGCACTGGCAGTGCTGGCTGTATGGGGGAGCATATGCAGTGCTGGCTGTGTGGTGGGAACACTGGCAGTGCTGGCTGTGGGGGAGGGAGCGCTGGCTGTGTTGGCTGTGTGAAGGAGCACTGGCAGTGCCGGCTGTCGGGGAGGGAGCTCTGGCAGTGCTGGCTTTGTGAGGTAGCACTGACAGTGCTGGCTGTGTGAGAGGAGCACTGGCAGTGCTGGCTGTGTGGGGAGCATTGACAGTGCTGGCTGTGTGGGGGGATCACTGAAAGTGCTGGCTGTGTGGTGGGAGCACTGACAGTGCTGGCTGTGTGGTGGGAGCACTGACAGTGCTGGCTGTGTGGGGGAGCACTGACAGTGCTGGCTGTGTGAGGAGCACTGGCAGTGCTGGCTGTGTGGGGAGCACTGACAGTGCTGGCTGTGTGGAGAGCACTGGCAGTGCTGCCTGAGTGTTGAGAGCACTGACAGTGCTGGCTGTGTGGTGGGAGCACTGACAGTGCTGGCTGTGTGTTGGGAGCACTGACAGTGCTGGCTGTGTCGGGGGAGCACTGACAGATCTGGCTGTGTTGTGGGAGCACTGACAGTGCTGGCTGTGTGGTGGGAGCACTGGCAGTGCTGGCTGTGTGGAAGGGAGCACTGAGAGTGCTGGCTGTGTGGTGGGAGCACTGACAGTGCTGGCTGTGTGGTGGGAGCACTGACAGTGCTGGCTCTGTGTTGGGAGCACTGACAGTGCTGGCTGTGTGCAGGGGGCACTGACAGTGCTGGCTGTGTGGGGGAGCACTGACAGTGCTGGCTGTGTGGTGGGAGCACTGACAGTGCTGGCTGTGTGAGGGAGCACTGACAGTGCTGGCTGTGTGTAGGGAGCACTGACAGTGCTGGCTGTGTGGGGAGCACTGACAGTGCTGGCTGTGTGGGGAGCACTGACAGTGGTGGCAGTGTGGGGGGAGCACTGACAGAGCAGGCTGTGTTGTGGGAGCACTGACAGTGCTGGCTGTGTGGTGGGAGCACTGGCAGTGCTGGATGTGTGGAAGGGAGCACTGAGAGTGCTGGCTGTGTGGTGGCAGCACTGACAGTGCTGTCCGTGTGGTGGGAGCACTGACAGTGCTGGCTGCGTAGTAGGAGCACTGACAGTGCTGGCTGAGTGGGGGAGCACTGTCAGTGCTGGCTGTGTGGCGGGAGCACTGACATTGCTGGCTGTGTGGTGGGAGCACTGACAGTGCTGGCTGTGTGGTGGGAGCACTGACAGTGCTGGCTGTGTGGGGGGAGCACTGACAGTGCTGGTTGTGTGGTGGGAGCACTGACAGTGCTGGCTGTGTGGTGGGAGCACTGACAGTGCTGGCTGTGTGGGGCAGCACTGATAGTGCTGGCTCTGTGGGGAGCACTGGCAGTGCTGACTGTGTGGGGGGAGCACTTGCACTGCTAGCTGTGTGGGGAGCACTGGCAGTGCTGGCTGTGTGGGGGAGCACTGACAGTGCTGGCCGTGTGGTGGGAGAACTGGCAGTGCTGGCTGTCTGGTGGGAGCACTGACAGTGCTGGCGTGTGGTGGGAGCACTGACTGTGCTGGCTGTGTGGGGAAGCACTGACAGTGCTGGCTGTGTGGGGAGCACTGACAGTGCTGGCTGTGTGGGGGAGCACTGACAGTGCTGGCTGTGTGATGGGAGCACTGACAGTGCTGGCTCTGTGGGGGTAGCACTGACAGTGCCGGCTGTTTGGTGGGAGCACTGACAGTGCTGGCTGTGTGGTGGGAGCACTGACAGTGCTGGCTGTGTGGGGGAGCACTGACAGTGCTGGCTGTGTTGTGGTAGCACTGACCGTGCTGGCTGTGTGGGGGGTGCACTTGCACTGCTGGCTGTGTGGGGGGCGCACTGACAGTGCTGGCTGTCTGGGGAGCACTGACAGTGCTGGCTGTGTCGGGGAGCACTGGCAGTGCTGGCTGTATGGGGGAGCACTTGCAGTGCTGGCTGTGTGGGGGAGCACTGACAGTGCTTGCTGTGTGGTGGGAGCACTGGCAGTGCTGGCTGTGGGGGAGGGAGCGCTGGCTGTGTTGGCTGTGTGAGGGAGCACTGGCAGTGCCGGCTGTCGGGGAGGGAGCGCTGGCAGTGCTAGCTGTGTGGGGAGCACTGGCAGTGCTGGATGTGTGGGGGAGCACTGACAGTGCTGGCCGTGTGGTGGGAGCACTGACAGTGCTGGCTGTGTGGTGGGAGCACTGACAGTGCTGGCGTGTGGTGGGAGCACTGACTGTGCTGGCTGTGTGGGGAAGCACTGACAGTGCTGGCTGTGTGGGGAGCACTGACAGTGCTGGCTGTGTGGGGGAGCACTGACCGTGCTGGCTGTGTGATGGGAGCACTGACAATGCTGGCTGTGTGGGGGGAGCACTGACAGTGCTGGCTGTTTGGTGGGAGCACTGACAGTGCTGGCTGTGTGGTGGGAGCACTGACAGTGCTGGCTGTGTGGGGGAGCACTGACAGTGCTGGCTGTGTTGTGGTAGCACTGACAGTGCTGGCTGTGTGGGGGAGCACTGACAGTGCTGGCTGTGTGGGGGAGCACTGACAGTGCTGGCTTTGTGGTGGGAGCACTGACCGTGCTGGCTTTGTTGTGGGAGCACTGACAGTGCTGGCTGTGTGGGGGAGCACTGACAGTGCAGGCTGTGGGGGAGGGATCGCTGGCTGTGCTGGCTGTGTGAGGGTGCACTGGCAGTGCTGGCTGTCGGGGAGGGAGCGCTGGCAGTGCTGGCTTAGTGAGGGAGCACTGGCAGTGCTGGCTGTGTGAGGGAGCACTGACATTGCTGGCTGTGAGGGAAGCACTGGCAGTGCTGGCTGTGAGGGGAGCACTGCCAGTGCTGGCTGTGAGGGGAGCACAGGCAGTTCTGGCTGTGAGGGGAGCACTGTTAGTGCTGGCTGCTTGGTAGGAGCACTGTCAGTGCTTGCTGTGTGGTAGGAGCACTTGCAGAACTGGCTGTGTGAGGGAGCACTGGCAGTGCCGGCTGTGGGGGAGGGAGCGCTGGCTGTGTTGGCTGTGTGAGGGAGCACTGGCAGTGCCGGCTGCCGGGGAGGGAGCGCTGGCAGTGCTGGCTGTGTGAGGGAGCACTGGCAGTGTTGGCTGTGTGGGGAGCACTGGTAGTGCAGGCTGTGATGGAAGCACTGGCAGAGCTGGCTGTGAGGGGAGCACTGGTAGTGCTGGCTGTGAGGGGAGCACTGGAAGTGCTGGCTGCCTGGGTGAAGCACTGGAAGTGCTGGCTGTCTGAGGTGATCACTGGCAGTGCTGGCTGTGTGGGGGGTCACTGGCAGTGTTGGCTGTGTGAGGGAGCACTTTCAGTGCTGGCCGTGTGAGGGAGCACTGGCAGTGCTGGTTGTGTGGGGCAGCACTAGCAGTGCTGGCTGTGTGGAGGGAGCATTGGCAGTGCTGGCTTTGTGAGGTAGCACTGGCAGTGCTGGCTGTGAGGGGAGCACTGGCAGTGCTGTCTGTGAGGGGAGCACTGTCAGTGCTGGCTGCGTGGGGAGCACTGGCAGTGCTGGCTGTGTGGAAAGGAGCACTGGCGGTGCTGGCTGTGGAGGGGAACACTGCCAGTACTAGCCTTGGGTGGTAGCACTGGAAGTGTTTGCTATGGGGGGGCGCACTGGCAGTGCTGGTTATGGGGGGTGCACTGGCAGTGTTGGCGTTTTGGGGGAGTGATGGCAGTGCAGGCTTTTGGGGAGGGGAGCACTGGCAATGCTGGCTGTGTGGAGCGTTGAAATGGGGGGTGAACTGGAAGTGCTGGCTGTGGGAGCACTGCCAGAGCTGGCTGCATGGGGAGCACAGGCAATGCTGGCTGTGGGGAGTACTGGCAGTGCTTGCAGTGGTGGGAGCACTGGCAGTGCTGGATGTGTGGGGAGCACTGGCTGTGGTGGGGAGCAGTGGCAGTACTGGCTGTGGGGGCAGTACTGGCAGTTCTGGCTGTGAGGGGAGAACTGGCTGTGCTAGCTGTGGAAGGAAGCACTGCCAGTGCTTGCCATGTGGGGAACACAAGCAGTGCTGGCTGTGTGGGGAGCACTGGCTGTGGATGGCAGCATTTCCAGTTCTGTCTGGATGAGGAGTACTGGCAGTGCTGGCTTTGGGGATCACTGGCAGAGCAGGCTGTGGGGAGCAATGCCAGTGCTGGCATTGAGTGATGAGCACAGACAGTGCTGGATGTGGGAGAGCACTGGAAGTGCTGGCTGCGTGGACGTGAGCACTGGCAGTGCTGGCTGTGGGGAGCACTGGCAGTGCTGGCTGTGTGGGGGGAGCACTTGCACTGCTAGCTGTGTGGGGAGCACTGGCAGTGCTGGCTGTGTGGGGGAGCACTGACAGTGCTGGCCGTGTGGTGGGAGCACTGACAGTGCTGGCTGTCTGGTGGGAGCACTGACGGTGCTGGCGTGTGGTGGGAGCGCTGACTGCGCTGGCTGTGTGGGGAAGCACTGACAGTGCTGGCTGTGTGGGCAGCACTGACAGTGCTGGCTGTGTGGTGGCAGCACTGACAGTGCTGGCTGTGTGGGTGAGCACTGACAGTGCTGGCTGTGTTGTGGTAGCACTGACACTGCTGGCTGTGTGGGGGGCGCACTGACAGGGCTGGCTGTGTGGGGAGCACTGACAGTGCTGGCTGTGTGGGGGAGCACTGGCAGTGCTGGATGTATGGGGGAGCACTTGCAGTGCTGGCTGTGAGGGGGAGCACTGACAGTGCTGGCTGTGTGGTGGCAGCACTGACAGTGCTGGCTGTGTGGGGGAGCACTGACAGTGCTGGCTGTGTTGTGGTAGCACTGACACTGCTGGCTGTGTGGGGGGCGCACTGACAGTGCTGGCTGTGTGGGGAGCACTGACAGTGCTGGCTGTGTGGGGGAGCACTGGCAGTGCTGGATGTATGGGGGAGCACTGACAGTGCTGGCTGTGTGGGGGAGGGAGCGCTGGCTGTGCTGGCTGTGTGACGGTGCACAGGCAGTGCTGGCTGTCGGGGAGGGAGCGCTGGCAGTGCTGGCTATGTGAGGGAGCACTGGCAGTGCTGGCTGTGTGAGGGAGCACTGACATTGCTGGCTGTGAGGGAAGCACTGGCAGTGCTGGCTGTGGGGGAGCACTGCCAGTGCTGGTTGTGAGGGGAGCACAGGCAGTTCTGACTGTGAGGGGAGCACTGTCAGTGCTGGCTGCGTGGTAGGAGCACTGTCAGTGCTTGCTGTGTGGTAGGAGCACTAGCAGTGCTGGCTGTGTGAGGGAGCACTGGCAGTGCTGGCTGTGGGAGGAGCACTGGCAATGCTGTCTGTGGAGGGGAGCCCTGGCAGAGTAGGCTGTGGGGAGCACTGGCAGTGTTGGCTGTGGGAGGAGCACTGGCAGTGATGGCCTTGGGTGGGAGCACTGGCAGAGTAGGCTGTGGGAGCGCTGGCAGTGCTGGATGTGAAGGGGAGCACTGGCAGTGCTGTCTATGGAGGGGAGCACTGCTGGTGAAGGGGAGCATTGACGGTGCTGTCTGTGTGGAGGGGAGCACTGGCAGTGCAGGCTGTGAGGTGGGAGCACTGCCAGTGCTGGCTGTGTGGTGGGAGCACTGACAGTGCTGGCTGTGTGCGGGAGCACTGACAGTGCTGGCTGTGTGGGGGAGCACTGACAGTGCTGGCTGTGTGGTGGGAGCACTGGCAGTGCTGGCTGCGGGGAGGGAGCGCTGACAGTGCTGGCTGTGTGGGGCAGCACTGATAGTGCTGGCTCTGTGGGGAGCACTGGCAGTGCTGACTGTGTGGGGGGAGCACTTGCACTGCTAGCTGTGTGGGGAGCACTGGCAGTGCTGGCTGTCGGGGAGGTAGCGCTGGCAGTGCTGGCTGTGTGGGGGAGCACTGACAGTGCTTGCTGTGTGATGGGAGCACTGGCAGTGCTGGCTGTGAGGGGAGCACTGACAGTGCTGGCTGTGTGGTGGGAGCGCTGGCTGTTCTGGCTGTGTGAGGGAGCACTGGCAGTGCTGGCTGACGGGGAGGGAGCGCTGGCAGTGCTGGCTGTCGGGGAGGGAGCGCTGGCAGTGCTGGCTGTGTGAGGGAGCACTGGTAATGCTGGCTGTGTGAGGGAGCACTGGCAGTGTTGGCTTATTGGGAGCACTGGCAGTGCAGGCTGTGAGTGAATCACTGGCCATGCTGGCTGTGAGGGGAGCAATGGCAATGCTGACTGTGAGGGGAACTCAGGCAGTGCTGTCTGTGAGGGTAGCATTGTCAGTGATGGTTGCGTAGGGGAGCACTGACAGGGCTGGATGAGGGGTGTCGGGAGCACTGGCATTGCTGGCTGTGTGTTGGGAGCACTGCCAGTGCTGGCTGTGTGGTGGGAGCACTGACAGTGCTGGCTGTGTGGTGGGAGCACTGACAGCGCTGGCTGTGTGGTGGAACACTAGCAGTGCTGGTTATGGGGGGTGCACTGGCAGTGCAGGCTTTTGGGGAGGGGAGCACTGGCAATGCTGGCTGTGTGGAGGGAGCACTGGCAGTGCTGGTTGTGGGCGGGAGCACTGGCAGTGCTAGCTGTGGAGGGGAGCACTGCCAGTGCTTGCCTTGTGGGGGAACCCAAGCAGTGCTGGCTGTGTGGGGAGCACTGGCTGTGGATGGCAGCATTTCCAGTTCTGTCTGTATGGGGAGCACTGGCAGTGCTGGCTTTGGGGATCACTGGCAGAGCAGGCTGTGGGGAGCAATACCAGTGCTGGCATTGAGTGATCAGCACAGCCAGTGTTGGATGTGGGAGAGCACTGGCAATGCTGGCTGTGTGGATGTGAGCACTGGCTGTGCTGGCTGTGGGGATCACTGGCATGGCTGGCTGTATGGGGAGCACTGGCAGTGCTGGCTGTGTCGATGAGCACTGGCACTACTGGCTGTGGTGGGGAGCACTGGCAGTGCTGGATGTGGGGAGCACTGGCATTGCTGGCTGTGTGGGGGTAGCACTGGCAATGCTGGCTTTGGGAGCACTGGCAGTGTTGGCTATGGGGAACACTGGCAGTGCTGGCTGTGTGGGATACACTGGCAGTGCTGGCTGTGGGGAGCACTGCCAGTGCTGGCATCCGGGGGAGCACAGTCAGATCAGTCTGTGGGGTGCACTGGCAGTGTTGACTGTGGGAGCACTGGCAGTGCAGGCTGTGTGTGGGTACTGGCAGTGCTGGTTTTGTGGGGTACACTGGCAGTGCTGGCTGTGGGGAACACTGCCAGTGCTGGCATTGGGGGAGCACTGGTAAATCAGGCTGTGTGGGTGCACTGGTAGTGTTGACTATGGGGAACTCTGGAAGTGCTGGCTGTGAGGGCGAGCACTGACAGTGCTGGCTGTGGGGGAGCACTGGCAATGCTGGCTGTGTGGGGGGGGGGCGCACAGGCAGTGTTGGATGTGGGAGGCGGGGAGAACTGGCAGTGCTGGCTGTTGTGAGGAAGTACTGGTCGTGATGGCCGTGTGTGGGGAGCACTGGCAGTGCTGGCTGTGGGGTGGAGCACTGGCAGTGCTGGCTGTGGTGGGGGGCCGGTTGTGGGAGCACTGACAGTGTTGGCATTGTGTGGGAGCACTTGCAGTGCTGGCTGTGGGGAGCACTGGCTGTGTTGGCTGTGGTGGGTGTGGAGAGAACTGGCAGTGCTGGCTGGGGAGCATTGGCTTTGCTGGCTGTGGGGGAACACTGGCTTTGCTGGCTGCCTAAGTGGGGCACTGGCAGTGGAGGCTGTGTGGGTCGGGATGGGTGGAGCACCTGCAGTGCTGGCTTTGGGGTTTGGGAGAACTGGAAGTGCTGACTGTGGGGAGTACTGGCAGTTCTGATGTGGTTGGTTCACTGGCATTGCTGGCTGTTGGAAGCACTGGAAGTGCGGGATGTGGGGAGCACTTGCATCGCTGGCTGTGGTGGGAGCAATGGGAGTGCTGTCTCGGGAGCACTGGCAGTGCTGGCCGTGGGGACGGAGCACTGGCAGGTCTGGCTGTGGGTAGAGCACTGGAAGTGCTGGCTGTGGTGGGGGGCGCGTGTGGGAACACTGACAGTGTTGGCATTGTGTGGGAGCACTTGCAGTGCTGGCTGTGGGGAGCACTGGCTGTGTTGGCTGTAGGGCGAGCACTGGCAGATATGGTGTTGGTGGACTACTGGCAGCGCTGGCTGTAGGCGTGATCACTGTCAATACTCGATGTGGGGGGATGAGCGCTGTCTTGGTTGGCTGAGAGCGTGGGGAGCACTGGCAGGGCTTGATGTATGGGAAGACTGGCAGTGCTAGCCATGGGGTGAGTGGGAGCACTGTCAGGGCTGCATGTGGGGGTAGGAAAGTGGGGAAGTACTGGCAGTGCATGAAAGTGGGGGTAACACTGGCAGTGCTTGCTGTGTGGGGAGCACTGGCAGTGCTGGCTGGGGGTGGGAGCACTGACATTGCTGGCTGTGTGGGGGGAGCAGTGACATTGCAGGCTGTGTGTGTGAGCACTGACAGTGCTGGCTGTGTGGTGGGAGCACTGACAGTGCTGGCGGAGTGGGGAACACTGTCAGTACTGGTTGTGTGGGCGGAGCACTGGAAGTGCTGGCTGTGTGAGGGCAGCACTGTCAGTGCTTGTTGTTTGGGGGGGGGTCACTGGCAGTGCTGCCAGTGGGTAGCCTTGGCAGTGGGAGCTGTTGCTGGCTGTGGCGGGAGCACTGGCAGAGCTGGTTGTGGGAGGGTGTGGAGCACTGGCAGTGCTGCCTGTGGGTAGCACTGGCAATGCTGGATGTGGGTGGGCGCACTGGGAGTGCTAGATGTTGGGGGGCACTGAAAGTGCTGGCCGTGGGGATGGAGCACTGGCAGGACTGGCAGAGGGGTGGAGCACTGGCAGTGCTGGCTGTTAGATTCGGAACACTAGCAGTGCTGGCTGAGGAACACTGGCAGCGCTGGCTGTGGTGGGAGCGTTGCGAGTGCTGTCTGGGAGCACTGGCACTGATTGCTGTGCGGTAGCACTGGTATTGATGGGTGTGGGGGTGGTGTAGCACTGGCAACGCTGGCTGTGGCGGGTGGGGAGCACTGTCAGTGCTGGCTGTGTGGGGCGAGCACTGGCAGGGATGGCTGTGGGGCGTAGGGATTGTACTGGCAGTGCTGTTTGTGGGGAGCACTGACAGTGTTGGCATAATGGTGGAGCACATGTAGTTCTGGCTGTGGGGGGCATTGGCATTGTTGGCTGCAGGGGAGCACTGGCAGATGTGGCTGTAGGGGGGAGTACTGGCATTGCTGGCTGTGGAGTGTGTGGGAGCACTGGCACGGCTGGCTCTGTGGGTAGAAAAGTGGGGAAGCACTGGCAGTGCATGAAAGTGGGGGAACACGGGCACTGTTTGCTATGTGGGGAGCACTGGTAGTGCTGGCTTTCGGGGCTGAGGGAGCACTGGCAGTGCTGGCTGTGGGGAGCACTGGCAGATCTGGCTGTGGTGGGTGCACAGGCAGTGCTGGATGGGGAAGCTCTGGAAGTGCTAGAAGTGCTGGCCGTGGGGTCGGAGCACTGGCCGGGCTGGCTGTGGGAAGCACTGGCTTTGTTGGCTGCCTGAGGGAAGCAATGGCAGAGGAGGCTGTGGGGGTGGGGGTAGAATGAGCACTGGCAGTGCTGGATTAGGGGGTTGGGAGCACTGGCAGTTCTGGCTGTGGGGAGCACTGGCAGTGCTGGCTGTGGGAGGGTGGGGAGCACTGGAAGTGCAGGCTGTGTGTTCGGTGCACTGGCTGTGCTGGCTGTGGGGAGCACTGACAGCGATGGCTGTGTGGGAGCACTGGCAATGCTAGCTGTGGGTGGGAGCACTGGCAGTGCTGGCTGTGGGTGGGAGCACTGACAGTGCTGGCTCTGTGGGGGTAGCACTGACAGTGCCGGCTGTTTGGTGGGAGCACTGACAGTGCTGGCTGTGTGGTGGGAGCACTGACAGTGCTGGCTGTGTGGGGGAGCACTGACAGTGCTGGCTGTGTTGTGGTAGCACTGACCGTGCTGGCTGTGTGGGGGGTGCACTTGCACTGCTGGCTGTGTGGGGGGCGCACTGACAGTGCTGGCTGTCTGGGGAGCACTGACAGTGCTGGCTGTGTCGGGGAGCACTGGCAGTGCTGGCTGTATGGGGGAGCACTTGCAGTGCTGGCTGTGTGGGGGAGCACTGACAGTGCTTGCTGTGTGGTGGGAGCACTGGCAGTGCTGGCTGTGGGGGAGGGAGCGCTGGCTGTGTTGGCTGTGTGAGGGAGCACTGGCAGTGCCGGCTGTCGGGGAGGGAGCGCTGGCAGTGCTAGCTGTGTGGGGAGCACTGGCAGTGCTGGATGTGTGGGGGAGCACTGACAGTGCTGGCCGTGTGGTGGGAGCACTGACAGTGCTGGCTGTGTGGTGGGAGCACTGACAGTGCTGGCGTGTGGTGGGAGCACTGACTGTGCTGGCTGTGTGGGGAAGCACTGACAGTGCTGGCTGTGTGGGGAGCACTGACAGTGCTGGCTGTGTGGGGGAGCACTGACCGTGCTGGCTGTGTGATGGGAGCACTGACAATGCTGGCTGTGTGGGGGGAGCACTGACAGTGCTGGCTGTTTGGTGGGAGCACTGACAGTGCTGGCTGTGTGGTGGGAGCACTGACAGTGCTGGCTGTGTGGGGGAGCACTGACAGTGCTGGCTGTGTTGTGGTAGCACTGACAGTGCTGGCTGTGTGGGGGAGCACTGACAGTGCTGGCTGTGTGGGGGAGCACTGACAGTGCTGGCTTTGTGGTGGGAGCACTGACCGTGCTGGCTTTGTTGTGGGAGCACTGACAGTGCTGGCTGTGTGGGGGAGCACTGACAGTGCAGGCTGTGGGGGAGGGATCGCTGGCTGTGCTGGCTGTGTGAGGGTGCACTGGCAGTGCTGGCTGTCGGGGAGGGAGCGCTGGCAGTGCTGGCTTAGTGAGGGAGCACTGGCAGTGCTGGCTGTGTGAGGGAGCACTGACATTGCTGGCTGTGAGGGAAGCACTGGCAGTGCTGGCTGTGAGGGGAGCACTGCCAGTGCTGGCTGTGAGGGGAGCACAGGCAGTTCTGGCTGTGAGGGGAGCACTGTTAGTGCTGGCTGCTTGGTAGGAGCACTGTCAGTGCTTGCTGTGTGGTAGGAGCACTTGCAGAACTGGCTGTGTGAGGGAGCACTGGCAGTGCCGGCTGTGGGGGAGGGAGCGCTGGCTGTGTTGGCTGTGTGAGGGAGCACTGGCAGTGCCGGCTGCCGGGGAGGGAGCGCTGGCAGTGCTGGCTGTGTGAGGGAGCACTGGCAGTGTTGGCTGTGTGGGGAGCACTGGTAGTGCAGGCTGTGATGGAAGCACTGGCAGAGCTGGCTGTGAGGGGAGCACTGGTAGTGCTGGCTGTGAGGGGAGCACTGGAAGTGCTGGCTGCCTGGGTGAAGCACTGGAAGTGCTGGCTGTCTGAGGTGATCACTGGCAGTGCTGGCTGTGTGGGGGGTCACTGGCAGTGTTGGCTGTGTGAGGGAGCACTTTCAGTGCTGGCCGTGTGAGGGAGCACTGGCAGTGCTGGTTGTGTGGGGCAGCACTAGCAGTGCTGGCTGTGTGGAGGGAGCATTGGCAGTGCTGGCTTTGTGAGGTAGCACTGGCAGTGCTGGCTGTGAGGGGAGCACTGGCAGTGCTGTCTGTGAGGGGAGCACTGTCAGTGCTGGCTGCGTGGGGAGCACTGGCAGTGCTGGCTGTGTGGAAAGGAGCACTGGCGGTGCTGGCTGTGGAGGGGAACACTGCCAGTACTAGCCTTGGGTGGTAGCACTGGAAGTGTTTGCTATGGGGGGGCGCACTGGCAGTGCTGGTTATGGGGGGTGCACTGGCAGTGTTGGCGTTTTGGGGGAGTGATGGCAGTGCAGGCTTTTGGGGAGGGGAGCACTGGCAATGCTGGCTGTGTGGAGCGTTGAAATGGGGGGTGAACTGGAAGTGCTGGCTGTGGGAGCACTGCCAGAGCTGGCTGCATGGGGAGCACAGGCAATGCTGGCTGTGGGGAGTACTGGCAGTGCTTGCAGTGGTGGGAGCACTGGCAGTGCTGGATGTGTGGGGAGCACTGGCTGTGGTGGGGAGCAGTGGCAGTACTGGCTGTGGGGGCAGTACTGGCAGTTCTGGCTGTGAGGGGAGAACTGGCTGTGCTAGCTGTGGAAGGAAGCACTGCCAGTGCTTGCCATGTGGGGAACACAAGCAGTGCTGGCTGTGTGGGGAGCACTGGCTGTGGATGGCAGCATTTCCAGTTCTGTCTGGATGAGGAGTACTGGCAGTGCTGGCTTTGGGGATCACTGGCAGAGCAGGCTGTGGGGAGCAATGCCAGTGCTGGCATTGAGTGATGAGCACAGACAGTGCTGGATGTGGGAGAGCACTGGAAGTGCTGGCTGCGTGGACGTGAGCACTGGCAGTGCTGGCTGTGGGGAGCACTGGCAGTGCTGGCTGTGTGGGGGGAGCACTTGCACTGCTAGCTGTGTGGGGAGCACTGGCAGTGCTGGCTGTGTGGGGGAGCACTGACAGTGCTGGCCGTGTGGTGGGAGCACTGACAGTGCTGGCTGTCTGGTGGGAGCACTGACGGTGCTGGCGTGTGGTGGGAGCGCTGACTGCGCTGGCTGTGTGGGGAAGCACTGACAGTGCTGGCTGTGTGGGCAGCACTGACAGTGCTGGCTGTGTGGTGGCAGCACTGACAGTGCTGGCTGTGTGGGTGAGCACTGACAGTGCTGGCTGTGTTGTGGTAGCACTGACACTGCTGGCTGTGTGGGGGGCGCACTGACAGGGCTGGCTGTGTGGGGAGCACTGACAGTGCTGGCTGTGTGGGGGAGCACTGGCAGTGCTGGATGTATGGGGGAGCACTTGCAGTGCTGGCTGTGAGGGGGAGCACTGACAGTGCTGGCTGTGTGGTGGCAGCACTGACAGTGCTGGCTGTGTGGGGGAGCACTGACAGTGCTGGCTGTGTTGTGGTAGCACTGACACTGCTGGCTGTGTGGGGGGCGCACTGACAGTGCTGGCTGTGTGGGGAGCACTGACAGTGCTGGCTGTGTGGGGGAGCACTGGCAGTGCTGGATGTATGGGGGAGCACTGACAGTGCTGGCTGTGTGGGGGAGGGAGCGCTGGCTGTGCTGGCTGTGTGACGGTGCACAGGCAGTGCTGGCTGTCGGGGAGGGAGCGCTGGCAGTGCTGGCTATGTGAGGGAGCACTGGCAGTGCTGGCTGTGTGAGGGAGCACTGACATTGCTGGCTGTGAGGGAAGCACTGGCAGTGCTGGCTGTGGGGGAGCACTGCCAGTGCTGGTTGTGAGGGGAGCACAGGCAGTTCTGACTGTGAGGGGAGCACTGTCAGTGCTGGCTGCGTGGTAGGAGCACTGTCAGTGCTTGCTGTGTGGTAGGAGCACTAGCAGTGCTGGCTGTGTGAGGGAGCACTGGCAGTGCTGGCTGTGGGAGGAGCACTGGCAATGCTGTCTGTGGAGGGGAGCCCTGGCAGAGTAGGCTGTGGGGAGCACTGGCAGTGTTGGCTGTGGGAGGAGCACTGGCAGTGATGGCCTTGGGTGGGAGCACTGGCAGAGTAGGCTGTGGGAGCGCTGGCAGTGCTGGATGTGAAGGGGAGCACTGGCAGTGCTGTCTATGGAGGGGAGCACTGCTGGTGAAGGGGAGCATTGACGGTGCTGTCTGTGTGGAGGGGAGCACTGGCAGTGCAGGCTGTGAGGTGGGAGCACTGCCAGTGCTGGCTGTGTGGTGGGAGCACTGACAGTGCTGGCTGTGTGCGGGAGCACTGACAGTGCTGGCTGTGTGGGGGAGCACTGACAGTGCTGGCTGTGTGGTGGGAGCACTGGCAGTGCTGGCTGCGGGGAGGGAGCGCTGACAGTGCTGGCTGTGTGGGGCAGCACTGATAGTGCTGGCTCTGTGGGGAGCACTGGCAGTGCTGACTGTGTGGGGGGAGCACTTGCACTGCTAGCTGTGTGGGGAGCACTGGCAGTGCTGGCTGTCGGGGAGGTAGCGCTGGCAGTGCTGGCTGTGTGGGGGAGCACTGACAGTGCTTGCTGTGTGATGGGAGCACTGGCAGTGCTGGCTGTGAGGGGAGCACTGACAGTGCTGGCTGTGTGGTGGGAGCGCTGGCTGTTCTGGCTGTGTGAGGGAGCACTGGCAGTGCTGGCTGACGGGGAGGGAGCGCTGGCAGTGCTGGCTGTCGGGGAGGGAGCGCTGGCAGTGCTGGCTGTGTGAGGGAGCACTGGTAATGCTGGCTGTGTGAGGGAGCACTGGCAGTGTTGGCTTATTGGGAGCACTGGCAGTGCAGGCTGTGAGTGAATCACTGGCCATGCTGGCTGTGAGGGGAGCAATGGCAATGCTGACTGTGAGGGGAACTCAGGCAGTGCTGTCTGTGAGGGTAGCATTGTCAGTGATGGTTGCGTAGGGGAGCACTGACAGGGCTGGATGAGGGGTGTCGGGAGCACTGGCATTGCTGGCTGTGTGTTGGGAGCACTGCCAGTGCTGGCTGTGTGGTGGGAGCACTGACAGTGCTGGCTGTGTGGTGGGAGCACTGACAGCGCTGGCTGTGTGGTGGAACACTAGCAGTGCTGGTTATGGGGGGTGCACTGGCAGTGCAGGCTTTTGGGGAGGGGAGCACTGGCAATGCTGGCTGTGTGGAGGGAGCACTGGCAGTGCTGGTTGTGGGCGGGAGCACTGGCAGTGCTAGCTGTGGAGGGGAGCACTGCCAGTGCTTGCCTTGTGGGGGAACCCAAGCAGTGCTGGCTGTGTGGGGAGCACTGGCTGTGGATGGCAGCATTTCCAGTTCTGTCTGTATGGGGAGCACTGGCAGTGCTGGCTTTGGGGATCACTGGCAGAGCAGGCTGTGGGGAGCAATACCAGTGCTGGCATTGAGTGATCAGCACAGCCAGTGTTGGATGTGGGAGAGCACTGGCAATGCTGGCTGTGTGGATGTGAGCACTGGCTGTGCTGGCTGTGGGGATCACTGGCATGGCTGGCTGTATGGGGAGCACTGGCAGTGCTGGCTGTGTCGATGAGCACTGGCACTACTGGCTGTGGTGGGGAGCACTGGCAGTGCTGGATGTGGGGAGCACTGGCATTGCTGGCTGTGTGGGGGTAGCACTGGCAATGCTGGCTTTGGGAGCACTGGCAGTGTTGGCTATGGGGAACACTGGCAGTGCTGGCTGTGTGGGATACACTGGCAGTGCTGGCTGTGGGGAGCACTGCCAGTGCTGGCATCCGGGGGAGCACAGTCAGATCAGTCTGTGGGGTGCACTGGCAGTGTTGACTGTGGGAGCACTGGCAGTGCAGGCTGTGTGTGGGTACTGGCAGTGCTGGTTTTGTGGGGTACACTGGCAGTGCTGGCTGTGGGGAACACTGCCAGTGCTGGCATTGGGGGAGCACTGGTAAATCAGGCTGTGTGGGTGCACTGGTAGTGTTGACTATGGGGAACTCTGGAAGTGCTGGCTGTGAGGGCGAGCACTGACAGTGCTGGCTGTGGGGGAGCACTGGCAATGCTGGCTGTGTGGGGGGGGGGCGCACAGGCAGTGTTGGATGTGGGAGGCGGGGAGAACTGGCAGTGCTGGCTGTTGTGAGGAAGTACTGGTCGTGATGGCCGTGTGTGGGGAGCACTGGCAGTGCTGGCTGTGGGGTGGAGCACTGGCAGTGCTGGCTGTGGTGGGGGGCCGGTTGTGGGAGCACTGACAGTGTTGGCATTGTGTGGGAGCACTTGCAGTGCTGGCTGTGGGGAGCACTGGCTGTGTTGGCTGTGGTGGGTGTGGAGAGAACTGGCAGTGCTGGCTGGGGAGCATTGGCTTTGCTGGCTGTGGGGGAACACTGGCTTTGCTGGCTGCCTAAGTGGGGCACTGGCAGTGGAGGCTGTGTGGGTCGGGATGGGTGGAGCACCTGCAGTGCTGGCTTTGGGGTTTGGGAGAACTGGAAGTGCTGACTGTGGGGAGTACTGGCAGTTCTGATGTGGTTGGTTCACTGGCATTGCTGGCTGTTGGAAGCACTGGAAGTGCGGGATGTGGGGAGCACTTGCATCGCTGGCTGTGGTGGGAGCAATGGGAGTGCTGTCTCGGGAGCACTGGCAGTGCTGGCCGTGGGGACGGAGCACTGGCAGGTCTGGCTGTGGGTAGAGCACTGGAAGTGCTGGCTGTGGTGGGGGGCGCGTGTGGGAACACTGACAGTGTTGGCATTGTGTGGGAGCACTTGCAGTGCTGGCTGTGGGGAGCACTGGCTGTGTTGGCTGTAGGGCGAGCACTGGCAGATATGGTGTTGGTGGACTACTGGCAGCGCTGGCTGTAGGCGTGATCACTGTCAATACTCGATGTGGGGGGATGAGCGCTGTCTTGGTTGGCTGAGAGCGTGGGGAGCACTGGCAGGGCTTGATGTATGGGAAGACTGGCAGTGCTAGCCATGGGGTGAGTGGGAGCACTGTCAGGGCTGCATGTGGGGGTAGGAAAGTGGGGAAGTACTGGCAGTGCATGAAAGTGGGGGTAACACTGGCAGTGCTTGCTGTGTGGGGAGCACTGGCAGTGCTGGCTGGGGGTGGGAGCACTGACATTGCTGGCTGTGTGGGGGGAGCAGTGACATTGCAGGCTGTGTGTGTGAGCACTGACAGTGCTGGCTGTGTGGTGGGAGCACTGACAGTGCTGGCGGAGTGGGGAACACTGTCAGTACTGGTTGTGTGGGCGGAGCACTGGAAGTGCTGGCTGTGTGAGGGCAGCACTGTCAGTGCTTGTTGTTTGGGGGGGGGTCACTGGCAGTGCTGCCAGTGGGTAGCCTTGGCAGTGGGAGCTGTTGCTGGCTGTGGCGGGAGCACTGGCAGAGCTGGTTGTGGGAGGGTGTGGAGCACTGGCAGTGCTGCCTGTGGGTAGCACTGGCAATGCTGGATGTGGGTGGGCGCACTGGGAGTGCTAGATGTTGGGGGGCACTGAAAGTGCTGGCCGTGGGGATGGAGCACTGGCAGGACTGGCAGAGGGGTGGAGCACTGGCAGTGCTGGCTGTTAGATTCGGAACACTAGCAGTGCTGGCTGAGGAACACTGGCAGCGCTGGCTGTGGTGGGAGCGTTGCGAGTGCTGTCTGGGAGCACTGGCACTGATTGCTGTGCGGTAGCACTGGTATTGATGGGTGTGGGGGTGGTGTAGCACTGGCAACGCTGGCTGTGGCGGGTGGGGAGCACTGTCAGTGCTGGCTGTGTGGGGCGAGCACTGGCAGGGATGGCTGTGGGGCGTAGGGATTGTACTGGCAGTGCTGTTTGTGGGGAGCACTGACAGTGTTGGCATAATGGTGGAGCACATGTAGTTCTGGCTGTGGGGGGCATTGGCATTGTTGGCTGCAGGGGAGCACTGGCAGATGTGGCTGTAGGGGGGAGTACTGGCATTGCTGGCTGTGGAGTGTGTGGGAGCACTGGCACGGCTGGCTCTGTGGGTAGAAAAGTGGGGAAGCACTGGCAGTGCATGAAAGTGGGGGAACACGGGCACTGTTTGCTATGTGGGGAGCACTGGTAGTGCTGGCTTTCGGGGCTGAGGGAGCACTGGCAGTGCTGGCTGTGGGGAGCACTGGCAGATCTGGCTGTGGTGGGTGCACAGGCAGTGCTGGATGGGGAAGCTCTGGAAGTGCTAGAAGTGCTGGCCGTGGGGTCGGAGCACTGGCCGGGCTGGCTGTGGGAAGCACTGGCTTTGTTGGCTGCCTGAGGGAAGCAATGGCAGAGGAGGCTGTGGGGGTGGGGGTAGAATGAGCACTGGCAGTGCTGGATTAGGGGGTTGGGAGCACTGGCAGTTCTGGCTGTGGGGAGCACTGGCAGTGCTGGCTGTGGGAGGGTGGGGAGCACTGGAAGTGCAGGCTGTGTGTTCGGTGCACTGGCTGTGCTGGCTGTGGGGAGCACTGACAGCGATGGCTGTGTGGGAGCACTGGCAATGCTAGCTGTGGGTGGGAGCACTGGCAGTGCTGGCTGTGGGTGGGAGCACTGGCAGTGCTGGCTGTGTGGGAGCACTGGCAGTGCTAGTTGTGGGTGGGAGCACTGGCAGTGCTGGCTGTGGGTGGGAGCACTGGCAGTGCTGGCTGTGGGGGAGCACTGGCAGAGCTGGTTGTGGGAGGGTGGGGGAGTACGTGAAGTGCTGGCTGTGGGTGGGAGCACTGGCAGTGCTGGCTGTGTGGAGCACTGCCAGTGCTAGCTGTAGTCTGGGGGCAGCACTGGCAGTTCTGGCTGTGGGGGAGCACTGGCAGTGCTGGCTGTGGGAGGGTGGGGAGAACTGGAAGTGCAGGCTGTGTGTTTGGTGCACTGGCTGTGCTGTCTGTGGGAGCACTGACAGTGATGGCTGTGTGGGAGCACTGGCATGCTAGCTGTGGGTGGGAGCACTGGCAATGCTGGCTGTGGGTGAGAGCACTGGCAATGCTGGCTGTGGGTGGGAGCACTGGCAGTGCTGGCTGTGTGGGAGCACTGGCAGTGCTAGTTGTGGGTGGGAGCACTGGCAGTGCTGGCTGTGGGTGGGAGCACTGGCAGTGCTGGCTGTGGGGAGCACTGGCAGTACTGGCTGTGTGGGGAGCACTGGCAGTGCTAGCTGTGGGTGGGAGCACTGGCAGTGCTGGCTGTGGGAGAGCAATGCCAGTGCTAGCTGTGGGGGGGGAGCACTGCCAGTGCTGGTTGTGGGAGCACTGGCAGTGCCTGCTTTGGGGAGTGGGGGAAGCACTGGCAGTGCTGGCTGTGGGGCAGCACTGGCAGTGCTGGATGCGTGGGGCCCATAGATGTGCCCAAGATACATCGCTCTCACGACCAGAGCTGCAGATGTGGGAGCACTGAAGCTTATTTTAACACTCTGGCAGCAGATCGCCACCAAGCGGTCAAAGGTGAAGGACACAGTCAGCCAGACTGAACAGTTGGTCACAGCGATACCCATGAGGGAGTCCAGACCGGATACGAAGCTGTTAAGGAAAAGTGTCTGTAGCAAACGAGGCGCCAGTATATAGTTGATGAGAGCAAGACATATAAGTAGCAGCAGTTCGGGCGAGACCATGGCTACCAGGTAGATAGTTGTTCTCTTACACAGACCGCAGTCCCTGAGTCGGAGGATCAGCAGAGTGACTACGTTCGCTGGAATACAGACAGGATAAGAGGGATTCCACATAACAGCCAGAGGAATTATGTGTGAATTCAGACCGAAGGTCAATTTCCTTAGCGTTCTTTTTCAGTTCCCTGTTTACATGTTTGTAATCGCCCTGCCCTATAGTCCAAGGATATGTCAGTGAGGCGGTAGGCCATGCTATATTGGTGTCCAGCGTTTGCGGGGATTGCAGGATTACGGAGATAAAGCTGCAAAATGTGTTCTGTCAGAAGGTCGGTGCAAATTCGGTGGCCGAATCGCTTCCTTCAGCACTGTATTCTATACACGAGAACTAAGTCCACACAACAGCCTTTCCCTTCCATTACTTTTATTCAGTCTCCATGTTTCAACTGATTCATCTATAAATTATTGAATTCCCTTCTTAAACACCACGGTCCTCTTCTCCTTCGAAATGCCCTTGAAAATGCCTTGCCGTTTTGTTTTCATAGAATTTACAGTGCAGAAGGAGGCCATTCGGCCCATCGAGTGTGCACCGGCTCTTGGAAAGAGCACCCTACCCAGAGGGAGTGGGGAGCACCCTATCCCCACAACCCAGTAACCCCACCCAACACTAAGGGCAATTTTGGACACGAAGGGCAATTTATCATGGCCAATCCACCTAACCTGCACATCTTTGGACTGTGGGAGGAAACCGGAGCATCCGCAGGAAACCCACGCACACTCGGGGAGGATGTGCAGACTCCGCACAGACAGTGACCCAAGCCGGAATCGAACCTGGGACCGTTGAGCTGCGAAGCAATTGTGCTATCCATAATGCTACCTTTATTCTCACGCAATTCTCATGCTATCGAATATGTATAAAGTTATCCTTCCGAAATATATTAAGCTTGAAAGTTTCAATACAATTTTAACTAGTTGCAGTCATCCACAGAGAAAAGACATACACTTAGAAAAGTGGGCAAAAATATTCTGCAGCAAAATTATGCAGCTATAAACGAAACAAAGCTGCATAAGGAAAGAATCAGGAACTATTCTGGCATTCAACGTAAATCTGCTGAATTAAACTCTTTGAGGGTATCTCAGATACATAAAGAGAGAGTAAGGGACGGATATGTCTATGGAGCGATGTACCGAGTGGGAGGTCTTGTTAGATGAAGAAACTGGACGGAGAATGGACTGAGTAAATCTGGGACTCTCAATGGATGAATGAAGATATCACTGATCGTGGTGCCGTTGTATATAATTAATGAGGACACAGGGGTCAAGACATGGAAGAGTTTGCAGCAACAATATGGATTTTGATGTGTTTCTCTAACGGGACTGCATATTGGTCAGAGAGCACCGGGGTTGTCAACGTGTGCGGTCGGACATGAACAACTGAATTGCGAAACACATCACGTTTTTGGAAGGCGGAAAATTGTAAGTTAGCCAGGAAAGCAGTGGCTAACACAAGACTTGAAGACGGACTAACGTTACGAGTGCTTCAGAACAAGATGACATACGGATGTCAAGAGATAAGAAATTGTTGTAGGACTAACGGAAAGCAGCAAGCTTAGGCACGGCATTGCTTGCACTTCCCAAAATTATCAGTACAGTTCATTACAAGCGAAGACTCGAGCACCTATCCTGCTAAACCACCAATCTCAGCCTTCCGTCTGTTAAAATGGCCCACACTGCGTACTTTCTGTTCCATATCTTTGAGTACATTATCTCTGCATGCTAAAATATCACTGAACTCTCGATCCTGTACATCAACCTTGCATGTTGCACCTTTTAATCCAGGTGCAGTAAAGATCGTGCTTCCGTATTACCAACCAGATCGGGTACATCGGTTTCAGTGTTGGCAAATCACATAGCAATTAAAGAATTATAGCTTGTGTCAGGCGTTATCATAGAATCATAGAATAAACAGTCCAAAAGGCCATGAGGCCCAACGAGTCTGCGCCGACCCACTGAAAGAGCAATCTACATAGACCCACTCGCCGGCCCTATCCCCGCATCCCACCTCGGGGCAACTTAGCACAGTCAAATCACCTAACCTCCACATCTTTGTACTCTGGGAGGAAACCGCAGCACCCGTATCAACCCCCGCCGCCCGCCCCCCCCCCCCCCTCGCACGGGAAGAATGTGTTAACTACACACAGACAGTCACCCGTGGTCGGAATTGAACCTGGGTCCCTGGCGCTTTAAGGCGGCAGTGATAACCACTGTGCCACACTGCCGCCCTAATTGTGCTTTTCAAATTGGTTGATTCCCAAAATACTTTTCCAAAGCACAGTGTGACGGCGATACAATGGTTCAAAGAAAAAAAGGAAACTCGACAGTGAGTTCGAATTAAATGCCAGATCAAACATAATATGCGAAACAATTGTGAGAACCAGATAAGATATTATTTGATGGCGACACTGAAGAAAGAAGCAGCAGAGAGGCAGCCCGGAAGATGGATTAAAATAGGTGGTATTTCAGTCAAGCGCAAGGTTATCCAAATTGCAGCAGGATCTTGATTAGCAGGGAAATTGCGCCGTGAAATGGCCAATAGAGTTCAATGCAGGTAAGTGTGAAGTGTTACATTTTGCAAAGTAAAATCAAGATAGTTCTGTCAAAGTAAATGGTAGGACCTTAGGGAGTACCGTCAAAGAGAAGGACCGAGGAGTTCAGGTGCACGGTTCTCTAAAGATTGAGTCACAGGTGGTTAGGGAAGTGAAGAAGGCTTTTGCCATGCTGGCCTTCATCGGTCAGGGCATTGAGTTTAGAAGTTGGGATAGGAAAGATATTCTCAAACTGGGGCAAGTGCGGACGAGAGTTACAACGATGTTGCCGGGACTCAAGAGACTGAGTTCGAGGGACAGATTGGACTTTTTTTTCTTTGGAGCGTTTAAGGCTCGCTTAAGACCTGATAGAGGTGGGAACGATCACGAGAGGCATGGACAGGTTGAATGCACTCAGTCTTTTTCCAAGGGTTGGCGAATCAAGTACTAGAAGGCATTGGTTTAAGTTAAGATGGGATATAATTAATGAGAAGCTGAAGAGCAACGTTTTTGCACAGAGGATGGTGTGTATGTGGAATGAGCTGCCGGAGGAAGTGCTTGAGGAGGGACAGTGACAACATGTAAAAGTCAGTTGGACTGATACTTGGATAGTAAAGGTTTGGAGGAATATGGGACAAATTCAGGCAAATGGAGTCAGCTTAGATGGGCTTTTTGATTGAGGTGGAGCACTTTGGGCCGAAGTGCCTGTCTCAGTGCTGTACTTTCTATGATAAAATGTGAGCGTGCATTTCTAGGGAGCATATGGGAAGGTGAGTGGAATGTTCGCATTGGAACACAAGATGAACTGACTGTACATTAATGACAAATCAATTTCAGATGCATTTAATTACAGAAGGAGACATCTTCAGAAAAATGTATTTATACTTATAGAAGGAGGGAAATGTAACTCCCCCTCCTATCTCATTAACCCCTTAATCTAACCTACATATCTTTCTGGACACTAGGGAGTAATTTAGCATGGCCAATCCACCTAACCTGCACATCTTTGAACTGTGGGAGGAAACCGGAGCACCCGGAGGAAACCCACGCAGACACGGAGAAAAAGTCACCCGAGGTGGGAATTGATCCGAGGACCCGGGTGCTGTGAGGCAGCAGTGAAAACCACTGTGTTACTGTGACATCAATGTATTTGGGAAGGGGCAGAACAGGGTAAAGCGGATGGAATCAAGATAGGAACAGATAATCTTGGTGGGGCTGGAAAAGGGCAAAACAATGGTGTACTGGGACTTTCCTATTTGTGGATTTTGGGAAGGAGGTAGAAGCGGGAGGTTGATGCAGGATGTGTGGGATTGTGGGCCTATGATGTCCGAGGCTGTGGACAGAAGATATCCAGAGTCAATTGGTCAGTGAAAGTCCTGGAAACAGTATCACGATGTTTGGTGGTGTGCTGCTGGTCCAGGGGGAGGTAGCAGGATGGGCCTGAGAGCTGACGGTCAGCCTCTGTTGGGAAGAGGTCAGTACACCAGACAATAATGGCACCACCCTTGTGAGCAGTTTAGATCATCAGGCCAGGGTTGGATATTAGATGGAGGATAGGAGGACGTTTAGAGTGAGTCAGGGTAGAGCTGGCGAGAGGCACAGAGAAACTGAGACGGTCGATGTCGCACTGACAGATCCCAATGAAAAGATCAAGAACTGATAGGAGGCCAGAGTGTGGGGTTCAGGGAGAGGGAGATTACTGGAGGCGGATGGATTTCAACAACAAATATTCATAAAATAGACAGTGAGAAACAGCAGAGACAATATTATCTATTCACTGATCATCATCATAATAATTACATAGAGCTATATCATAGAATTTACAGTGCACAAGGAAGCCATTCGGCCCATCGAGTCTGCACCGGCTCTTGGAAAGAGCACCCTACCCAAGGTCAAAACCTCCACCCTATCCCTATAACCCAGTAACCCCACCCAACACTAAGAGCAATTGTGGACACTAAGGGAAATTTATCATGGCCAATCCACATAACCTTCACATCTTTGGACTGTGGGAGGAAACCGAAGCACCCGGAGGAAACCCACACAGACCCGGGGAGGATGTGCAGACTCCGCACAGACAGTGACCCAAGCCGGAATCGAACCTGGGACCCTGGAGCTGTGACGCAATTGTGCTAACCACAATGCTACCGTGCTGCCCCCGAGAATTACCAAAGAATTGAAAGGCAGAAGTCGGTCTCTATTATTCTTGAATTTAATAAAATATAATAAAAGCTTCCAGTCACAATGTCAACAGTTGGAATAATGGAATTAGAAGCATGAGTTAAAAGAAATCCAGTAACACAGAGTATACTAAATAGTCGGCACATATTCCAAAGTCAACATTATTCCTGGCACTTTTCATCCAATTATTTCAATAACTACCAGAAATAATAGATCTGAGTAGTATGATAGATGTTAAACAATTAGATTTTCTAAAGGCCGTCAGTAAGATCCGACATAACAGACTGATGAGTAATCTCAGAGCCAGTGGAGTTAGGGGACACAGCAGCAGAATGGACACATGCTGGCGACGCACACAGAAAACAGGGAGAGGAGTTAAAGGGATTTAGGCTGGTTGGTGGAAGGTGGTAAGTGGTGTTCCACAAGGATCAGCACTGGGATCACTCTCCTTCACCATTCCCATCAACAGTATGGGATCGGGAAGCAGAATGATAATTACACAATTTACAGACAGAATCAAATTGAGAGTGATAGTGAATACAGAGGAAGAATACAACTAATTACAGGCACACATCATCATTCATTATGAATTTGCAAAGTGGGTATTTCAATGGGAAATTAATGTTCCGACAGATCAGTGTCCGCTGCTGCATTTTGATAAGAATAGTAAGTTCTCCAATCACTCCTTGGAAAACAAGTGTGTGAATGGACTGGAGGGGTTTCTGGGTTCAGGTGAATAGATTCACAAATCGTGTGAAGCAGAAACACACTTCCTGTAACACTTGTTCACTGCCGTCAGATATTCCACTCTGGTGAGAGACCCACATTCAGTAGAATTCTACACTGACAGATACTTCCAGTAATCCTTGTTCACTGCTGTCATATATACCACTCTGATTAGTGACCCACATTCAGTACAATTCTACACTGACAGATACTTCCAGTAATCCGTGTTCACTGCTGTCAGATATTCCACTCTGATTAGTGACCCACATTCAGTACAATTCTACACTGATAGATACTTCCAGTAATCCTTGTTCACTGCTGACAGATATTCCACTCTGGTTAGTTAGCCACACTCAGTACAATTCTACACTGACAGATACTTCCAGTAAACCGTGTTCGCTGCTGTCAGATATTCCACTCTGGTTAGTGACCCACACTCAGTGTGATTTTATTCTTTCTCCTCCTAAACCTTCCTTCAGAGAGATTGCCTTCATAGAGATCCAATCTCACATTATACACGATTCCACTCAAGATAATAACTTAACCGGTCAGAGATCCAGTGAGTTACAAACAGAGGTTTATTGTGAGTTGATGGAAGGGATTCAAACCATTGACATGCTTAAAGACATTTGACAATGATATCGTTGGTCAGGTGTCAATATAACAGTGAGCACGAGATCAGGATCAGATATTTTCAGTCCCAGTTTAAAATCAGAGAGCAGCTCACACACAGATTTACACAAATTCAATGGTGACAGTCACTTACCAGGAACAACAACAATAGCAACAATTGGGGAGAATATTTTCTCAACCAGTTTAATTGTAAGATGCATTTTCAGCGAGAAGTGATGTGTCCTTCGTGCTGGTGTCGTCTCTGAGTCTGAAACTCTGAGGTTATATATTCCCAACGCCTTTAAGATATACCCTGTGGAATCACAACAGGGGTATTGAGGTTTTGACATCGTTCAAGTTATGTATAGAAATATATGAACAAACATATTACAGCATTCTTTGCAAACACTGGACTGTTGATCACATTGTTCAACTAACAATAACAGAAAGGATGCTGTCCACTCAGACACCATCAGTACCATCTCTACATCTCAGATTGCTTCAGATTGTTTCCCTCACTCCACTGTGACCATTCAGTGAATCAGCTCAAATTGTCAGTGTGTTTCTCTGTGTGGGTCCACAGCACTCTGGGGTGTAGCTGCCTCTGTAACTGACCATTCAGTGATGCAGTTCCAATTGTCAGTGTGTTGCTCTGGGTGGGTCCACTGCACTCTGGGGTGTAGCTGCCTCTGTAACTGTGACCATTCAGTGATTCAGTTCCAATTGTCAGTGTGTTTCTCAGGGTAGTTTCACTGCATTCTGGGGTGTAGCTTTCTCGGTAACTGTGACCATTCAGTGATTCAGTTCCAATTGTCAGTGTGTTTCTCTGGGTGGTTCCACTGCACTCTGGGATGTAGCTGCCTCTGTAACTGTGACCATTCAGTGATTCAGTTCCAATTGGCAGTGTGTTTCTCTGGGTGGTTCCACTGCACCCTGGGTGTAGCTGCCTCTATCTGTGACCATTCAGTGATTCAGTTCCAATTGTCAGTGTGTTCCTCTGGGTGGGTCCACTGCACTCTGGGGTGTGGTTTTCTCTGTAACTGTGACTATTCAGTGATTCAGTTCCAATTGTCAGTGTGTTTCTCTGGGCGGTTCCACTGCACTCTGGAGTGTAGCTGCCACTGTAACTATGAGCATTCAGTGATTCAGTTCGAATTGTCAGTGTGTTTCTCTGGGTAGTTCCACTGCATTCTGGGGTGTAGCTGTCTCGGTAACTGTGACCATTCAGTGATTCAGTTCCAATTGTCGCCAGCGTGTTTCTCTGGGTGGTTCCACTGCACTCTGGGATGTAGCTGCCTCTGTAACTGTGACCATTCAGTGATTCAGTTTCAATTGGCAGTGTGTTTCTCTGGGTGGTTCCACTGCACCCTGGGTGTAACTGCCTCTATCTGTGAACATTCAGTGATTCTGTTACAACTGTCAGTGTGTTTCTCTGGGTGGTTCCACGGCACTCTGGGGTGTAGCTGCCTCTGTAACTGTGACCATTCAGTGATGCAGTTCCAAATGTCAGTGTGTTTATCTGGGTGGTTCCACTGCACTCTGGGGTGTAGCTGTCTCTGTAACTGTGGCCATTCAGTGATTCAGGTCCAATTGTCAGTGTGTTTCTCTGGGTGGTTCCAGTGCACTCTGGGGTGTAGCTGCCTCTGGAACTGTGACAATTCAGTGATTCAGTTCCAATTGTCAGTGTGTTTCTCTGGGTGGTTCCACTGCACTCTGGGGTGTAGCTGCCTCTGAAACTGTGACCATTCAGTGATTCAGTTCCAATTGTCAGTGTGTTTCTCTGAGTGTTACCACTGCACTCTGGGGTGTAGCTGTCTCTGTAACTGTGACCATTCAGTGATTCAGTTTCAAATGCCAGTGTGTTTCTCTGGGTGGCTCCACTGCACTCTGGGATGTAGCTGCCTCTGTAACTGTGACCATTCAGTGATCCAGTTCCAATTGTCAGTGCGTTTCTCTGGGTGGGTCCACTGCACCCTGGGGTGTAGCTGCCTCTGTAACAGTGCCCATTCAGTTCCAATTGTCAGTGTGTTTCTCTGGGTGGCTCCACTGCACTCTGGGGTGTAGCTGCCTACGTAACTGTGACCATAGAATCATAGAAGTTTACAGCATGGAAACAGGGCCTTCGGCCCAACCAGTCCATGCCGCCCAGTTTTTACCATTAAGCTAGTCCCAGTTGCCCGCACTTGGCCCATAACCCTCTATACCCATCTTACCCATGTAACTATCTAAATGTTTTTTAAAAGACACAATTGTACCCGCCTCTACTACTACCTCTGGCAGCCCATTCCAGACACTCACTACCCTCTGAGTGAAGAAATTGCCCCTCTGGGCCCTTCTGAATCTCTCCCCTCTCACCTTAAACCGATGCCCTCTAGTTTTAGACTCCCCTACCTTTGGGAAACGATGTTGACTATCTACCTTATCTATGCCCCTCATTATTTTATAGACCTCTATAAGATCACCCCTGAGCCTCCTACGCTCCAAGGAAAAAAGTCCCAGTCTATCCAGCCTCTCCTTATAACTCAAACCATCAAGTCCCGGCAACATGCTGGTAAATCTTTTCTGTACTCTTTCCAGTTTAATAAAATCCTTCCTATAATAGGGTGACCAGAACTGCACACAGTATTCCAAGTGTGGCCGTAACAATGTATTGTACAACTTCAACAAGACGTCCGAACTCCTGTATTCAATGTTCTGACCAATGAAACCAAGCATGCCGAATGCCTTATTCACCACCCTGTCCACATGCGACTCCACGTTCAAGGAGCTATGAACCTGTACTCCTAGATCACTTTGTTCTATAACTCTCCCCAACGCCATACCATTAACTGAGTAGGTCCTGGCCTGATTCGATCTGCCAAAATGCATCACCTCACATGTATCTAAATTAAACTCCATCTGCCATTCGTCGGCCCACTGGCCTAATTGATCAAGATCCCGTTGCAATCCTAGATAACCTTCTTCACTATCCACTGTGCCACCAGTCTTGGTGTCATCTGCAAACTTACTAACCATGCCTCCTAAATTCTCATCCAAATCATTAATATAAATCACAAATAGCAGTGGACCCAGCACCGATCCCTGAGGCACACCACTGGCCACAGGCCTCCAGTTTGAAAAACAACCCTCTACAACCGCCTTCTGTCGTCCAGCCAATTTTGAATCCAATTGGCAACCTCACCCTGGATCCCGTGAGCTTTAACCTTCTGCAACAACCTACCATGCGGTACCTTGTCAAAGGCTTTGCTAATGTCCATGTAGACAACGTCTACTGCACTGCCCTCATCTACCTTCTTGGTCACCCCCTCAAAAAACTCAATCAAATTTGTGAGACATGATTTTCCACGCACAAAGCCATGCTGACTGCCCCGAATCAGTCCTTGCCTCTCTAAATGCTTGTAGATCCTGTCTCTCAGAATACCTTCTATCAACTTACCTACTACAGACGTTAGGCTCACCGGTCTGTAGTTCCCAGGCTTTTCCCTGCTGCCCTTCTTAAACAAGGGCACAACATTCACCACTCTCCAATCTTCAGGCACCTCACCTGTGGCTGCCGATGATTCAAATATCTCTGTTAGGGGACCCCCAATTTCCTCCCTAGCCTCCCACAACACCCTGGGATACATTTTATCAGGTCCCGGGGATTTATCTACCTTGATGCGCTTTAAGACTTCCAGCACCTCCTCCTCTGTAATATGCACACTTCTCAAGACATCACTATTTATTTCCCTTAGTTTTCTAACATCCATGCCTTTCTCGACCGTGAATACCGATGAGAAATATTCATTCAGGATCTCACCCAACTCTTGTGGCTCTGCACATAGATGCCCTTGTTGATCCTTAAGAGGCCCTACTCTGTCCCTAATTACTCTTTTCCCCTTTATGTATTTGTAGAATCTCTTTGGATTCTCCCTTGCATTATTTGCCAAAGCAATTTCATGTCCCCTTTTTGCCCTCCTGATTTCCCTCTTAACTCTATTTCGACAATCTCTATTCTCTTCAAGGGATCCACTTGATCCCAGTTGCTTATGTACGTCATATGCCTCCTTCTTCTTTTTGACCAGAGTCTCAATATCTCGAGTCATCCAGGGTTCCCTACTTCTACCAGCCTTACCCTTCACTCTAAAGGGAATGTGCTTACCCTGCACCCTGGTTAACACATTTTTAAAAGCCTCCCATTTACCAGCCGTCCCTTTGCCTGCCAACAGTCTCCCCCAATCTACCTCTGCAAGTTCCTGTCTGATACCATCAAAATTGGCCTTGCCCCAATTAAGAATTTTAACTCTTGGGCCAGATCTATCATTCTCCATAGCTATCTTAAAACTAATGGAGTTATGGTCACTTGTCCCAAAGTGATCTCTCACTAGCACTTCTGTCACTTGCCCTTGATATTTCCCAAGACGAGGTCAAGTTTTGCCCCCTCTCTAGTCGGTCCATCCACATACTGAATGAAAAATTCCTCCTGAATACACTCAACAATTTCCCTCCATCCAAGCCCCTAATGCTATGGCTGTCCCAGTCAATGTTGGGAAAGTTAAAGTCCCCTACTACTACCACCCTATTATTCTTGCAGCTATCTGTAATCTCCTTACATATTTGCTCCTCAATTTCCCTCTGACTATTTGGGGGCCTGTAGTACAGTCCTACCAAGGTGATCTCTCCCTTCTTATTTTTCAGTTCCACCCATATAGACTCAGTGGGCGAACCCTCGGATATATCCCCTCGAAGTACTGCCGTGATGTTCTCCCTAATCAAAAACGCCACTCCCCCTCCTCTCTTACCTCCTGTTCTATCCTTTCTATAGCATCTGTATCCCGGAACATTGAGCTGCCAGTCCTGCCCCTCCCTTAGCCATGTTTCAGTCATCGCTATAATATCCCAGTCCCATGTGCCCGTCCATGCCCTGAGTTCATCCGCTTTGCCCGTCAGACCCCTTGCATTGAAATAAATGAAGTTTAATGTAGACCTTCCTTGCTCTCTGCCCTGCTTTCTCTGGTCATGCTTTACACACTCTCCCTTTCTGCCTTTTGTTTCTGTCCCCACAGACTTCCTACATCGGTTCCCATCCCCCTGCCTCATTAGTTTAAACCCTCCCCAACTGCACTAGCAAACACCCCCCCCCCCCCCCGAGAACATTGGTTCCCGTCCCACCCAGATGCAGACCGTCCGATTTGTACAGGTCCCACCTCCCCCAGAACCGGTCCCAATGTCCCAGGAATTTGAAACCCTCCCTCTTGCACCATCTCTCAAGCCACGCATTCATCCTAGCTATCCTGTCATTCCTACTCTGACTATCACGTGGCACTGCTAGCAATCCTAAGATTACTACCTTTGAGGTCCTACTTTTTAGTTTAACTCCTAACTCCCTAAATTCATCCCGTTTTTTACCTATATCGTTGGTGCCTATATGCACCACGACAGCTGGCTGTTCACCCTCCCCCTCCAGACTGCCCTGCAGCCGCTCCGAGACATCCTTGACCCTTGCACCAGGGAGGCAACATACCAACCTGGATTCCCGTTTGCGTCCACAGAAACGCCTGTCTATTCCCCTTACAATTGAATCCCCTATCACTATAGCTCTGCCACTCTTTTTCCCGCCCTTCTGTGCAGCAGAGCCAGCCACGGTGCCATGAACCTGGCTACTGCCACCTTCCCCTGGTGAGCCATCTCCCCAACAGTTAATCTGTTTTGGAGGGAGATGACCGCAGGGGAACCCTGCACTGCCTTCCTACTCTTCCTCTGTCTGTTGGTCACCCATTCCCTATCTGCCTCAGTAATTTTAATCTGCGGTGTGACCAACTCACTGAATGTGCTATCCACAACTTCCTCAGCATCGCGGATGCTCCAAAGTGAGTCCATCCGCAGCTCCAGAGCCGTCAAGCGGTCTAACAGGAGCTGCAGTTGGACACTCTTCTTGCAGATGAAGGAGTTAGGGACACCAGAAGGGTCCCTGACTTGCCACATCTCACAAGAGGAGCATGACACGGGTCTGAGCTCTCCTGCCATGACTTAAACCTGAAGTTAAATTTGAACTACACTACACAGCTAAGAGAAAGTCAAAGAGAGAAATCACTTACCTGTTACAAGCCAATCACTCACCTGCTGGCTGTGATGTAATTGCTCCCGAGGCTCCCTCACAGGTCTGCTTCTCTGCACCGCCTTAAGATGAGCACCAAATTCCCTTAACTAGTTAATTAATTTACTTAATTAATTGGATTTTTTTTTGGGGGGGGGGGGTGGAAACTCAACCCCAAACCCCAAACTCCAAAAAACAAACGCAGCCCTCACTCACCTCTTACCCGAACTCAGCCTTACCCAAACTTAGATACACTCTGTTTGCCTCCAGCACTCTGTTTCTATAGGCACTTCAGACACACCTTTTGTATCCTTCCTGATTTACAGTCAGCCAATAGGCCTGCTCCCGAAACTGATCTCCCGAAACTAACAGCTGACCTGCAAGGTAAGGAAGTTGTTAATCAGTACTTACCTCACCCAGGCAGCGACCTTTTAATCTGTCCCCTCTGCATCGCATCTCTCGCGCTTTTTCAAACTCCCGCGCTGTTTCCAAGGTCCCGGCTCCCTCTCTCTCCCGAACAGCTGACCTGCAAGGTAAGAAAGTGGTTAATCAGTACTTACCTCATCCAGGCAGCGACCTTTTAATCTGTCCCCTCTGCCTCGCAGCTCTCGCGCTTTTTCAAACTCCCGCGCTGTTTCCAACGTCCCGGCTCCCTCTCTCTCTCCCGAACAGCTGACCTGCAAGGTAAGAAAGTGGTTAATTTGACAAGGTGCCTCACAAAAGGTTGCTGCGTAAGATAAAGACGCATGGCATTAAGGGGAAAGTAGTAGCATGGATAGAGGATTGGTTAATTAATAGAAAGCAAAGAGTGGGGATTAATGGGTGTTTCTCTGGTTGGCAATCAGTAGCTAGTGGTGTCCCTCAGAGATCAGTGTTGGGCCCACACTTGTGCACAATTTACATAGATGATTTGGAGTTGGGGACCAAGGGCAATGTGTCCAAGTTTGCAGACGACACTAAGATCAGTGGTAAGCAAAAAGTGCAGAGGATACTGGAAGTCTGCAGAGGGATTTGGATAGGCTAAGTGAATGGGCTAGGGTCTGGCATATGGAATACCATGTTGACAAATGTGAGGTTATCCATTTTGGTAGGAATAACAGCAAAAGGGATTATTATTTAAATGATAAAATATTAAAACATGCTGCTGTGCAGAGAGATCTGGGTGTGCTAGTGCATGAGTCGCAAAAAGTTGGTTTACAGGTGCAACAGGTGATTAAGGAGGCGAATGGAATGGTTTCCTTCATTGCCAGAGGGATGTAGTTTAAGACTAGGGAGCTTATGCTGCAATTGTATAAGGTGTTAGTGAGGCCACACCTGGAATATTGTGTTCAGTTTTGGTCTCCTTACTTGACAAAGGACCTACTGGCTCTGGAGGGTGTGCAGAGGAGATTCACTGGGTTAATCCCAGAGCTGAAGGGGTTGGATTACGAGGAGAGGTTGAGTAGGCTGGGACCGTACTGGCTGGAATTTAGAAGGATGAGGGGCGATCTTACAGAAACATATAAAATTATGAACAGCCAAGTTCCGCACACATGAGTGCGGCCTCAACCGGGACCTGGGATTCATGTCACATTTCGTTCATCCCGCACCATCTGGCCTGGGCTTGCGAAATCCAACCAACTGTCCTGGCTAGAGACAATTCACATCTCTTTAACCTGGGGTTACCCCTATCTCTGAATCTGTAAAGACTTAATTACCAGCAAATGCTCGCATTCTAAGCATTGTCTTGCATCTTTGAAGTTGTCTATATATATATTTCTGGAACATACTTCTTCATTCACCTGAGGAAGGAGCAGTGCTCCGAAAGTCAGTGTTTGAAACAAATCTGTTCGACTTTAACCTGGTGTTGTAAAACTTCTTACGTATGAGCAACGGTTGAAGACTCTGGGTCTGTACTCGTTGGAGTTTGGAAGGATGAGGGGGATCTTATTGAAACTTACTGGATACTGCGAGGCATGGGAGAGTGGACGTGGAGAGGATGTTTCCACTTGTAGGAACAACTAGAAGCAGAGGACACCATCTCAGAATAAAGGGGCGATCCTTTAAAATAGAGATGTAGAGGAATTTCTTCAGCCAGAGGGTGGCGAATCTGTGGAATTACTTGCCGCAGAAGGCTGTGGAGGCCGATTCACTAGTAACTTTACGACAGAGACAGATAGGGTCTTGTTTAATAAGTGGATCAGGGGTTATGGGGAGAAGGCCGGAGAATGTGGATGAGAAATTACCAGCCATGATTATTTATTCTGCGGAGCAGACCCGATGGGCCGAGTGGCCTAATTCTGCTCTTATGTCTCATGGTCTTATAGTTAAAGAGTTTCCTACCGTAAACAGAGCCTGTTTAAGCAGTGTCTTACACTAAATAGAGTCTATTTAAAAAGTGTCCAAGAGTATAGAGTCTATTAAACAGTGCCCTACCGCAAACAGAATCTGTTTCAACCGTGTCCTGCAGCAAACAGAGTCGATATAAACAGTTTCCGACTCAAATAGAGTCTATTTAAACAGTGCCCTGCAGTAAACGGAGTCTAGTTATACAATGTCCGGCGTAAACAGACTCTTTAAACAGTACCTTACAATAAACACTGAATATTTAAACAGTGCCCGACACAAAACAGTCTATGTCATTAATATCCCACGTAACAGATTTTATTTATACGTTGTAATACAGTAAACAGAGTCTATGAAAGTAATGCATTACAGTAAACAGAGTCCATTGAAGCAGTGCCCTACAGTAAACACAGACTATTTAAACACTGCCTTACAGTTAGCATTCTCGTTCAAGTGTGTCCGACGGTAAACAGTCTATTTAAACAGTGTCCTACAGTACATCGAACATAGAACATACAGTGCAGAAGGAGGCCATTCGGCCTATCGGGTCTGCACCGACTCACTTAAGCCCTCACTTTCACCCTATTTCCGTAACCCAATAACCCCTCCTCACTTTTTTTGGTCACTAAGGACAATTTATCATGGCCAATCCAGGTAACCTGCACGTGTTTGGACTGTGGGAGGCAACCGGAGCACCCAGAGGAAACCCACGCAGACTACGTGCAGACTCCGCACAGACAGTGACCCAGCGAGGAATCGAACCTGGGACCCGGACGCTGTGCAGCCACAGTGCTATCCACTTGTGCTACCGTGCTGCCCTAAATAGGGTCTGCTAAACAGCGCCCGACAGCAGGGATTCGCAAGCCGCAGGACGCAACCCACGGGTCGGTCGCCTGCGGGTATCAGAAGGATCGCGGAAGGATCTTTGAAAATCATGTGCCGCAAAATATTTTGCGAATCTCATGATCTCTCCTGGCGAAAGCTGCAGATCAAGAGCTTCGTCCAGACTCGGTCCAACTGTGCTCCCAGCCTCTTAGTCATGGATCCCATGTGTTCTGCCCTGATGCAGAACAGTGGTCCGCAGGAAGACACCATCTTCTGGGAGACAATCCTGCCGCAGAAAACGACTGTCATTATGCAGGAGTCTGTGAGAGAACTTACCGTCAAGCTCGGCAGATCCGATAGTCAGAGTATGTCGATGATCGAGCACACACGTGGATAGGAATCCCTTGTATATGTGTGCGTGTGTCTCTCAATGCAGAGAATTAGCTTACACATCTTCTGCATGTCTTCTTGCTGCGTGGTTGCTGCTGATGGGCCAGAAGCGTGTGTGTCAGCGAAAGCGTTGAAGGACATTGAGTGGGAGGAAATAGGCTGCCATTGCAGCAAGAGCTACATTATTGGATACAACAGTCTCCACGAAGTGGCTCCACTGACATATCTTCGTGTAATTGTGAAGATTTGATAAAATATTTTTCAATGTAGAATTGTGGCGGCACTGTGGCACTGTGGTTAGCGCTGTTGCTTCACAGCTCCAGGGTCCCAGGTTCGATTCCCGGCTTGGGTCACTGTCTGTGCAGAGGCTGCACGTTCTCCCCGTGTCTGCGTGGGTTTCATCGGGGTGCTCCGGTTTCCTCTTACAGTCCAAATATGTGCAGGTCAGGGGGAGTGGCCATGATAAATTGCCCTTAGTGTCCAAAAAAGATTATGTGGGGTTGCTGGGTTACGGGGATAGGGTGGAGGTGTGGGCTTGGGTAGGCTGCTATTTCTAGGACCGATGCAGACTCGATGGGCCGAATGGCCTCCTTCTGCAATGTAAATTCTATGATGAATTTGCCTGATTAATTACAAGCAGAACAATTAGGGAGTCAGTTGTCGTTGTGTCAATTTTAGTGTTGTCAGCAAACAAACATTGGTGAAATGGTTTTCAGTCGTGCACCCTGAAGCTGAATAAATTGCATCAAATAAACTAAAAAGCCAATTATGAATTAATATTTTAATATCACTATATTCAGGTTTATGGCTTTTTTATTTCAAGGAACCACAAATGGCTCTCACAGTGATATTAGCTCTTTATGCTCCTCACCTCAGTCCTCTTCTTTGTTTGATTTCTAGAGGCACGGTCCCATGATGAATGCAGGTTCACAATTGTCGGTATCCCTCCAGTTTCTATCATGAGTAAGTATCCTTCATGTGTCACCCTGGGTTATGGGCCAGGGTTTAGAGAACTCCAAAATGTATCATGGAGTTCACCTGATCCAGAACTTTTAATAGATTGTGGTATGGGGAGCACACGGCCCACTTTACAGTTGTGGTACAGCAGAAATGGAAACTTGTTTTTTTACAGCAAAAGAATGTTTATTCTATGAACTCAAGTTAACCTTTTTAAAACATACAGTGAACATCTTAGCAACCATCAATTCAAATACAACCGCCAAAGAATACAACACCAAATAATGTTTATGCTGTCCTTTTAACATCTTAAAAAATACTTTAAAAACGTTTAAAACAGGAAGACATCAGGCTTAACTTCACTAGTGAGAACAGTTACCACGTTGAAATCATCAAATGGACATTCATAAGCTTGCAGAGATTCACACTCACATCTTGCTGTGATTGCAGCTTCTCCAAAACTAAAATGAAACCAAACCAATCCTGCAGCAAAAACCAAAAGCGAAAGTAAAAAGCTGACAGACAGCCCAGCTCCAACCACTCGCTGACATCACTGCAGAAATAAACACCCATTCCTTAAAGGTACTCTCATTACAGATATTTAGATACACACCCATTTATAAACACTCATTTCTGAAAGGTACTCTCACATGACACCTCCCCACAAGAGAAAAAAATAAACCATCAATTTCAAGATGATTTTATTTTTCACCTTGTCACTATTCTTTAAGAAATGCACACAGTAAATATACTTTTTTGTTTTAAAATAGCACACACGCATACAGGTACAATAATATAGTCCATTTTTTTCTTCTTCCTCCAACTGGAATCCTTGTTGAATGACAGTTTCTTTGAACAAGAAGGTCGCTGCACGATCCATCCATTTCTCTATGTCTCGGCATGTCTCTTCAAAGTCAGATACTTTAGATAATTCTGATCACAGAGTCCCTTGTAATTCTCCAATACAGGAGCATTGGTTATCTCAGCTTTGAGGCAGTCAAATGCCTGATTAAAATCTGCTGTCCATTGATATTTTCGACGTTTCTTCAGCAAGTCCATCAGTGGAGCAATAACGCTGCAAAACATTTGACAACTGTTCGATCACATCCATTCATGCCAAGAAATAGCAAGATTTCCCTTCGTCTTGAGACAATTGAAAAGTCCTCAATAAGTGATGGTTTCACATCCCGTGTGACTATTCGACCCTGTCCGATTGTATGGCCAAGGAAAGTGACTTGGGCTTTTCCAAATTCACTTTTGGCTCGGTTTATCACCAAACCCGCCTCCTGAAGTCGATCGAATAACTCCATCTGATGTTTCAAATGTTCTTTCCATGTCTGGCTGAAAATTACCAGATCGTCGATGTATACCGCACAATTGGGTAATCCTGAAACCACTTTGTTAGTTTACCGTTTGAATGTGGCTGGGGCGTTTGTCATGCCAAATGGCATAACTTTGAATTGGTGTATACCATCTGGAGTCACAAAAGCTGAAATCTACTTCGCCCTTTCAGATAAAGGTGCCTGCCAGTAGCCTTTAAGTTAATCTAGTTGAGGCATTAAATGTGATTGTCCCATTTTCTCAATGCAATCCTCTAAACGTGGGATAGGATAAGAGTCCGTTCATTAACTGCATTAACCTTTCTAAAGTCCACATACAACTGTTGGGTACCGTCTGGTTTTGGTGCCATCACTATGGGTGAGCTCCATTGGTTGCAACCCACTTCAATTCTGCCATTTTTAAGCATACTCTCAATTCCTGTGTTAACCTGTGCCAATTTTTAACGGTTAAGTTTGTATGGATGTTGTTTGATTGGAGCAGAATTTCCCACATCTACATCATGTATTGCCATTATAGTACTTCCCAATTTATCTCCACAAACTTGCCCATGTGACATCAACAACTTGTTCAGGTCAGTTCGTTTTTCCTCTGGAACGTAACTCAACAATTCATCCCAATTTTTCACAACATCCTCGTTTTCCAATTTAATTTGAGGTATGTCAAATTCACAGTCATCTGGATTTGGTTCGTCACTTTGAGTTAGAATCATTAAAACCTCCTTCTTTTTTTATTCTTCCCTTTCAAAGTACATTTTAAGCATATTCACATGTCACACTCGGTGCGTTTTCCTTCTATTTAGCGTTCTTATCACACAATTCACTTAACTTAATTTCCTTTCAATCTGATAAGGTCCACAAAACCTACCACTGGTACCAACACTAAAACTTAATCTCCACTGGCAAAACTGCGAACTTTGGATTTATTTTCCGCTACCCGTTTCATCACATTTTGCGCAACTTTTAAATGTTGTCTAGCCAATTCACCTGCTCTATTTAATCATTCAATAAAATTTAACACGTATTCCAATTATGTAATTTCCGATTTGTCACTCACCAATTTTTCCTTAATCAATTTCAGTGGTCCTCTTACCTCATCACCAAAAATTAATTCAAAAGGACTAAATTTGGTTGATTCATTATGTGCAACCCTAATTGCAAACAGTACGAATGGAATTGCTTTATCCCAATCCTCTGGATAATCTTGAGAATAAGCCCTCAACATTGTCGTAAATGTCTGATGCCACCTTTCTAACGCTCCCTGCGATTCTGGATGGTACGCAGATGATTTAAATTGTCTTTGAATAACCTTGAGGTAAAATTTGATCCTTGATCCGATTGTATTTTTGTAGGTAGTCCATATCGAGTAAAGAATTTAACTAACTCCTCCACAATCTTTTTAGCTGTAATATCATGCACTGGAATGGCCGCTGGAAACCTAGTAGACACATCCATTGTAGTCAAAAGATATTGATTCCCACTTTCCGTTTTAGGAAGCAGTCTTATGCAATCAATTAGGACCCTTGTGAAAGGTTCCTCCAATGTTGGATTGGGTATTAAGGGCGCTGGTTTTATCACCGCTTGAGGCTTCCCTATCACTTCACATGTGTGACGTGATTGACAATATTTAACTACATCTTTCTGTAGTCCCATTTTAGCTTGAGTTTTCCCTATTCCCAAGTGACCTCCCACTGGTACCTCAAGTGCAACTCGCAACACCTCCTTTCTATACCATACCGGCAATACTACTTGAAGAACTGCCCACTATTCATCCGCCTGCATATGTAAAGGTCTCTATTTTCTCATCAAGACATTACTTTTACGGTAATAACACACTGGTAGACACTCAGATTCCTCTTCCGTGTATGCTTTCTGGAACTTCCGTTTTATCTCTACATCACCTGTTGCAACTCAGCCAATTTTCCTGAACGAAAAATATCTGCCTCATTCTCCACCTGTTTTTGTTATTTTTTAACAATCTGATCAAAAATCGTTTCTGATAATAGCACTTCAAATTCATCTTCACTCTTTGATTTCTCCTCTTGTCTTATCCTGTGACTTTGCGACCTTGTTCCTGCACAATCCAGAAAAATCCCAGGATATTCGTCCTTGAACAATTCAGTTGTCTGATTTTCCACTGGCTTATCAACCACAGTAGGCATCACTCCCACCTGCGATCCAGCTATATCATTACCCAAGATAAACTGTATTCCTGGACAAGGTAGTTTCTCTATTACTCCTACTACCACTTCACTACTATTCACTGAACTTTCCAACCTTACATTATATAATGGAAAACTACTCCTCTCACCCTGAATTCCACATATTACTACCTTTTCTGGAAACATTCTTCCCAAACTACATAACTCCTCATATCTTACCATTACAGATTGACTAGCTCCCGTATCTCTTAAAATTGTGAGTGCTTTACCTGCTCCTCCTGACACACGTGAGTAAACTTTACCCACACAAGTAAATCATTTGAAGAGATCTGGCACCTTCTTGTCAATCATCTCTTGATCAGGAGGTACAACCTTTTGCAACTCCTTAGCTTCACTTGGGCTTTCCTTTACCACTTTAACAAACTCCACTGTCTTATGCTGTTTTACCTCATCAGCCTTCCCAGTGCTTTTCTTCAACCACCAACAATGTGACTTTACATGGCGTAGTTTATTACAGTGAAAACATTTGAAACTTTTCCTTTCTTTTCCACCCTCCAGGATTGCTTTTTTAGTCTGATGTACACTCTCCTTATTATCTCCCATCAGATCACCTTAACGTTTACCACCTGAGCACTTCTCATGTCCCCCGTTTCTATCCCTCACAGCTGAAACTGATGTCGGAATCCAAGCTTTGATTTATGAACTAATTCATAATCACCTGCCTTTCTGCTGCTAATCTCGCAGTTTTAACCCTCTGCTCTTCCACATGAGTTCTCACTACATCAGGAATTAAATTTTTACATTTCTGAAAAGTATAATTTCTCTGAGAGCTTCATACGTTTTGTCTATTTTCAAAGCCCTTATCCACCAATCAAAATTACTCCGTTTGATGCTTTCATACTCCATGTATGTTTGGCCAAATTCTTTCCTTAAATTTCTAAACGTTTGTCTGTAGGCTTCAGGCACTAGTTCATTTGCACCTCAGATGCATTTCGTCACCTCCTCATACGTCCCAGCTACCTCCGCCGGTAGTGATGCAAACACGTCACTCACCCTACCTATCATCTATGTTTGAATCATGTCCTGTGGCCATTTCATTTGTTTAGCTACCTTCTCAAATGAAATGAAAAAGGCGCCTACCTCCTTTTCGTCAAACCTTGGCAATGCTTGGACATATTTAAATAGATTCCCACCAAACCTTCGACTTTGTCGCTCTTTCTCACTATCCTCATCACTATCATCCAACTGTACGTTTCCCTTTACGTCTACCAATTTTAACTGACTGTCATGTTTCATGGCCACTTTCTGAAGTTCAAATTCTCTCTCTTTATCTTTTTCCTAATCTGTATCTCCCTTTCTCTTTCTTTTTGTTCTGCTAAGGCTATTCTTCCTTTTCTCCTTTCTTCTCTCTCCTTTTCTTTTACCTCTCTCTCTTTTTTACCTCTCTATATCGTTCTCTTTCTTTTGGCGCTCTATCTCTTTCCTTTTCATTCTTTCGTATTCAAACTGCTTTAATTATTTCTCATGTTCCATTTGTTTAATTTGTACCTGAATTTTTGCCATTTCCAATGAGTCAAACTGTATCTCACGCAACTTTAAATGCTGAGCCAGCGCCAAAATTACCTTGTATTTTGCATTTTGTCAGGTAATGTTAACTGTAATGTTTTTGCCAAATCTAACAGTCTGCTTTTAGTCTCTGTTCGTGAGGTACTGTGTGTGACCGTCTCCACCCCCAAAAACCTCAGAGTCTCTGAAAGAGCCATTGTCCACAACACACTCCCTACTGAAACTGAAATACCACAGCTCAGAAGCAACACAATATGTTCACCCCTCACTGTCGTAAAGTTCACTAAGCCATTCCAATAGATAGACTTTTATCCAGGACGAGCCCCCAATCTGTTATGGGCCAGGTTTTAGAGAACCCCAAAGTATATCATGGAGTTCACCTGAACCACGACTTTTGAAAGAATGTGGTATGGGGAGCACACGGCCCACTCTACATGTGTGGTACAGCTGGAATGGAAAAGTATTTTTTTCAGCAAAATAATGTTTATTCTATGAACTCAAGTAAACAGTTTTAAAACATACAGTGAACATCTTAGCAACCATCAATTCAAATTCCACCCCAAAGAATACAACACGAAATAATGCTTCAGCTGTCTTTTTAACATCCACACGACTTGAGAAAAAACCTTCAAACCAGAAAGACATCAGGCTTAACTTAACTACTGAGAACAGCTACCACGTTGAAATCAGCAAATGGACAATCATACGCTTGCAGAGATTCACACTCACATCTTGCTGTGATTGCAGCTTCTCCAAAACTAAAATGAAACCAAACCCAGCCTGCAGCGAAAGCTTAAAGCGAAAGTAAAAAGCTGACAGACAGCCCAGCTCCACTCACTCTCCGACATTACTGCTGTAATAAACACCCATTTTTTAACGGCACTCTCACTACAGATATTTATATACACACCCATTTATAAACACCCATTTCTTCAAGGTCCTCTCACGTGACACCTGGACAATGAACGTTTGGCGGTTGGAGTTCATAACTGGTATATATGAGCCTGTCCTCACCCAATGTTGGGATTAATTCAATGCGCCAGGGGCTACTGGATAGTGAATAAGATCAGGGAATCATGTCTTGTTCTCCGTCCCTTGCCCGGGGCCTGAAAACGTTTTTGTTTCAAACAGTGCCTTGAATCAGGAGAGACTGGGGTAGAAAATGTGACGTGGTCTCGAAGCTCAGCCGGCATGGCTCCCGCATGTCGGCTGACTTTGATCCCGAAGATGGTCTGTTGGCAAAAGAGGGTCCCGGGAACAAAAAGTTTGACAAACACTGCCTTCGACCAATTAACGTGAATTCGGCCAGTGGTCAGGGACAGGATGGAGGGGCACAGAATGACACAAGTAGAGGTATTCAGAGATAGTGTGGCAGGAGCCTCTGTTCTTGTCCAGCAGATACGAGACTCTTGCTCCCTGTATGGACCGGAAAAAGGTTGTAGGGAGGATGCACAAGATGACCATAACAGTGCGATACACGGAACTATTCAACGAGGTTTAGAGAAAAGATATGCAGTCCAATCGCGAATAGTGTAGTTTGCGACATAGGTAATGTTCTCTGTGACCAGTGTCGAGAATCCCGAAAGTTGTGTCGCCCGCCTGGTGCGCATTATCTCATCTAGGCGGCCATGGAACTTGGAGTGGAAGGGCAAGCACACAGTTTGTATGAAGCTGCCAGTAAAGTAGGTAGAACGAGGACAAAGGTCCTGTTGAATGAATATGAGCAGCTATAAAAAGCAGAATCAAAAAAGTAATGCCCTCTGGATTACGACCTGAGCCATGAACTAATTGAGACAGGTGAATAAGATCAATGAGATAAAATCGTGGCTTAATGGTTGGTGTGGGAGAAATTGGTTCAAATTCATGGGAATTGAGCATCAGCGCTCAGGAAGTAGGGTCCTGTTCCGATGGGACCGTCTTCACCTGAAGCATGCTGGCATCAGTGCCCAGGCGATTCTAATACCTCGGGCTGTAGATTGGGATTTAATCTGAATATTAGTGGTTGGGGGTGGGGGGGGGGTGGGGGGGGGGGGGGGTGGAGCGAGAGAGGGTTCAGTTAAAAGGATTATTAGAAAACCAAAATTAAAGGAGGAGATAGGGATGCAGAGTAGCAGATGGTTACCAGAAATTAAAGGTGAGGGACAGAACGGCCTTTCTGCACCACGGAATTATAAAAATAGTACTGAAATTTGACAATAGAACAAATTTCAAAGATTTGCATCTAAATTCACGAAGCATTTGAAGCAAAACTAATGAGTTAACGTCACACATCGAGGCAAATGGGTATAATGTGGTCGTGCTTACTGAGACATGGTTACAAGGAGCCCAGCTCAGTGAATTGAATATCTCTGAGTGCTCAGTATTTTGTAAAGATAGGTTGAAGGGAATACGAGGTGGTATAGCGTCCCTGCTGAAGAAAGAGATCAGCGCTCTAATGATAAATGATATAAGCACTGGAGATCAAGATGTCGAATAACTCTGGGTGGAAATAAGAAATAGGAAAGGGGAAATGTCCTTGGGAGAAATATTCTATAAGTCCCCAAACAATAGTTTCTCAGTGGTGCACAGGATTAACCAGGAAATACTGAGGGTTTGTAAGAAATGTTTGGCAATAATCTTGGCTAATGTGCACATAGGCTCCAGGAATCAAATTTGCAAGTGTAGCCTTGAGGGAGAGTTCATTAAATGTATTGGAGACTATTTCTTGCAACAACACGTTATGGAACCAATGAGGGAGCAGGCTATTCTGGATCTTGTATTGTGTGATGAGGATTAATTAATGACGTAATTGACTCGGGAGTATTGACTATAGTATGATTGAACTCAAGTTTGCGGGCGAGAAATTGGAGCCCATCAATAGCGTTCTGCAACTAAACAAAGGTAGTTAAATAGGCATGAGTGTGGTGACAGGCATGTACACATCAATGTATATAGTTGTCTATCGGTTTACCCAGTTATCAATACAACCTCCAACCAGCAGGTGGAGATAGAGATCCACTACTTGACTTGTCACTGGTCAATTGGCAGTGAGTGGTACAAGAGGAAATTCCATGAGAATTCACTGAATTCCTTTGGTAGCCATTATCTGTATTATACTTTGTTAGTTATCTTTCCACGTGTTTGTTAATAAATCATCTTTCTAGTCAAACAACTAGATGTCCTGTGTACATCATTACAACGATCATCGCACATAACACAACGTGGTACCATGAGTGCAGAACAATTAAAGATAATGTCGGGGAATACGGGGCGAAATAATGCTGAACAATGAAAAGAGAAACTTCTTCCACCGACCTCGTGAACTGTGGCCATTTGCAACTCAACGCGATGAAAGACTGTGAAGTTAAAGTTGGAAGGTTTCAAGGCACGCACCAGCTTCAAGTTTCGTTTAACGTAGTTGAAAATTGGCGTGTTTTCATGCTGCAATTTAGACTCTATGTTTCAGCCCTTGGCCTGCAATCACAGCCTGACGAGAGGCGTATTGCGTTGCTGCTCACGGCAGCAGGTCCGCAAGCAATATCAATATACAATACCGTCGCCAACGACAGTGAAGTCGAGAGCAGGAACTTCGATTAATGAATATAGGCCTTTGATGGGCTTTGCTCTCTGAAGGAAAATGAGACGTTTGAACGTTATATGTTTCATTTGTGTACCCAAAAAGCAGGCGAATCTGTTGATTCTTTTGTAACAATCTTGCTGTTGAAGGCGCAGTCGTACAATTTTTGTACTTTAGACTCGTCGATGATCAGCGACCAGATACTGTTCGGCTTATTGAATGACAAAGTACGTGAGAGATTGCTGAGGGAAGAAGCCCTGAAATTAGAAAATGCCACCAGTATTTGCCATGCAAGTGAGCTAGCCACACAGTGGATCAGTATGCTCAACCCGGAACATTTTGCCGCTAATCTGGAAGAAAATGGCAGTACCATAAGAACTGTGACACATCCAAAAGGAAACGTGGTATAAGTGCTGGCGGCTATTTGGAGCTGACAACTGGATCCGCCATTTTGTGCCATCAATGCGGCATTCGACATTTTCAACGGCGATGTCCCGCTCTTGGAAAGGTATGTTACAAGTGTGGCACTAAGAAAACTTTGCTAGGCGATCTCCCTCACGTCCAACAGTTGGCCAAACAGGACAGTTAGTGTAGATGTTAAAATATGCATCGATTACCTGGCCTAAACATGATTTCACCGGAGGACACAAATTTTCCAACCAGCCACAATGGCAATTTTTTTCTCACCACTTGCACCCATAGTGATGTGAATGCAATGACCATAGAGGATAGATGGATGATTCGGTTGATGGTTAGTGGCACGCTAATGAGATGCAAGTTCGAAACGGGAGTGAAAACCAATCTGATCACTCTGTAAGCGTTGAAATAATTAAAAATCAAACCGAAAATGGTCCCAAGGTCAATACGACAGAAGGACTACAATGGGAATCAGATCACAAAGTTAGGAGTTTATGAGCGTGCAACACACGGTCAAGGAGAGAACGTGTATGATCACAATTCCACAGTGGAGACAGAGCGCAAATCGCTCATCGGAGTGGAAGCATGTGAAGAGCTTGGATTCGTTCAGCGGGTGTACATTGCAGAAACCATGGCACCCAGCCAGCATGGAGCCATGGCATCGGTCATAAAGGACTTTTTGAAGATATTTCAAGGCTTCGGCACTCTACCTTTTATGTAAAGTATCCAATTGAAGGAGAATTACAGGTGCCGAGACGTGCTCCTGCTCTGCTGAGGGACAAACTGAAGGCCGAGTTAGACAGAATGTCGGGTCTAGGAGTCACCAGATGCATAGAAGGACCTACTAACTGGGTTAACTCTATGGTGTGTTAAAAAGAGGAGCAATTACTTGCGGATATGCATGGACCCCAAAGACTTGAACCTTAACATCAAGAGGGAGAGCACTACCCAATATCCCAGACGGAAGAAATAATGGAGCCACATGTTTCAGCAAGCTGGACGAGTCACAAGGTTTCTGGCAACTCAAGCTGGACAAAGCGAGCACAACGCTGTACACGTTTAATAAACACTTTCGGCGCTACTGAAATGAAAATCGCTGATTGTCACAAGTAGGCTTCAATGAAGTTACTGTGAAAATCCACTAGTCGCCACATTCCGCCGCCTGTTCGGGGAGGCTGGTACGGGAATTGAACCGTGCTGCTGGCCTTGGTCTGCTTTCAAAGCCAGAGATTTAACCCTGTGCTAAACCAGCCCATACTGCTTTTTCAGTATGCCATTCAGCATAATTTCGGCGTCTGAAATTTTTCATCGTGCCATGGAACACACAGTTGAAGGGTCACGAGGCACCCGCGTTTATGTTGATGATATAATTATCTAGAGGTCCACATGCGACGAGTGTGACGGAAGCTTTCAGAGTCCGACAACGGATACAAAAAATGGCCTGAAGCTTAATGAAGCAAAATGTCAATCCAGTGTTGCGAGTATGACCTTTGTCGGGGACAGGTTCTTGGCACAAGTTGTGCAGCCGGATAATTACAAGATGAAGGCCATGTTATTGATGCCACGTCCCACAGATAATAAGGGCATCTTACAGATACTAGGGATGATCAACAATGTTGGCAAGTTTATTTTCAACCCGGCTTTTAAAACTTCGCAACTACGGGATTCTATTAAAAAAAAGGATGCAGTCTTTCAGTGGTGTCTCAGACATGGTCCTGCCTAACTAATTTAGTGGAATGTTTTGAGGACATTAACAGTGCGGTAGATAACGGGGAGGCAATGGATGTGGTATATCTGGATTTCCAGAAAGCCTTTGACAAGGTGCCACACAAAAGGTTGCTGCATAATATAAAGATGCATGGCATTAAGGGGAAAGTAGTAGCGTGGATAGAGGATTGGTTAATTAATAGAAAGCAACGAGTGGGGATTAATGGGTGTTTCTCTGGTTGGCAATCAGTAGCTAGTGGTGTCCCTCACGGATCAGTGTTGGGCCCACAACTGTTCACAATTTACATAGCTGATTTGGAGTTGGGGACCAAGGGCAATGTGTCCAAGTTTGCAGACGACACGAAGATAAGTGGTAAAGCAAAAAGTGCAGAGGATACTGGAAGTCTGCAGAGGGATTTGGATAGGCTAAGTGAATGGGCTAGGGCCTGGCAGATGGAATACAATGTTGACTAATGTGAGGTTATCCATTTTGGTAGGAATAACAGCAACATCGATTATTATTTAAATGATAAAATATTAAAACAAGCTGCTGTGCAGAGAGACCTGGGTGTGCTAGTGCATGAGTCGCAAAAAGTTGGTTTTCAGGTGCAACAGGTGATTAAGAAGGCAAAAGGAATTGTGTCCTTCATTGCTAGAGGGATGGAGTTTAAGACTAGGGAGGTTATGCTGCAATTGTATAAGGTGTCAGTGAGGCCACACCTGGAGTATTGTGTACTGTTTTGGTCTCCTTACTTGAGAAAGGACGTACTGGCACTGTAGGGTGTGCAGAGGAGATTCAATAGGTTAATTCCAGAGCTGAAGGTGTTGGATTACGAGGAGAGGTTGAGTAGACTGGGACTGTACCCGTTGGAATTTAGAAGCATGAGGGGGGATCTTATAGAAACATATGAGATTATGAAGGGAATAGATATGATAGATGCGGGCAGGTTGCTCCACTGGCGGGTGAAAGCAGAACTAGGGGCCATAGCCTCAAAATAAGGGGAAGTAGACATAGGACTGAATTTAGGAGAAACGTCTTCACCCAAAGGGTTGTGAATCTATGGAATTCCTTGCCCAGTGAAGCAGTAGCGGCTCCGTCATTAAATGTTTTTAAGATAAAGATAGATAGTTTTTTGAAGAATAAAGGGATCAAGGGTTATGGTGTTCGGGCCGGAAAGTGGAGCTGAGTCCACAAAAGATCAGCCATGATCTCATTGAATGGTGGAGCAGGCTCGAGGGGCCAGATGGCCTACTCCTGCTCCTAGTTCTTATGTTCTTATGATCATTAGTGGCAAGCATTGCGTATCTCGCTGATGACAGCGCCATTCCTAGCATTTTGTGACCCGGCGGAAAAGAGCAAAATTTCGACCGATGCATCTAAGGATGGCCTAGGAGCGGTGTTGTTGCAGCAGGATGCAGATGACAGCTGGCTGGCTGTGGCAGAGACATCCAGAGTGATGTCCGAGACGAAGCGCAGGTGTCGTGAAATTCATAATAAAGACAAATTCCTCGAGCTTGGATTTAAGGAAATTTATTTACACAAATATACTTGTGGAGAGAGAGTGTTTCAGCTGCAAAGCCAAGGCACTGCACTCTGAGTTCTGCAGTCAAAAACCATTATATATATAGGTTGAAAGAAACAACTTTGAAGAGATAAAGCTTGGGAACATACGCGAGACGAAATATGAATGTTTTGCCCTTGGTTTAAAAACAATCCGAGTCCACATTTTGTTGTCCTTCGGAAGAACAACTTATTATCATAATAAGACCAGTACCACATACTAAGCAGTATTTGGTTTACATTACTTGACCTCCTAATTTTCGCTCAAAAGCAGTATTAAAATATAGTTAATATTCCCAGCATGCTTCTAAATTGGTAACTCATTAACTTCCCTTCCACAGCAGGCATGTGCAAATTGAAAAATATGCCTTAAGTTAATCACGGGTTTGGTAATTTTCCACGTTCTGTGTATGGTCTTCTGAGAGTTAATCACGGGTTTGGTAATTTTCCATCGTTCTGTGTGTGGTCTTCTGAGAGTTAATCACGGGTTTGGTAATTTCCCATCGTTCTGTGAATGGTCTTCTGAGAGTTAATCACGGGTTTGGTAATTATCCATCGTTCTGTGTGTGGTCTTCTGAGAGTTAATCACGGGTTTGGAAATTTTCCATCGTTCTGTGTGTGGTCTTCTGAGAGTTAATCACGGGTTTGGAAATTTTCCATCGTTCTGTGTGTGGTCTTCTGAGAGTTAATCACGGGTTTGGTACTTTTCCATCGTTCTGTGTATGGTCTTCTGAGAGTTAATCACGGGTTTGGTAATTTTCCATCGTTCTGTGAATGGTCTTCTGAGAGTTAATCACGGGTTTGGTAATTTTCCATCGTTCTGTGTATGGTCTTCTGAGAGTTAATCACGGGTTTGGTACTTTTCCATCGTTCTGTGTGTGGTCTTCTGAGAGTTAATCACGGGTTTGGTAATTTTCCATCGTTCTGTGTATGGTCTTCTGAGAGTTAATCACGGGTTTGGTAAATTTCCATCGTTCTGTGTATGGTCTTCTGAGGTTTTCGGGGAAATTGACCACAGGCCACTCGTTCCAAAAGTCGCCGCAGATCCAGCGGATGACGATGAAGCTTCAACGCTACGATTTCGACCTAATATACACACCAGACGAGCACCGACCTGTCGCTGACACACTTTCTCGAGCCAGGGAGAGTAGAGACGTGCACCTGGGTGATGTGGATGTGCAACGCCATGTCTATATAGGGGGGGGGGATGTCAGAGGTAGGTTCTTTACCAAGAGAGTAGTGGGGGCATGGAATGCACTGCCTGTGGAAGTAGTTGAGCCGGAAACATCAGGGACCTCAAGCGGCTATTGGATAGCTACATGGATTGCGGTAGAATGATGGGTTGTAGATTAATTTGTTCTTAATCTAGGACAAACGTTCGGCACAAAATCGTGGGCCGAAGGGCCTGTTCGGTGCTGTATTTTCTATGTTCTATGTTCTATGTTCTATGTCTATCTCGTCACTGTATCTCTTCCAGTCTTCAATGAGAAGTTGCAGCTAATATAAAAAGAGACAACCAAGTATATAGCCATAAAAAAGGTGATCTTTTTGACCTCCGGTCACCGTGGGGGCCCTGGCCCTGGCCCATCCCTGCTCATAGGGGTCCCCTTGACTGGCATTACACATGCCAGCGCGAGATTCCGCGGTCCCCATCCAGTGGCCTCCTGTAGGGGCCGCTGTGGGCCATGGGTGGGACGTGTGATGACCCACCGGTGGGTGGCTGTCGTTTGGGGGGGGGGGGGGCAGGTTGGCAGGGTGGGAGTTGGGGTGACGGTTCGAACTGTGGTTGCCTGGGTGGCAGGCTGCTAGTGTGCAGCCCACCTCCATCCAGCCCTGCCAGAGCCGCCAGACCCCAGACAGCACTGCCAGTGAACCCCTGCTGGCGCTGCCGGTGCACACCCCTGTCAGCCCTGCCAGTGACTACCCTTCGGTTATCCCTGCCAGTGCCCACCCAGCTAGCCCTGCCAGTGACACCACAGCCATTTCTGCCACTGAAAACTCCTGCCTACCATCTCAGTGACCACTCCGAGTCAGTCCTGCCAGTATCCCTCAGCCAGCCCTGCGAGTGCCCTCCACGTGCCCCCAGCCAGCACTGCCAGAGTACCCCGATCGCACAGCCAGCGCTATTGTGCCCTCCCTAGCAGGCCTGCCAGTGTCCCCCCGTCCCACAGCAAGCCCTGCCAGGGCACCCTCACCTCAGCCATACCTGCCAGCTCCCCCCAGCTAGCCCAGTGAGTGCTCACCAGCCAGCCCTGTCAGTGCCCACGCCAAGCAGCCCTGCCAGTGACCCCACCCGCACGTGCCACCCCAGCCAGTACTGGCAGCGTCCCCCTCCCCCCGCAAGACCTGACAGTTCCCTCCAGCCAGTATAGTCAGTGCCTCCCACTGAGCTCTACCAGTGCACTCCAACCATCCAGCCCTGCCAGTGACCCAGCATCCAGAGCTACCAGTGAGACCCCCTAGCCAGTGCTTCCAGTACATTCCCCCAGCGATCGTTGCAAATGTCTCCAGCACTGCCAATGGACCACCCAGCCAGCCCTGCTGGTGCTCCCTTCATGCACCACTTCCAGTGCTCCCCTCAGCCAGCGCTGACAGTGCCCCACAAACAAATCTGCCAGTGACCCCCAAGCCAGGGCCGCCAGCCAGACTTGCCATTGACCACTCAATCGGTCCTGCCGTTCCTCCCAGCCAGCCCAGCCAGTTTCCCCCATTCCTGCCAGTGCCATTACAGCCAGACTTGCCATTGACCACTCAATCGGTCCTGCCGTTCCTCCCAGCCAGCCCAGCCAGTTTCCCCCATTCTTGCCAGTGCTACCAGCCAAGCCAATTCTCTTTCCAGCTAGCCCTGCGAGTGCCTCCGAGCTAGCCCTGCCAATACCCCCAAATTATTCAGCCCTGCCAGTGACCCCCACCGTCCAGTTTTGCCAGTGACATACCTCAGCCGCTCGCAGTGCATTCCCCCAGCGATCCTTGGAAATTTTGTCCACAGTCATTCCTGCCAGTGCTTTTCCTGCCAATCCTGCCAGTCCTGCCAGTGCTTCCCAAAATCGTCCATGCCAGTGACACCACAACCAGCGTCCCCGGCCAGTTGCCAGTTACTTTCCATCCAGCTCTGCTGTGCTCCCCAGTCATCCCTGCCAGTGCCCCGAGCTCTGGCAGTGTCCCACTCAGCCAGCCCTGCCAGAGCCTACTCAGGCACTTCTGCGAGTGACCCCTCAACTGCCCTGCTAGTGCCCCCTCAGCCAACCCAGCCAGTGCTCCTTCAGACAGACCTGACAGTACCCCACAAACCAGACCTGCCAGTCACTCCCCAGCCAGTGCCTCCAGCCAGTTCTTCCAGTGACCTCTCAGCCAGCCCTGCCAGTACCCCCATAAACCAGCCCTGCCAATGTGCCCTCAGCCAGTCCTGCAAGTACCCCACCCACAGCCAGCCCTGGCAATGACTCCAAACCTGTCCTGCCTGTGCTCCCATTTCCCGCACTGCCGATAACCCCCCTCAGCCATTGCCCTCACCAAGCCGTTCCATTACCACCTCAGTCTGCCCGGTGAGTACCCCCCAGATAGTCCAGACACTACTCCCACCCTCAACATGCTCTACCAGTGCCTCCCACCCCAGATAACGCTGCCAGTGAACACCCCTGCCGGTCCTCTCAGTCTCCACCCCAAGCGAGCACGACCTGTTTCCCCCAGCCAGCCCTGTCAGTGTCACCCTTTCCCACAGCAAGCCCTGCCTGTCCCCGACAGCCAGCCCTGCCATGACTCCCAGTCCGCACTACCAGTGCCCTCCTACTATACAGCCTTGCCATTGGCCCCATCCTGAATTCCTGCCAGCGACGTTCCCCAGCCAGCGCACTTCCCCAGCGATAATTTCACAGCCAGCCCTGCCAAATGCTCCCAAGCCAGCCCAGCCAAAGCCCCCCTCAGCCAGCCCTGCAAAATGTCCCTCAGCCAGTCCAACCCCAACCAGCCCTGACAGTGAATACCAACCCGTGGCCCACAGTCAAAAATGCGAATGCCCAGCCGCGTCAGCCCTACCACTGACCCCCCCCGCCCCCCCAGCCAGTGCTCCAAGTCAGCAAAGGGACTACCTGTAGCCAGCCTTGCCAATGCCGTCCAGCCTGCCCTGCCAGTGTCCGCCAGCCTTTCCAGTTCCCCCGAAACCAGCCTTGCCAGGCCCCTCCCGCCAGCCAGCTATGAAAATACCACCCCAGCCTGCCCTGCCAGTGCCCCTAGCCGGCCCTGCCAGTGGCCCCATCCCAGCCCTGCCAGTGCTCCAAACAGCCAGCGCTGCCAGATCCACCCCAGCTCAGCCATTGCCCCCTGATAGCCTTGCCAGTGCCCCCGTTATGCCCAGCCAGTGACCCTCTCTTCGAGTGCACCCAGCCAGCCTTAACATTGCCCCCCTGAGCCAGCACAGCCATTGCCCCCAACCAGTGCACACCCCCAGTGATCCTTGCAAATGTAGCTAGGCCAGACTGCCAGTGACCCCAAATTGCCCTGCCAGAGTCCCCCTCAGCCAGCCCTGCCAGTATCGACTCAGCCAGCACTGCCAATGCCCCCCAAACCAGCCCTGCCAGTGATGTCCAAGACTATGGAGCTCCTGATTGTATGAGGGGCTATAAGTCTGAAAGCAGATGCCCCGATTGGCTCACCCTGCTGTGAGTCAGTTTCGTGCTTCTAATTGGCTACACGTTGTCGTCAGGAAGTACGAGCGACCTCTAATTGGTTGAGGCGGTTGTCAGCCTGCAAATAGAGCTCCTGATTAGCTGAGGGGCTGTCAATCCGCATCCGGTGCTCCTGATTGGCCGGGGGGGGGGGGGCTGCCATTCATTGGTTGGTGCCCTTGATTGGCTGAGGGGTTGTCAGTCAGTTTTATTTACTCATTACTTTGAGAACTGATTGAAGTGGATATTTCACCGCGATCTTGATCTGCTCCCTGAACCTGGACTGAGTCACCACATAAATAAATGTGTTTGTAAAATGTGCTGCAATTTAAATCCCGCAGCAGAAATCCGACTTGTTGGAAAGTATATTCAGAAAGGGTGATGTAATATACTCCTCTAACATCCACATAGAAAAATTTAATAACAGACACGGTCCAGAGGAGGATGAAAGTTCCGGAGATGCTGAAGAGTAAAATCATTGACTTTCTTCTGCTCTCCATCTCTGGGTCTGTGCGATTCCCTCCCTGACTCCGAGCCCTCAGTGCCTTCCGGACTCGGCTGGTGAGTAAAATGTGCCTGACTGTCAGAGCGTTGATCAACAAGATTGAGGAGAATGGGATCAGTGGGGTTAAAATCCGATCAAACCAGTTGTATGCAACCCATCCCGGGTCAGTGTAAAATCTGCTCTTTGTCCGACAGCCCAACTGGACATTGTCGATTATTTGTACAGGTTCACTTGTAAAGTACTGCGGGATGTTTTTCACACAAAGCAGGAGGCCGGTTGTTGACAGAACGACAGCAGCAGTTTTCTCGGTGCAGTATTTAGTTTTCAGTTTCTGGCAGCGAACGGCCACAAATCGATCAAAGGAGAAAGTGAGGGTGAACCAGACAGAACAGTCCGCGGCTGCAAACAGCAGGACACCACGAACACGACACACAGGGGTGAGGTGCAGGAAATTCAGGGGGAAATAATAATCATTGATCTTGCTCAGAATCGGACGAGTGATAATAAACAGCAGTTCCGCCGTTGCCATCGCTACCAGGTAGCGAGTGATGCAAGTAGAGAGACCACACTTGCCCCGACACAAAATCGCAATTCCCAGTAAATTAACTGTCAGAGAGAGAAGGGAGAAGAGCCTGAAAATTACTGATTAAACATTATCCGTGTCAGAAACAGGACAGGAGTTCAGCATCAATCAAATGAGAAGTGGGTGGGTGAGAGTGTTGTGAGAACAGTGGGCACAAAGAATTAAATTTCAGAGAGGGAAGTAGCAAATGTAACCCAAACGTTAAAGACGTGGAAATTGGGAAAGTGTGAATTGCAGCTCTCTCAGTTTGCAGGCAGTGATAGGAAAATAGTCTCAATTCAGACACCATTTGGGGGCCACAATGGTGCAGTGGATAGCACAGCTGCCTCGCGGCACCGAGGACCCGGGTTCTATCCAGCCCCGAGTCACTGTCCATGTGGAGTTTGCACATTTTCCCCGCGTCTGCGTGTGTCTCACTCCCACAACCCAACTATGTGCAGGCTAGGTGGACTGGCCACAGAAATTGTCCCTCAATTGGAACAAACATAATTGGGAACTCTAAATTTGGAATCATAGAATTAACAGTGCAAAAGGAGGCTATTCAGCCCATAGAGCCCGCACCATCCCTTGGACGGGGCACCCTGGTGCACCCTACCTAAGCACAGGCCTCCGTCCCATCGCCATAACTCAGTAAGCGCACCTAACCTTTTGGACATGAAGGAGCAACTTAGCATGGCCAATCCACCTAGCCCGCACTTATTTGGACTGTGGGAGGAAACCGGAGCACACAAAGGAAACCAACACAGACAGGGGGAGATGGTACAAACTGCACACAGGCGGTCACCCGTGGAAGGAATTGAACCTGGGAACCTGGAACTGTGAGGCATCAGTGCTACCACTGTGCTACCGTGACGTCCGGTAGGAAAATTCAAATACCTTTGGGAGAGGTCACATTTCTTATCTAGTCTGAGTTACAGGATTAACTCAGACCGGCCAGGTTAAACAAACCGGACACAAACATACCAGAGATTGTCATCCCTCCTCACTCCCAATTATTGGACCACACTCCGGATTGGCCGTTCCCTGGACTGTATTCCTTATGGGGTTACTCACCAATCCTGGATCATTTAATCCCCCGTGATGAACGCCAAAAAAAAAAAACAAGCGCAGGAGCTTCCCAGGTCATAATTATGAGAGAAATAGAGTTTCCCCAATCTCCAGAACATTTCCTAAGCACATCTTTCCCTGGTTCAGTCATTCGTCAGGCACCCTCTCCCCGTCCAAAATTGTTGAATTTAAAGCTAAGTCCTGAGGGCTGTAACCTGACTAATTGGAAGATGAGATGTTGCTCCTGCAGCTTGCGTTGGGCTTCACTGGATCCTTGCAGCAGGCCCAGGACAGACATGTGGGCAAGGTGCTGAGTTAAAATGGCCGCAACAGGAACGCTTGGGTCGTGCTTGCTTTCTGAGTGAAGGTGTTCTACAAAGCGGTCACCCAGTCTCCGTTTCGTCTTCTCAATGTAGAGGAGACTGTTCTGGGAGCACTGAATACTGTAGACCAAACTGAAGGAAGCACGAGTTAAATACTGCTTCACCAGAAAGGAAAGTTTGCTGCCGAGAATAATGAGACGGGAGGAGGTAAAGGGGAAGTTGTTGCACCGTCTGTGTTTCCAAGGGAAGGTGCCGGAGGCAGGGAAAGGGGTGTTTGGTGTGATGGAGAAGTGAATATTGGAAGAAAAATCGATTCATGTCTCCGGGTCCAGACAGACGCATGAAGTGTCACGAATACTTCATGTCATCGTTGTGACAGAAATTGATCTGTGGGAGGCGATAGGAGTAGAACAGGAACAGGGAGTCTTCACATAACCCACACAATGACAGACATTGCATTGCATGTGTTTATTGTCACGTGTACCGAGGTACAAAGAAAAGTATTTTCTGCGAGAACCTCAAACAGATCATTTAGTACATGGAAAGAAAATACATAACAGGCCACACATGGTACAATTGTAAATACATAGGCACTGACATCCGGTGAATCATACAGGAGTAGACTATTAATTAGGTCAGTTTAGGGTCTGGTAACAACGGGGTAGAAGCTGTTTTTGAATCTGTTCGTGTGTGTTCTCAGGCTTTTGTATCTCATGCTCGATGGAAGAAGTGGGAAGAGTGAGAAAGCCTGGTGGGAGGGGTCTTTGATTACGCTGCCGCTTTCCCAAGGCAGCGGGAGGTGCAGGTAGAGTCAACGGATGGGAAGCAGGTAGGTGTGATGGTCTGGGCTGTATTCTCGACTCTCTGAAGTTTCCTGCGGTCTTGAGCCAAGCAGTTGCCATACCAGGCTATGATGCAGCTAGATAGGATGCTTCCTATGGTGCATCTGTAAAATTTGGGAAGAGTTAGAGTTAGAACAAACAAAGAACAACGAAATGTACAGCACAGGAACACGCCCTTGAGACCTCCAGTCCAGTGCCGACCATGCTGCCCGTCGAAACTAAAATATTCTACACTTCCGGGGTCAGTATCCCTCTATTCCCATCCTATTCACGTATTTGTCAAGATGCCCTTTAAACGTCACTATCGCCCCTGCTTCCACCAACTCGTGCGGCAGCGAGTTCAAGGCACCCACTACCCTCTGTGTAAAAAAACTTGCCTCGGACATCTCCTCTCCCTTGCTCCTCGCACCTTAAACCCATGCCACGAAGCAATTGACCCCTCCACCCTGGGGGAAAACCTCTGACTAGCCACTCTGTCTATGCCCTTCATAATTTTGTAGACCTCTATCAGGTCGCCCATCATCCTATGCCGTTCCTGTGAGAACAAAACGAGTTTATTCAACCGCTCCACATAGCTAATGCCCTCCGTACCAGGCAACATTCTGGTAAATCTCTTCTGCACCCTCTCTAAAGCCTCCACATCCTTCTGTTGGAGTGGCGACCAGAATTGAACACTATACTCCAAGTGTGGCCTAACTAAGGTTCTATAAAGCTACACCATGACTTGCCAATTCTTTTTCTCAATGCCACGTCCTATGAAGGCAAGAAGGGAAGCCTTCTTGACTATCTTCTCCACCTGTGTTGCCCCTTTCAGTGACCTGTGGACCTGTACACCTTGATCTCTCTGACTGTCAATACTCTTGAGGGTTCTACCATTCAATGTCCATTCCCTCTTGCATCAGACTTCCAAAATGCATTACCTCTCATTTGTCCGGATTAAACTCCATCTGCCATCTCTCCGCCCAAGTCTACAAACGATCTAAATCCTGCTGTATCCTTTGACAGTCCTGATCGTTATCCGCAATTCCACAATCCTTTGTGTCGTCTGCAAACTTACTAATCAGACCAGTTAGATTTTCCTCCAAATCATTTATATATACTACGAACAGCAAAAGTCCCAGCACTGATCCCTGCGGAACACCACTAGTCACAGCCCTCCAATCAGAAAAGTTCCCTTCCATTGCTACTCTCTGCCATCTATGACGTAGCCAATTCTGTATCCATCTTGACAGCTCACCCATGATCCCGTGTGTCTTCACCTTTTGTCCCAGTTAATGTGGACATACCGATTTTCTTTAGTTTCCTGAGGCAGTATCAGCGCTGTTTTTCCTTCTTTGTGCTAGTGCCGACGTGGGAGGACCATGGCAGTTTTATGTTGTTATGCACCTCTAGGAATTTAAAGCTGTCAACCATCTCAATCTCAGTTCCGTTGATGCTGACAGGGGTGTGTACAGTACTTTGCTTCCTGAAATCAATGACCAGCTCTTTAGTTTTGCTGGCATTAACGGATAGATCGGTGTCGTCACAACACTGCACTAGGTTATCTATCGACCTCCTGTGTTCTGATTCGACGTTTTTCGAGATCCGACCCACTCTGGTCGTATCGTCAGTAAATTTGTAGATGAAGTTGAAGCCAGATTTTTCCACTGGAGTTGTGTGTGTATAGGAAGTATAATAAGGGACTAAGTACGCAGCTTTGCGGGTTCCCAGTATTGAGAACTTTCGTGGGGAGTTGTTTTTCTTTATTCTTACTGATTGTGGTCTGTGGGTGAGAAAGTCGAGGATCAATTTGCAGAGTGAGAAGCCAAGTCTAGGTTTTGGAGATTTGATATGAGCTTGGCTGGGATTATGACGTTCAAGGCGGAGCTTTAGTCAATAAATAGGAATCTCATGTAGGAGCCCTTGTTGTCGAGATGTTCCAGGGATGTGTCATGTGAGTGTCCCTTTAACAAATATGTTTGGTGAGGCTGGAACATGCTGAACTAATGGGTCGACCAGAAGATTTCTGTTTGGGCATTTTGTGAAGGAGCTAGAAGCAGGAGGTTTATGCAGTATGTATGGCGTTGCGGGACTATGTGAACGGAAGATTGCCAGAACTGATGAGTTCAGTGAAAGTCCTGGACACAATATCATGATGTTTGGTGGTGGAGTCCTGGTCTACGCAGAGGTAGCAGAATATACCTGAGAGTTGGCCCTCAGTTTATGTGAGGAAGAGTTCAGAACGTCAGACAGTAATGGCACCACATTTGTGAGTAGCTTTTATCCCCATACAAGCCTCCCCGAACAGGCGCCGGTATGTGGCGACTAGAGGCTTTTCCCAGTAACTTCATTGAAGGCTACTCGTGACAATAAGCTATTTTCATTTCATTTCATTTCACCAGGTCAGGGTTGGATATTAGAGAGTGCGTTGGAACAAGTGCAGAGGGAGACAGGATAGAGCAACTGAGAGGCACAGAGTTATTGAGACGGTTTATGTCGCACTGATAGATTTAAATGAACAGATCAAGAGCAGAAAGGAGGCCAGGTGGAGAGAGAATGCTGGAGGCGGATGGGTTTGAACCACAAATATTCATAAAATAGACAGAGTGAAACAGCAGAAATACTCTTATCTATTCACTGATCATCATGAGAATATTACCAAAGAATTGAAAGGCAGCAGTCGGTTTCTGTTACTCTTCAATTTAAAACAGAATGTAAAACAATCCCAGAAAACACTCTCCAGTCACAACGTTAATGGTCGGAAAAATTGAATTAAAACACCTAATAACACGGAGTATAATACATAGTCAGAACATATTGCAAAGTCAACATCATTCCTGACAGATTTGATTATTTTTTTTCAATAACTAGCAGAAATTGTAGATTTCATTAGTACGTCAGATGTTAAGCAATTTGATTTTCTAAAGGCCTTCAGTAAGATCCGACATAACAGACTCATGCGTAATGTCAGAGCCAGTGGAGTTCCAGGACTAAGCAACAGAATGGACAGCAAGCTGGAATCAGACACAGAGAACAGGGAGAGGAGTTAAAGGGATTTAGACTGATTGGTGGAAGGTGGGATGTGGTGTTCCACAAGGATCAGAACTGGGATCGCTCTCCTTCACCATTCACATGAACAATATTGAATCGGGAAGCAGAATATTAATTCCAGAATTAACAGACAAAACCAAATTGAGACTGACAGTGAATGCAGGGGAAGAATACAACTAAATACAGTCACAGATTCATCATCAATTATAAATTTGCAATCTGGGTATTTGAATGTGAAAATAATTTCCCGACGGCTCAGTGTACGCTGTGACATTGTGATCAGAACACTAAGTCTCCCAATCACATAATCGTACATTGGGGCAGCACGGTAGCCTTGTGGATAGCACAATTGTTTCACAGCTCCAGGGTCCCAGGTTCGATTCCGGCTTGGGTCACTGTCTGTGCGGAGTCTGCACATCCTCCCCGTGTGTGCGTGGGTTTCCTCCGGGTGCCCCGGTTTCGTCCCACAGTCCAAAGATGTGCAGGTTAGGTGGATAGTCCATGATAAATTGCCCTTAGTTTCCAAAATTGCCCTTAGTGTTGGGTGGGGTTATGGGGATAGGGTGGCGGTGTTGACCGTGGGTAGGGTGCTCTTTCCAAGAGCCGGTGCAGACTCGATGGGCCGAATGGCCTCCTTCTGCACTGTAAATTCTATGATAATCTATGATAAGGTCTAGGCGACTGAAGACAGACGAAGCTTTGGAAGAATATCGGGACTATAGGACCAATCTGAAACGAGGGATCAAGAGGGTGTCATGAAATATCTTTAGCAAACAGGGTTAAGAAAAATCCGAAAGCCTTTTATTCATATATAAGGAGAAAGAGGGTAACTAGAGAAAGGGTTGGCACATTCAAGGACAAAGGAGCAAAGTTATACGTGGAGTCAGAGAAAATTAGTGAGATTTTTAACGAGTACTTTGCAACGGTATTCACCGAGGAGAGGGACATGACGGATGTTGAGGTGAGGGATAGATGTTTGATTACTCTAGGTCAAGTAGGCATAAGGAGGCAGGATGCGTTGAGTATTCTAAAAGGCATTAAGATGGACAGGACCCCAGGTCCGGATGGAATCTATCCCAGGTTGCTGAGTGAAGTGAGAGAGGAAATAGTTGGGGTCTTAACAGATATCGTTGCAGCATCCTTGAATACGGGTGAGGTACCGGAGGACTAGATAATTACTAATGTTGTCCCATTGTTTAAGAAGGGTAGCAGAGATAATTCAGATAATTACAGACCGGTGAGCCTCACATCAGTGGTAGTGAAGCTGCTGGAGAAAATACTGAGGGATAGGATTTATTCCCAATTGGAAGAAAATGGGCTTATGAGTAATAGGCAACGTGGTTTTGTGCAGGAGAGGCCATGCCTTACCAACTTAATAGAATTCTTTGAGGAAGTGACAAAGTTGATTGCTGAGGGAAGGACTGTAGATGTCATGTACATGGACTTCAGTAAGGCATTTGATAAGGTTCCCCATGGTCTGCTGATGGAGAAAGTGAAGTCTCATGGGGTCCAGGGTGTACTAGCTGGATGGATGAAGAACTGGCTGGGCAACAGGAGACAGAGAGTAGTAGTGGAAGGGAGTTTCTCAAAATGGAGATCTGTGACCAGTGGTATTCCACAGGGATCCGTGCTGGGACCACTGATGTTTGTGATATACATAAATGATCTGGAGGAAGGTATAGGTGGTCTGATTAGCAAGTTTGCAGATAACACTCAGATTGGTGGAGTAGCAGATAGTGAAGGGGACTGTCCGAGAATACAGCAGAATATAGATAGATTGGAGAGTTGGGCGGGGAAATGGCAGGTGGAGCTCAGTCCGGGAAGAGCCAATTCAAGAGCGAACTATACGGTAAATGAAAAAGCCCTGGGTAAAATTGAGATACAGAGATATCTGGATGTTCAGGTGCATTGTACCCTGAAGTTGGCTGCGCAGGTCGATAGAGTGGTCAAGAAGGCATACGGCATGCTTTCCTTCATCGGAAGGGGTATTGAGTACAAGAGTTGGCAGGTCATGTTACAATTGTATAAGACTTTGGATCGGCCACATTTGGAATACTGCGTACAGTTCTGGTCGCCACATTACCAACAGGATGTGGATGCTTTGGAGAAAGTGCAGAGGAGGTTCACCAGGATGGTGCCCGGTATGGAGGGTGCTAGCTATGAAGAGAGGTTGAGTAGATTAGGATTATTTTCATTAGAAAGACGGAGGTTGAAGGGGGACCTCATTGAGGTCTACAAACTCATGAGAGGCATAGAGGTATAGAGGATAGCAAGAAGCTCATTGCCAGAATGGGGGACTCAATTACTAGGGGTCACGAGTTCAAGGTGAGAGGGGAAAAGTTTAAGGGAGATATGCGTGGAAAGATCTTTACGCAGAGGGTGGTGGGCGCCTGGAAGGCATTGCCGGCGGAGGTGGTAGAGGCGGGCACGATTGCGTCATTAAGGATGTATCTAGGCAGATACGTGCATGGGCTGGTAGCAGAGGGATGCAGATCCTTAGAAAATAGGCGACAGTTTTAGATAGAGGATCTGGATCGGCGCAGGCTGGGAGGGTCGAAGGGCCATGTTCCTGTTCTGTAATTTGTCTTTGTTCTTCTTTGTTCACACCTGGGAAAAGAGTCTGAATGGACTGGAGGGGTTTCTGGGTTCAGCTGAACAGATGACAAATCGTGTGAAGCAGCAACACTGTTTATTAAACACCCATAAAAATCAATAAAAATTGGAGTTTATTACAGGATTAATAGAAATTAGAAAATATCACGAAACATATCACAAAACTGCTCTATTGTGGGGGTTATAAATATCAAAGTGTGGGTGATATCTGTTTCATTTGGGGCAGTTCAATTGAAAACCGAGACATTTCACTTCACACAATAAATATCAAACATCTTCAAAACACAGGCAAACTCTTCCTGTTTTCAACCTATTCCAGACGCAAAACAAAGAGAGACAGAGATTCCTTAGAATGGAGCGCACACACAGCAACAAAATGCATTATTTCAAAATAGAACCATTTCATTTTAGTCCAGTTCCTGACCCACACACAATAGAATTTCCCACGGACAGAGTCCCAGGACTAGATGGAAGGTTGGATCAGATACTTCACTATGGTGATGGGCCCACATTCAGTACAAAGCTACACTGACAGACACTTCCAGTAAGCTGTGTTCACTGCTGTCGGATACTCCACTCTGGTTAATGACCCACACTCAGTCTGATTTCATGGTTACTCCCACTAAACCTTCCTTCAGAGAGATTGCCTTCACTGAGATCCAATCTAACATTATGCAATATTCCACTAAATATATACACTGTATTGATCAGTGTACATGTGAGCTCCAAACAGAGGTTTATTGTCAGTTGATGAAATGGATTCATACCATACACATGTGTAAAGACATTTAACTGAAGTGAATGATATCCTCCATCACATGTCTGTCTAACAGTAAGCACGCGATCAGCATTAAACATTTTCAGTCAGAGTTTAAAATCAGAGAGCCGCTCACACACAGATTTACACACCTTCAATGGTAATAGTCACTTACCAGGAACACCAACAATAGCAAGGATTGGGTAGAATATTTTCTCAGCAACATGAATTGGATAAAGCATTTTCAGTGTAAAGTGATGCGTCCCTTCGTGCTGTTGTCAGTGCCTCTGTCTTAAACTCTGAGATTATATATTTCCACAGTTTTTAATTTACACCCTGAGGAATCACCTCAGGGATATTGAGGTTGCAACATTGTTCAACTTACGTTTCGAAAGATATGAGCAAACAGATTATGACATTAGGCTCAGTGAAATAAAATATGATTTTTTGAGTGAGCGACCACTTTGCAAACACTGGACTGTGTTAATCACATTGATGAACTAACAATAACCTAAAGGATGCTGTCCACTGAGACACCATCAGTACCATCTTGAGATCTCACAGTTTTGCAGTGATATAATGCTCGACTGTGAGCATTCAGTAATTCAGTTCCATTGGTCAGTGTGTTTCTCTGGGTGGTTCCACTGCACTCTGGGATGTAGTTGCCTCTGTAACTGTGACCATTCAGTGATTCAGTTCCTATTGTCAGTGTGTTTCTCTGGGTGATTCCACTGCACTCTGGGCTGTAGCTGCCTCTGTAACTGTGACCATTCAGTAATTCAGTTCCAATTGTCAGTGTGTTTCTCTGGGTGGGTCCACTGCACGCTGGGATGTAGCGGTCTCTATAACTGTGACCATTCAGTGATTCAGTTCCAATTGTCAGTGTGTTTCTCTGGGTGGTTCCACTGCACTCTGGGGTGTAGCTGTCTCTGTAACTGTGACCATTCAATAATTCAGTAACAATTGTCAGTGTGTTTCTCTGGGTGGGTCCACTGCACTCTGGGGTGTAGCTGTCTCTGTAACTGTGACCATTCAGTGATTCAGTTCCAATTGTCAGTGTGTTATTCCGGGTGGTTCCACTGCACTCTGGGATGTAGCTGCCTCTGTAACTGTGACCATTCAGTAATTCAGTTCCAATTGTCAGTGTGTTTCTCTGGGTGGGTCCACTGCGCTCTGGGAGGTAGCTGCCTCTGTAACTGTGACCATTCAGTCATTCAGTTCCAATTGTCAGTGTGTTTCTCTGGGTGGGTCCAGTGCACTCTGGGGTGTAGCTGCCTCTGTAACTGTGACCATTCAGTGATTCAGTTCCAATTGTCAGTGTGTTTCTCTGGGTGGGTCCACTGCACTCTGGGGTGTAGCTGCCTCTGTAACTGTCACCATTCAGTGATTCAGTTCCAATTGTCAGTATGTTTCTCTGGGTGGTTCCACTGCACTCTGGGGTGTAGCTGCCTCTGTAACTGTCACCATTCAGTGATTCAGTTCCAATTGTCAGTATGTTTCTCTGGGTGGTTCCACTGCACTCTGTGGAGTAAATGCCTCTGTAATTGTGACCATTCAGTGATTCAGTTCCATTTGTCAGCGTATTTCTCTGGGTGGTTCCACTGCACTCTGGGGTGTAGCTGTCTCTAACCGTGACCATTCAGTGATTCAGTTCCAATTGTCAGTGCGGTTCTCTGGGTGGTTCCACTGCACTCTGGGGTGTAGCTACCTCTGTAACTGTGACTATTCAGTGATTCATAGACCATGACGGATGGATGGATGGATGGATGGAGGAAGGGAAGGAGGTAGGGTGGGAGGGAGAATGGGACGATGGAAGGAGGGATGAATTAATGGATGGTAGGATGGAAGGATGGACGAATGGAAGGATGGATGGATGTATGGACGTATGGATCGATGGGTGGATGGGTGGATGGGTGGGTGGGTGGGTCAGTGGGTGGGTGGATGGATGGGTGGATGGGTGGGTGGGTGGGTGTGTGCATGGGAGGGTGGGTGGATGGATGGATGGGTGGGTGGATGGATGGGTGTGTGGGTGGGTGGATGGGTGGATGGGTGGATGGGTGGATGGGTGGGTGAGTGGATCAGTGGATGGGTGGAAGGGTGGATGGGTGGATGGGTGGGTGGATGGATGGGTGGGTGTGTGGGTGGAGGGGTGTGTGGGTGGATGGGTAGGCGGGTGGATGAGTGGATGTCTGGGTGGGTGGATGGGTGGGTGGGTGGATGGATGGGTGGGTGGTGGTTGGGTGGAAGGGTGAGTGGGTGGGTGGATGGGTGGGTGGGTGGGTGGGTGGGTGTGTGGATGGGTGGGTGGGTGGATGGGTGGGTGGGTGGATGGGTGGGTGGGTGGCTGTGTGGGCGGGTGGGTGGATGGCTGGATGGTTGGGTGGGTGGATGGGTGGGTGGGTGGATGGGTGGGTGGTTGGGTGGGTGGATGGGTGGATGGGTGGATGAGTGGGTGGGTTGAGGGTGGGTTGGTGGGTTTTTGGATGGTGGGTGGGTGGATGGGTGGGTGGGTGGATTACTGGGTGGGTGGGTGGGTGGGTGGATAGATGGGTGGGTGGGTGGATGTGTGGGTGGGTGGATGTGTGGGTGGGTGGATGGGTGGATTGGTCGGTGGGTGGATGGATGGATGGGAGGGTGGATGGGTGGGTGGATGGATGGATGGGTGGGTGGATTGGTGGGTGGGTGGGTGGGTGGGTGGATTGGTGGGTGGATGGGTGGATGGGTTGGTGGGTGGATGGATGGATGGCTGGGTGGGTGGAAGGGTGAGTGGGTGGGTGGATAGGTGGGTGGGTGGGTGGATGCGTGGGTGGGTGGGTGGATGGATGAATGGGTGGGTGTATGGATGGATGAGTGGGTGGGTGGGTGGGTGGATGGATGGATGGGTAGGTGGGTGGGTGGGTGGATGGGTGGATGGGTGGGTGGGTGGATGGGTGGATGGGTGGGTGGGTGGATGTGTGGATGGGTGGGTGGGTGGATGGATGGGTGTGTGGGTGGGTGGATGGGTGGATGGGTGGATGGGTGGATGGGTGTGTGGGTGGATGGGTGAATGGGTGGACGGGTGGGTGGGTGGGTTGGTGGATGTGTGGATGGGTGGGTGGATGAGTGTTGGGTGGATGGGTGGGTGCGTGGATGGGTGGGTGGTTTGGTGGGTGGATAGATGGATTCTGTGCAATTTGAGATCTGTTTCTCCAAAAAATAATTTTTCCAAAAAATAAAAATAACTATCTGCAATGAAAAATTCCTTGGACAGGACAGACGGATTTTGACTCTGTATTTAACCCCAGACAGTATTTGGGTTGTGTGTGTTTGATGGACAGTGTAGATGAAGCTTTACTCTGAAACAATGGAATTTAGGTTAAGGGGTGATTTAATCAAATGCTTCAGAATAATAATTGATATTGTACATCTCGTGTGTGTCTCAGTGACAGCTCTGAAACATGTACAGCACAATCTCATCCTGTTTCTCTGTCTCTCTCTGTCTGAAATTAGCTGGTCCATTTCCTAAATTAACACTTTTCAAAAAGGCTCCATTGCCTTTGAAACAGTTTGTGATGCTCAAAGATTCTGATAAGTGCTTTAGAAATGCCTGTCCCCAAGCTGCTGTGAGGATGTTCAGAGTCAGTGTGTGACTTGGGTCACACACAGGCCAGATACACCTCTCCAAGTTAAAGGTGGAGAATGGATCTCTCTCCATTTGAAGGATTAATTGACCAAGCCTGTCTGAGTTTCTGTCTGCCTGTGTGTGAGTTTGTGTTTGTGTATACACGTGTTCATGTGTCTGGGGGGGCGGGGGGGGGGGGGGAAGTTGTCTGTGTGACTCTTTACGCGGCACGGTAGCACAGTGGGTAGCACTGTGACTTCACAGCGACAGGGTCCCGGTATCGATTCCCGGCTTGGATCACTCTCTGTGCGGAGTCTGCACGTTCTCCCCGTGTCTGTGTGGGTTTCCTTCAGGTGCTCCGGTTTCCTCCCACTGTCCAAAGACGTGCAGTTAGATGAATTGGACATTTTGAATTCTCCCTCTGTGTACCCGAACAGGCGATGCTGTGTGGCGACTAGGGGATTTTCACAGTAACTTCATTGTAGTATTCATTTAAACCCACCTGTGACAATAATAGAGATTATTATACAGTGTAGTCTCACAGGCTCTCACCCTGGGTACATGGTTGTCAGAACTCCAAAAGGAATAATTGTAGTGACCACGTCCACATGGTGGAATGTTGTATTAACTGGGACAAGAGCTTATAGTATAAATAGTGACCGGGTCAACTGCAGTGATAACTGGGGAAGGAGCTAATGTGTTCGCAATAGCGTTATGGATGAGAACAGTTATATATTACAGGCTAATATTCCCAATGACATTCTCTAATGCAGTAATATTTCAGACAGAGTGTACAGCAGCATTTACAGCTACTGATGCTGCCAGGAAATAAATTGATCCAGGAATTTGAACAGCGTTCTGTGGTGATGGGGTGAGGGGGTGAGGGTGTTCGGTGGTTAGGGGGTGAGGGTGTTCGGTGTTGAGGGGGTGAGAGGGAGAGGGGGGTGAGATGTGTGAGGGGGTGAGAGGGTGAAGGGGTGAGAGGGTTGAGGGGGTGAGGTGGTGAGGGGGTGAGGGTGAAGGGGTGAGGGGGTAAGGGGGTGAGGAGGGTAAGGGGGGTGAGGGGGGTGAGGGGGTGAGAGGGTGAATGGGTGAGGGGAGAGCGGTAGAGCGAGGTGAGGGGGTGAGGGAGGTGAAAACAGCGCCGGAGGAGAGAGCCGGGAGATTTAAAAAGCGCGGGAGGAGAGAGCCGGGACAGTGCTGGGAGAGGTGAGTGCACAAAAGGTGTGTCATGTGTGCCTTTAGTCACGGAGTGCTGATTGGAACAGAGTGCATCTGAGTTCAGGTGAGTGACTGAGTGCTGATTGGAACAGAGTGCATCTGAGTTTAGGTGAGTGACTGAGTTCGGGTGAGTGTCTGTTTTTTTGTTGGTGTTGGGGTTTATCCTTGAGGTTCTATAAAGAGAATTAAGAAAAAAAATATTTAAATTAATTAACTGGTTGAATATGGCTGGACAGGTGGTGTGCTGTTGCTGTATGATGATGGAACTGGTGGATCCCATTGAGACCGTCAGTGACCACATCTGCAGCAAGTGTTGGCTGCTCGAGGAGCTTCGGTTCAGAATTGATGAGCTGGAGACCGAGCTGCACACACTGCGGCACATCAGGGAGGGGGAACATTACCTGGACGCTATGTTTCAGGAGGCAGTCACACCCGGTAGAATAAGTTCTGTTAATTCGGACAGTGGTCAGGGACAGAGTGGTGTGACTGCAAGGGAGGCAGGTAGGGGGATCCTGAGTTGAGGAGTTGAGGAGCCTCAGCCCTTGACCTTGTCCAACAGGTATGGGGTAATTGCTCCCTGTGTGGATGAGGAAGAGTGCTGTAGGGAGGATGCGTTGACTGACCATTGCACCATGGTACAGGAAGCTATTCAAGAGGGGGGAGCAAAAAGACAAGTGGTAGTTGTTGGGGATTCTATAATTAGGGGGATTGATGGCATCCTTTGTAAGCCAGATCGTGAGTCCCGCATGGTATGTTGCCTGCCCGGTGCCAAGGTGAGGGACATCTCTGATCGGCTTGAAAGGATTTTGGAGAAGGAGGGGGAGGATCCAATTGTTGTGGTCCACGTTGGGACTAACAACATAGGTAAGACTAGGAAAGAGGACCTGTTTGGGGAGTATCAAACACTGGGGACTAAATTAAAGAATAGGTCCTCCAGGGTTATAATCTCTGGATTACTACCCGAGCCACGTGCCAATTGGCATAGGGTTGAGAAAATTAGAGAAGTTAACACGTGGCTAAAGGAGTGGTGCGGGAAAGAGGGATTCAATTTCAAGGGGCATTGGCATCAGTACTGGGGCAGGAGGGACCTGTACCGTTGGGACGGTCTTCGCCTGAACCATTCTGGGACCAGTGTTATAGCAAATAGGATAAATAGTTTAGTCACAAGGACTTTAAACTAGCAAGTTGGGGGGTAGGGAAGTGTAAAGCTATGGACAGTATAATGGTTAATGGAGAGCAAGGCAGCAGGTTACGTGACAGGTTATTATGTAGAGATATGGGTTCAAAGACAAGGAAAATTAGGAGAAAGGGTAGGAAGAATAATAAATTGCGAAAAGTTACTGATCAAGGTGTTAGGGTTCATAACAAAGACATAAAAAAAACATAAGTGTACTTTACCTGAATGCTCGTAGTATACGAAATAAGGTAAATGAGTTGATGGCGCAAATCATCGTGAATGACTATGATTTCGTGGCCATTACTGAAACATGGTTAAAGGATGGTCACGACTGGGAGTTAAATATCCAAGGGTATCAGACTATACGAAAGGATAGAATGGACGGTAAGGGCGGTGGTGTAGCTTTCTTGTTTAAGGATGGCATCCGGGCAATAGTAAGGGATGATATTGGTGCTATGGCGGCCAAGGTTGAATCAATTTGTGTGGAAATCAGGAATAGTAAGGCGAAAAGGTCACTGATAGCGATTAAGAGCGAAAGTAACAGGGTAGTTATTATGGGAGACTTTAATTTTCCAAATACTGACTGGAAAATATATAGTTCGAGTACATTAGATGGGTCGTTTTTTGTACAATGTGTGCAGGAGGATTTCCTGACACAATATGTTGACAGGCCAACAAGAGGCGAGGCCACATTGGATTTGGTTTTGGGTAATGAACCAGGCCAGGTGTTAGATTTGGAGGTAGGTGAGCACTTTAGGGACAGTGACCAAAATTCGATGACGTTTACGTTAGTGATGGAAAGGGATAAGTATGCACCGCAGGGCAAGAGTTATAGCTGGGGGAAGGGCAATTATGATGCCATTAGACATGACTTGGAGGGTGTGGGGTGGGGGGGGGGGGGGATACGTTGGAGAAGTAGGCTGCAAGTGTTGGGCACACTGGATAAGTGGAGCTTGTTCAAGGAACAGCTACTGCATGTTCTTGATAAGTACCTACCGGTCAGACAGGGAGGAAGGCGTCGAGCGAGGGAACCGTGGTTTACCAAAGAAGTGGAATCTTTTGTTAAGAGGAAGAAGGACGCCTATGTGAAGATGGGGTGTGAAGTTTCAGTTGGGGCGATTGATAGTTACAAGGTAGCGAGGAAGGATCTAAAGAGAGAGCTAAGACGAGCAAGGAGGGGACATGAGAAGTATTTGGCAGGTAGGATCAAGGAAAACCCAAAAGCTTTCTATAGGTATGTCAGGAATAAAAGAATGAGTAGGGTAAGAGTAGGGCAAGTCAAGGACAGGGATGGGAAGTTGTGTGTGGAGTCTGAAGAGATAGGCGAGATACTAAATGAATATTTTTCGTCAGTATTCACTCAGGAAAAAGATAATGTTGTGGAGGAGAATGCTGAGACCCAGGCTATTAGAATAGATGGCATTGAGGTACGTAGGGAAGAGGTGGTGGCAATTCTGGACAGGCTGAAAATGGATATGTCCCCGGGGTCTGATGGGATTTATCCTAGGATTCTCTGAGAAGACAGGGAAGAGATTGCTGGGCCTTTGGCTTTGATTTTTATGTCATCATTGGCTACAGGAATAGTGCCAGAGGACTGGAGGTAGCACATGTGGTCCCTTTGTTCAAAAAGGGGAGTAGAGACAACCCCGGCAACTATAGACCAGTGAGCCTCACGTCTGTTGTGGGTAAAGTCTTGGAGTGGATTTTCAGAGACAAGATTTATAATCATCTAGAGTCAGATATTAAGTGTGAAAATAGATAAACAGGCCAAAACACTTCTTTTCTCTGTCTGAGTCCACAACAATCAAAATTGAAAGCGAAAGTAAAAAGATCACACAGCCACAGCTCAGCTTCACCCACAAAATGACATCACTGAAGCCATGTGATGAGACAAAAACCTTTCTTAAAGTCACACTCCCACGACATAATCTCGTTTCTAAATGATAAAATCAGATAATCAATAAAGTAGATTTCGCTAAAGCACGTTTCCTGCATTAAAGTTGTGAAGAATGAATAAAGTTGTGAATAAAGTTGTAAATGACAAAGTGTGAGAGAGAATATGGTGAACTGGTGCACGACAATAATCTTTCCCTCAATGTCAACAAAATGAAAGAGATTGTCATCGACTTCAGTAAGCGTAGTGGAGAACATGCCCCGGTCTACATCAATGGGAATTAAATACAAAGGCTTCAATCTTTAAAGTGTCCAGATCACCAACAACCTGTCCTGGTCCCCTCATGCCGATACTATAGTTAAGGAAGCTCACCAACGACTCTACCTTCTCAGAAGACTAAGGAAATTTGGCATGTCAGCTACGACTCTCACCAACGTTTACAGATGCACTATATAATGCATTCTTCCTGGTTCTTTCACAGCTTGGTATGGATCCTGTTCTTCCCCAAGACCGCAGGGAACTACAAAATGTCGTGAATGTAGCCCAATCCATCACGCAAACCAGCCTCCCATCCATTGACTCGATCTTTAATTCCCGCTGCCTTAGAAAGGCAGCCAGCATAATTACATACCCCACGCACATGCCATCTTCCACTTTCTTCCATCAGTAAAAATATACAAAAGTTTGAGTTCACGTCCAAACCGGCTGAAGAACAGCTTCTTCCCTGCTGCCATCAAACATTTAAATGGACCTAGCTTGTATGAAGTTGATCTTTTCTCTACACCAGAGCTGTAACTGGAACATTACATTCTGCAGTCGCTCCTTTCTTCCCTGTGTACGGGATGCGTTCTCTGTATAGCATGCAAGAAACAATTCTTTTCACTGTAGACTAATAATGTGAGACTAATAAATCAAATCAAAGAGGTCAGTTATTGTGCAGAGCTGGAATCGAACTTGCCTTTCCTCAGTGAGAACCAGAAAGTAAACACGTGGCACAAGCCGCATTGAAAAATAATTGTAGTGCGACCTCTAAAAAATACACCTACTTCTAATTTAGAAATCTGGGTCTGCTTTTAATCGGTGCAAAACACCTGTTTTGGAAATATTAAAAACGGCAGGCAGCGCTCATGGTGAGACAGGTTTGAACTTACAATTAAGTTGATGCTGTGAAATAGCCAGTGAGCTAAAGCGGACGGTGGCGTCAGGAACGGATACAATGTATATAATGCAGGCATTGTCAAAGTGGCGGTGGGGACACGCAAGTGGGTCGCGGGCGGGTGTCGGGAGGGTCACGGTGCCAGCCGTTGCGGCGTTCATCAGTGCTCATGAGGCCTGGAGTGTTGGGACCTGAACCTGGGGTCAAAGTGCGATCGCGGATGGCGGCGGCTGAAGGCGCGGTGATCATTGATGATGAACAAGGCTATTATCTCGATCTTTTTGGCATCCCTAAACATTACTCAAGTGATCTGGAGAGAGTCTATACCCCTCATAGTCACACCATGCACTGAACTGAACGTTTGGCAAGGGATATAATGAGATCCATGGGAATTCACCACATCGTCGCCCTCGAAGGGTGGCTGAAAGTGTCTTGCTGCCCATTAAAACTACATTAAAGCATTGAATCGATACAGTGACCAGTCAATCCCAATGACGGTTGACATCATCCGCTTGAAGAGTTACTGTAATGATCACTGAACAAGGGAGATATTCAGAGTTTACGAACTGAGGTACGAATTCCACACTTTCCTCCTGGAGAAATTGTCCTCTCTGCTGATTCGATTGCTGATGAAATTTGGATGCTAACTATCATCTTTTCAATTCTAAATGAACTGAACCTCAAATAGCAAGAGAAGGATGGTGATTGCTTTCGGCTCTGTGAAGAAATCGCAGCTTTCCAAAACCCATTGAAAGTTTGGAATTGTGAGTGCAAAGCCAAAATCACCAGATGTCCCCCCCACTGCCCCGGGACATCAAAGAAAACAGCATTAGTCAGGAAAGTGTAGATGGACTGGATAGGCTGACTCCAAATGAAGCTGACTGAACTTCTGCGCCTCAGTTTTGACAGCGCATTAAAATCACGGCACGATTCAATCAAACTGTCAGCATTTTGGAGTAGCGTCTCCGAGGAGTATCCGGAGCTGAGCAAAACAAGCATTTTGTTGCTTTTGCCCTTCACAACGACCTCCGCGTACGAGGTTGGATTTTCCGTCCTCACTAAGATGAAGACGGCACAAAGGACCCGGCTGAATCCTGCACCCGATATGTACATAGCCCTCTCCCCCTGTGAACCTGCTTGGAGTGAGATTGTGAGGACCAAGCAGGCTCAGCTGTCGCATTAAAGGTAAGCAAAAATGTTGGGTCCCGAATGACTGCCTTCCTGGGTCTCGAAGGTCGGCCGGAGTGGGTCCCGAAGATTGGTCGTTTGCTAAAAATTAGTCCCTGTAAAAGAAGTTTGAAAAACAGTTAAGAAGGCAAATGCAATGTTATAATTCATGTCAACAGGGCTAGAATAAGACCAGGGATGTACTTCTGAGGCTCTATAAGGCCCCATTTCGAGTACTGTGAGCAGATATGGGCATATCTAAGGATGTGCTGGCCTTGGAAAGGGTCCAGAGGAGGTTCACAAGACTGATCCCTGGAATGAACAACTTGTCGTAGGAGGAACGTTTGAGGACTCTGGGTCTGTACTCGTTGGAGTTTAGAAGGATGAAAGGTGATCTCATTGAAACGTACAAGATACTGCGAGGACTGGATAGAGTGGACGGAGAGAGGACGTTTCCACTTGTAGGAAAAACTAGAACCAGAGGACACCATCTCAGATTGAAGGGACGATCCATTAAAACAGAGATAGGGAGGATTTTTTTCACCGAGAGGGTGGTGAATCTGCGGAACTATTTGCTGCAGAAGGCTGCAGGGCCAATTCACTGAGTGTCTTTAAGGCAGAGATAGATAGATTCTTGTTTAATAAGGGGATCAAAGCCAAAACACTTTACAGTGTTCTCTCTAAAGAAAGAGAAAACACTTTCTCTTTCTTTACGAAGAGAAAGAAAACAGAAACAGAAACAGAACGATGGAGAGTGTTGAAGAGAGAAAGGGGGAGAGCGTTTGAAGCCAGGTTAGATTGCACCCCATACCCTTCCACTATACAACATGAAGCACTTTGTTTCTGTGTACCAGGACTCCTGTTGTTAGAAATACCTTAGATCCAGGTTCCTCTGAAGCAGAAGTAACATGATGCACTCCACCGGAAGAATTGAGAACAGTTCATAATAATAATAGCAATCGCTTATTGTCACAAGTAGGATTCAATGAGGTTCCTGTGAAAAACGCCTAATTGTCACATTCCGGCGCCTGTTCGAGGAGGCCGGTTCCGGAATTGAAGCCGCGCTGCTGACATTGTTCTGCATTAGAAGCCAGCTGTTTAGCCCACTTTGCTAAACCAGTTCCAGAAATTCAAAGCATTAAAGAGATCACTGTTATGGGATTTGCGAGTTGCTGGTTCGGGCAGTATTTAATTCTCATCTCTAGTTCTTCTCGAGAAGGAGGTGGTGAGCTGCCTTCTTGAACCGCTGCTATCCATGAGGTGCAGGTACATCCACCGTGCTTTTAGGGAGGGAGTTTCAAGATTTTTTCCCGGTGCCGTGAAGGAACGATTCTCTGATTCCAAGTGGGAGTTGTGTGTGACTTGAGGGAAGACCTCCACCTACGGCCTTTTGTTGTCCTTCCAATGGGTAGTGGTTGTGGATTTGGAAGGTGCTGGCTCAGGAACCTTAATTTGAAGTGCATTTTGGGATGGATTACAGCGCTGCCACTGTGCGTCCGCGGTGGAGGGAGTCAATGTTTCTGGAAGTGGGTGCAATCAAGCGGGATGCTTGGTCCTGGATGGTTCCGAATGTCTTGAGTGTTCTTGCAGATATGGGGTAGAGTGTGTCACGTGAAAAACACAAAATGGATTCAATAATTTGCTTGAGTAAACATCCTCTTTTTCAAATCAAAAATGAGATAATCCATAAAGAAAGTATTCTTAATGCACATTTCCTCCATTTAACTGGTGAACAATTGACAAAGTGCAATAAATAACTCCTCAGGGAATCTTCTTAATCCAAACAAAATTGCATTCGCCCAAACTTTTATAATGCCAAATTGCATTTCAACCTAAGATTGTTCTTTATCCATGACTGCAGCAGTCGCGCACACCCTGGAACCCAGGCTCTTGGTTATTGGGCAGAGCTGGATTAGATTGGAATGGTTTATTGTCACCTGCTCCGGGGTACAGTGATTAGCATTGTTCTGCATACAGTTCACACAGATTATTCCTGAAATGAAAGGAAAATACATCGGGCAAACATAAACTACACCATGTAAATACATAGACACTGGCATCGGGTAAAGCACGCAGGTGCAGTACTACGCAGTAGAGAAGCGTGCGAATAGATCAGACCAGTCCATAAGAGGTTCGTTTAGGAGTCTGGTAACAGCGGGTAAGAAGCTGTTTTTGAGTCTGTTCGTGCGTGTTCTCAAACTTTTGTACCTCCTGCCCGATGGAAGAGGTTGGAAGAGTGAGTAGACCGGATGTTAGGGGTATCTGATTCTGCTGCCCGCTTTCCCAAGGCAGCGGTAGGTGTAGACAGAGTAAATGGACGGGAGGCGGGTTCGTGTGATGGACTGGATGTGTTGACGACTGTTTATAGTTTCTTACGTTCTTAGGCCGAGTAGGTGATATACCAGGCTGTGATGCAGCTAGATAGGATGCTTTCTATGGTGCACCTACTAAAATCGATAAGAGTCAGTGTGGACATGCCGATTTTTCTTAGTTTCCTGAGGACGTATAGGCGCTGCAGTGCTTTCTTGGTCTTAGCGTCGACCAAGGACATATGACCTGTATGTGCACACCTAATAATTTGAAGCTGTAAACCATCTCCACCACGGCTTCCTTGATGCAGAGAGGGGTGTATAAAATACTTCACCTCCTGAAGTCAATGACCAGCTCTTCAGTTTTGCTGACATTGAGGGTGAGATTATTGTCGTTAAACCACACCACTGGGTTCTCTATCTCCGTTCAGTATTCTGACTCATCGCTGTTCGAGATCCTACCCACTGCAGTTGTATGGTCAGCAATCTTGTCTGGCACTGTTTACACAGACTCTTTTTACAGCAGGGTGCGGTTCACATAAACACTGTTTACAGTAGGCACTGTTTGTATATACTATTTATAGCAGGTACGGTTTATATAAACACTGTTTACTGTAGGGCACTGTTTACGTCGACTTTACAGCAGTGTACGGTTTGCATACACACTGTTTACTGCAGTACGCTGTTTACATAGACTATGTTTACAACAGTGTACGGTTCCCGTAAACACTGTTTACTGCAGGACCAGTAAACATCGACTCTGCTTACAGCAATGTCCGGTTTAAATATTGTTTACTGTAGGGCACTGTTTAAATTGACTATGTTTACATTAGGCACTGTTTACATAGACTATTTGCAAAAGTTTACGGGTTACATTAACACTGTTTACTGTCAGGCATTGTTTGTAGCAGTGTACGGTTTACACTAACACTATTTACAGCAGGGTACTGCTTACATAGACTATTTACAGCAGTGCACGGTTTCCATAGAACATAGAACATAGAAAATACAGCTCAGAACAGGCCCTTCGGCCCACGATGTTGTGCAGAACCATTGTCCTAGATTAATCATAGATTATCATTGAATTTACAGTGCAGAAGGAGGCCATTCGGCCCTTTGAGTCTGCACCGGCTCTTGGAAAGAGCACCCTACCCAAACTCAACACCTTCACTCAACACCTTCACCCAACACCAAGGGCAATTTGGACATTAAGGGCAATTTATCATTGGTCAATTCACCTAACCCGCACATCTTTGGACTGTGGGAGGAAACCGGAGCACCCGGAGGAAACCCACGCAGACACAGGGAGGACGTGCAGACTCCGCACAGACAGTGACCCAAGCCGGAATCGAACCTGGGACCCTGGAGCTGTGAAGCAATTGTGCTATCCACAATGCTACTGTGCTGCCCTTGAGAACAAATAAATGTACACTATATCATTTTACCGTAATCCATGTACCTATCCAATAGCTGCTTGAAGGTCCCTAATGTTTCCGGCTCAACTACTTCCACAGGCAGTGCATTCCATGCCCCCACTACTCTCTGGGTAAAGAACCTACCTCTGATATCCCTCCTATATCTTCCACCTTTCACCTTAAATTTATGTCCCCTTGTAATGGTTTGTTCCACCCGGGGAAAAAGTCTCTGACTGTCTACTCTATCTATTCCCCTGTTCATCTTATAAACCTCTATCAAGTCGCCCCTCATACTTCTCCGTTCTAATGAGAAAAGACCTAGCACCATCAACCTTTCCTCGTAAGACCTACTCTCCATTCCTGGCAACATCCTGGTCAATCTTCTTTGCACCTTTTCCAAAGCTTCCACCTCCTTCCTAAAATGAGGCGACCAGAACTGTACACAGTACTCCAAATGTGGCCTTATCAAAGTTTTGTACAGCTGCATCATCACCTCACGGTTCTTAAATTCAATCCCTCTGTTAATGAACGCGAGCACACCATAGGCCTTCTTCACAGCTCTATCCACTTGAGTGGCAACTTTCAAAGATGTATGAACATAGACCCCAAGATCTCTCTGCCCCTCCACATTGCCAAGAACTCTACCGTTAACTCTGTATTCCACATTCATATTTGTCCTTCCAAAATGGACAACCTCACCCTTTTCAGGGTTAAAGTCCATCTGCCACTTCTCAGCCCAGCTGTGCATCCTATCTATGTCTCTTTGCAGCCGACAACAGCCCTCCTTACTATCCACAACTCCACCAATCTTCGTATCGTCTGCAAATTTACTGACCCACCCTTCAACTCCCTCATCCAAGTCATTAATGAAAATCACAAACAGCAGAGGACCCAGAACTGATCCCTGCGGTACGCCACCGGTAACTGGGATCCAGGCTGAATATTTGCCATCCACCACCACTCTCTGACTTCTATCGGTTAGCCAGTTCGTTATCCAACTGGCCAAATTTCCCACTATCCCATGCCTCCTTACTTTCTGCATAAGCCTCCCATGGGGAACTTTATCAACTGCCTTACTAAAATCCATGTACACTACATCCACATGCTTGGTCACCTCCTCAAAGAATTCAATAAGATTTGTAAGGCAAGACCTACCCTCACAAATCCGTGCTGACTATCCCTAATCAAGCAGTGTCTTTCCAGATGCTCAGAAATCCTATCCTTCAGTACCCTTTCCATTAATTTGCCTACCACCGAAGTAAGACTAACTGGCCTGTAATTCCCAGGGTTATCCCTTTTTTGAACAGGGGCACGACATTCGCCACTCTCCAATCCCCTGGTACCACCCCTGTTGACAGTGAGGACGAAAAGATCATTGCCAACGGCTCTTCAATTTCATCTCTTGCTTCCCATAGAATCCTTGGATATATCCCGTCAGGCTCGGGGGTCTTGTCTATCCTCAGGTTTTTCAAAATGCCCAACACATCTTCCTTCCTAACAAGTATTTCCTGGAGCTTACCAATCTGTTTCACACTGTCCTCTCCAACAATATCGCCCCTCTCATTTGTAAATACAGAAGAAAAGTACTCATTCAAGACCTCTCCTATCTCTTCAGACTCAATACACAATCTCCCGCTACTGTCCTTGATCGGACCTACCCTCGCTCTAGTCATTCTCATATTTCTCACATATGTGTAAAAGGCCTTGGGGTTTTCCTTGATCCTACCCGCCAAAGATTGTTCATGCCCTCTCTTAGCTCTCCTAATCCCTTTCTTCAGTTCCCTCCTGGCTATCTTGTATCCCTCCAATGCCCTGTCTGAACATTGTTTCCTCAGCCTTACATAAGTCTCCTTTTTCCTCTTAACAAGACATTCAACCTATCTTGTCAACCATGGTTCCCTCACTCGACCATCTCTTCCCTGCCTGACAGGGACATACATATCAAGGACACGTAGCACCTGTTCCTTGAACAAGTTCCACATTTCACTTGTGTCCTTCCCTGCCAGCCTATGTTCCCAACTTATGCACTTCAATTCTAGTCTGACAACATCGTATTTACCCTTCCCCCAATTGTAAACCTTGCCCTGTTGCACGTACCTATCCCTCTCCATTACTAAAGTAAAAGTCACAGAATTGTGGTCACTATCTCCAAAATGCTCCCTCACTAACAAATCTATCACTTGCCCTGGCTCATTACACCCAGTACTAAATCCAATATTGCCCCTCCTCTGGTCGGACAATCTACATACTGTGTTCGAAAAGCTTCCTGGACACACTGCACAAACACCACCCCATCGAAACTATTTGATCGAAAGAGTTTCCACTCAATATTTGGGAAGTTAAAGTCGCCCATGACTACTCCCCTATGACTTCTGCACCTTTCCAAAATCTGTTTCCCAATCTGTTCCTCCACATCTCTGCTACTATTGGGGGGGGGGGGGGGGGGGGGGCTATAGAAAACTCCTAACATGGTGACTGCTCCTTTCCTATTTCTGACTTCAATCCATACTACCTCAATAGGGTGATACTCCTCGAACTGCCTTTCTACAGCTGTTATACTATCTCTAATTAATAATGCCACCCCCCCCCACCTCTTTTACCACCCTACCTAATCTTATTGAAACATCTATAACCAGGGACCTCCAACAACCATTTCTGCCCCTCTTCTATCCAAGTTTATGTGATGGCCACCACATCGTAGTCCCAAGTACCGATCCATGCCTTAAGTTCACCCATCTTATTCCTGATGCTTATTGCGTTGAAGTACACACACTTCAACCCATCTCCGTGCCTGCAAGAACTCTCCTTTGTCAGTGTTCCCTTCCCGACTGCCTCATTACACGCTTTGGAGTCCTGATTATCGGCTACCTTAGTTGCTGGACTACAAATCCGGTTCCCATTCCCCTGCCAAATTATTCTAAACCCTCCCGAAGAGTACTGAAAACCTCCCTCCCAGGATATTGGTGCCCCTCTGGTTCAGATGCAACCCGTCCTGCTTGTACAGGTCCCACCTTCCCTAGAATGCGCTCCAATTATCCAAATACCTGAAGCCCTCCCTCCTACACCATTCCTGCAGCCACGTGTTCAACTGCACTCTCTCCCTATTCCTAGCCTCGCTATCACGTGGCACCGGCAACAAACCAGAGATGACAACTCTGTCTGTCCTGGCTTTTAACTTCCAGCCTAACTCCCTAAACGTGTTTATTACCTCAACACCCCTTTTCTACCTATGTCGTTGGTACCAATGTGCACCACGACTTCTGTCTGCTCCCCCTTCCCCTTAAGGATCCTGAAGACACGATCCGAGACATCCCTGGCCCTGGCACCCGGGAGGCAAAATACCTTCCGGGAGTTTCGCTTGCGACCACAGAATCTCCTATCTATTCCCCTAACCATTGAATCTCCTACAACTATTGCTTTTCTATTCTCTCCCCTTCCCTTCTGAGCCCCAGAGCCAGACTCAGTGCCAGAGACCTGGCCGCTAGGGCCTTCCCCCGGTAGGTCATCCCCCCCCCCCCCCAACAGCATCCAAAACGGTATACTTGTTTTGAAGGGGACCGGCCACGAGAGATCCCTGCACTTTCTGCAGGTTTGTTTTTTTCCCCCTGACTGTAACCCAGCTATTCTTGTCCTGTACCTTGGGTGTGGTTACCTCCTTGTAACTCTTCTCAATCTCCCCCTCTGCCTCCCGGATGATCCGAAGTTCATCCAGCTTCAGCTCCAGTTCCCTAACACGGTCTTTGAGGAACTGATGTTGGGTGCACTTCCCGCAGGTATAGTCAGTGGGAACACCGGTGGTATCCCTCACCACCCACATCCTACAGGAGGAGCATGTAACTGGCCTAGCGTCCATCCCCTCTTACCTGACAGAATATAGCTGCCCTGTGGACTAACTAGATCTCCGCCCTCCGACCCTGCTCCCAGTCAGCTACACTTTCTGTAAACTCCTGGCTCTCTTCGCACTCTTTGCGGAAATGTCGGAAACAAAATGAAAGGAGCACCTTACTCCCTCCTCACCTAACTCCCTCGGTCACCAAACTCTCACTAACGCACTCAAATGCACCAAATACAGCACTCAGTGCAAACAAAGTCTGCACTGTAGGGGATCTCTTTTATACTGTGAATCTAGCCTCTGAAAACTGGCCTAATCCAATTAACTAATTAACATGCTCCAGCTGCAAGTGCCTACAAGTAGAAGCCTGTTTAAAGCTTATTGAAAATTCACCTTCTTCTAAACCAAACAGCAACTTTTAAGTTAATTAACTACATAAAAGAAAGACTAAACTTTAGATAAAAATGAAGCCTTATACTCCCTCGGTCACCAAACTCTTACTATCGCACTCAAATGCACCAAATTCAGCACTCAGTGCAAATAAAGTCTGCACTGTAGGGGATCACTTTTATACTGTGAATCTAGCCTCTGAAAACTGGCCTAATCCAATTAACTAATTAACAAGCTCCAGCTGCAAGTGCCTACAAGTAGAAGCCTGATAAAGCTGATTGAAAATTCACCTTCTTCTAAACCAAACAGCAACTTTTAAGTTAATTAACTAAATAAAAGAAAGACTAATCTTTAGATAGAAATGAAGCCTTATACTCCCTCGGTCACCAAACTCTCACTATCGCACTCAAATGCACCAAATTCAGCACTCAGTGCAAACAAAGTCTGCACTGTCGGGGATCACTTTTATACTGTGAATCTAGCCTCTGAAAACTGGCCTAATCCAATTAACTAATTAACAAGCTCCAGCTGCAAGTGCCTACAAGTAGAAGCCTGTTTAAAGCTTATTGAAAATCCACCTTCTTCTAAACCAAACAGCAACATTTAAGTTAATTAACTAAATAAAAGAAAGTCTAAACTTTAGATAAAAATGAAGCCTTATACTCCCTCGGTCACCAAACTCCCACTATCGCACTCAAATACACCAAATTCAGCACTCAGTTAACAAGACTGTTAACTATCCGGCACTGTTTATATAGCCTGTTTACAACAGGGCACTGTTTTCTAGACTGTTTCCAGTGTATACCGTTTATATAAACACTGTTTACTGTAGTGCTATATTTACATGGACTCTGGTTTCAGTAGTGTACGGTTTACTTAAACACTGATAACTGTAGGTCACTGTATACAGAGACTATTTACAGCAGTGTACGGTTTACAATAAGATTGTTTACTGTACGGCACTATTTCCATAGTCTCCGTTTGCAGAAATGTCCGGTTTAAGTAGACTGTTTAATGCAGGACACTGTTTAAATAGACTATATAAACTACAGGGCACATGTACAAAGATTGTTTGCAGTAGTGTACGGTTTACATAAACATTGTTTACAGTAGCGCCCTGTTAGGATGACTGTTTAGTGTAGGGCACTGTTTACATCGACTCTGTTACAGCAGTTTATGTTGTACTTTCACTCTGTTCACTGTGGGGCACTGTTTACATCGACTCTGTTACAGCAGTGTATGGTGTACTTTCACTCTGTTTACTGTGGGGCACTGTTTACATAGACTCTGTTTACAGTAGACTCTGTTACTGTAGGGCACAGTTTAAATATTGTTTACGTTAGTGCACTGTGTACATAGTCTTTGTTTACAACAGTGTACATTTTACATATGCACGGTTTGCTGTAGGGCACTGTTTGCACAGACTCTGTTTACAGTAGTGTACAGTTTGCTCTCACTCTGTTTACTGCAGGGCCCTGTTTATGTAGACTCTGTTTACAGCAGTGTACCGTTTACATATACACTGTTTAGTGTAGTCCTCTGATTACTCAGACATTGTTTACAGCAGAGTACGATTTACAGAAACACTGTTTACTGTAGGGCACTGATTACATAGACTCTTTTTACAGCAGTGTACGGTTTACATTAACACGTTTTACTAGAAGGCACATTTTACAAAGGGTCTGTTTACTTTAATGTAAGGATTACTTTCACTCTGTTTACTGTATGGTGCTGTTTAAATACTGTTTACTGGAGGCCACTTTGACATAGACTGTTTCCAGTCGTGTACGGTTTAATTTCTCTGTTTACTGTAAGGCACTGTTTTCACCGACTTTCCTTCCAACAGTGTACATTTAACATACACACTGTTTGCTGTTGGCACTGTTTACATAGACTGTTTACTGTAGGCCATTGCTTAAATACTGGTTACTGTTTGGCACATATTATATAGACTCTGTTTACTATATGGCAGTGTTTAAACACTGTTTACTGTAGGGCATTGTTTGCGTAGACCCTCTTTATAGCAGATACGATTTACATAAACACTGTTTACTGGAGGGCACTGTTTACAAAGGCTCTTATTACAACAGGGTACAGTTTTTAAAAACTGTTAACAGTAAGGCACTCTTCACTTAGACTCTGCTGACAACACTGTATGGTTTACATTGACACTGTTGATTGCCGGGCACTGTTTACATAGACTCTGTTTTCCAGCAGAGTACGGTTTATGTTGGCAGTGTTTACTGTAGGGCGTTGTTTACATAAACGCTGTTTGCAGTTGCGTCCGGTTTACATTAACAATGTTTACTGTAGGGCAGTGTTTACATAAACGCTGTTTGCAGTTGCGTCCGGTTTACATTAACAATGTTTACTGTAGGGCAGCGTTTACATGGACTTTGTTTACAGCAGTATACGATTTAATAATTACTGTTTAATTTAAGGCACTATTCACATAGATGTTATTTTACAACAGTGTACGGTTCACATAAACACTGTTTATTGAAGGGCACTGATTACATTTACTCTGTTTACAGCAGTGTACATTTTACATAAACACTGTTTACAGTAGGACACTGTTTAATAGACTCTGTTTACAGCAGTGTACGGTTTACATAAATACTATTTACTGAAGGGGACTGTGAGATAGACTCTGTTTACAGCAGGCTACGGCTTATATTATTACTTTACTGCAGGTAACTGTTTTCATGGACTCTGATTACAGCAGCGCATGGTTAACTTTCACTCTGTTTATTGTAGACCATGTTTACATAGACCATGTTTACCGTATTGTACGGTTTACGCAAACACTGTTTACAGTAGGGCACTGTTTACCTAGACTCTGTTTACAGTAGTGTATGGTGTACTTTAACTCTGTTTACTGTAAGGCAGTGTTTACATAGACTCTATTTACAGTAGTGTACGGTTTACTATTTGGCACTGTTACATAGACTCTATTTAGAGCTGACATAAACACTATTTACTGTAGGGAACTGTTTACATGGACTTTGTTTACAGCAGTATATATTTTAAATAAACTGTTTACTGTAGAGCACCGTGTATATAGAATCTGTTTCCAGCAGTATACCGTTTACTTAAACAATGTTTGCTGCAGTGCTATATTTACAAAGACTCTGTTTACAGTAGTGTATGATTTACATTAACATTGTTTACTATAGAGCACTGTGTACATAGACTCTGTTTGCAGTAGTGTACGGTTTACATAAGTATTGTTTACAGTTGCGCATGGTTAACTTTCACTCTGTTTATTTTAGACCATGTTTACATCGACCATGTTTACCGTATTGTACGGTTTACGCAAACTTTGTTTACAGTAGGACACTGTTTACCTAGACTCTATTTACAGTAGTGTACGGTTTAATATTGGGCACTGTTACATTGACTCTATTTAGAGCTGATATTGCTGACATAAACACTATTTACTGTAGGGAACTGTTTACATAGACTCTGTTTACAGCAGTGCATGGTTCACTTTCTCTTTGTTTACTCGAGGGCAATGTTCACATAGACGAGGTTTTCCGTATTGTACGGTTTACGTAACCACTGTTTACTGCAGGGCACTGTTTAAATCGACCATGTTTACAGCAGTATATATTTTAAATAAACTGTTTACTGTAGAGCACCGTTGATACAGAATCTGTTTCCAGCAGAATACCGTTTACATAAACACTGTTTGCTGTAGTGCTATATTTACAAAGACTCTGTTTACATTAGTGTATGATTTACATTAACATTGTTTACGATAGAGCACTGTGTACATAGACTCTGTTTGCAGTAGTGTACGGTTTACATAAGTATTGTTTACAGTTCCGCACTGTTTACAAGGACTGTGCGTAGGGCACTGTTGACATTTGTCACTGTTTACAGCAGTGTACGATTTACAGAAACACTGTTTACTGTCGGGCACTGTTTATATAGACACGGTTTACTGTAGGGCACAGTTTAAATGTTGTTAACTGTAGTGCACTGTTTACATAGTCCCTATTTACAGCAGTGTACATTTTACATAAGCACAGTTTACGGTACGGCACTGTTTACACAGACGCTTTTAACAGTTGTGTACAGTTTACGTAAACACTGCTTCCTATAGGGCTCTGTTTACACAGACTCTGTTTACTTTAGTGCACGGTTTACTTTCATCTGTTTACTGCCCGCATTGTTTACATAGACTCTGGTTACAGCCGTGTACGGTGTAGCTAAATGAATATTCATTGTTTACATAGACTTTGTTTACAACAGGGGGCAGCACGGTAGCCTTGTGGATAGCACAATTGCTTCACAGCTCCAGGGTCCCAGGTTCGATTCCGGCTTGGGTCACTGTCTGTGCGGAGTCTGCACATCCTCCCTGTGTGTGCGTGGGTTTCCTCCGGGTGCTCCGGTTTCCTCCCACAGTCCAAAGATGTGCAGGTTAGGTGGATTGGCCATGATAAATTGCCCTTAGTGTCCAAAATTGCCCTTAGTGTTGGGTGGGGTTACTGGGTTATGGGGATAGGGTGGCAGTGTTGATCTTGGGAAGGGTGCTCTTTCAAAGAGACGGTGCAGACTCGATGGGCCGAATGGCCTCCTTCTGCACTGTAAGTTCTATGAACAGCAGATGGTTTACATAAACACTGCTTATTGTCGTGCTCTGTTTACATAGACTCTTATTACAGCAGGTTACGGTTTTCAAAAACTTTTTACTGGAGGGCACTGTTTACATAGACTCCACTTACAGCAGTGCATGGTTTTCCCACACACTGTTTACTGCGGGACACTGTTTACATAGACTCTGTTTACAGCAGAGTACGGTTTCCGTCGGCCTTGTTTACTGTAAGGCGCTGTTTACATAAACGCTGTTTGCCGCGGTGCCCGGTTGACATTAACTGTTTACTGCAGGGCAATGTTTACATGGACTTTGTTTAGAGCAGTATATGATTTAATAAACACTGTTTAATTTAGGGTATTGTTCACATCGAGTTTCTTTTACAGTGGTGTACGGTTCACATAAATACTGGTTGTTGTAGAGTACTGTTTACATTCACTCTGTTTACAGTAGTTTACATTTTACATAAACACTTTTTACAGAAGGACACAAGTTACATATACTCTGTTTACAGCAATGCACGGTTTACACGAACAATCTTTACTGTAAGGCACTGTTTACATAGACTGTTTACAGTAGTGTACAGTTTACATAACGACTAGGGGGCGGTGAGCTCGTATTTGAGACAGTGCTATAAACATTCCATTATCAATGCGATGTATTACCGCTCCTAATTTGCAGAGTGTCTATCTGGCTAATAGGGTCAGGTGTCGCCAGTTCCGGTTCATCCTTCCTGGGAGTTAAATGCTTTTTTGCCCCTTGCACGATAGCCTCTTTCCCTCTATTTCCAACCAGTGTTCGAGGGACTCATTTCCGTCGTTCGAATGATTATCATTATTGGGAACCCAGCCCCCTTTTATGCCGGGTGAGATCCCACACTTCAAAGCAAAGATGCACCATAAGAGTATGTTAGAAGCAGCAAAACATTCCCTGGGAGGGGGCTATGAATAGCACACATTTAAGTCCATTTCCAATGATTGATTTTATAGGCATTAGCTATTCTTAGAGACGTATATTTTCTCTTTGTCAATTCAGAAAAGATCAACTGTCTGCTGAAATGATTAATGTTTCCTGCAGAATCTAAGGGGCAGAGAACTTGGCATGATGCCATTTACGTTTTTTCACGTAATCTAAAACTTAGTCATATTCAATTTATTCGTAAAGGCACTTTCTTTCTTTTAAACTGATCGTAATTTCCAATGTTTCCGTTCATTCGAGGAATCTCAACAAAAATTACCTAATTTATAATCTCTGACTCACACAGACAGACGATAAAAAATACAACCCACTTCATGCTTTGACTAAAATCAATTGGTTCAACAAAACACACAGATTCTCACAGCTCACAAATATCACAGTTAACCGTTAGCCTTATCACACGTCCAAATCTCGCTTTTACCTTAATCTTCTATTTACTTTTACTCCCCTGTTTTTTTTTCCGAAAGGGGGTCAGCTTCATTAGATTCCTATGCGGGACATATAGGTTTACCAACCTCATTCCGTTGCTTTACGATAGTTTATTTTCATTTTCTTATTCATTTTGACTCCCTTATCTGTCCTCTTTAAGGAGTTCACCTTCTTTCTCGCTCCGGATATCTTTACCGAGGCTTTGGGACGACCTGTGTGGGAGCCGTGAGTTTAGTGCTAATCGTTCGTTCTGCAAAATACTTTAGAACATATATATAACAATAACAACAACCGCGGAAATCATTTACAAATACTACAGGGAGCGCACACCGCTGTTTATCCTTTCACGAACCTCGAAGTCTTTTTTTATTTATTTCAGTCTCTAAGGCACCTTTTTCTTCCTATGCAGCGATCATTAATTTATTAACTAAGATAACTCTCCGAGCATGAGTCACTGGCCAGTAATTAAGGCTGCCGAGCCGCAGACCCCTCTTTCAGCTCGGGTCGCGCTATAGCTCTCTCCCTTTCAGCTGAGAGAGTCCTGTTTAGAGATTCGTTTCGGGGTTCACGTCCCGTTAAATTAGGGAAACTGCACCGACTGCGCCAATTTGTCGTGAAAATCATAATGAAGACAAATTCCTCGAGGTTCGATTTAAGGAAATTTATTTACACAAATGTACATGTGGAGAGACAGTGTTTCAGCTGCAAAGCCAAGGCACTGCACTCTGAGTTCTGCAGTCAAAAACCATTATATTTATAGGTGAAAGAAACAACTTTGAAGAGATAAAGCTTGGGAACATACGCAAGAGGAAATATGAATGTTTTGCCCTTGGTTTAAAAACAATCCGAGTCCGCATTTTGTTGTCCTTCGGAAGAACAACTTATTATCATAATAAGACCAGTACCACATACTAAGCAGTATTTGGTTTACATTACTTGACCTCCTTATTTTCGCTCAAAAGCAGTGTTAAAATATAGTTAATATTCCCAGCATGCTTGTAAATTGGTAACTCATTAACTTCTTTCCACACTTACCGACACACAAAGAGTTAGGTTTCTCCCAGCTACTGCTAATTGGAGCAGTTTCCTTCCCAGCCAATCAGGTCACTGCTTTGCTGTGATGTTACTCTTCAAAGTAAGTTTTTAAAGAGGAAAACGTACCTTCCCGACAAACTCCTGGCCACTGCTCCCGCCGAAAATCTGAAGGCTGCTTCTCCGGCACCTGTGTCCCCGCCGCTTTCCTCGCGCTCATTTATCCTCGCTCCCCGCTCCCTTCCTCGTGCCCTTTTATCCTGTGTCCCCGCCCCTCTCCTCGCGCTCCTTCACAGTGTCCCCGCCCCTCTCCTCGCGCTTCTTCACTGAGTCCCCGCCGCTCTCCTCGCGCTCTTTCACTGAGTCCCTGCCGCTCTCCTCGCGCTCTTTCACTGAGTCCCCGCCGCTCTCCTCGCGCTCTTTCACGGAGTCCCTGCAGCTCTCCCCGCGCTCTTTCGCCTAGTCTCCACCGCTCTCCTCGCGCTCTTTCACTGAGTCTCCGCAGCTCTCCTCGCACTCTTTTATCCTGAGTCCCCGCAACTCTCCTCGCGCTCTTTCACTGTCTCCCCACCGATCTCCTCGCGCTCTTTCACTGTGTCCCCGCCGCTCTCCTCGCGCTCTTTCACTGAGTCTCCGCCGCTCTCCTCGCGCTCTTTCACTAAGTCCACGACGCTCTCCTCGCGCTCTTTCACTGAATCTCCGCCGCTCTCCTTGCGCTCTTTCACTGTGTCCCCGCCATTCTCCTCGCGCTATATCCCTGTGTCCACACCGCTCTCCTCGCCCTCTTTCACTGAGTCTCCGACGCTCTCCTCGCGCTCTTTCCCTGTGTCCCCGCAACTCTCCTTGCGCTCTTTCACTCAGTGTCCGCCGCTCTCCTCGCGCTCTTTCACTGTGTCCCCGCCATTCTCCTCGCGCTATATCCCTGTGTCCCCGCCGCTCTCCTCGCGCTCTTTCACTGAGCCTCCGACGCTCTCCTTGCTCTCTTTCCCTGTGTCCCCGCCGCTCTCCTCGCGCTCTTTCCCTAAGTTTCCGCCGCTCTCCTCGCGCTCTTTCACTGAGTCCCCGCCGCTCTCCACGCGCTCTTTCACTGAGTCCCCGCCGCTCTCCTCGCGGTCTTTCACGGAGACCCCGCAGCTCTCCTCGTGCTCTTTTATCCAGTGTCCCCGCCGCTCTCCTCGCGCTCTTTCACTGAGTCTCCGCCGCTCTCCTCGCGCTCTTTCACTGAGTCCCCGCCACTCTCCTCGCGCTCTTTCTCTGAGTCCCGCCGCTCTCCTCGCGCTCTTTTACTGAGTCCCCGCCACTCTCCTCGCGCTCTTTCACAGAGTCTCCGCCGCTCTCCTCGCACTCTTTCCCTGTCCCCGCCACTCTCCTCGCGCTCTTTCACTTAGTCTCCGCCGCTCTCCTCGCGCTCTTTCACTGTGTCCCCGCCATTCTCCTCGCGCTATATCCCTGTGTCCCCGCCGCTCTCTGCCCACTTTCACTGAGTCTCCGACGCTCTCCTCGCGCTCTTTCCCTGTGTCCCCGCCACTCTCCTCGCGCTCTTTCACTGTGTCCCCGCCATTCTCCTCGCGCTATATCCCTGTGTCCCCGCCGCTCTCCTCGCCCTCTTTCACTGAGTCTCCGACGCTCTCCTCGCTCTCTTTCCCTGTGTCCCCGACACTCTCCTCGCGCTCTTTCACTGAGTCTCCGCCGCTCTCCTCGCGCTCTTTCACTGTGTCCCCGCCATTCTCCTCGCGCTATATCCCTGTGTCCCCGCCGCTCTCCTCGCGCTCTTTCACTGAGTCCCCGCCGCTCCCCACGCGCTCTTTCATTGAGTCCCCGCCGCTCTCCTCGCGCTCTTTCACGGAGTCCCCGCAGCTCTCCTCGTGCTCTTTTATCCAGTGTCCCCGCCGCTCTCCTCGCGCTCTTTCACTGAGTCTCCGCCGCTCTCCTCGCGCTCTTTCACTGAGTCCCCACCGCTCTCCTCGTGCTCTTTCTCTGAGTCCCGCCGCTCTCCTCGCGCTCTTTTACTGAGTCCCCGCCACTCTCCTCGCGCTCTTTCACTGAGTCTCCGCCGCTCTCCTCGCGCTCTTTCCCTGTGTCCCCGCCGCTCTCCTCGCCCTCTTTCACTGAGTCTCCAACGCTCTCCTCGCGCTCTTTCCTCGTGTCCCCGCCACTCTCCTCGCGCTCTTTCACTGAGTCTCCGCCGCTCTCCTCGCGCTCTTTCACTGTGTCCCCGCCATTCTCCTCGCGCTATATCCCTGTGTCCCCGCCGCTCTCCTCGCGCTCTTTCACTGAGTCTCCGCCGCTGTCCTCGCGCTCTTTCACTGAGTCCCCGCCGCTCTCCTCGCGCTCTTTCACTCAGTCCCCGCCGCTCTGCTCATGCTCTTTCACGGTGTCCCTGCCGCTCTCCACGCCCTCTTTCCCTAAGTCTCCGCCGCTCTCCTCGCGCTCTTTCACTGAGTCCCCGGCGCTCTCCTCGCGCTCTTTCACTACGTCCACGCCGCTCTCCTCGCGCTCTTTCACTGAATCTCCGCCGCTCTCCTTGTGCTCTTTCACTGTGTCCCCGCCATTCTCCTCGCGCTATATCCCTGTGTCCACACCGCTCTCCTCGCCCTCTTTCACTGAGTCTCCGACGCTCTCCTCGCGCTCTTTCCCTGTGTCCCCGCAACTCTCCTCGCGCTCTTTCCCTCAGTGTCCGCCGCTCTCCTCGCGCTCTTTCACTGTGTCCCCGCCATTCTCCTCGCGCTATATCCCTGTGTCCCCGCCGCTCTCCTCGCGCTCTTTCACTGAGTCTCCGACGCTCTCCTTGCTCTCTTTCCCTGTGTCCCCGCCGCTCTCCTCGCGCTCTTTCCCTAAGTCTCCGCCGCTCTCCTCGCGCTCTTTCACTGAGTCCCCGCCGCTCTCCTCGCGGTCTTTCACGGAGACCCCGCAGCTCTCCTCGTGCTCTTTTATCCAGTGTCCCCGCCGCTCTCCTCGCGCTCTTTCACTGAGTCTCCGCCGCTCTCCTCGCGCTCTTTCACTGAGTCCCCGCCACTCTCCTCGCGCTCTTTCTCTGAGTCCCGCCGCTCTCCTCGCGCTCTTTTACTGAGTCCCCGCCACTCTCCTCGCGCTCTTTCACAGAGTCTCCGCCGCTCTCCTCGCACTCTTTCCCTGTCCCCGCCACTCTCCTCGCGCTCTTTCACTTAGTCTCCGCCGCTCTCCTCGCGCTCTTTCACTGTGTCCCCGCCATTCTCCTCGCGCTATATCCCTGTGTCCGCGCCGCTCTCCGCCCACTTTCACTGAGTCTCCGACGCTCTCCTCGCGCTCTTTCCCTGTGTCCCCGCCACTCTCCTCGCGCTCTTTCACTGTGTCCCCGCCATTCATCTCGCGCTATATCCCTGTGTCCCCGCCGCTCTCCTCGCCCTCTTTCACTGAGTCTCCGACGCTCTCCTCGCTCTCTTTCCCTGTGTCCCCGACACTCTCCTCGCGCTCTTTCACTGAGTCTCCGCCGCTCTCCTCGCGCTCTTTCACTGTGTCCCCGCCATTCTCCTCGCGCTATATCCCTGTGTCCCCGCCGCTCTCCTCGCGCTCTTTCACTGAGTCCCCGCCGCTCTCCACGCGCTCTTTCATTGAGTCCCCGCCGCTCTCCTCGCGCTCTTTCACGGAGTCCCCGCAGCTCTCCTCGTGCTCTTTTATCCAGTGTCCCCGCCGCTCTCCTCGCGCTCTTTCACTGAGTCTCCGCCGCTCTCCTCGCGCTCTTTCACTGAGTCCCCACCGCTCTCCTCGTGCTCTTTCTCTGAGTCCCGCCGCTCTCCTCGCGCTCTTTTACTGAGTCCCCGCCACTCTCCTCGCGCTCTTTCACTGAGTCTCCGCCGCTCTCCTCGCGCTCTTTCCCTGTGTCCCCGCCGCTCTCCTCGCCCTCTTTCACTGAGTCTCCAACGCTCTCCTCGCGCTCTTTCCTCGTGTCCCCGCCACTCTCCTCGCGCTCTTTCACTGAGTCTCCGCCGCTCTCCTCACGCTCTTTCACTGTGTCCCCGCCATTCTCCTCGCGCTATATCCCTGTGTCCCCGCCGCTCTCCTCGCGCTCTTTCACTGAGTCTCCGCCGCTGTCCTCGCGCTCTTTCACTGAGTCCCCGCTACTCTCCTCGCGCTCTTTCACTCAGTCCCCGCCGCTCTGCTCGCGCTCTTTCACGGTGTCCCTGCCGCTCTCCTCGCCCTCTTTCCCTATGTCTCCGCCGCTCTCCTCGCGCTCTTTCACTGAGTCCCCGGCGCTCTCCACGCGCTCTTTCACTGAGTCCTCGCCGCTCTCCTCGCGCTCTTTCACGGAGTCCCCGCAGCTCTCCTCGTGCTCTTTTATCCAGTGTCCCCGCCGCTCTCCTCGCGCTCTTTCACTGGGTCTCCGCCGCTTTCCTCGCGCTCTTTCACTGAGTCCCCGCCGCTCTCCTCGCGCTCTTTCTCTGAGTCCCGCCGCTCTCCTCGCGCTCTTTTACTGAGTCCCCGCCACTCTCCTCGTGCTCTTTCACTGAGTCTCCGCCGCTCTCCTCGCGCTCTTTCCCTGTGTCCCCGCCACTCTCCTCGCGCTCTTTCACTTAGTCTCCGCCGCTCTCCTCGCGCTCTTTCACTGTGTCCCCGCCATTCTCCTCGCGCTATATCCCTGTGTCCCCGCTGCTCTCCTCGCCCTCTTTCACTGAGTCTCCGACGCTCTCCTCGCGCTCTTTCCCTGTGTCCCCGCCACTCTCCTCGCGCTCTTTCACTGAGTCTCCGCCGCTCTCCTCGCGCTCTTTCACTGTGTCCCCGCCATTCTCCTCGCGCTATATCCCTGTGTCCCCGCCGCTCTCCTCGCGCTCTTTCACTGAGTCCCCGCCGCTCTCCTCGCGCTCTTTCACTGAGTATCCGCCGCTCTCCTCGAGCTCTTTCACTGAGTCCCCGCCGTTCTCCTCGCGCTCTTTCACTGAGTCTCCGCCGCTCTCTTCGCGCTCTTTCACTGCAGGCTGTGACGTCACGGTTCAACTTCTTTCCACTTCTACTTGCCCTCGAGTCTCCCTCCTGATCTTTATTCGGCTGGGATCCTTACAGTGATTGTCTTTTTTTCGGTTAGAGGAGGAGGTAGGGAGGGAAACACTGAAGAATTGACTCGGATTAACTGTCACTTGTCAACAGCTCCTCCACAAACCACCGTCAAGGTGTACAGAGCTGGAATCGAACTTGGCTTTCCACAGTGTGAGATCAGAAAGTAAACACGTGGCACAAGCCCCTTTTCAAAACAGATCAATGCAACCTCTAAACAAAATACACCTACTTTGAATTATAAACGTGCTGCTGCTTTTATTTATGCAACACACATGTTTTGGGAATATTAAATATGCCGGGCAGCGCCCACGTTGAGACATATCCGAACTTACAATTAAGTTGATGCTGTGAAGTAACCAGTGAGCTAAAGCTGACACAGGCTTCGAACATGGGCACATTGTATATGAATGATTACCGTGATCATAATCGCCGTGGTCGGTAACATTGACGAGAAACTCCAGGTGTTGGTACACATCATCTCACAGCCAGACGTGACCAAAAACATAAAAGTGCGTGAAGTACACACGGAGGACATTCGTTCCGTTTAACCTCAGCGGCTCTTTAGATTAGCAGAGCATTCAATCCCACTCGATCGACCTTTCCCCAAGTCATGCATTTGATTCCTGTCGTTTCTCGCATTGACATTTCAAAGCCACTGTTGTATCTGCCTCCACTAATCTCACAGACAGTGCAGACCAGATATTTTAACTGTGTCCCAGAACATTAAAATGATTATTCGAAAGATATAACTTAAAAATCTTAGCTTGCATTTATATTCACCTGCGAGCTGCGAGTGCTGTGGCAACTGGAACTGACAGCAAATTACAACATAGGGAGACGACCCGGCCACTCACTCCTGCCCCAACATCCAGTTTGATCACAGCTGAGCTTCTGCCTCAATGTCATTTCCTGCCTGTTCCTCAGATGCTTTCATTCCCTCAAAGTTCACTGTCGATAAGAAAAATGGAGGCAGACACCCACAGTACAATTTCAAATCGATTTGGACATATAGATGGAGTGCTCGAATCTGCAGCGACACAGATCTGGAAGGTGGGACAGGTCATAGGGTCGTCGAAGTTTACAGCATGGAAATAGACCCTTCCGCCTAACTTGTTCATCCCTCCCAGTTTTTACTGCACAAAGCCTGTCCAATTGCCCACAATTGGTCATATCCCTCCAACCCATCTTCTCCATATAATTATCTAAATGCTTTTTAAAGGTAGAATTGTAGCCGCCTCTACTACTGCCTCTGCCAGCTCGTTCCAGACACTCACCACCCTTTGTGTGAAACAATTGTTCCTCTGGACCCTTTTGAATCTCTCCCCTCTCACGTTAAACCTATGCCCTCTAGTTTTGAATTCCACTAACCTTGGGATAATCTACTTCATCTATGCCCCTCATTATTTTATAGCCGACGTCAAGATCACCCGAGCCTCCAAGAAAAATGTTCCAGTCTATCCAGCCGCTCAGTTTAACTCAAACCTCAAACTCAAGTCCGGCAGCAGCTTAGCAAACCTTTTCTGATCTCCAGCCAGGTTAATAACATCCTTTCTATATTAGGGTGACCAGAACTGTACACAGTATTCGAAGTGTGTTCTTCCCAATGTCCTGTAGAACTTCAGCAAGTCGTCCCAACTCCTGTATTCAATAATCTGACCATGCACTATAGAATAGTAATAACGGGCACAGAAATATTAATTGTGGAACAAGGAGCCTCCTTCAGTGTTGTGAATTTCCAATTATTCATCATGTTTGCAGTGGTTCCAAAAAGCAACGAAGTCGCAGAATGTGTCTGACTGGAAAAAATGTAGAAGAATATCTTGCACAAGAGCCCCACAGCAAATCAAATCTTCACCCGACACCAATAGAAACAAAACAGAAACAGAATAAAGGAGAATGGTAAAGAGAGAAAGGGGGAGAGAGCGTTTACTGCTGGAGTATATTGCACACCACTCCCTTCCACCTTACTGCAGCAAGCACATTGTTTCTGTCTTCAAGGATTCATGCTGTTAGAAATACATGATATTCAGTTTCCTCTGAAGCAGAAGTTACCGGATTCATTGCACAGTTAGAATGACAAACTGGCAGCACGATGGCCCAGTGGTTAGCACTGATGGCTCACGACGCCGAGTTCTCAGGTTCGATGTCGGCTCTGGGACACTGTCCTTGTGGAGTTTGCACGTTTCCCCCGTGTTTGCGTGGGTTATGCCTTCACAACCTAATGATGTGCAGAGTAGGTGGATTGGCCGTGCTAAATCGCGCCTTAATCGGAAAAAATTAATTGGGTGCCCTATATTTTTGTTTCAAGAATGGAGATCAGTTCATCCCAGGCCCCAGGAATTCAAAGCACCAATGCATTAAATAAATCACTTTTACTGGATGTGAGGGTTGCTGGTTGGGACATAATTTATTGTCCATCCCTAGTTGCCCTGCAGAAGGTGGTGGTGAGCTGCTTTCTTGAATCGTTGCAGGGCGGTAGTTTTGGGTACACCCACGCACTTTTAGGGAGGAAGCTAAAGGATTTCTCCCCGTTTTCGTGAAGGAACGTTGATATGGTTCCAAGTGGGAGTGGTGAGTGATTTGGAGGGGAAATCTAGTTGGCGATTTTCCCAAGTAGGGGCTTGTCTAGTTCTTCAAAATGATAGTGGTCGTAGGTCTGGAAGGCGCTTTCTCAGCAACAATTCCGAGTAACTGTGTTGAGTTATTGCGGTGCATTCTGGGATGGCTGTGGCGGAGGGATTGTGTCAGGAGGAGCAATAACACGCACTGCTTTGTCCACGATGCTTTCAAACTCGCTGAGTGTTCTCGGAGATCTGGGGAAAAGGGTTACACGTGAAAAAAATTGACTAATCTATTTGCCTGCGTAACCAATCTTTTTCCGAAATTTCAAAAAATGTATAATAGATCATCGTTAATGCTCTTTCACTGCATTTAGGTAGTGAGTAATTGACAAAGTGTGAAAGATCAGTTATTGTACAGAGCTGGAATCGATCTTGAGTTTCCGCAGTGTGAGATCAGAAAGTAAACAGGTGGCAGAAGCCTCTTTTTAAGACAGATTAGTGCAACCTCTGAACAAAATACACTTACTAATAATTATAAATGCGCTGCTGCTTTTATTTATGCAACACACATGTTTTAGAATATTAAAAACGCCAGGCAGCGCCTACGGTGAGACAGGTTCAAACTTACAGTTAAATTAATGCTGTGAAGTAACCAGTGAGCTAAAGCTGACGCTGACTTCAAGCATGGACACATTGTATATAAAGGATTACCGTGATCATACTCGCCGTGGTCGGTAACATTGACGAGAAACTCCGGGTATTGGTGCACACCATCTCACAGCCAGACGTGACCAAAAACTTAAAAATGCGCGAAGTACCGACGGAGGACATTCATTCCGTTTAACCTCAGTGGCTCTTTAGATTAGCACATCATTCGATGCCACTCGACCGACCTTTCCCCAGAGGCATGCATTTGATTTCTGTCGTTTCTCGCATTGAAATTTGAAAGCCACTGTTGTATCTGCCTCCACCAATCTCACAGGAAGTGCTGACCAGATAATTGAACTGTATCCCAGCACATTAAACTCATTGTTGGAAAGATGTATGTTAAAAATCTCATCTCGCAGTAATATTCATCTGCGAGTACTGTGGCAACTGGAACTGATAGCAAATGACAACATAGTGAGACGACCCGCCCACTCACTCCTGTCCCAACATCCGTTTGATCACAGCTGAGCTTCTTCCTCAATGTCATTTCCTGCCTGTTCCTCGGATACTTTCATTCCCTCAATGTTCACTGTCGATAGGAAAAATGGAGGCAGACATTCAAACCGATTTGGACATACAGTTATTGCGGTGCATTTTGGGATGTCTGTGGCGGAGGGATTGAATGCTTGTGGCAGGAGGGGCAATCAAGCGCACTGCTTGGTCCTGGATGCTTTCGAACACCCTGAGTGTTCTTGGAGAACTGCGGAGCAGCGTTTCACGTGGAAAAGAAATGGATTAATCAATTCGCTGCGTAACCAAATTTGTTCCGAAATTTCAAAGAACCTATAATAGATAATGTGTAAAGGTCTTTTTCTCCATTTAGGTTGTGAGTAATTGACAGAGTTTGATAGGTCAGCTATTGTACAGAGCTGGAATCGAACTTGGGTTTCCGCAGTGTGAGATCAGAAAGTAAACACGTGGCACAAGCCCCTTTTCAAAACAGATCAATGTAGCCTGTAAACAAAATACACCTACTTCTAATTATAAATGTGCTGCTGCTTTTATTTATGCAACACTTGTTTTGGAAATGTTAAAATCGCCAGAAAGCGCCCACGGTGAGACAGTCCCGAACTTACAATTAAATTGATGCTGTGAAGTAACCAGTGAGCTAAAGCTAACGCTGGTTTAAAGCATGGACAAATTGTATATGAAGGATTACCGTGATCACACTCGCCGTGGTGGGTTGCATAGCGGGAAACTCCAGTTGTTGGTGCACATCACCTCACAGCCAGACGTGACCAAAAACCTAAAACTGCGTGAAGGACCGACGGAGGATATTCATTCCGTTTGACACCAGCGGCTATTTAGATTAGCAGATCATTCAATCCCACTCGACCGACCTTTCCACAGAGACATGCATTTCATTGCTGTCGTTTCTCGCGTTGAAATTTGCAATCCACTGTTGTATCTGCCTCCACCAATCTCACTGGCAGTGCAGACCAGATAATTGAATTTTATCCCAGAAAATTGAAATAATTGTTGGAAAGATGTAACTTAAAACTCTTATCTCGCAGTTATATTCATCTACGAGTACTCTGGCAACTGGAACTGATAGGAAATTACAACATAGGGAGACGACACGACCACTCACTCCTGCCCCAACATTTAATTTGATCACAGTTGAGCTTCTGCCTCAATGTCATTTCCTGCCTATTCCTCAGATACTTTCATCCCTCAATGTTCACTGTCCATGAGAAAAATGGAGGCAGAAATTCAAACCGATTTGGACATACAGATGGAGTGCTCGAAGCTGCAGCGACACATATCTGGAAGGTGGGACAGGTCACAGAGTCATAGACCTTTACAGCATGGAAATAGGCACTTCGGCCTAACTTGTCCATGTCGCCCAGTTTTTACTACACAAAGCCTGTCCAATTGCCCACAATTGGTCATATTCCTATATACCCATCTTCTACATATAACTATTTAAATGCTTTTTAAAAGGCAGAATTGTAGACGCTTCTACTACTGCCTCTGCCAGCTCATTCCAGACACTCCCCACCCTCTGTGTGAAACAATTGTTCATCTGGACCGTTTTGTATCTCTCCCCTCTCACCTTAAACCTATGCCCTCTAGTTTTGGATACTACCTTTGGGATAATCTACCTGAACCATTATTTTATCGCCGTCGTCAAGATCACCTCGAGGCTCCAAACAAAGAACAAAGAACAAAGAAAATTACAGCACAGGAACAGGCCCGTCGGCCCTCCCAGCCTGCGCCGATCAAGATCCTTTATCGAAACCTGTCACCTATTTTCCAATGATCTACTAGCCAATGTTCCCCGCCCGTTCGTATATCTGTCGATATGGATCTTAAATGATGCTATTGTGCCCGCCTCTACCACCTCTGTTGGCAAAGCGTTCCAAGCACCCACCACCCTCTGTGTAAAAAACGTTCCATGCACATCTCCCTTAAACTTTCCCCCTATCACCTTGAAATCGTGACCCCTTGTAATTGACACCTCCACTCTTGGAAAAAGCTTGTTGCGATCCATCCTGTCCATACCTCTCAATTTTGTATACCTCAATCAGGTCCCCCCCTCAACCTCCATCTTTCCAACGAAAACAATCCTAATCTACTCAACCTTTCTTCATAGCTCGCACCCTCCATACCAGGCAACATCCTGGTGAACCTCCTCTGCACCCTCTCCAAAGCATCCACATCCTTCCGGTAATGTGGCGACCGGAACTGCATGCAGTATTCCAAATGTGGCCTAACCAAAGTCCTATACAACTGTAACATGACCTGCCGACTCTTGTACTCAATACCCCGTCCGATGAAGGCAAGCATGCTGTATGCCTTCTTGACCACTCTATCGACCAGCGTTGCCACCTTCAGGGTACAATGGACCTGAACGCCCAGGTCTCTCTGCACATCAATTTTCCCCAGGACTCTTCCATTGACCGTATAGTCCGCTCTTGAATTATATCTTCCAAAATGCATCACCTCGCATTTGCCTGGATTGAACTCCATCTGCCATTTCTCTGCCCAACTCTCCAATCTATTTATATTTTGCTGTATTCTCTGACAGTCCTCCTCGCTATCTGCAACTCCACCAATCTTAGTATCAACTGTAAACGTGCTAATCAAACCACCTATACCTTCGCCCAGATCATTTATGCATATCACAAACAACAGTGGTCCGAGCACGGATCCCTGTGGAACACCACTAGTCCCTTTCTCCATTTTGAGACACTCCCTTCCACCACTACTCTGTCTCCTGTTGCCGAGCTGGTTCTTTATCCATCTAGCTAGTACACCCTGAACCCCATACGACTTCACTTTTTCCATTAACCTGCCATGGAAAACTTTATCAAACGCCTTACTGAAGTCCATGTATATGACATCTACAGCCCTTCCCTCATCATTTAACTTTGTCACTTCCTCAAAGAATTCTATTAGGTTTGTAAGACATGACCTTCCCTGCACAAAACCATGCTGCCCATCACTGATAAGTCGATTTTCTTCCAAATGTGAGTAGATCCTATCCCTCAGTATCTTCTCCAACAGTTTGCCTACCACTGACGTCAAGCTCACAGGTCTATAATTCCCTGGATTATCCCTGCTACCCTTCTTAAACAAAGGGATAACATGAACAATTCTCCAGTCCTCCGGGACCTCACCGGTGCTCATGGATGCTGCAAAGATATCTGTTAAGGCCCCAGCTGTTTCTTCCCTCGCTTCCCTCATTAAATGGGATAATTCCATAGAGCATAGAACATAGAACAATACAGCGCAGTACAGGCCCTTCGGCCCACGATGTTGCACCGAAACAAAAGACATCTAACCTACACTATGCCATTATCATCCATATGTTTATCCAGTAAACTTTTAAATGCCCTCAATGTTGGCGAGTTCACTACTGTAGCAGGTAGGGCATTCCACGGCCTCACTACTCTTTGCGTAAAGAACCTACCTCTGACCTCTGTCCTATATCTATTACCCCTCAGTTTAAAGCTACGTCCTCTCGTGCCAGCCATTTCCATCCGCGGGAGATGGCTTTCACTTTCCACCCTATCCAATCCCCTGATCATTTTGTATGCCTCTATTAAGTCTCCTCTTAACCTTCTTCTCTCCAACGAAAACAACCTCAAGTCCATCAGCCTTTCAGCATAAAATTTTCCCTCCATACCAGGCAACATCCTGGTAAATCTCCTCTGCACCCGCTCCAAAGCCTCCACGTCCTTCCTATAATGCGGTGACCAGAACTGTACGCAATACCCCAAATGCGGCCGTACCAGAGTTCTGTACAGGAACCTGGGGACGTGTCCACCTTAATGCCTTTTAGAACACCCAAAACTTCCCCCTTCCTTATGCCGACTTGACCTCGAGTATTTAAACATCCATCCTCAGCCTCAACATCTGTCATGTCCCTCTCCTTGGTGAATACCGATGCAAAGTACTCATTAAGAATAGCACCCATTTCCTCTGACTCCATGCATAAATTCCCTCTTTTGTCTTTGAGTGGGCCAATCCTTTCTCTAGTTACCCTCTTGCTCCTTATATACGAATAAAAGGCTTTGGGATTTTCCTTAACCCTGTTAGCCAAAGATATGTCATGACTCCGTTTAGCCCTCTTTATTGCGCGTTTGAGATTTGTCGTACTTTCCGGATATTCCTCCAAAGCTTCATCAGATTTAAGTTGCCTAAATCTTATGTATGCTTCCTTTTTCATCTTAGCTAGTCTCACAATTCCACCCGTCATCGATGGTTCCCTAATCTTGCCATTTCTATCCCTCATTTTCACAGGGACATGTCTGTCCTGCACGCTAATCAACCTTTCCTTAAAAGACTCCCACATTTCAAGACTAATGTTCCAGTCTAAACAGCCGCTCCTTATAACTCAAACCATCAAATTCGGTAGCGGCCTTTCAAATCTTTTCTGCTCACTTTCTAGGTTAATAATATCCTTTCCATATTAGGGTTACCAGAACTGTCCACAATATTCCAAGTGTGTCCTTCCCAACGTCTTGTAGAACTTCAGCAAGACATCCCAACTTTTGTGTTCAATTATCTGACCCTGTATCTGTATAATCGTAATAATGGGCAGACACAGTAATTGGGGAACAAAGAACTTCCTTCAGTGTTGTGAATTTCCAATTATTCATCATGTTTGCACTGGGTCCAAAAAGCAACAAAGTCGCAGAATCTGTCTGACTGGAAAAAGGTGCCGACGAATATCTTTGTCAAGAGACCCACAGCAAATCACATCTTCACCCGATACCAATAGAAACAAAACAGAAACAGAATAAAGGAGGGTGGTAAGGAGAGAAAGGGGAATAGACCATTTCACGCTGGAGTAGATTGCACACCACTCAGTTCCACCTGACTGCAGCAAGCATATTGTTTCTGTCTTCCAGGATTCATGCTGTTAGAAATACCTGAGGTCCAGTTTCCTCTGAGGTAGAAGTTATATGATTCATTCTACCGTTAGAATAAAAAAAACAACGGCAGCACGTTCGCGCAGTGGTTAGCACTGCTGCCGGAAGGCGCCGAGTTCTCAGTTTCGATCCCGGCTCCGGGTCACCGTCCGTGTGGAGTTTGCGCATTCTTCCCGTTTTTGCGTGGGTTTCCCCCCACAACCCAATGATGTGCAGTGTAGGTGGATTGGCCGCGCTAAATTGCCCCTTAATTGGAAAAAATGAATTGGGTAATCGACGTTTATTTTTTAAGAATGGAGAACAGTTCATCCCAGGCCCCAGAAATTCAAAGCACCATTGCATTAAAAATATCACTTTTACTGGATGTGAGAGTTGCTGGTTAGGACAGAATTTATTGTCCATCCCAAGTTGCCCTGAAGAAGGTGAGCTGCTTTCGTGACTCGTTGCAGACCATGATTTTTGGGTACACCCAGCGTGCTTTTAGGGAGGAAGCTAAATGTCTTATTCCCCGTTACCGTGAAGGAAGGTTTATCTGGTTCCAAGTGGGAGTGGTGAGTGATTTGGGGGGAAATTCCAGTTGGTGATTTTCCGAAGTAGGGGCTTGTCTACTCCTTCAAAATGATAGTGGTCGCAGTCTGGAAGGTGCTGTCTTCGGAACAATTGCCTGGGGAACTTTGTTGAGTTAATGCGGTGCATTTTGGGATGGCTTTGGCCGAGGGATTGAATGCTTGTGGCAGGAGGAGCAATCAAGCGCACTGCTTGGTCCTGGCTGTTTTCGAACACCCTGAGTGTTCTTGGAGATCTGGGAACAGCGTTTCATGTGGAAAAAAACTGGATGACTCAATTCGCCTTCGTAAACTATCTTGTTCCGAAATTTCAAAAAATGTAAAATAGATAATCGTTAATGCTCATTTCCCCCATTTAGGTAGGGTGTAATTGACAAAGTGTGATCGGTCAGTTATTGTACAGAGCTGGAATCGAACTTGGGGTTCCGCAGTGTGAGATCAGAAAGTAAACACGTGGCACAAGCCTCGTTTAAAAACAATTATTGCAACCTCTAAACAAAATACACCCACTTCTAATTATAAATGTGCTGCTGCTTTTATTCATGCAACACATGTTTTGGAAATAATAAAAACGCCAGCCAGCGCCCACGGTGAGACAGGTTCGAACTCACAATTAAGTTGATGCTGTGAAGCAACCAGTGAGCTAAAGCTGACGCTGGTTTCTAGCATGGACACATTGTATATGAAGGATTACCGTGATCATACTCGCCGTAGTGGGTAGCATTGAGGGGAACTCCAGTGTGTTGGTGCACACCATCTCCTAGCCAGACGTGACCAAAAACTTAAAAGTGCGTGAAGTAAAGAAAGAGGACATTCATTCCGTTTAACCTCAGCGGCTCTTTAGATTCGCAGATCATTCAATCCCACTCGACCGACCTTTCCCCAAAGGCATGCATTTGATTGCTGTCGTTTCTCGCATTGAAATTTGAAAACCACTGTTGTATCTGCCTCCACCAACCTCACAGGCTGTGTCGACTTGATAACTGAACTGTGTCCCCGAACTTTGAATTAATTGATGGAAAGATGTAACTTAAAAATCGTATCGCGCAGTTAGAATCATCTGCGAGTGCTGTGGCAACTGGAACTGGTAGTAAATGACAACATAGTGAGACGACCCGGCCACACACTCCTGACCCAACATCCAGTTTGAGCTCAGCTGAGCTTCGGCCTCAATGTAATTTCCTGCCTGTTTCTCAAATCCTTTCAATCACTCAGGGACCATTGTACATGAGGATGACAGAGGTAGACACCCAGAGCAAAATTTCAAAATCACTTGGGCATAGAGATGGAGTGCTCGAATCTGCAGCGTTACCGAGCTGGAAGGTTGGATATGGTCACAGAGTACGAGAGGTTTACTGCATGGAACCAGGCCCTTCGGCCCAACTTATCCATGGCGCCCATTCTTCTGCATTCTCCCCATAACCCCTGATCCTTTTAATAAGACAACATTGTACCCGCTTCTATTACTTCCTCTGGCAACTCTGTCCAGACACTCAGCGCACTATTTGTGAAGGAATTACTCTCTGGACCCTTATGTGTGTCTCCTATCTAACTTTAAACCTATACCCACTTGTTTTACACTCCCCTATCTTTGGGAAAATATGTTGACGATGACCTATTAACTTGATAGACCTCGAGAATTTCACCCCTATGCCTCCTACACTCCAGGGGGAAATGTCCCAGCGTACCAAACGCAAATTATAGCTCAAACTATCAATTTACGGTAGCCCCCTTGTAAAACGTTTCAGCACTATATGTAGTTGAATAATATCATCTCTATAATAGTGAGACCAGAACTGTCCACAGTATTCCAAGTGTAGACTTACTTATGTCTTGTACAACTTCAGCAAGGCGTCCAAACTCCTGTATTCAATGTTCTGACCATGTGTCTGTATAACAGTAATGATGGGCACAGACACAGTAATGATGGAGCAAATACCCACCTTCGTGTCATGTAGTGCCAATTATTCTTCATGTTTGCAATGGTTCCACAAAGTAACAAAGTCGCAAAATATGTCTTACTGAACAGAAAATATGGTACAATATTCTGCTCAACTTAAACCTTCACCCGAAACCAAGAGATACAAAACAGAAACAGAACAAAGGAGTGTGTTAAAGAGAGAAAGGCGGAGAGAGTGTTTAAATCCATGATAGATTGCACAACACTCCGTTCCACCTTACTGCCGCAACCACATTGTTTCTGTTTTCCTGGATTCATGCTGTTAGAAATACCTTAGATCCAGGTTCCTCTGAAGCAGAAGTTATATGATGAGCTCTACCGTAATAATGGAAATCAGTTCATCCCATGTCCCAGAAATTCAAAGCAGCAATGCTTTACAAAGTTCACTTTTACGGGATTTGCGAGTTTCTGGTTCGGGCAGCATTTAATTCCCATCCCGAATTGGACTTCAGTAGGTGGCGGTGAGCTGCCTTGTTGATCCGCTGCTGTCAGTGAGGTGTGGGGACACCCAACCTGCTTTTAGGGAGTTGTTGTCCTTCAAGATTATAGTGGCCGTGCGATTGGTAGTTGATGTCTAAGGAACCTTGGTGAGTTACTGCAGTGCATTTTGGGATTATAAACAGGGCTTCCACGGCGCGTTTGAGGTACAGGGATTGAATGTTTCTGGAAGGGGGAGCAATCAAGCGGGATACTTGGTCCAGGATGGTGTCGAACTACTTGAGTGCTTTTCGTGATATGTGGAATACCGTATCATGAACAAAACACAAAATAGATTATTACATTTGCCTGAGTAAATAATTGTTATAGGCCAGGGTTAAGAAACTCCAAACAATGTGATGAAGTCCAACTGACCGACAACCTTGATGTTGAATTTGGCTAGGATGAACACAAGCGCCTCCCCTTCAGATGTGATTCAACAGTCTTCCTAAACACTTCAATCAACACAAGCTTTATTCTAAGACCTTAGTTAACATGTGTATATAAAGAAACACAGCAAGCATTATTATCAATTACAATCATAACGACACCATATACTTAAAGTAATCTATGTATAATACTGAATGACTTCCCCCATAACTGTTCCAAATCCAAAGCAAAATCCCATGAACGAAAAAACATATTTCAAGACCGTGGCCCAGCACTCTGCATTCTAACCTTATTAAGACTGACTTTTCCTGAGAATTTAATTTCGTCTCACCAGCAGGTTGACAACCATTCCGGAGAGAAAACTATATATGTTTAATTTACCAAAGCAGTTAACTATAATCAATGTTTATTTTAACCGAGTCAGATATTAATATTAACAGTGAAAATAGATAAACAGGCCAAAACACTTCTTTTCTCTGTCTGAGTCCACAACAATCAAAATTGAAAGCGAAAGTAATAACATCACACAACCACAGCTTAGCTTCACTGAAGCCATGTGATGAGACAAAAACCTTTCTTAAAGGCACACTCCCACGACATAATCTCGTTTCTAAATTATAAAATCAGATAATCAATAAAGTAAATTTCGCTAATGCACTTTAACTCCATTTAAGTTGTGAATAATTGACAAAGTGTGATAGAGAATATGGTGAACTGGTACACGACAATAATCTTTCTCTCAATGTCAACAAAACGAAGGAGGTTGTCATCGACTTCAGGAAGCGTGGTGGAGAACATGCCCCGGTCTACATCAATGGGAATGAAGTACAAAGGCTTCAATCTTTTAAGTGTCCAGATCACCAACATCCTGCCCTGGTCCTCACATGCCGATACTATAGTTAAGAAAGCTCACCAAAGACTCTACTTTCTCAGAAGACTAAGGACATTTGGCATGTCAGCTGCGACTCTCACGAACCTTTACAGATGCCCCATAGAAAGCATTCTTCCTGGTTGTAGCACAGCTTGGCATGGATCCTGCTCTGCCCAAGACCGCAGGAAACTACAACATGTCGTGAAGGTAGCCCAATCCATCATGCAAACGAGTCTGCAATCCATTGACTCTATCTATAATTCCCGCTTCCTTGGAAAGGCAGCCAGCATAATTTAGAACCCCACGCACCCCGGACATACTCTCTTCCACCTTCTTCCGCCAGTAAAAATATACAGAAGTTTTAGGTCACGTACCAACCGGCTCAAGAACAGCTTCTTCCCTGCTGCCATCAGACTTTTAAATGGACCAACCTTGTATTTAGTTGATCGTTTCTCTACACCCGAGCTATAACTGTAACATTACATTCTGCAGTCGCTCCTTCCTTCCCTATGTGCTGTATGCGTTCTCTGTATAGCATGCAAGAAACCATGATAATGTGAGAATAATAACTCAAATCAAATCAAATCAAACAGATCAAGCAGAGCTGGAATCGAACTTGGGTTTCCTCAGTGAGAACCAGAAAGTAAACACGTGGCACAAGCCGCATTAAAAAATAATTGTAGTGCGACCTCTAAAAAATACACCTACATCTAATTTAGAAATCTGGGTCTGCTTTTAATCGGTGCAAAACATATGTTTTGGAAATATTTAAAACGTCAGGCAGCGCCCAAGGTGAGACAGGTTTGAACTTATAATTAAGTTAATGCTGTGAAGTAACCAGTGATCTCAAGCTGACGCTGGCTTCAGGCACGGATACAATGTATATAAAGCAGGCATTTTCGAAGTGGAGGTGGCAACACGGTGGGTCGCGGGAGGGTGTCGGGAGCGTCACGGGGGCCAGCCGTTCATCAGTACTCATGCGGCCCGGAGTGTTGGGACCTGAACCTGGGGTCAAAGTGCTACCGCGGATGGCGGCGGCTTAAGGCGCGTTGATCACTGATGATGAACAAGGCTATTATCTCGATCGTTTTGGCATCCCTAAACATTACTCAAGTGATCTGGAGAGAGTCTATATCCCTCATGGTCTCACCATGCACTGAACTGAACGGTTGGCAAGGGATATAATGAGAGCCATTGGAATTCATCACATCGTCGCCCTCGAAGGATGGCTGAAAGTGTTTTGCTGACCATTAAAACTACATTAAAGCATTGAATCGATACAGTGATCAGTCAAACACAATGACGGTTGACATCATCCGCTTGAAGAGTTACTGTAATGATCACTGAACAAGGGAGATATTCAGAGTTTACGAACTGAGGTCCGAATTCCACGCTTTCCTCCTCGAGAAATTGTCCTCTCTGCTGATTCGATTGCTCATGAAATTTGTAGGCTAACTATCATCTTTTCAATTCTAAATGAACTTAACCTCAAATAGCAAGAGACGGATGGTGATTGCTTTCGGCACTGTGAAGGAATCGCTGCTTTAAAACCCATTGAAAGTTTGGCAATTGCGAATGGTGGTGAGCCTTTCCTTTTTACAGCAGGGTGCTGTAGTGCTTTCTTGGTTTTAGCGTCGACCAAGGGTGGACCAGGATATATGTTCTATATGTGCACACCTAATAATTTGAAGCTGTAAACCATCTCCACCACGGTTTCGTTGATGCAGAGAGGTGTGTATAAAATACTTCACTTCCTGAAGTCAATGACCAGCTCTTCAGTTTTGCTGACATTGAGGGTGAGATTATTGTCGTTAAACCACACCACTGGGTTCTCCATCTCCGTCCAGTATTCTGACTCATCGCTGTTCGAGATCCTACCCACGACAGTTGTATGGTCAGCAATCTTGTATGGCACTGTTTACACAGACTCTTTTTCCAGCAGGGTGCGGTTCACATAAACACTGTTTACAGTACACACTGTTTGCATATACTATTTATAGCAGTGTACGGTTTACATAAACACTGTTTACTGTAGGGCACTGTTACGTCGACTTTCCAGCAGTGTACGGTTTACATACACACTATTTACTGTAGTGCGCTGTTTACGTAGACTATGTTTACAACAATGTACGGTTCACATAAACACTGTTTACTGCAGGTCCGTTTCAGATAGACTCTGTTTACAGCAATGTCCGGTTGAAATATTGTTTACTGTAGGGTACTGTTTACATTGACTATGTATACTTTAGGCACTGTTTACATAGACTGTTTAAAACAGTGTACGGTTTACATTAACACTGTTTACTGTAAGGCATTGTTTGCAGCAATGTACGGTTTACATTAACACTGTTTACAGCAGGGCACTGTTTACATAGACTCTGTTTCCAGTGTATACCTTTTATATAAACACTGTTTACTGTACTGCTATATTTACATAGACTCTGTTTACAGTAGTGTACGGTTTACATAAACAATGTTTACTGCAGGGCACTGTTTGCATAGACTATTTACAGCAGTGTACGGTTTCCATAAAGACTGTTAACAATCCACTGTTTACATAGCCTGTTTACACCAGTGCACAGTTTACGATAAGCCTTTTTACTGTACGGCTCTGTTCCATAGCCTCCGTTTGCAAAAATGGCCGGTTTAAGTATACTGTTCACTGCAGGACAATGTTTAAGTAGACTATGTTAACTGCAGGGCACATGCACAAAGATTGTTTGCAGTAGTGTACGGTTTAGATAAACATTGGTAACTGTAGCGCATTGTTACGATGACTGCTTAGTGTAGGGCGCTGTTTACATAGTCACTGTTTACAGCAGTGTACGATTTACGGAAACACTGTTTACTGTAGGGCACTGTTTACATAGACTCTGTTTACAGAAGTGTATGGTTTACTTTCACCCTGTTTGCTGTAGGGCACTGTTTACATTGAATCTGTTACTGTAGGGCACAGTTTAAATTTTGTTTACTATAGTGCATTGTGTTTACAGCAGTGTACATTTTACATATGCACGGTTTACTGTAGGGCACTGTTTGCATAGACTCTGTTTACAGAAGTGTACAGTTTACGTAAACACTGCTTCCTGTAATGCTCTATTTGCACAGACTCCGTTTACAGTAGTGTACAGTTTACGTAAACACTGCTTCCTGTAAGGCTCTGTTTACATTAGTGTACGGTTTGCTTTCACTCTGTTTCCTGCAGGGTTCTGTTTACGTAGACTCTGTTTACAGCAGTGTACAGTTTACATTTTCACTGTTTAATGTAGTCCACTGATTACACAGGCATTGTTTACAGCAGAGTACGATTTACAGAAACATTATTGACTGTAGGGCACTGATTACATAGACTAATTTTACAGCAGTGCACGGTTTACATTAACACTTTTTACTAGAAGGCAAAGTTTACAAAGGGTCTGTTTACATTAATGTAAGGATTATTTTCACTCTGTTTTCTGTATGGTGCTGTTTACTGGAGGGCACTTTTACATAGACTTTTTCCAGTAGTGTACGGTTTAATTTCTCTGTTTACTCTAAGGCACTGTTTTCACTGACTTTCCTTACAGCAGTGTACATTTTACATCCACAATGTTTGCTGTAGGACGCTGTTGACATAATGTGGAAATGCCGGCGTTGGACTGGGGTGAGCAGAGTAAGAAGACTAACAGCTTTGTTTCAAATCACTAGCTTTTGGAGCGCTGCTCAGTACAGCACTGTACTTTTTACATAACAATTGTTTCCAGTAGGTCACTGATTACAAATACTCTGTTTACAGCAGTGTACGGATAACCTAAACGCTGTTTACCGCAGGGCTCTGTTTACCTTGACGCCGTTTACATCAGCGCACGGTTCACATCAGCACTGTTTACTGTTGGCACTGTTTACATAGTCTGTTTACTGTAGGGCATTGCTTAAATACTGGTTACTGTTTGGGACTTTTTATATAGACTCTGCTTACTGTATAGCACTGTTTAAATACTGTTTACTGTAGGGCACAGTTTGCGTAGACCCTGTTTATAGCAGTTACGATTTACATAAACACTGTTTACTGTAGTGCACTGTTTACATAAACTCTGTTTATAGCAGCGTACGGTTTACATAAACACTGTTTACTGTAGGGCACTGTTTGCGTAGACTCCGGTTACAGCAGTGCACGGTGTATCTAAACAATGTTTTCTGGTGGGCATTGTTTACATAGACTCAGTTTACAACAGTATAGGGTTTACATAAACACTGCTTACTGTGTTGCACTGTTTACATAGACTCTTATTACAGCAGGGTACGGTTTTCAAAAACTCTTTACTGTCGGGCACTCTTCACATAGTAAGAAGTCTTACAACACCAGGTTAAAGTCCCACTCTCTGACAGCAGTGAACGGTTTACATAGACACTGTTAACTGCAGGACACTGTTTACATAGACTCTGTTTTCCAGCAGAGTACGGTTTATGTTGGCACTGTTTACTGTAGGGCGTTGTTTACATAGACACTGTTTGCAGTTGCGTCCGGTTTACATTCACTCCGTTTACAAGTGTACATTTTACATAAACACTGTTTACAGTAGGACACTGTTTAATAGACTCTGTTTCCAGCAGTGTACGGTTTACATTAAAACTATTCACTGAAGGGGACTGTTACATAGACTCTGTTTACAGCAGGCTACGGCTTATAGAAACACTTTTTACTGCAGGTAACTGTTTTCATGGACTCTGATTACAGCAGCTCATGGTCAACTTTCACTCTGTTTATTGTAGGGCACTGCTTACATGGACCATGTTTACCGTATTGTACGGTTTACACAAACACTGTTTACTGGAGGGCACTGTTTACATAGACTCTATTTACAGTAGTGTACGGTTTACATAAAAACTATTTACTATTGGGCACTGTTACATATACTCTTTTTAGAGCATGGTATAGCTTACATAAACATTGTTTACTGTAGGGAATTGTTTACATGGACTCTGTTTACAGCAGTGCATGGATAACGTTCTCTCTGTTTACTCGCGGGCACTGTTTACATAAACCTGGATTACCTTATTGTACGGTTTATGTAACCACTGTTTACTGTAGGGCACTGTTTAAACAGATCCTGTTTCCAGAAGTATATATTTTTAATAAACTGTTTACTGTATAGCACCGTTTATACAGAATCTGTTTCCAGCAGTAGACCGTTTCCATAAACACTGTTTGCTGTAGTGCTACATTTACAAAGACTCTGTTTACAGAAGTGTATGATTTACTTTAACATTGTTTACTATAGAGCACTGTGTACATAGACTCTGTTTGCAGTAGTGTACGGTTTACATAAATATTGTTTACAGTTGCGCACTGTTCACATAGACTGTGTAGCGTAGGGCACTGTTTACATAGTCACTGTTTACAGCAGTGTACAATTTACAGAAACACTGTTTACTGTGGGGCACTGATTACATAGACTCGGTTTACTGTAGGGCACAGTTTACATTTTGTTTATTGCAGTACACTGTTTACATAGTCTCTGTTTACAGCAGTGTACATTTTACATAAGCACGGTTTACTGTACGGCACTGTTTACGCAGACTATTTTAACAGTCGTGTACTGTTTACGTAAACATTGCTTCCTGTAGGGCTCTGTTTACCCACACTCTGTTTATATTAGCGCACGGTTTACTTTCATTCTGTTTACTGCAGGGCATTGTTTACGTAGACTCTGGTTACAGCCGTGTACGGTGTATCTAAATGTATGGCATTCTTTACATAGACTCTGTTTACAACAGCAGAGGGTTTACACAAACACTGCCTACTGTAGTGCACTCTTTACACAGACTCTTATTACAGCACGTTACGGTTTACAAAAACTTTTTACTGTAGGGCACTGTTTACAAAGACTCCGCTGACTGCAGTGCACGGTTTTCACAGACACTGTTTACTGCAGGACACTGTTTACATAGACTCTGTTTACAGCAGAGTACGGTTTACGTCGGCACTGTTTACTGTAAGGCGCTGTTTACTTACACGCTGTTTGCCGTGGTGTCCGGATTACATTAACAATGTTTACTGTAGGGCAGTGTTTAAATGTACTTTGTTTACAGCAGTATACGATTTAATAAACTATGTTTTATTTAGGGCACTGTTCACATAGTTTTTTTTACAGTGATGTACGGTTCACATAAATACTGATTATTGTAGGGCATTGTTTGCAGTCACTCTGTTTGCAGTAGTTTACATTAAACACTGTTTACACTTGGACAGAATTTGCATATACTCCGTTTACAGCAGTATACAGTTTACATGGACAATATTAACTGTAAGGCACTGTTTACTTAGACTCTGCTTATAGTAGTGCACAGTTTACATAAAAACTATATACTGAAGGGGACGGTTACATAGACTCTATTTACAGCAGGCTACGGCTTATATAAACACTTTTTACTGTAGGGAACTGTTTACATGGACTCTGCTTACAGCAGTGCATGGTAACATTTAACTCTGTTCACTGTTGGGCACTGTTTACAGAAACTCTGTTTGCGGCAATGTAAGGTCACATAAACACTGTTTACTTAGCGTACTGTTTACATAGACTTTGTTTACAGCACTGTACTGTTTACATAAACACTGTTTGCTGTATGCGCTGTTTTCCGAGACTCTGTTTACAGCAGTGTACGGTTTTCATTAACCCTTTTCCTGATGGGCACTGTTCACATAGGATATATTTACCGTAGTGTTAATTTTTACTCTGTTTACTGTAGGGCTCGATTACGCCGAATCTGTTTACTGTAGGGCACTGCTTAAATACTGTTTATTGTAGGGCACTGTTTACATAGACCATGTTTACCGTATTGTACGGTTGACGTAGACACTGTTTACTGAGCAGCAACAAGTCGCGGTCCACAGAGGTACCAACGACATATGTAGGAAAAGGGATAGGGATGCAAGGCAGGAATTAACGGAGTTAGGGTGGAAACTGAGATCTAGGACAAACAGAGTTATTATCTCTGGGATATTACCCGTGCCACGTGATAGCGAGACGAGGAATAGGGAGAGAGAGGAGTTGAACACGTGGCTACAGGGATGGTGCAGGAGGGAGGGTTTAAGATTTCTGGATAATTGGGGATCATTCTGCGGTCGGTGGGACCTCTACAAACGGAATGGTCGACACCTGGACGAGAGGGGTACCAAAATCCTGGGAAGGGTTTGGGGAGGGGTGTGGGGGTGGGGGGGGGGTGCTAAAGCTCTTCGGGGGGGTTTAAATTAGTTCAACAGAGGCTTGGGAACCTGAATTGCAGCTCCACTATACAGGAGGTTGAGAGCAGTGAGGTCATGAGTAAGGTTTCAAAGTTGCAGGAGTGTACCGGCAGGCAGAAAGGTGGTTTAAAGTGTGTCTTCTTCAATGCCAGGAGCATTCGGAATAACGTGGGCGAACTTGCGGCACAGGTTGGTACCTGGGACTTCCATGTTGTGGCCATTTCGGAGACATGGATAGAGCAGGGACAAGAATGGTTGTTGCAGGTGCCGGGGTTTAGATATTTCAGTAAGCTCAGGGAAGGTGGTAAAAGAGGGGGAGAGTGGCATTGTTAGTCAAGGACAGTATTACGGTGGCAGAAAGGATGTTTGATGAGGACTCGTCTACTGAGGTAGTATGGGCTGAGGTTAGAAAGAGGAAAGGAGAGGTAACCCTGTTCGGGGTTTCTATAGGCCTCCGAAAAGTTCCAGAGATGTAAAGTAAAGGATTGCAAATATGGTTCTGGATAGGAGCGAAAGCAAAAGGGTAGTTGTTATGGAGGACTTTAACTTTCCAAATATTGACTAGAACCGCTATAGTTGGAGTACTTTAGATGGTCTGTTTTTGTCCAATGTGTGCAGGAGGGTTTCCTGACACAGTATGTCGGCCAACGAGAGGCGAGGTCATATTGGATTTGGTATTGGCTAATGAACCAGGACAGGTGTTAGATTTGGAGGTAGGTGAGCACTTTGGTGATAGTGACCACAATTCCATTGCGTTTACTTTAGTGATGGAAAGGGATAGGTATATACCACAGGGCAAGAGTTATATCTGGGGGAAAGGCAATTATGATGCGATGAGGCAAGACTTAGGATGCATCGGATGGAGAGGAAAACTGTAAGGGATGGGCACAATGGAAATATGGAGCTTGCTCAAGGAACAGCTACTGCGTGTCCTTAATACGTTTGTACCTGTCAGGCAGGGAGGAAGTGGTCGAGCAAGGGAACCGAGGTTTACTAAAGCAGTCGAAACACTTGTCAACAAGAAGAAGGAGGCTTATGTAAAGATGAGACATAAAGGTTCAGTTAGGCCGCTCGAGAGTTACAAGTTAGCTAGGAAGGACCTAAAGAGAGAGCTAAGAAGAGCCAGGAGGGGGCATGAGAAGTCTTTGACAGGAAGAATCATGGATAACCCCAAAGCTTTCTATGGAACTGTCAGGAATAAACGAATGACTAGGGTAAGAGTAGGGCCAGTCAAGGACAAGTAGCGGGAAGTTGTGCTTGGAGTCTGAGGAGGTAGGAGAGGTGCTAAATGAATATTTTTCGTCAGTTTCCACGCAGGAAAAAGACAATGTTGTCGAGAATACTGAAATTCAGGCCACTAGACTAGAAGGGCTTGAGGTTCATAGGGAGGAGGTGTTAGAAATTCTGGAAAGTGGGAAAATAGGTAAGTCCCCTGGGCCGGATGGGATTTATCCTAGGATTCTCTGGGAAGCTAGGGAGGAAATTGCTGAGCATTTGGCTGTGATCTTTAAGTCATTTTTGTCTGCAGGAATAGTATCAGAAGACTGGAGGTTAGCAAATGTTGTCCCCTTGTTCAAGACGGGGAGTAGAGACAACCCCGGTAACTATAGACCAGTGAGCGTTACTTCTGTTACGTGCAAAATCTTGGAAGATTTTATCAGAGATAGGATGTAAAATCATCTGGAAAGGAATTATTTGATCAGAGATAGTCAACACGGTTTTGTGAAGGGTAGGTCGCGCCTCACAAACCATATTGAGTTCTTTCAGAAGGTGACCAAACAGGTTGATGAGGGTAAAACAGTTGATCTGGTGTATATGGATTTCAGTAAAGCGGTTGATAAGGTTCCCACGGTAGGCTCCTGCAGAAAATACGGAGGCATGGGATTCATGGTGATTTAGCAATTTGGATCAGAAAAAGGCTTGCTGGAAGAAGGCAAAGGGTGGTGGTTGATGGGAAATTTACAGCCTGGAGTTCAGTTACTAGTGGTGTACCACAAGGATCTGTTTTGGGGCCACTGCTGTTTGTCATGTTTATAAATGACCTGGAGGAGGGCGTAGAAGGATGGGTGAGTAAATTTGCAGATGACACTAAAGTCGGTGGAGTTGTGGACAGTGCAGAAGGATGTTACAAGTTACAGAGGGACTTAGATAAGCTGCAGAACTGGGCTGAGAGGTGGCAAATGGAGTTTAATGCAGAAAAGTGTGAGGTGATTCATTTTGGAAGGAACAACTGGAAGACAGAGTACTGGGTTAATGGCAAGAATCTTGGCAGTATGGATGAGCAGAGAGATCTCGCTCTCCATGTACATAGATCCATGAAAGTTGCCACCCAGGTTGAGAGGGTTTTTAAGAAGGCGTACGGTGTGTTAGCTTCTATTGATAGTGCGATTGAGTTTCGGAGCCATGAGGCCATGTTGCAGCTGTACAAAACTCTGGTGTGGCCGCATTTGGAGTATTGCGTGCAATTCTGGTCGCCGCATTATATGAAGGATGTGGAAGCATTGGAAAGGGTACAGAGGAGATTTACCAGAATGTTGCCTGGTATGGAGGGAAGATCTTTTGAGGAAAGGCGGAGGGACTTGAGACTGTTTTCGTTAGAGAGAAGGAGGTTAAGTGGTGACTTAATTGAGGCATACAAGATGATCAGAGGATTGGATAGGGTGGACAGTGAGAGCCTTTTTCCTCGGATAGTGGTGTCAAGCACGAGTGGACATACCTATAAATTGAGGGGAGATAGATGTAAGAGTAGGTTCTTTACTCAGAGAGTAGTAAGGGCGTGGAATGCCCTGCCAGCAACAGTAGTGGACTCGCCAACATTAAGGACATTCAAATGGTAATTGGATACACACATGGATGATAAGGGAATAGTGTAGATGAGCTTTAGAGTGGTTTCACAGGTCGGCGCAACATATAATTTTTTTTAGAATTTACAGTGCAGAAGGAGGCCATTCGGCCCATCGAGTCCGCACCGGCTCTTGGAAAGGTCAACACATCCACCCTATCCCCATAACCGAGCAACCGCATCCAACACTAAGGGCAATTTTGGACACTAAGGGACAATCCACCTAACCTGCACATATTTGGACTGTGAGAGGAAACTGGTGCACCCGGAGGAAACCCACGCACACACGGGGGGGATTTGCAGACTCCACACAGACAGTGACCCAAGCCGGAATCGAACCTGGGACCCTGGAGCTGTGAAGCAATTGTGCTATCCAGAATGCTACCGTGCTGCCCCTGTGCCACCGTGCTGCGCCCAACACCGAGGGCCGAAGGGCCTGTACTGCGCTGTAATGTTCTATGTTCTGTCGGTCTCTGTTTATCTAGACACTGTTTACAGTAGTGTACGGTTTAGTTTCACTTTGTTTACTGTCGGGCACTGTTTATAAAGACTCGGTTTACAGCAGCGTATATTTTAAATAAACACAGTTTACTGTCGGGCACCGTTTATATAGACACTGTTTCCAGCAGTGTACTGTTTACATAAATACTGTTTGCTGTAGCGCTATATTTACATAGACTCTGTTTACAGTCGTGTATGATTTACATGAACACTGTTTATTGTAGAGCACTATTTCCATCGACAGCGTTTACAGCAGTGTACGGTTTACATAAGCACTGTTTACTGTAGGGCACTGTTTATATAGACTGTTTACTGTATTGTGCAGATTACTTTCACTCTGTTAACTGTAGGGCACTGTTTACATATACTCTGTTTACGGCAATGTACGGTTTACATAAACACTGTTTCGTTTGCGTACTCCTTACATAGACTTTGTTTATAGCAGTGTACATTTTGCATAAATACTTTTTACTGTAGGGCACTGTTCACATAGACACTGTTTACAGTGGTGTGCGGTTAACTTTCGCTCTGTTTACTGTAGGGCACGGTTTACATAGACTCTGCTTACAGTATGGTACTGCTTAAATTATGATTACTGCAGGTCTCTGTTTACATGGACTCTGTTTACAATAGTGTACGGTTTACTTTCACTCTGCTTACTGTAGACCACTCTATTCATAGACTGTTTGCAGTAGTGGACTGTTTACTTTTCGTCTGTTTACTGTAGGACGCTCTTTACATTCACTCTGTTTACAGCAGTGCACGGCGTATCCAAATGCTGTTTACCGAAGGGCATTGTTGACATAGACTCTGTATACAACAGTTTACGGCTTCTATAAACACTGGTTACTGTAGTGCACTGTTACAGACACTTTATACTGCAGGTTACGGTTTTCAAAAACTGTTTACTGCAGGCAACTGTTTACATAGACTCTGCTTACACCACACCACGGTTTACATAGACACTGTTACGGCACTGGTTACATAGGCGGCAGAGTGCGGTTCACGCTAACACTGTTTACTGTAGGGCGCTGTTTACATAGACTTTGTTTACAGCAGCATAAGTTTTAAGAAACACTGTTTACTTTTGGACACTGTTCACGTAGAGTTTTTGCAGCAGTTTATACTTCACGTAAATACTGTTTACCGTAGGGCACTGTTTACATTGACTCTGTTTACAGTAGTGTACATTTTATAGAAACACTGTTTATAGTAGGACACTGTTTACACAGACTCTATTTACAGTAGTATACGGTTTGCATAAAAAACTATTTACTATTGGGCACTGCTACATAGACTCTATTTGGAGCAGGGTGTGGCTTACATAAACACTGTTTACTGTAGGGCACTGTTTACATAGACCAGGTTTACCGTATTGTACGGTTTACGTAACCACTGTTTACTGTTTGGGCACTGTTTACATAGACTCTGTTTACAGCAGTGTATATATTAAATAAACACTGTTTACTGTAGCACACTGTTTATCCAGAATCTGTTTCCAGCAGTATACCGTTTACATAAACACTGTTTGCTGTAGTGCTATATTTACAAAGACTCTGTTTACAGTAGTGTATGGTTTACATTAACATTGTTTACTGTAGAGCGATGTGTAGCTAGACTTTGTTGGCAGTAGCGTACGGTTTACATCAATATTGTTTACAGTAGCGCACTGTTTACATAGACTGTTTAGCGTAGGACAATGTTTATATAGTCACTGTTTGCAGCAGTGTGATTTACAGAAACACTGTTTACTGTAGTGCACTGCTTACATATACTCTGTTTACATTCGTGCACGGTTTACTTTCACTCTGTTAACCGTAGGGCGCTGTTTACATAGACCCGGTTTACTGTGTGGCACAGTTAGGATTCCGTTCACTGTAGTGCACTGTTTACATCGTCTCTGCTTCCAGCTCTGTACATTTCACATAAGCACTGTTTATTGTAGGGCACTGTTTCCAGACTCTGTTTACAGTAGTGTACGGTTTACTTTCACTCTGTTTACTGTAGGGCCCTGTTTACAAAGAATCTGTTTACAGCAGTGTACAGTTCACAGAAACACTGTTTACTGCAGGCCCAGTTCATATAGACTCCGTTTACAGCAATGTCCGGTTTACATGCAATGATTACCGCAGGCTACATTTACGTACAGTACGAAGTCTTACAACACCAGGTTAAAGTCCAACAGGTTTGTTTCGATGTCACTAGCTTTCGGAGCGCTGCTCCTTCCTCAGGTGGATGAAGAGGTACATTTACGTACGCTGTTTACACTACTGTACAGTTTACAAAAACATTGTTTACAGTAGCACACTGTTTGCATCGACTCTGTTTGCAACAGTGTACGGTTTACATAAACATTGTTTGCTGTACGGCACCGTTTTAGTCGATTATCTTTACGCGAGTGCATTAATTATATAGACTGTTTACAGTAGTCTATGGTTTGCATTAACACTGTTTATTGTAGGTCGCAGATAGCATAGACGTCGTTTACTGCAGGGTGTAATTAACATAGACTCTGTTTACTGTCGGGCACTCTTTTAATAGACTATGTAAACAGTGCCCTACAGGAATTAGTCCATTTACAGTGTTGTGTGGTTTACATTAACACTGTTTAATGGAGGGAACTGGTTACATCGACTCTGTTTTCAGTAGGGTACGGTTTAAGTGAACACTGTTCACTGTACGACGCTGTTTACAGCAGTGCACGCTTTACATAAACACTTACTTTAGGGCACTGTTTACATAGTCACTATTTACAGCAGTGTACGATTTACAGAACCACTGTTTACTATAGGGCACTCTTTACATAGACTCTGGTTGCAGTAGTGTACGGTTTACTTTCACTCTCTTTACTGTAGGGCACTGTTTAACTATACTCATTTTACTGTCGAGCACAGTTTAAGTTCTGTTTACTGCAGTTCACTGTTTACGCAGACTCCGTTTACAGCAGTGTGCGGTGTACTTTCACTCTGTTTATTGTAGTTCACTGTTTACATCGTCTCTGTTCACAGCAGTGTACATTTTATAGAAACACTGCTTACTGTAGGACACTGTTTACATAGAGTATGTTTACCGCAGTGCAAGATTTACATAACCACTGTTACTGTAGGGCAATGTTTACATTGTCACTGTTTAGTTGTGCTCGGTTTACATAAACACTGATTACTGTAGGCGCTGTTTACCAAGACTGGGTTTGCAGAAGTGTATGGTTTACATTAACATTGTTTCCTGTTTGCGCTGATTATCTAGACTCTGTTTACAGCAGTGTACGGTATACATTAACACCTTTTACTGGAGGGCACTGTTTCCATGGACACTGTTTACAGTAGGGCTGTTTAAATACATGTTTAGTATAGAGAACTGTTTACTTAGATTCCGTTTACAGCAGTGTACGGTTTCCATAACACTGTTTATTGTGGGACTTTTTTTTACATAGACTCTGTTTACAGCAGTGTTCGGTCTACATAAACACTGTTTACTCTCGGGCACTGTGTAGATTGACTCAGTTTACAGCAGAGTACGGTTTAGATTAGCACTGTTTATTATAGGGCGCTGTTTACAGAGACTGTTTACAGGAGTGTACGGTTTACATAACCACTGTTTTCATTGACTCTGATTACCGTGGTGTGTGGTTTACTTTCACTCTGTTTACAGAAGTGCAATGTTTAAATACTGTTTACAGTAGGGCACTGTTTACATAGACTGTTTACAGGAGTGTACGGTTTACGTAAACACTGTTTTCATTGACTCTGATTACCGGGGTGTGCGGTTTACTTTCACTCTGTTTACAGAAGCGCAATTTTAAAATACTGTTTACAGTAGGGCACTGTTTACATAGACAGTTTACTGTTGGGCACTGTTTCAATACTGTTTGCTGCAGGGTATATTTACATAGACTCTGTTTACTGTCGGGCACTGTCTAAATACTGTTTACTGTCGGGCACTTTTTAAATAAGCTCTGTTTACAGTAGTGTACGGTCTTCTTTCAGTTTGTTTGCTGCAGGGTACTGTTTCCATCGACTGTTTACAGCAAGGGATGGTTTACATAAACAGTGTTTACTGTAGGGAACTGTTTTATGGACTCTGTTTACTGTCGTGCACTGTTTAAATACTGTTTGCTGTCGTGCACCTTTTACATAAACACTGTTTACTGTAGGGCACTGTTTACATAGACTCTGTTTACAGTAGTGTACGGTTTACGTAAACACTGTTTACTGTAGGGCAGTGTTTACATAGACTCTGTTTACAGTAGTGTGCGGTTTACGTAAACACTGCTTACTGTAGGGCACTGTTTACATAGACTCTGTTTACAGTAGTGTACGGTTTACGTAAACACTGCTTACTGTAGGGCAGTGTTTTCCCACGATCCTCCACGCTTCAGAAATCCGCCATTCCTCCGTTAAAAAGGAGGCCCGGGCCATAGTCGAAGCTGTGCGACAGTGGAGGCATTCCCTGGCCGGTAGGCGATTCATTCTCCTCACTGACCAAAGATCGGTTGCTTTCATGTACCATAATGCACAGTGGGGCAAGATAAAGGACGATAAGATCTTACGGTGGAGGATCGAGCTCTCCACCAGCAACTATGAGATCTTGTATCGTCCCGGGAAGCTAAACGAGCCTCCTGAAGCCCTACCCCGCGGCACATGTGCCAACGCATAACTGGACCGACTCCGGGCCCGTCACGAGGACCTCTGCCACCCGGGGTCACTCGACTCTTCCATTTCATCAAGACCCGCAACCTGCCCAACTCCATCGAGGAGGTCAGGACAGCCACCAGGAACTGCCAAATCTGCACGGAAAGCGAACCGCACTTCTACAGGCCAGAGGAAGCTCATCTGATAAAGTCTTCCCGTCCCATTGGTTGCCTGTGTGGACTTCAAAGGGCTCCTCCCCTCCACCGACCGCAACACGTACTTCCTGAACGTGATTGACGAGTGCTCCCGGTTCCCATTCGCCAACCCCTGCCCCGACATTACGTCAGCCACCGGCATAAAAGCCCTCCACAGTATCTTTACAGTGTTCAGTTTCCCCGCCTACATACACAGCGATAGATGGTGCTCCTTTATGAGCGAGCTACTGCGTCAATCCCTGCTCAGCAAGGACATCGTCTCGAGCAGGACGACCAGTTACAACCCCCGGGGAAGGTAGAGAGGGAGAACAGAACGGTCTGGAAGACCATTCTTCTGGCCCTATGGTCCAGGAATCTCCCAGACTCCCGCTGGCAGGAGGTCCTTCTGGATGCCCTCCACTCCATCCGATCACTGCTATGTACCACGACCAACCAAACACCTTACGAACATTTCCTTGGCTTCCCTGGGAAGCCCTCCTCCGGGAACTCGCTCACAACCTGGCTGGCAGCTCCAGGACCCATCCTGCTCTGCAAACACGTGCGGGCGCGCCAGTCGCACCCATTGGTCGAGAGGGTCCACCTTCTTCACGCTAACCCTCAATACGCCTACGCCGACAGCCGACAGGATATGGTCTCCCTACGGCACCTGGCGCCCACTGGAGCCCCACCTACACCTCCACCACCAACCCCACCCTTCCTTCCACCGTGCACCCACCGGTCCCATCTTCGGGTGATGAAGTTCCGAATGGGCCGAAGCCACGCTCCCGGAGCCACGGATGCCCGAGCCAGCGCCGACATCACCGCCGAAACTGAGACGATTGCAGATGACGACCAGGGCCCCTGACCGACTAATTGTTTCCTTTTGAATGTAAATAAATAGTGTAATAGTTGCGACATGTGACGAGGCAAAGCACTGGACTAATGTGTATCGGGTACCACCATAACCTCAACCTCTACCACTGTATAACGCGAGAAAACGACGACCGCCGGTCTCTTTTTTTTTAGCAAGGGTGAATGTGGTAGTCGGTATTTGGGATATTAAGGTACCCAAGTTGATGCTGTAAGATCATTGGTGTGGGAGGTACCTCAGACAGCAATATCATTGGTGAAGCCTGCCTGCTGGTTCCGCCCTGTAAGGCGGAGTATAAGAGTCTTAATCTCCCTAGCAGCTGCATTCTGTACCTGCGCTGCTGGGGGAAACATCTCGTCCAATAAAGCCTTCAATTGTCATTGTTGAAGAAAAAAATAGTCAGCACTTCGAGTTTTCGCAAAAGGTCCTTAATTTAACACGAAGTTCGTGGAGGGAATTAGAATGACTGCAGTCTTTCCAAATGTCCCTGATTTACAAAGGTAAGGTGAGTAATTTATATAATATCATAATCAATATCTTAGACAGAGAGACATACTTGTGATTAAACAAGGAGACAGAAAGCGAGCAAAGTTTAATAACAGGCCTTGACTTCTTCGCCTAAGCAACACAATGTGCAGCCGTACGGCTGTTTACATGGTGTGGCCGTCCGACTGATTCATACAGTACTTCGAACATCTTGACTAAAAACAAGGCTATATATCCATCATGCATCGCTAAGTGCCTATTTCCATGAAATATAGTCAAGCAGCTGATTAACATAATACAAGGTATTTAAGGCAGCTAATCCGCCAACTAAAGTCCCTTCTCCAGTCATCCAATCTCTCTTCTGGAGTTATTGATCGAGCATCAGTGCAATAGTATGTATGTGAGTCTGTGAGTGTATGTATTAGTGCCTCTGCGTGTCCGTATGAGTATCAGTGTCTGTGGGTATGTGTATTAGAGTATCTGTCTGTGTGGGAGTGTCCTTAAGTGCCTCTGCGTGCGTCTGTGAGTGTGCATATTGCTGTTCTGTGTGTCTGTGAGTGTGTGTAGTTGTGTCTGTGAGTGTTGTAGTGCCCCTGCGTGTGATTCAGTGTGCGTATTAGTGTCCGTATGCGTGTGCGTCTATGTTTTAGTGTCGCTGGTTGTCTGTGATTGTGTTTGTTAGTGTCTCCGCGTGTCTGTGATTGTGTGTGTTAGTGTCTGCGTGTGATTGTGTGTATTTGTGTGTTTGTGAGCGTGTATTAGTGACTCTGTGAGTGTGTGTGTTAGTGTCTCTCACTGTGTGTGAATGTGTGTATTAGTATCTACGTGCTGGACATTTCTTTGTTCTTTTTATGTCTCAGAGTCTGTGTATTACTGTATGTGAGTGTGTGTGTGTATTACTGTCTCCCTGTGTGTGCGTGTGTATTAGTAAATGTGTGTTAGTGTCTATGTATGCATCTGTGAGTGTGTGCATCTGGGTTTATGTGTGTGACTGTGAGTGAGTGTAATAGTCCCTGTCTGTGTGTGAATGCGTGTGCTAGTGTCTGTATGTTTGTGACTGTGTATATTTGTGTCTCTGTATGTCTGTGAGCGTGTGTATTCGTGCCTCTGTGTCTCTGTGAGTGCGTGTTATTGTCTGTGTATTTGGGTCTCTGTTTGTATGAGTGTGTGTTTTCGTGCCTCTGTGTGTGTCTGTGAGTTTGTGCATTTGTGTTGTCTGTGCCTGTGAGTAAAAGTGACTGTGCGTATTTGTGTGAGTGTGTATTAGTGTCTCTGTGTGTGTGAGTGTGTGCGTATTAGTATCTGTGTGTAAGTCTGTGTAGTTGCGTATCTGTGACTGTGTGTATTAGTGTCTCTCTGTGCCTGTGAGTGTGTGTATCAGTGCCTGTGTGTGTGTGTAGGTGTTGTAGTTTTTACCTCACCACTATTCTTAGTATTCCCCCTATACCAAAAAAGGGTCAATTTATTCTAAACGGTGAGCAGGGATTCTCACTCCCCGACTCCACTGCAGACTTTGGAGGATGCTATTCAAACTAGTGTTTCAAGTTATCCCCCGGTATAACCCGTATCTTCGTAGAATAATTTTATTTACTTACCACTTAGTAACTTACACACGGGTCCAGCTTGCTAAGTGAAGAAAAGTAAACTTTCTAAAGAAAATAATAATAACCACTCTTTCAGGTTATCAATTTGAACTTAACTTTATTTTCAAGTTAAAATAGAATAACTACTTTTACATAAAGGTAAAAGTATATTTTCTTGTTCGGACCAGTTGCAGACTTTTACGTCTCTCTTGATAATCTGTTTACTTTTACTTTTGGTCTTCTGCTGACTTCTCTGGGCTGCTCGGTCTGTCGATGTTGCTTGTCCCATCACCGAGGAAGATTCTGATTATCTGCTCATTTCCCCCAGTTTTTATAGCCATTTGGGGCCCTTTAACCTCTGCACCTGGCACCCGTCAGACTGCCTGCTTGACAGTTTGAACGTTTTATCGGTTGAGAAGCGTGGCGCTGCTTTAACAGCGACAGCGCCGCTTCATCCTCACCAGCTCGCCATTCCTTACAGGAAATTTCTCGCTTTGCTTGACATGTAATTAATTTGTCTGTGCCTTAGTTCGCACTCTTTTGGATTTATGTCTTTTTCAATGAGTTTTCTCAGTTTCGACCCGTGTCATCTTCAGGTGAAGCTAATGTCATGTTCGGGTTATCCCCCCAATTCTAACTTTATCTGCTTTGACCATCTTCCAAAGAGTTTTAACTTCAACTGTGATGTACGTTATAATGTAACCTTGTCACCTTCTAGTTTTCTTAATTTGTAAATCAGTTGTTTCACTTTATTACCAGTGTCAGCAACTTTTCACACTTAACAGTTGTTCCTCATCTTATACTTTATATTCTGGCTGCTTTTCTTAATTGTTCAATAAAATAATTCACTGCTTAAAGATTTGTGAAATACTGTTCCCCTTCATATAATTTTAAGAGTTTTTAAGTCAATCAAACGTCTTTTCCAACTTGTGAATTAAAATGAAGCTCTGTTTTCTTCCCTCTGTGAAGTTGTCTGCGCTGAAAACAGGCTGCTGCTGTTCACCCCTTGTAGGACTTCTCCCTTTCATGAAAAAGCCTCAGGCATTCTCAGTGTTACTTTCATGTTTCAAATGTCATATTTTTCCGAGTTTTCACAACGCCCCCTCTTGATATTTGAAACATGACATATCCCATCCAATATTTATCCCCCTAATCATTTTATCAACAGCCAATTGCCTTATTTTCAATTTTTTGCAAATGTCCATTTCTCACACCAGTGTTGGTAGAGCAGTTATACCTTGATTGTAATTACTTTGAATCAAAGTGGCCGCCGTCCAGTAAGGTAACACAATAGCTCTTTGACACGTGTTCCACTATCACCAAAGCCTTTTACCTCCTTGGGATAGCAGCACCGGATAAGCCTCCTCATGTCCCTTAGGATCAGCGAGCCTCTTAATCCAACAGCAACAGGTCGTCTATTTATTGCTGGCGTGCGAGAATCCCATTCCCTTGGCATCCAAATCGCCTTGCGTTCCTCACCGGTCGCATAAACGGCTATATCGTGTATTAACCATTTCCACCCAGTCTTCGTCAATCTAAAAGGTGTCTTTGTACCTGCCTCTATCCCCGGATATCTCTCATGACTTTGTAAAATATCTCTAAACCAACTGGGACGTGGCCATTCGCGCTACATCCTATCGAAACTGATTGCCATGACTCACTAAGATTCCTGTCCTCTGTTATCATGTCCTTAAGGGCATGAGGTTTATACCTTACTTGATAACAGTTACCACACAGCCATACTAAAGTGGTGAAAACTACGTTTCTAATACTAGTTCTGAAACATTTAATGCATCCAGCAGGTTGAGGCGTGAGCCAGTCGAATCCACTGGCTTCATTTCGAACCATGATTTTATCCGTTTCCAGATAAACATGAAATCCTTCCAATTAAAATACAAAATTTCAAAAGAATAAGTCCTATCTTAACATGTCGTCAAGCAACTACTCACACAACTGTGTGTGTGTTCCCGCATTACATAATTATTTCAACAACTATTACAATTCTATGAATAAAGATAAAATATAACATTGACAGTTCAAATCCTGGTCTGACCAGGGTGCTATTGAAGTTAACATTTGTAACTATTTTTAATACATTTCAATTTCAATACCTAACTCACACATATTAGAAATTACCAATTAAATACTTATATTATAAACCCTGTCAAACTTGGTGGGATTTTTCTGTTACCTAACCCCACTACCGAGAAAACAACTCTCAGCCCCTGCAGTGGCTGATTCATCAATATCTGTTCAAACGGTTGCGTCTTGTAGGCCTTCAGTGAAAATCATGCTGGATTCTCCTATGTTCTTTTCTCAGTCCTGAGAGTTAAAGGGATGTCCCACCACTTTTCCCAAATCTTTCCGAAAACTTTTAGCTGATGCCCATCCTTATATACCCATTTATCGCGTCTAACTCATACTGGTGACCTATAATAATTCACGGTTTTGACAGACCTCACTGCCCGCTTGTTGCTGGACACGCTCCTCCTGACCTGCTGCAGTCTGTCGTTATTTTCACAGTGCTAATTCTTGCTTTAAACAACAAACCATCATCATTCAGGATTCTCCCGTTATCAGTAGATATCACATATATCAAGTCATGTCAGACCTTGCTTCAGCCATCTTGTTTTTCTTTTCTTCTCACATACATACATAACAGTATTGTACGAGATACATAACATTTTTTTCAAAATAACTATCATAATGCCTCAAGGCAACTACGTTGAATACATTTGTCATATATTCCCCGTCGCAACATCAAGCATAATATATTGCTGCGTTAAGTTTTTTTTTAATTGTCTTCTGTGCCATTGTTTTCTCATTATTTTCTTTAAACTGAAGGGTTCTTCGTCAGTGACATGTTACCTGTCGAGACCCTCAATAAATCCATCATGCAATACACATCCCGTGGAGACCTCAGATCATCCATCAGGTGGCTCTCAGGACACATGTCCAGCCAGAGCTGGTGACCGGAGATTTCACTCCTCAGCAATTATTTGATAGTGTGGCTCATTTCTAAACCGGGATGATTTCTTCCTGGTTTTATCATTTACTTTCCTCAAATATGCGGCCAATTGTATCATTCTTCTCTCTCTTCTTTGAGCACTTTTATTGCAACATTTGCAGTATAAAATCCTACACAATTTTAAAATTCCCAATTTCCATAGCTATGCAGCGATGATCATTTCTCCTGCTGTTGATACAAACAAGTACCAATTGTTTAGAATCCAGGTTAACATTGTACAAAACCATTTAAATGGATTTGTTATAATTTTAATTACTGTTTTAATTGTTCCTTTAATTTTTAAACCCACATCTATCAAATCGTGTCCCAAATCACTCCTAGTTGTGGTTTTACTCTGTAATGCATTTCCTATCTTAATTTGCCCTTTCTCGGGGTCCCATTGAGTATCATTAGTTTTTCCCGCATACTGTTTAAAAATCTTCAATCTGTCTGATAGGTTCAGTATGGATCCCAGACTGTTTATAAGTGCTCCCCACATTTTACTGAACATGTTGTTACTGGCGCTCTCTCTTCATTCCAACATACTGTTGTTCAGTCCAATCTGCTGAATGTCCTGAAAATTAATGATTTCCTCCGTTATAATTAAATATTTGTGTATTCTTTTTTTTATTATGTTTTCTCTGTGTTTCAATCTGGTGTATATGTTTCCATATCCCATTATTTCACCTGACTTTCCTAATGCAATTAACCATATTAATAATCCCAAACTAATTACTGTAATACCCATTAATATCGTTGCCCCCCCATTTAACCAATCTATTTTCCTCTTTGTCCTAATTACTTTCATTCCTTCTTCAACCCTGATTCTTATTTCCCTCTTGATTGGAGTTCTTTTTCTCTTTCCAAACACATGGGTATGTGGCATTCTCTCCATCTGAAAAATCAAATGAACAGGTTAAAGTTGGAGAGGGCCCTATTATTTTTTTAATTTATGTTTTCTATTCTTGTCTGGATATTCCAGAAGTGCCCTCTCCAGGACTTCCGGATTTCCTTTGCCACCATCTCTTTCTTTTTTCTTTCTTTACTGGTGTGGGTTTTTTCTCATGTGCACACATCATACAATTAAGGCCGGTTAAGCCTCCTACTTCTATCATTGCACCCCTGAGTGAGATTCGAAGAATGTCAAACACTTCTTTCGCTCGCCATGCATCATCACTTCAAATACTTTTCCCTTTCTGTTTCTTTATTTCCTCCATGTTATCATCGGTTTCAATATCCCAATCTTCCCAGTACCTATCTTGATTAAATATTTTCCTGCCACCAGATTCTTATTTCCATGATACTGCAAGTAATTCTCCTAATCTAACTTTTGGTGTAATATATTCTTTCCCTAAAGCTCCTTCTTCAATGCATTTAACATTCTAAACTTCAGTCCTTCTGCTACCGTGTCAATTTCAATGCGTTAGTTTCAAAGTAGTTTCCTGCACAGAGCTATGGCTGCTTGCGAGTAAAACTTCGTTTTGTGTTTAAGCTAAGACCAATTTAGTTCTGAACATACTAATTTGCTGCCACATAATACTGATCACATTTCTGCTTGCCATTTATAACTTCCAATTGATGTGAAATTCGTGTTTTTTTCAAAAATACAACATTTAAAAACTAGAAACACCAAAGGAAACTTCACAAATCCTTATCAAGCACACAGACACTCATTTATCCACGGAGATCTTGCCTCTCTATTCTCCAGAGCTTTATGTATTCTGACAAAAATTGAGACACCCCCGTTCTGATAAGCCTCTCTTATCCAGGAGTTTTTTTTTGCCTCATTTAATCTCTGCTGTAGCTCCGGATTTAATTTGTGAGCTAATACTCCCGATATTCCTGCTCCTAATGTCCCCTCCTTATTGGAAGGATTCACCTGCACAATCTCTTTGGCATTCACACAATCCCCGGCCACTAATTGTATTTGCTTTCCTCCTTGGTGCAGGATTTATTACATTTCCATCTGTTCCTTTTCACTTCTCTTTTCACGTAACGCACTTGTTTGCAGCCCCACTGTTTTTTCAGCGCTTTCTGATTCTAACACTGATTCCTCATCTTCCTCCATTTCTAGCTTCTCATTGTTTTGCAACTGCCTTCTAGACTCCTTTGGTCATTAGGAAATTAGGAGGAGGAATATCGGGGGTATTAGCTCACAAATTAAATCCGGAGCTACAGCAGAGATTAAATGGGTCACGAAAATTCAGTGGCAAAGAGGGTTAAGGAAAATCCTAAGACTTTTTACACGTACATAAAAAGCAAGAGGGTAGCCAGGGGAAGGGTTGGCCCACTAAAGGATAGGCAAGGGAATCTATGTGTGGAGCCAGAGGAAATAGGCGAGGTACTAAATGAATACTTTGCATCAGTATTCACCAAAGAGAAGGAATTGGTTGATGTTGAGTGTGGAGAAGGGTGTGCAGATAGCCTGGGTCACATTGAGATCCAAAAAGACGAGGTGTTGGGTGTCTTAAAAAATATTAAGGTAGATAAGTCCCCAGGGCCTGATGAGATCTCCCCCAGAATACTGAAGGAAGCTGGAGAGGAAATTGCTGAGGCCTTGACAGAAATCTTTGGATCCTCACTGTCTTCAGGTGATGTCCCGGAGACTGGAGAACAGCCAATGTTCTTCCTCTGTTTAAGAAGGGTAGCAAGGATAATCCAGGGAACTACAGGCCGGTGAGCCTTACTTCAGTGGTAGGGAAATTACTGGAGAGAATTCTTCGATACAGGATCTACTCACATTTGGAAGCAAATGGACGTATTAGTGAGAGGCAGCATGGTTTTGTGAAGGGGAGGTCGTGTCTCACTAACTTGATAGAGTTTTTCGAGGAGGTCATAAAGATGATTGATGCAGGTAGGGCAGTGGATGTTGTCTATCTGGACTTCAGTGAGGCCTTTGATAAGGCCCCTCATGGTAGACTAGTACAAAAGGTGAAGACACACGTGGTCAGGGGTGAGTTGGCAAGGTGGATACAGAACTGGCTAGTTCATAGAAGGCAGAGATTAGCAATGGAAGGAAGCTTTTCTAATTGGAGGGTGGTGACCAGTGGTGTTCCACAAGGATCAGTGCTGGGACCTTTGCTGTTTGTAGTCTATATAAATGATTTGGAGGAAAACGTAACTGGTCTGATTAGTAAGTTTGCAGACGACACAATGGTTGGTGGAATTGCGGATAGCGATGAGGACTGTCGGAGGATACAGCAGGATTTAGATTGTTTGGAGACTTGGGCGGAGAGATGGCAGATGGAGTTTAATCCGGACAAATGTGAGGTTATGCATTTTGGAAGGTCAAATGCAGGTAGGGAATATACAGTGAATGGTAGAACCCTCAAGAGTATTGAAAGTCAGAGAGATCTAGGAGTACAGGTCCACAGGTCAATGAACGGGGCAACACAGGTGGAGAAGGTAGTCAAGAAGGCATACGGCATGCTTGCCTTCATTGGCCGGTGCATTGAGTATAAGAATTGGCAAGTCATGTTACAACTGTATAGAACCTTAGTTAGGCAACACTTGGAGTATAGTGTTCAATTCTGGTCGCCACACGACCAGAAGGATGTCGAGGCTTTAGAGAGGGTGCAGAAGAGATTTAACAGAATGTTGCCTGGTATGGAGGGCATTAGCTATGAGGAGCGGTTGAATAAACTCGGTTTGTTCTCACTGGAACGAAGGAGGTTGAGGGGCGACCTGATAGAGGTCTACAAAATTATGAGGGGCATAGACAGAGTGGATAGTCAGAGGCTTTTCCCCGGGGTAGAGGGGTCAATTACTAGGGGGTATAGGTTTAAGTTGAGAGGGGCAAGGTTTAGAGTAGATGTACGAGGCAAGTTTTTTTACACAGAGGGTAGTGGGTGCCTGGAACTCGCTACCGGAGGATGTGGTGGAAGCAGGGACGATAGTGACATTTAAGGGGCATCTTGACAAATGCATGAATAGGATGGGAATAGAAGGATACGGACCCAGGAAGTGCAGAAGATTGTAGTTTAGTCGGGCAGCATGGTCGGCACGGGCTTGGAGGGCCGAAAGGCCTGTTCCTGTGCTGTACATTTTTGTTCTTGTTCTTTGTCAGTTTTGACTTAATTTTGTATTCACTAGGAATTTGAGTTATTTCTTTCATATTGTCCTGATCAAAAATTTTAACCAATCTAGAGTATATCTTGTCCACTTGAGCAGCTGCTTGCTTCTGCTTGGGTCCGAACAGAACTAGTGATTCAGCTTCTCTTTCAAACGCAAATTTACACAATGCTGTCAGAATCCCGATCGGATCTCTACTCGGCAGGGCTCTAGGCACCCTTACAAAGAATGATATGTCACCCTCCTGATCAATCACTTTCTCCCAAGATTTCCTCTGCTTCTTTAATTCTCCCCACTTCTGTTCCATTGCTCCATCTCTCTCGCCCGCATTCCAGGGCAAGAGGATTACACTAATTGCCATTTTTCGGATTTTTAAACTATATTTAGTTATAACTGCGACTGGCGGTCCCTTTCAGTCACGATCTGAAATTAAGGGATACGTACCCGTTGTGGACAGTTATCTCAAATGTACCTAAGGCACTATCCTCCTGTGTTCGTTAAGGGTCGATTTATCGGTCCGCAAAGTTTCTATGCGTCCCTATCGCTCCAGGTTCTATCCTCACAATCTGCCTGACTCCAAGGAGGATTTATTTCTGGCCTACTTCTACCAGTTGGATGCAAGACACTCGGTCCGAGTTACCAGGCCGTCCTGCAGACGTTTACTCAGGGTTCGTATCTTCTAGTCTACTAACACTCGCACCCAACTGAGTTTTATGTCCCAAGATCCTACAGAATCCTTCGAAGTCAATCACCCATGACTTATCAAACTAAACTCGGCCGGTATAGTTTGCTCGCCGAGGAACTACTAATCTTCCAGGAGGCCCCGCTCAACTAGAAACTTCGAATATTCTAGCCTCGCCTCGCCTAGAGACTTCAATATTCTAGGCGGCCCCGCTCAACTAGAAACTTCCAATATTCTTGCCTCCCCTCGCCTAGAAACTTCGAATATTCTAGGCGGTCCAACCTAGAAACTTCGAATATTCTAGGCCTCCACGCCGGGTGCCATGGAGTAATTTAGAATGACCCGCTGGGTCCTGAAGCCCCACAAACTTTCAACTTTCAAAATCAACCAGGTTTGGGCGCCATGGAGTGTTTACCTCACCACTATTAGAATTCCCTCTATACCAAAAAAGGGGTCAATTTATTCTGGGGATTCTCACTCCCCGACTGTTACGCAGACTTTGGCGAGTGCTATTCGGATCAAACTAGCGTTTCAAGTTATTCATAAATTCATAGATTCATAGAATTTACAGTGCAGAAGGAGGCCATTCGGCCCATCGAGTCTGCACCGGCTCTTGGAAAGAGCAACCTACCCAAGGTCCACACCTCCACCCTATCGCCATAGCCCAGCAACCACACCCAACACTATGTGCAATTCTGGACACTAAGGGCAATTTATCATGGCCAATCCACCTAACCTGCACATCTTTGGACTGTGGGAGGAAACCGGAGCACCCGGAGGAAACCCACGCACACACGGGGAGGATGTGCAGACTCCACACAGACAGTGACCCAAGCCGGAATCGAACCTGGGACCCTGGAGCTGTGAAACAATTGTGCTATCCACAATGCTACCGTGCTACCCTGGTTATCCCACGGTATAACCCGTATCTTCGTAGAAGGACTTTATTTACTTACCACTTAGTAACTTACACACGGGTCCAGCTTGCTAAGTGAAGTAAAGTAAACTTTTTAAAGAAAATAATAATAACCACTCCTTCAGGTTATCAATTTGAACTTAACTTTATTTTCAAGTTAAAAGAGAACAACTACTTTTACAGAAAGGGAGAAAGATCTTTTCTTGTTCGGACCAGTTGCAGACTTTCAAGTCTCTCTTGACAATCAGTTTTCTTCAGCTTTTGGTCTTCTGCTGACTTCTCTGGGCTGCTCGGTCTGTCGATGTTGCTTGTCCCATCACCGAGGAAGATTCTCTGATTATTTGCTCATTTTCCCGAGTTTTTATAGGCATTTGGGGCCCCTTAACCTCTGCACCTTGCACCCTTCAGACTGCCTGCTTGACAGTCCGAAAGCTTTAACAGTTTAGAAGCGAGGCGCTGCTTCAACAGCGACAGCGCAGCTTCATCCTCACCAGCTCGCCATTCTGGACTGGACGTTTCTCGCTTTGCTTGACATGTCATAAATCTGTCTGTGCCTTAGTTCGCACCCTTTTGGATTGAAGAATTTTTCAATGAGTTTTCTCAGATTCGACGCGGGTCATCTTCAGGTGAAGCTAATGTCATGTTCGGTTTCTCCCCTGACTCTAACTTTATCTGCTTTGGCCATCTTCCAAAGGGTTTTAACTTCAAATGTGATGTACGTTATAATGTAACCTTGTCACCTTCTAGTTTTCTTAATTTGTAAATCAGTTGTTTCACTTTATTACTGGTGTCAGCAACTTTTCACACTTAACAGTTGTTCCTTATCTTTTACTTAAGATTCTGGCTGCTTTACCTAATTGTTCAATAACATAATTCATTACTTAAAGATTTGTGAAATACTGTACCCTTTCACGTAACTTTAAGAGTTTTTAAATCAATCAAATGTCTTTTCTAACTTGTGAATTAAAATGAAGCTCCTATCTGTTTTCTTCGCTCTGTGAAGTTGTCTGCGCTGAAAACAGGCTGCTGCTGTTCACCTCTTGTGGGACTTCTCCCTTTCATTTAAAAGCCTCAGGCATTCTCAGTGTTACTTTAATGTTTCAAATGTCATATTCTTCTGAGTTTTCACAACACCCTGTAACAATCTCATACTAACCCCACTGTCCCACCCTCTCCCCATAGCCCTGTAACAATTCCCAAACTAACCCCACTGTCCCACTCTCTCCCCATAGCCCTGTAACAATCCCAAACTAACCCCACTGTCCCACTCTCTCCCCATAGCCCTGTAACAAACCCAAAATAATCCCACTGTCCCACCCTCTCCCCATAGCCTTGTATCAATCCCAAACTAACCCCACTGTCCCACTCTCTCCCCATAGCCCTGTATCAATCCCAAACTAACCCCACTGTCCCACTCTCTCCCCATAGCCCTGTAACAATCCCCAAACTAACCCCACTGTCCCACTCTCTCCCCATAGCCCTGTAACAATCCCAAACTAACCCCACTGTCCCACTCTCTCCCCATAGCCCTGTAACAATCCCAAACTAATCCCACTGCCCCACTCTCTCCCCATAGCCCTGTAACAATCTCAAACTAATCTCACTGCCCCACTCTCTGCCCATAGCCCTGTAACAATCCCCAAACTAACCCCACTGTCCCCCTCTCTCCCCATTGCCCTGTAACAATCCCAAAACTAACCCCACTGTCCCACTCTCTCCCCATACCCCTGTAACAATCCCCAAACTAACCCCACTGTCCCATCTCTCCCCATAGCCCTGTATCAATCCCAAACTATTCCCACTGCCCCACTCTCTCTCCATAGCCCTGTATCAATCCCCAAACTAATCCCACTGCCCCACTATCTCCCCATAGCCCTGTATCAATCCCAAACTAATCCCACTGCCCCACCCTCTCCTCATAGCCCTGTATCAATCCACAAACAAATCCCACTGCCCAACTCTCCCCAATAGACGTGTATCAATCTACAAACTAATCCAACTGCTCGACCCCCTCCCCCGAGCACTGTATCAATCCACAAACTAATCCCACTGCCCCGATCTCTCCACATAGTCGTGTGTCAATCTACAATCTAAACCCACTGCTCGACTCCCTCTCCATAGCGATGTATAACTCCACAAACTAGTCCCACTGCATGACTCGCTCCCTATTGACCTGTATCAATCCCCAAACTAAAGCCTCTGCTCGACTCCCTCCCCATGGCCGTGTATCAATCCCCAAACTAATCACACTGCCCTGCTATCTCCCCATAGCCCTGTATCAATCCCCAAACTAATCCCACTGTCCCACTCTGTCGCCTTAGCATTGTATCAATCCCAAACTAATTCCACTGTCCCACTCTCTCCCCATAACCCTGTATCAATCCCCAAACTAATCCCACTGCCCCACTCACTCTTCATTGACCTGTATCAATCCACAAACAAATCCCACTGCCCAACTCTCCCCAATAGACCTGTATCAATCTACAAACTAATCCAACTGCTCGACCCCCTCCCCCGAGCACTGTATCAATCCACAAACTAATCCCACTGCCCCGATCTCTCCCCATAGTCGTGTGTCAATCTACAATCTAAACCCACTGCTCGACTACCTCTCCATAGCGATGTATCACTCCACAAACTAGTCCCACTGCATGACTCGCTCCCCATTGACCTGTATCAATCCGCAAACTAAAGCCACTGCTCGACTCCCTCCCCATGGCCGTGTATCAATCCCCAAACTAATCCCACTGCCCTGCTCTCTCCCCATGGCCCTGTATCAATCCCCAAACTAATCCCACTGTCCCACTCTGTCGCCTTAGCATTGTATCAATCCCAAACTAATTCCACTGTCCCACTCTCTCCCCATAAACCTGTATCAATCCCCAAACTAATCCCACTGCCCCGCTCCCTCTTCATTGACCTGTATCAATCCCCAAACTAATCCCACTGTCCCACTCTGTCGCCTTAGCATTGTATCAATCCCAAACTAATTCCACTGTCCTACTCTCTCCCCATAAACCTGTATCAATCCCCAAACTAATCCCACTGCCCCGCTCCCTCTTCATTGACCTGTATCAATCCCCAAACTAATCCCACTGCTCGACTCCCTTCCCATAGCCCGGTATCAATCCACAAACTAATCCCACTGTCGCGCGCTCCCCCATAGCCCTGTATCAATCCCTAAACTAAATCCACTGCTCGGCTCACTCCCAAAAGCCATGCGTCAAGCCGCAAATTAAACCCACTACTCGACCTTCCCCATCGTCCTGTATCAGTCCACAAACTAATCACGCTGCCCTACTCTCCCCCTTCATTGTCCTGTATGAATCTCCAGACTTTTCCCACTGCCCCACTCTCCCCCATAGCCCTGTGTCAAGCCCCAAACTAATCCCACTGCCCCACTCTCTCCCCATAGCCCTGCCTCTTTCCCCAAACTAATCCCCCTGCCCCACCCTCCCCGTAGCCCAGTGTCAATCCCCAAACTAATCCCACTCCCCCAGCCTCTCCCTGTTGCCTTGGACTATTCCACAAACTGATCCCACTTCTCCAGCCTCTCGCTATTGTCCTGGATCATTCCACAAACAGATCCCACTGCCCCAGCCTCTCCCTATTGAACTGGATCATTCCACAAACAGATCCCACTGCCCCAGCCTCTCCCTAATGTCCTTGATCATTCCACAAACAGGTCCCACTGCCCCAGACTCTCCCTATTGTCCTGGACAATTCCACAAATAGATCCCACTGCCCCAGACTCTCCCTATTGTCCTGAATCGTTCCACAAATAGATCCCACTGCCCCAGACTCTCCCTATTGAACTGGATCATTCCACAAACAGGTCCCACTGCCCCAGCCTCTCCCTAATGTCCTTGATCATTCCACAAACAGGTCCCACTGTCCCAGACTCTCCCTATTGTCCTGGATAATTCCACAAACTGACCCCACTGCCCCAGCCTCTCCCTATTGTCCTGGATCATTCCACAAACAGATTCCACTGCCCCAGCCTCTCTCTATGGTCCTGGATAATTCCACAAACAGACCCCACTGCCCCAGCCTCTCTCTATTGTCCTGGATCATTCCACAAACAGATCCCACTGCCCCAGCCTCTCTCTATGGTCCTGGATCATTCAACAAACAGATGTCACTGCCCCAGCCTCTCCCTATTGTCCTGGATCATTCCACAAACAGATCCCACTGCCCCAGCCTCTCTCTATTGTCCTGGATAATTCCACAAACAGATCCCACTGCCCGAGCCTCTCTCTATTGTTCTGGATCATTCCACAAACATATCCCACTGCCCCAGCCTCTCTCTATTGTTCTGGATCATTCCACAAACAGATCCCACTGCCCCAGCCTCTCTCTTTGGTCCTGGATCATTCAACAAACAGATCCCACTGCCCGAGCCTCTCTCTATTGTTCTGGATCATTCCACAAACATATCCCACTGCCCCAGACTCTCCCGATTGCCCTGGATAATTTCACAAACAGATCCCACTGCCCAGACTCTCTCTATTGTCCTGGAGTATTACAGAAACAGATCCCACTGCCCCAGACTCTCCCTATTGTACTGGATCATTACAGAAACAGATCCCACTGCCCAGCCTCTCTCTATGGTCCTGGATCATTCCACAAACAGATCCCACTGCCCCAGCGTCTCTCTATAGTCCTGGATCATTCCACAAACAGATCTCACTGCCCCAACCTATCCCTAATGTCGTGGATAATTGCACGAACAGATCCCACTGCCCCAGCCTCTCCCTAATGTCCTGGATAAATCTACAAACATATCCCACTGCCCCAGACTCTCCCTGTTGTTCGGGATCATTCCAGGAACAGATCCCACTTCCTATGGCTTCTCCCTATGGCTCTGGATCATTCCACAAATAGATTGGAACTCAAAGGTAGTGATCTCAGGATAACTCCCGGTGCCACGTTACTGTCAGAGGAGAAATGACAGGATATATAGGGTGAATACGTGGCTGAAGAGATGGTGTCAGGAGGATGGTTTCAGATTCCTGGCGAATTGGGACCGGTTCTGGTGGAGGTGGGACCTGCACAAACTGGACCGGTTAAACCTGGGCAGGTCTGGAATTGATGTCTGGTGAGTGTGTGGGGGGGGGGGGGGGGGGTATATCCGAGACCGGTTGGGGACGGTTTAAACTAATATGCCAAGGGGGTGGGAACCCATGCAAGGAGACAGAGCGCACGAAGGCGCAAGGGCAAAAGCAAAAGGTAGAAAAATGAATAAGAAAAGTGACAGGTGGAGGAACAGAGACCAAATTTCAAACAGGGCAGTGGAGAAAAATATTGGGAACAAGAAAAACATTGTGAAAAAGACCAACTTTGAAGCTCTGTGCCTTAATGCACGGAGCATTTGCAATAAAGTGGATGAAGAATCGTGCAGAACTATATCAATGCGCATGATATAATTGGGACTACGGAGATATGGCTGTAGGGTGGACACGGATGGGAACTGAATGTCCCAGAGTTCTCAGAATTTAGGAAGAACAGGTATAAAAGAAAAGGACCTGGCGTGGCACTGCTGGTTTAAGAGGAAATTAACACAATAGTGAGAAAGGATATAGCTCTGACAATGTGGAATCTGTATGAGCTGAGAAATACCAAGGGACAATAAACATTAGGGGGTGTCATATATAGTTGATTCGGAGACTAGTGTGCTGAATCAGAATAAAGGGAACCCTGAGGATATGAGCCGTGAGTCGGCCTTGATGGATTGGGGAGAGTTACGTTAAAGGATGAGAGTGGATAGACAATGGCAAACATTCAAGAAACGCTTGGAGAAACTACAGCAACTGTTCATTCCTGTCTGGCACAAAAGGAAAGCGGTAAGAGGGTCAATCCATGGCTTACAAAGGAAATTATAAATAGCATACGAGACAAGGAAGAAGCATACAGATCGGCCAAGAAAAATAATAGGGCTGAGGATTGGGAGCAGTTTAGAATTCAGCAAAGAAGGACGAAGGGATTGATGAAGAAGGGGAAAGTACAATAGGAAAGGAAGCTAGAAGGGGCCATAAAGACTGGCGCTTAAGGTTTCGACAGATATGTGAAGAGAAAGAGATTGGTAAAATGAAATGTGGACCCACTACAGACAGAAACAGGGGAATGCATAATCAGGGACAAAGAAATGGCTCAGCAATTGAATACATAATTTGGTTCTATATTCACAAATGAGATCACAAATCAGATCCCAGAAATGTTGGAGAATGAAAGGTTCAGTTAGAGGAAGAACTGAGGAAGATAAACATTAGTAGAGAAATGGTGCTGGGAAAACTGATGGAATTGAATGCGGATAAATCCCCAGGGCCTGAGAATCTGCATCCCGGAGTGCTTAAAGAGGTGGCTGTGGAAACAGTGGATCATTGGTGGTCAACTTCCGGGATTCTATAAACTCTGATACTGTCCTGCAGATTGGAGGGCAGCTCACGTCTCTCCCATATTCAAAAAGGGAGGTAGAGAGAAAACAGGGAAGTATAGACCAGTCAGCCTAACATCGGTCGTGGAGAAAATGCTTGAATCCATTATCAAGGACTTAATAGCGGAAAATTTAGAAGACAGTGTCAAGATCAGTGAGACTCAGCATGGAGTTATGAAGGGAAAGTCATGCTTGATAAATCTGTTATAATTTTTGAACATGTCACCAGTACAGTTGACAAGGGCGAGCCAGTCGATGTGATATATTTGGACTTTCATAAGGCGGTTGACAATGTCCCGCATGAGAGATTATTGTGCAAAATTAAAACGCCTGGGATTGGAGGAAATGTATTGAGATAGATAGAAAACTGATTGGCAGAGATGAAACAACGACTAGGGGTTGATAGATCCTTTTCAAGTTGGCAGACAGTAACCAGTGGGATATCACAGGGATCGGTATGGGACCCCAGCAATTCACAATACATATTAATGATTTGGATGAGGGAACAAAATGTAACACCTCAAGGTTTGCAGAGGATACCAAATTAGGTGGGAGGGTGAATTGTGACGAGGATGCAGGGATCCTACAGCAAGATCTGGAGGTTGGGCGAGTGGACAAACTGATGGCAGATGCAGTATAATTTGGATAAATGTGAGGTTATTCATTTTGGAAGTAAAAACAGAAAGGCACATTACTAGCTGAATGGTTGGGAGAGGGGAGTGTGCAGTGGGGCCTGGGTGTTCCTGCGCACCATTCGCTGAAGGCAAGTATGCTTGTGCAGCAGGCGTTAAAGAAGGCTAATGGTGGGCAGCACGGTGGCGCAGTGGTAGCACTGCAGTCTCATGGCGCCGAGGTCCCAGGTTCGATCCCGGCTCTGGGTCACTGTCCGTGTGGATTTTGCACATTCTCCCCGTGTTTGCGTGGATTTCGCCCCCACAACCCAAAGATGTGCAGGTTAGGTGGATTGAACACACCAAATTGCCCCTTACCTGGAAAAATGAATTGGGTAATCCAAATTTAAAAAAAAGAAGGCTAATGATATGTTGGCCTTCATTGCGAGAGGTTTCGAATACAGAAGCAGGGATGTGTTGCTGCAATTGTGCAGGGCCTTGGTGAGGCTGATGAATGTGATATAAAATAGTTACTTTAGAGATACTAGTTAATGTAATGTAGAAATAAGCCACTTTGATTCTGGCAGTTAGGGACAAAGGGATTTGAGACCGCATGGAAAAAGCAGGAAGAGGTGTGTCTATGAGAGTGATGCTGCATTGATAGGGGCCAGAGAAAGGGATTGGAAGTGAGCCAATCAGAATAGATCAAACAGGTCAGGAGGGATATAGGCTGACCTATGGGCGTCGAGTATGTGAAACTTGATACCATTTGAATTGATTTGCAGAGATCCCTTTGTTTCTTTGTTCATTCGCTTTCTGGGATATAGGAAACTGGATGTCTCTTATGTTTCTATGAAATGAATCAAGCTTGCAAGCTAAATAAATAACTTCTTTTTACGTGCGAATCCATCTCAACTTGTATTGAGGCCAGACTGACAGAGAAAGAAATTTTGGAATCAACAAGGCCACACTTGGAGTATTGTATACAGTTTTGGTCTCCTTCTCTGAGGAATGATGTTTTTGCTCTCGAGGGATTGCAGCGAAGGTTTACCAGTTTAATTCCAGTGATGGCGGGATTGTCATGTGAGGAGAGTTTGCCTAGGTTGGGATTGTTCTCGCTGGATTTCAGAAGAATGAGGGGGGATCTCATAGAGACTGATAAAACCTGACAGGACTAGACAGGGTAGATGCAGCGAAGATGTTACCAATGGTGGGTGTGTCCAGAACCAGGGGTCACAGCCTGAGGATTCAGGGTAAACCATTTCGGACAGATATAAGAAGATATTTCTTCACACAAACAGTGGTGAGCCTATGGAATTCACTACCACAGGCAGTAGTTGATGCTAAAACTTTGAATATATTCAAGTGGCGGCTGGATATAGCACTTGGAGAGAATGGGACCAAATGCGATGGAGAGAAAGGAGGATTCTTTCCTATTGAGTTGGATGTTCAGCCATGATCGTGATGAATGGCGCAGCAGGCTCGAAAGGACAAATGTTCTCTTCCTGCTCCTATCTTCTATGTATTCTTTATGTATCTAAACACCCCGTCTGTACCTGCACCCTGCTTCCCCAAACAACATTCACTCACTCCTATATACGTCCACCTCCAACTGCTTAAATCCTTCTGTTCCGTCTATTCCCAAGTCAATAGTCCACTGGCATCCAGACGCTCCCCAGCACAATCTATCCAATCAGTCCTAGCATGGTCCTGTACAAAAACCCTCAACGCCTTGGCCTTCTGTTGTCACACCCCTTCCCCCCTACATACCTTCACACTGCACATCATCGTCGTCGGTTACCCTCCAGACCTATCCACACCCTCTGTCTCATATCTTCAAGTAATCTATTAACCCCTCCAAATAATCAGCCATCCTGTCCAAAAAACGCTTGACCAAAGCTTTCCACTCCACCGCTCCTAATGTCACTCCCTGTCCACACCCACACTTGCACATTCTCCACACAACAATGCCTTAATCCGTTCCCTTACGGCTACCAAACCTTTGAAACTCGAATATACGCAATTATAGCCAGGCCGTTTCATTGCCGTCATTATCCACTTTTCCACCTCTTCTGCCAACTCAATAACCACCTCCACACCTCCACTATCATTCCTCCACTCATCATGCAACATCCATCTCATTTTCGTCCCTTCACCGGACCATTTTCAAGCTCTCCAAGGAACCCGCAGCTGGGCCTACTCCCAATGACGTATCTCTCCAGCAATTACTATTCGATATTGACCACCGCCGTTCCACTTCAACATATTGTTGCCCTCCCCCAGAAGCTATTACAATGAGGGTCTACAGCGTTAACCACGTGGGAGTTCAGCACCCTCCCCCATTTCATCTCCAACACGTGTTCATCCTGCAGCACAAAGCAACTGATGATTCTCTTCTCTGCGGCAATGTTTCAATTCCATCGCTACTACCCGTCCGGCTTCTGGCATCTCGACCCATATTCTAAACCAGCCCACATAGGCTGCAGCATGTCAGTTTGAACTGCTCCTCTGAACTGCCTCATTCGCTGTTTCTTTCTGTTATTAGAATAATACCTTGACTTCAAATATAATGACCATTGTTGCAGATCGACAAAAAAAATGTTTGAAATGTAAGCATGTTCTCAGGACAATCAATACAGGGGGCTGGATTCTCCGATCCCACGGCCGAGTGTCCACGCCATCGTAAACGCCATCGCATCTTACGTGAAGGGGTCGGTCCCACGTCTAATTCTGGCCCCGCTCCAGCTGCAGCACCCGGCGCGAACTGGGCACCGCAGGATCCGCGCATGCGCAGTTGCGCCGGCACCAACGAGGTCATGCACAGTGGCGCCCATGTGCAGTGTCTCCTTCAACGCACCGGCCGCGAAGCAACATGGCACAGGGCTAGAGGAGTCGGAGCGCAGGAAAGGAGGCCCCCAGCCACAGAGGCCGGACCGCCGATCGGTGGGTTCCGATCGCGGGCCAGGCAACATCGGAGGTCCCCCTCCCCTCTGGGGTCGGAACCCCCTCCCCTCTGATGTGCCATCAATGAACACAAGACGAGTAGTGAACGTAACTGAAGCTATAATAGACTAAACAGAACACCTCCTCGCCTCTGATCCCGAACTGGGTCAGAGGCGGAGACCAGCCACCTTTATACCGAGCCCGAGGGGAGGCGGAGCCATCGGGCAGTCGTTTACCACATTATATGTAATACAGTAGCCGTTTACCACAATACACATATTACACACTACAGTGGTTCCCCCCCCCCTCGCCCCACCCCATGTTAAAAAGAAGAGTCCAGCGGGGGTGAAGTGGACTTAAAGACTAAGTCTGTCGGGGGCATTGACCTTCCGCCGTGATCGCCTCAGTCCCTGTGGTGTGGGCACCGGTATCGAGACGTAGGCGTCCGGGAGCGTGTTGTCCTCTTCTTCACCCAGTAGTTGAGTCGATTGGAGAGGGGGGGGGGGGCGATGTATGGGCGCGGGTGGTGGTGATGGTCGCAGGTGGGCCTGCGGGTGCCAGATCTGGAAATAGCTGGGTGGAGGTGGAGGGAGACGGTGTCGGGTCGGGGCTGGTGGTGATGGTCGCTGGGGAACCTGCAGGTGCCAAATGCCGAAGGGAGACTGTGTCCTGTCGCCCGTCATGGTGTGCCACGTAGGCATATTGTGGATTGGCCCGGAGGAGCAGGACCTTCTCGACGAGGGGATCTGACCAATGACTCCTCGCATGCTTCCGGAGAAGGACGGCCCTGGGGCGGTCAGTCAGGACGGGAGCGAGACCCCGGAGATGGACTTCGTGGGGAAGTCAACATATGTTTGTGAGGGGTCTCGTTGGTGGCAGTGCACAGGAGCGACCGGATGGAATAGAGCGCATCGGGGAGGACCTCCTGCCAGCAGGAGACTAGGAGACTTCTAGACCATAGGGCCAGGAGGACGGCCTCTCAGACCGTCGCGTTCTCCCTCTCCACCTGTCTGTTGCCCCAGGGGTTGTAGCTGGTCGCCCTGCGAGAGACGATGCCCTGGCTAAGCAGGAACTGACGCAACTCGCTCGTGAAGGAGGAACCGGGAACGCTATGGATGGAGGTGGGGAACCCAAACAAGAGGAAAAGACTGTGTAGGGCCTTGATGACGGTGGCAGCGGTCATGTCAGGGCACGTTATGGCGAAAGGGGAACCTGAGTACTCATCAATGACGTTGAGGAAGTACATGTTACGGGCAGTGGAGGGGCCCTTTGAAGTCGATGCTGAGGCGCTCGAAGTGGCGAGAGGCCTTTACCAGGTGCGCTCTGTCTGCCCGATAGAAGTGTGGTTTGCACCGCGCAGACCTGGCAGTCCCTGGTCACGGTCCTGATCTCCTCGATGGAGTAAGGCAGGTTGCGAGCCTTAATAACGTGAAGAAAGCGGGTGACCCCCGTGTGACGGAGGTCACTGTGGAGGGCCCGAAGTCGGTCAGGTTGCGCTGGCACATGTACCGCGGGATAGCGCATCTGGGGGCACATTGAGCTTCCCAGGTCGATACAAGATAACGTAGTTGGAGGTGGAGAATTCGATCCTCCACCGCAGAATCTTGTCGTTCTTGATTTTGCCCCGCTGTGTATTGTTAAACCTGAAGGCAACCGACCGTTGGTCAGTGAGGAAAGTGAATCGCCTGCCGGCCAGGGAATGTTTCCAATGTCGCAGAGCTTCTACAATGGCTGTGGCTTCCTTTTTGACGGAGGAGTTTCGAATTTCGGAGGCATGGAGGGTATGGGAGAAGAACGTCACGGGCCTGCCCGCCTGGTTGAGGGTAGCGGCCAGAGCAAATTCAGACGCATCGCTCTCCACCTGGAACGGAATGGATTCATCCACAGCGTGCATCGCGGCTTTGGCAATATCTGCCTTGATGCGGTTGAAGACCAGGCGGGCATCAGCCGTCAGGGGAAAAATGGTGCATTTAATAAGTGGATGGGCCTTGTCCGCATAATTGGGGATACACTGATCATAGTAAGAGAAGAACCCCAGGCATGTCTTCAATTGCTGTGGCCGTGGGGGAGGGGGAGTTCCAGGAGGGGGCGCATGCGGTCGGGGTCGGGCCCTAGGAATCCGGTTTCCACAACTTAGCCAAGGATGGCGAGGCGGGTTGTGCGGAAAACGCATTTTTACTTATTTTAGGTGAGTTTCAGGAGTTTAGCGGTGTGGAGGAAGTGCCGAAGATTTTCGTCATGGTCCTGCTGGTCATTGCTGCAGATGGTGACATTATCTAATTACGGGAACGTGGCCCGCAGCCCGCACTGGTCAACCATTCGGTCCATTTCTCATTGGATAACCGAGACCCATTGGTGACGCCGAAGGGAACCCTGAGGAAGTGGTAGAGGCGGTCATCGGCCTCGGTCTCAAAGGCAGTGCATTGGCGGTCATCCGGGCGGATAGGGAGCTGGTTCTATGTTGACATCAAGTCAACTGTGGAGAAGACTCGATACTGCACAATCTGGTTGACCATGTCAGATATGCGGGGGAGAGGGTACGCATCGAGCTGTGTGTACTGATTGATGGTCTGACTGTAGTCGCTGACCATCTGGTGCTTCTCCCCAGTCTTGACGACCACCACTTGGGCTTTGCAGGGGCTGGTACTAGCCTCAATGATCTTCTCTCGAAGGAGTCGCTGGACCTCTGATCTGATAAAGGCCCCGTCCCGGGCACTGTATTGTCTGCCCCTAGTAGTGATGGGCTTACAGTCCGGGGTTAGGTTAGCAAAGAGCGAGGGTGGGCGACCTTATGGGTCACGAGGCTACAGACGGTGAGGGAGGGGGGGGGGGGGCACGGGTCTATCGAACTTTAAAGTAAGGCGTTGGAGGTGGCACTGGAAGTCGAGCTCCAGAAATAGTGCAGCGCAGAGTTGGGGAACGATGTAGAGTTTGAAGTTAGTGTACTGTACGCCTTGTACAGTAAGGGTCGCGACACAGTACTCCGGATTTCTACTGAATGTGATCCGGAAGCCAGGGAGATATTGTGTTAGTGAGTAAAATTGGGAGGGGGCAGTGCCTTACCGTATCTGGGTTTATGAAGCTGACTGTGCTCCGGGAGTCGGAAAGGCAGGCTATCTCGTGCCCGTTGATCCGGAAGGTCATTGTAGATTTTCTAAGGTGTTGAGGCCGGGACTGGTCGAGCGTGATGGCAGCGAGCTTCAGAAGGTGATGGGTAGGCCTGTCGGAGGTAGAGGCCGCCAGTGTACTACCGGGTAAGCAGGGCTCCTGGGAGGCTGCGGAGTAGTCCCAAGATGGTGGCCCCCAGGAGTCGCGCATAGTGGGTGGCATCGGAGATGGCGTCAAAGATGGCGGCCCCCCTGGTTCACGCATGGCGGGTGGAGTACAAGATAGCGGCAAAGAAGTCGGCCCCCATGGGTCCCGCGTGGCGGGCGAAATCGAAAATGGCGCGAAGATGGCAGCGCCCACGGGTCGCACACGGCGGGTGGCGCGGCAGCTGGGGGCGGCTCCGATGGGCAGCTGGCAGCGCTGCTTGGCTTAGGTGTTTTAGGGAGAGCTCGACCTGGAAGGCTTTCACAAAGTGGACATTCCTCCCACACCCATTGCAAGTCGCGTTCCGTGCAGGGCAGCGTTGTCTGGGATGCTTACCCTGGCCGCAAAAGTAGCACTCCGTGCGTCCGGCGTTGGCGGGCTGCTGTGCAGCAGATGATTGGGCCGCACTCGAGTCGGATGATGGCGGCGTCCACGAGGTCCACGGGGGTGCCGTGTGGTCGGAGGTGTAGGCCTCCATGATCTGGAAGGCGACATCCAGCGAGTTTGAGAGCTGCACTATCTCTGGGAGGCCGAGTGTACAATCTAGCAATCGCTGGCGGATGTAATTCGATTTCACATCTGCGACATAGCCGTCCCTGATCAGCAGCTCCGTGTGGTGGGTAGCCGATACCGCCTGGCAAGCACAGTTCCGGCCGAGTACCCGCAAGGCATGCAGGAATTCGGCTAGTGATTCCCCAGGGCGTTGTCTCCTCGTGGCAAGAAAGTGCCTCGCATACACCTCATTTACAGACTTTACATATTGTCCCTTCAGCAGCATTATCGCCTCCGTGTACGAGGGGGCGTCCCTGATGAGAAGGAAAACTTGCACTGTGGAGAATCACGCCGGCGTTGGGGTGGCGTGGCCCGTTCGCGGGGATTCTCTGGCCTGGCGCCGGGCTGGGAGAATCCCGCCACATACATTTTTCGTTTAAAATTGTCTAACATTTATTGAATTATTTCCGGTACTAAATAATGAGTATGTGTTAAGTAACCTCATAATAAGTGAAGAGGATGACGGAAAAATGGGCCATAAACTGTGATTAATTAGTAGAATGGTTCGGTGGAAATAAGCATCAATATCCAATTGGACCCATTTGATTTTTACATTTTTATCAGTGTTGTGAAGTAATTTGACAAATGAACAAATTACAGTATTTGAGTGGGCCTCGCGTATTGGATGTATTTTCTTCAGTCATTGGATTCCAGATATTGGTCAATTGAATGCTGGTTACTTTTTACAACAAATAGATTATTTTAAAACATCAGTTAAAATTATTTGACCTTCTGCTGATTGGATTTTGTAATGTTGGATGATAATTGTAATGTACTTGAAATGGGACAAGGAGAATGGGAGTCCCGTCTTCAGTAATTTTTCCCCCAACATTTCGCTAATTTCCCTATCAGTGTAAAGGGATATTTGATCGCACTGAGCAGCAGGTTTCTGAACTTTCTCTGGGTTATTGTGTAAATAGCTGTGTTGGTGCAGGAGCTCAGAAGCTGCAGCATAATCCCAGCCTGTTCAAAATGAGGAAAGGTAGTAAAGAGGGACCTGGTCTTGAAGGCCGATTTAATTCGAACGTAGATGAAATATATAACTGTTGTCATCCAGAGCAGGATAAAACTACTGGATATTGCAAAGAGTAACACAATGGATCGTCTCCGGTTCATCAGCTCAGGATCCTTTTCATCCCTGTCACTGCTGTGCTGCCGGAGGCTCATTCGGCCGCGATTGGCGATTAAAATGCGTCTGACGGTGACAATATTAAAGAACACAATCAGAAAGAATGGAATCACTGGGGTTAGCAGCTGCTCAATCCAAGAATATGCTATCCAAATCGGCTCAGTGAAAACATGTGTGGACAGCCGGCATCCCCACGGCATCCAGTTGTAATAGGAGGAATGCAGGAAGGGCCAGGGAATGTTCTTCAAGCAGAGCAGCGAGCTCACAGTGGTGATAACAACAACAGCGGTTTTCTCGGTGCAGTATTTGGTTTTCAGCTTCTGACAGCAAATGGCCACCAGGCGGTCAAAGGTAAAAGAGACCGTCAACCAAACAGAAATGTCGATTGCGGCGGGAGACATGAAGAGAATGAATCTGCACACGGGAGTGTAGAGCAGGAAAGTGGTATTCCAATATATTTCAGCAATGCGATGTAAGATTACATTCCAGACAATAACCATGAGATCGGCTGCCGCCATCGCTACCAGATAGCGGGCGATGCATTTGGAGAGGCCACAGTTTTTGAAAGACAGGATTCCGATTGTAACGATGTTCACTGTGAGAAGGAGAATAGAAACCAGTTAGAATAATAATGTCACTAGCAGGCGCACATGAACTCTGCGATGCGGTTACTGTGGAAGTCGCCACATGCTTCGGTACACAGAGAGAACATTCAGAAAGTCAAATTCACATTTAACAGGCACATACTTCGGGACTTTCGGGAGGAAACCGGGGCACCCGGAGGAACCCCACGGAGACACGGGGGGAACGTGCAGACTCCGTGCAGACAGTGATCCAAGCCGGGAATCGAACCTGGGACTCTGGAGCTGTGAAGCAACAGTCTTGAATACTGTGCTACCGCCAGGCTATAGTCCGGGAAGGTGATAATGCGAAAAGAACGGAGCGGTAGCATCGTGGTTAGCACTGTTGCTTCACCGCGCCAGGGTCCCAGGTTCGAATCCGGCTTGGGTCACTGTCTGTGCGGAGTCTGCACGCTCTCCCCGTGTGTGCCTGGGTTTCCTCCGGGTGCTCCGGTTTCCTCCCACAGTCCAAAGATGTACAGGTTAGGTGGATTGGCCATGGTAAATTGCCCTTCGTGTCCAAAAAGGGTTAGGTGGGGATACTGGGTTACGGAGATAGGTTTAAGTGGGCTGCTCTTTCCAAGGGCCCGTGCAGGCTCGATGGGCTGAACGGCCTCCTTATTCGCTGTAAACTCTATGATTCTATGATATCATTCTGTGATTCTCTCACTAGTCAACACTCAACATAGAGAATCTGCTACAATCAGGTTCAGTTGAAGTTCCATGTCCTGATACCCGCACCCCCGGCGTGCTGTGATAATCTCCTGAATGCCCAGTGCTTGATGTTGACGTACATTGTGGATTATCACCTCTCAGCTGTAATACCATGTTTGAGACGTCAGAGGGCGTTGAATTAGCTGTTTCAATGGATACATTAAAGCTGGGTAGAAAGCCGAGTTGCAAAGCCGATAATGTCCACGGTTAGTGGTTTGAGGGGACAGAAAATAAGAATGATGACCAGACCGCCAGAGAACAAACCAATGATAAAAATGAGCAGTCTGATCAACCGCTCTGGAACGATGATAGGAAACGGAGCGGAAAGGAGCAGAAAGAAAACACTGCGCTACATTTGAAAGGCAGTTCATCATTAAACATGAAGCTGGTCGGAGGTAAGAGAGTCCAAAGGGGCGGAAAAGGGTGTTGCAGAATATCTGACAAATATAAATTATCAGAAGAAAACATATCAAAATGAAAGTGTCTGTGAGTAAAACAAAGTATCCGCACTGTAATGCAGTGGGACAGAGGACGCATTCAGAGATAATCTACAATGAGTTTTCCAGATCAGATAGTTATTCTCATGTTCAAACTGAAGAACGTTAAAAAATCATCACCATGTTTAGCTCAAAATTGAAGGTCAACGCAATACATTTGGCCGGTTTTGAAAATTATACAGAAACAAGTTCAAAATGTCAAGATCTAAAAGTAATTTACCAGGAACGCCGACCGTTGCGAGTACAGGATAGTACACAGCTGCTGACTCGAAAGATTTTGCCCAACGCATTTTCTGTGTCAAGGAATCGTGCTGGTGTTGGTGAAGATATGTCCCCTGGTGTTTGACACAGTAAAGGGTCATGAACGGTTTATTTATATTAAACTGGATGATCAGTGATGCGAGGTCTGTACATTCCTAATGATGTTTTTCACAGGTTGCTCAACAAAGAAGTTACTGAGAGCAGCTGCGCTCTCACTGTCAGTCTCATTGGGGATTACATCACAATCTTAGGATCAGGCTCGAAGCTCGAAGATGCCGGCTAAAGTTAACTATACAATGTTGCTCATTTCAAAACCGGGGCGAGCAACACCGTTTTTGCATTTGAATACTGGTCACGTGTTGCCCATTCCCTCGCAACATCCCCTCACTCACAATGTCGCGCTCACAGTCCTTATTCTTATTAAAGATCCCTCTCCTTTCTTTCTTTCAATTTCACCAGATTATCTTTTTCTGGACCTTCCCCATTCACGTTTCCAAAACTATTTTCTCTCTTATTCTGTCTTCCTTTTATCGCAAATCGATTTCACTTTGCCCCATCTTCAATTTACCTCCACTCTTTGCGACACTGTTATTTGTTTGTGGCTCTAATTCTCACATCTCTTCTCTGCTCGGCCCTGCTCACGCTGCAATAACTTGGAGGACAAGTGGTGGAACAGAGTTACAGAGGGACATAGACAGATTGGGTGAATGAACAAAGGCTTGACAGATGGAATATCATGTAGGGAAAAGTGATGTTATACATTGCTGGGCTGAATAAAGGTCCTGAATATTATTCAAATGCAGAAAGACAGCAGAAATATGCAGCACCGAGGAGTTTGATGAGAGGTGGGGGTCCTCGTGAATCAGACATTAAAAGCCAGCATGCAAGTTGAGCAGGTAATAGGTGCGTAAAATGGAATGTTGCTCTTTGTTTCGCAGACAGGTGAGCACACAAACAGGGAAATCTTGTTACACCTGGACAAGGCACTGAATAGAGCACAACAGGATTAGTGGTTCCAGCTGATGGCACTGAATTCAGTGATGTGTCAGGCAGAGCAAGGCCAGAAAGAGACTTCCAAACACTTGTTGGAATGTGACATTGTTGTTTCTGTTTTTCTTTGTGCCTGGGGAATATCTATATAGGTCAGTGAAAATACTAACTTCGAAAACGTTGTTTCAAGTGGTCTAGGAGGGCAGATATTTTGGCTCAGTTAAAATTCGCCAGAGTGGGAGGACGAAACAAGGTCAAGGTTGCATTGATTTGGCCAGGAGGTGCAACATGATTGAGATAGGAACTTCGGAAATAGATCGACAGATTTAATTACTGGATTGGTTATGAGTGTAGTTAAATGATTTCCTCCCAGAATAATAAATATGAAATTTCAGCTCAGAGGAAGATGTGATCGATTCAGACGCTCCAAACAATTCTATGCAACCTCATAACCTTTCACCGCTGTTTGACTCTGTGATACATTTAATGATTGTCTCAAGTCTGTTTCCATTCATACCGAACGTTCAATGGAGTTAGTTTCTACCAATATAGCAAACGTCTCCCTGAACCCCCGCGCCAAATCAATATTATAAGACCATAAGTCTATTAGATATAGGAACATAATTAGTCCATTCGCCGAATGAGTCTGCTCCGCCATTTAGTCATGGTTGTTATGTTCTTCCGTGCCTTGACCACCTTCTTAAACAAGAACCTACCTAGTCTGCCTTAAAGACACTCAGTGATTTGGCCTCCACAACCTTCTGCGGCAAAGAGTTCCACAGATTCAGCACCCTCTGGCTGAAGACGTTTCTTCTCATCGCAACAAAACAAACAAAGAACAAAGAAATGTACAGTACAGGAACAGGCCCTTCGGCCCTCCAGGCCCGTGCCGACCATGCTGCCCGACTAAACTACAATCTTCGACACTTCATGGGTCCGTATCACTCTATTCCCATCCTATTCATGTATTTGTCAAGATGCACCTGAAATGTCACTATCGTCCCTGCTTCCACCACCTCCTGATGTAGCGAGTTCCAGGCACCCACTACCCTCTGCGTAAAAAATATGCCTCGTACATCTACTCTAAACCTTGCCCCTCTCACCTTAAACCTATGCCCCCTAGTAATTGGCCCCTCTACCCCGGGAAAAAGCCTTTGACTATCCACTCTGTCTATGCCCCTCATGATTTTGTAGACCTCTAGCAGGTCGCCCCTCAACCTCCTTCGTTCCAGTGAGAACAAACCGAGTTTATTCAATCGCTCCTCATAGCTAATGCCTTCCATACCAGGAAACATTGTGGTAAATCTCTTCTGCACCCTCGCTAAAGCCTCCACATCATTCTGGTAGTGTGGGGACCAGAATTGAACACTATACTCCAAGTGTGGCCTAACTAAGGTTCTATACAGCTGCAACATGATTTGCCAATTCTTATACTCAATGCCCCGGCCAATGACGGCAAGCATGCCGTATGCCTTCTTGACTACCTTCTCCATCTGTGTTGCCCCTTTCAGTGACCTGTGGACCTGTACTCCTAGATCTCTTTGACTTTCAACACTCTTGAGGGTTCTACCATTCACTGTATATTCCCTACCTGCATTAGACCTTCCAAAATGCATTACCTCACATTTGTCCGGATTAAACTCCATCTGCCATCTCTCCGCCCAAGTCTCCAAACAATGTAAATCCTGCTGTATCCTCTGACAGTCCTCATCGCTATCCGCAATTCCACCAACCTTTGTGTCGTCTGCAAACTTACTAATCAGACCAGTTACATTTTCCTCCAAATCATTAATATATACTACAAACAACAAAGGTCCCAGCACTGATCCCTGTGGAACACCACTGGTCACAGCCCTCCAATTAGAAAAGCATCCTTCCATTGCTACTCTCTGCCTTCTATGACCTAGCCAGTTCTGTGTCCACCTTGCCAGCTCACCCCTGATCCCGTGTGACTTCACCTTTTGTACTAGTCTACCATGAGGGACCTTGTCAAAGGCCTTACTGAAGTCCATATAGACAACATCCACTGCCCTCCTGCATCAATCATCTTAGTGACCTCCTCGAAAATCTCTATCAAGTTAGTGAGACACGACCTCCCCTTCACAAAACCATGCTGCCTCTCACTAATATGTCCATTTGCTTCCAAATGGGAGTAGATCCTGTCTCGAAGAATTCTCTCCAGTAATTTCCCTACCACTGAAGTAAGGCACACCGGCCTGTAGTTCCCGGGATTATCCTTGCTACCCTACTTAAACAAAGGAACGACATTGGATATTCTCCTGTCCCCCGGGACATCACCTGAAGACAGTAAGGATCCAAAGATTTCTGTCAAAGCCGCAGCAATTTCCTCTCTAGCCTCCTTCAGTATTCTGGGGAAGATCCCATCAGGCCCTGGGGACTTATCTACCTTAATGTTTTTTAAGGCACCCAACACCTCGTCTTTTTAGATCTCAATGTGACCCAGGCTATCTACACACCCGTCTCCACACTCAATATCTACCAATTTCTTCTCTTTGGTGAATACTGATGCAAAGTATTCATTTAGTACCTCGCCCATTTCCTCTGGTTCCACACATAGATTCCCTTGCCTATCCTTCAGTGGGCCAACCCTTTCCCTGGCTCCCCTCTTGCTTTTTATGTACGTGTAAAAAGCCTTGGGATTTTCCTTAACCCTATTTGCCAATGACTTTTCGTGACCGCTTCTAGCCCTCCTGACTCCTTGCTTAAGTTCCTTCCTACTTTCCTTATATTCCACGCAGGCTTCGTCTGTTCCCAGCCTTTTAGCCCTGACAAATGCCTCCTTTTTCTTTTTGACGAGGCCTACAATATCGCAGTTTTATAGTATCGTCCCTTCAGTCTGATACTGTGTCCTCGGGTTCTAGTTTGTCCTAACGCTGGAATCATCCTCTCAACGACCAATCTATCCAGGCTGCTCAGTGTTCTGTAAGTTTCAAAAAGGTCCCCCTCATCCTTCTAAACTCCAACGAATACAGATCCAGAGTCCCCAACTGCTCCAAACGGCAGGCTCTCCATTCCAGCGGTCATCCGTGCGAACCTCCTCTGGACTGTTTCCAAGACGAACACATACTGCCTTAGATACTAGGCCCCGAACTTCTCACAATACTCCTAATGGGGTCTGACCATAACCTTCTACAGGGACAGACGTACATCACTGCTCTTGTATTCTATCCTCTCAACATTAATGCTACCATTGCATTTGCCTTCCTAACTGTCGACTGAACCTGCACGTTAATGTTCAGGTAATCTTCGGCTCGGACTTGTGCTTCTCGTTTTCTCAGCATTTCTACATTTAGAAAATACTCTATGCCTCCATTCTTCCTACTAAAGTGCATGACCTCACTTTTTTCCCCATTTTATTCAATCTGCTACTTCTTGGTCCACCTCCTAGCCTGCCCAATATTTCTGTCACCCCCTGTTTCCTCAATAGTGCCTGTGCCACCGCATACCTTTGGATGATAATCAATTTCATATTGATTATCTTCCTTAAATGTTGTTCCATCTTCAACGTTTCATGGAAAACATTCAAAGTCTCTGAATTATTACCAGGCAAAGTACTTTCATAATGGACCTGTGGTATTAACTGAAAGATATTTATGTTGGTCATAAATCGTGGTGTTTACAATTGGAAACGACACTGAAATAGTTGAATAGCAGGCTATGTATAAATACTTCTCGTAATGTAAATAGTGTTGTTGCCAAATATATATCACGCTTTGTGTGAAACAATAGTTTAAATTGGCAACTTTAGCATTATGATGCCTCTTTTGAGTCTTTCAAACAAAATCCGTCACTTTATACTACCACTCATTAAATATTACTTGACCTCCCTGCGTCTACCCCGCCCCGTGGAGTCTGTTCCGATCTTCCTCCTCTTTACATTTATACATTTTACATTTGCAAATTCTAGTCGAACTGAGAGTTGAATAAAAAGAGATGAGGGTAGAGTAATGGGCATTAGAGAGGTGGGGAGAAGAAAGGAAATATATTGAGAGGAAAGGAAAGTGCACGAGATGAATAGATTGATGTGGGAGGAGATTGAAAGAGTGCAACTTGTCGGGAAGGTCACAGAGTGGATTGTTGGCAACTGAAGAGTGGCTGGGAGGTAAAGTAAGGAGTGGAACCGAGAGGTTGAAAAAAGGTGTGGAGAATGAAGGCGGAAAAGGAGATGAGAGATGAGGGGAACAGAACAGAATTGTGAATAAGTGAAAGTAGTGGAGGGTAATTTAAGGTGTGGAGAGGGAAGTTAGTGTAGAAAATGTGGAGTATTATATTTGCAATTAAAGAGGGAATAAGACCATAAGACATAGGAGCAGAATTAGGCCACTCGGCCCATCGAGTCTGCTCCGCCATTCAATCATGGCTGATATTTCCCCATCCCCATTCCCCTGCCTTCTACCCATAACCCCTGATCACCTTATTGATCAAAAACCTATCTATCTCTGTCTTAAAGACACTCAATGATTTGGCCTCCACAGCCTTCTGCGGCAAAGAGTTCCACAGATTCAACACCCTGTGGCTGACTAAATTCCTCCTCATCTCTGTTTTAAAGGATCGTCCCTTTAGACTGAGATAGTGTCCTCTGGTTCTAGTTTTTCCTACAATTGGAAACATCCTCCCCATGTCCACTCTATCCAGGCCTCGCAGTATCTTGTAGTGTCAATAAGATCTCCTCTCATCCTTCTAAACTCCAACGAGTACAGACACAGAGTCCTCAAACGTCCCTCATTCGACAAGTTCCCCAATCCACAAATCATTCTTGTGAACCTCCTCTGGACCCTTTCCAAGGCCAGCACGTCCAACCTTAGATACGTAAAACTGCTCACAATACTAGAAACGGGGTCTGACCACAGCCTTATACAGCCCCAGAAGCCTCAGAAACACAACACTGGTCTTGCATTCTTGCGCTTTGACATGAATGCTAGCATTACATTTGCCTTCTTAACTTCCCACTGGACCTGAACGTTAAACTTAAGAGAACCGTGAACAAGGACTGCCAAGTCCCTTTGTGCTTCTGATTTCCGAAGCATTTCCCCATTTAGAAAATAGTCTATGCCCAACTTCCTCCTTCCAAAGTGTATAACTTCACACTTTTCCACATGAAGTCCCCTTGCTTCCTCTATACTACCCGTCCATCTAAAGACCTTTGTTTCATCTGCAAACCTGGCAACAGTGCCTTCAGTACCTTCTTCCAGATCATTAATCTATACTGTACAAATTTGGGACCACCAGTCATAATCAGGGGGAATCAGCAGATTAGGAAAGACGCAGCATGCATCTCATTCAAGGACAGTTTTTCTGTTTTGAAAACGCTGGAAGCGACGTTTAATCTGGGGAATGCACCAGAAACAAGGTCATTGCGCTGTGAGAAGTCCAATGAGCGTTTCTGCTGCCGTATCTCTGAGTCCAGGGTGGCATTTGGCCTGACTGGTGCCAGTGTCATGAATATCGGCAAAACCTTGCAGAGCATTCTGAAGGTGGAGTGGGAACAGACAAAGGTCGTGGGCTACATTGGTACCAACGACAGAGATAGAAAAAGGGACGAGGTTCTGCGTCAATAATTTACAGTTTTCCGAGCAGATTGAAAAGAATGACGTCCGAGGTTAACATCTCCAGATCCTTGACAGCGAGGATTGGATGAAGGGGGTATACCAGATGAATGGTTGCTACAGAGATGGTGTGGGCGAATAGGCTTTAGTTTCGCGGCCAGTGATTCCGTTCCTGGGTCCGGCGCAACCTTTAAATCTCAGATGAGTGTCACCTGAATGGGAATGGAATCTACAACTTTGCGGTGGGTTTGCTAAGGCTGTTCGAGGGTGTGACAACTGGATTGGCTAGGGGAATGGGTCACAGTGTGTAGGTTCAGTAGGGGGTCACCTCCCGATAAATACAGAAATAAAAACAAGTCAGTCTGGATGGGAGAGCAAAGATAAATTGCTGGGGCACAAGGGAATCCCAAAATGTACAGGTTAGTTTGATAGGCTATGATGAATGCGCAGGGTATTGATTTACACATGCCAGTAATCTAACTGGAACGAAGGAGGTTGAGGGGCGACCTGATAGAGGTCTACAACATTATGAGGGGCATAGACAGAGTGGATAATCAGACACTATTTCCCAGGGTAGAGGGGTCAATTACTAGGGGACATAGGTTTAAGGTGCGAGGGGCAAGGTTTAGAGGAGATGTACGAGGCAATTCTTTTTACACAGAGGGTAGTGGGTCCTGGAACTCGCTGCCAGAGGAGGTGGTGGAAGCAGGGACGATAGTGTCGTTTAAGGGGCATCTTGACAAATACATGAACAGAATGGGAATAGAGGGATACGGAACCCGGAAGTGTAGAAGATTTTAGATAATACGGGCAGTATGGTCGGCGCAGGCTTGAAGGGCCGAAGGGCCTGTTCCTGTGCTGTTCTTTTCTTTCTCCCTGTTCTTGTTCTTTGTATATCGGGATTCACTTTCACATCAGAGTATAATACCCCTTTGAATTCTTCCTATCGAACCGGTCATCACCACACACTCAGGCAGGGGATTCCCCATCCTCACCACTCGTGTGTGAGAAAGTCCTAGTTTATATCATCATTGCTTCATTTACTCAATCCTTTCATCCAGAGCTGCTCATCCTCAATCTTTTCACCAATGTGAACGCTTCTCCCCATCTCAGGTTGAGAGGGTTGTTAAGAAGGCGTACGGTGTGTTAGCTTTTATTGATAGAGGGACTGAGTTTCGGAGCCATGAGGTCATGTTGCAGCTGTACAAAACTCTGGTGCGGCCGCATTTTGAGTATTGAGTGCAATTCTGGTCGCCGCAGAAACTCAATCCCTCTACCAATAAAAGCTAACACATCGTACGCCCTCTTAACAACCCTCTCAACCTGGGTGGCAACTTTCAGGGATCTTTTGGACATCGAGACCGAGATCTCTCTGCTCATCCACACTGCCAAGAATCTTACCATTTGCCCAGAAAACTGTCTTCCTGTTATTCCTTCCAAAATGAATCACCTCACACTTTTGTGCATTAAACTCCATTTGCCACCTCTCAGCCCAGCGCTGCAGCTTATCTATGTGCCTCTAATTTATATCATCCTTCCGCACTGTCCACAACTCCACCGACTTTAGTATCATCTGCAAGTTTACTCACCCATCCTTCTACGCCCTCCTGCAGGTCATTTATAAAAATGACAAACAGCAGTGGCCCCAAAACAGATCCTTGTGGTACACCACTAGTAACTGGACTCCAGTCTGAACATTTCCCATCAACCACCACCCTTTGTCTTCTTCCAGCTAGCCAATTTCTGATCCAAAATGGACTGTTTGTTGTAGGATGCTGTGTAAATAGACAGGGTTCAGACTGATTAGTGGGATGCTGTTTAAGTAGGCTATGTTTACTGTAGGACAATGTTTAAATAGACTGTTTACTGTAGGCTACTGTTTCAATAGAATGTTTACTGTAGGGAACAGCGCAAATAGATTGATTACTGTCAGAGACTGCGCAAATAGCCTGTTTACTGTGGGGCACTGTTTAACTAGACTGTTGAAAGAACAAAGAATAACGAACAAAGAACAAACACAAGTACAGTACAGGAACAGGTCCTTTGGCCCTCCAAGCCTGTGCCGACCATGCCGCCTGTCCAAACTTACATTTTCTACACTTGCTGGGTGCGGATCCATCTATTCCTATGCCAGCATGTATTGGTCAAGATGCACCTTAAATGTCACTCTCGTCTCTGCTTCCACCACCTCCTCCGGCAGCGAGTTCCAGGCATCCACTAACCTCTGTGTAAAAACTTGCCTCGTACATCTCCTCTAAACCTTGCCCCTCGCACCTTAAACCTATGCGCCCCCCCCACCCCGTAATTGACGCCTCTACCCTGGGAAAAAGCCTCTGAATATCCACTCTGTCTATGCCCCTCATAATTTTGTAGACCTCAATCAGGTCGCCCCTCAACCTCCGTCGTCCCAGTGAGAAAACAACGAGTTTATTCAACCGCTCCCCACAGCTAATCCCCTCCATACTAGCAACATTCTGGTAAATGTCTTCTGCACCCTCTCTAAAGCCTCTGCATCCTTCTGATGTGTGGCGACCAGAATGAAACACTATACTCCAAGTGTGGCCTATCTAAGGTTCTCTAAAGCTGCAACATGCTTTGCCAATTATTATACTCAATGCCCCGGCCAATGAACGCAAACATGCTGAATGCCTTCTCGACTACCTTCTCCACCTGTGTTGCCCATTTCAGTGACCTGTTGACCTGCACACCTAGATCTCTCTGACTGTCAATACTCTTCAGTCTTCTACCATTCACTGTATATTCCCCACCTGCATTGGAACTTCCAAAATGCATTACCTCACATTTGTCCGGAATAACCTCCATCTGCCATCTCTCTGCCCAAGTCTCCAAACGATCTGAATGCAGCATCCTCTGAGAGTCCGTATCGCTATCCGCAATTCCACCAACCTTTGTGTCGTCTGCAAACTTACTAATCAGACCAGTTACATTTTCGTCCAAATCATTCATATATACTCCGAACAGCAAAAGTCCCAGCACTGATCCCTGCGGAACGCCACTAGTCAAAGCCCTCCAATTAGAAAATCACACTTCCATTGCTTCTATCTGCCTTCTATGACCTAGCTAGTTCTGTATCCATCTGGCCAGCTCAGCCCTGATCCCGTGTGACTTCACCTTTTGTACAAGTCTGCCAAGAGGGACCTTCTCAAAGGCCTTAATGCAGTCCATATGGACAACATCCACTGCCCTCCCTGCATCAATCATCTTTGTGACCCCTTTGAAAAACTCTATCAAGTTAGTGAGACCCCACTTCCCCTTCAGAAAACCGTGCTACCTCTCGCTAAGACGTCCATTTGCTTCCAAATGGGAGTAGATCCTGTCTCGTAATATCCCTACCACGGATGTAAGGCTCACCGGCCTGTAGTTCCCTGGATTATCCTTGCTACCCTACTTAAACAAAGGAACGACATTGGATATTCTCCTGTCCTCCGGGACATCACCTGAAGACAGTAAGGAACCAAAGATTTCTGTCAAAGCCGCAGCAATTTCCTCTCTAGCCTCCTTCAGTATTCTGGGGTAGATCCCATCAGGCCCCGGCGACTTATCTACCTTAATATTTTTCAAGACGCCCAATACCTCGTCTTTTTGGATCTCAATGTGACCCAGGCTATTTACACACCCTTCTCCAGACTCAACATCCACCAATTCCTTCTCTTTGGTGAATACTGACACAACGTATTAATTTAGTACCTCGCCCATTTCCTCTGGCTCCGCACATAGATTCCCTTGCCTGTCCTCCTGTGGGCAACCCTTTCACTGGCTACCTCTTGCTTTTTACGTACGTGTAAAAAGCCTTGGGATTTTCCTTCACCCTATTTGCCAATGACTTTTCGTGACCCCATCTAGCCTTCCTGGCTCCTTGCTTCAGTTCCTCCCGACTTTCCTAATATTCCACAAAGGCTTCGTCTGTTCCCAGCCTTTTAGCCCTGACAAATGCGGCATTTTACTTTTTGACGAGGCCTACAATATCTCTCGTTATCCAAGGTTCCCGAAAATTGCCGTATTTATCCTTCTTCCTCACAGGAACATGGCGATCCTGAATTCCTTTCAACTGACATTTGAAAGCCTTCCACCTGATATTTGAAAGCCTTCCGCATATCAGATGTCGATTTACCATCAAACATCCGCTCCCAAGCTAGGTTCTTCAGTTCTCGCCTAATATTGTTATAATTAGCCTTCCCCCAATTTAGCACATTCACCCTAGGACCACTCTTATCCTGGTCCACCAGCACTTTAAAACTTACTGAATTGTGGTCACTGTTACCGAAATGCTCCCCTACTGAAACATCTACCACCTGGCCGGGCTCATTCCCCAATACCAGGTCCAGTACCGCCCCTTCCCTAGTTGGACTGTCGACATATTGTTTGAAGAAGCACTCCTAGATGCTCCTTACAAATTCTGCCCCACCCAAGCCTCTAGCACTGAGTGAGTCCCAGTAAATATTGGGGAAATTGAAGTCTCCCATCAAAACAACCCTCTTGCTTTTACTCCATTCCAAAATCTGTCTGGCTATCTGCTCCTCTATCTCCCGCTGGCTGTTAGGAGGTCTGTAGTAAACCCCCAACGCTGTGACTGCACCCTTCTTATTCCTGATCTCCAATCATAGAGGCTCGCTGCCCTCTGAAGTGTCCTCCCGTAGTACAGCTGTGCCATTCTCCCTGACCAGTCGCACAACTACGCCACTCTTTTGTATCCCCCCTCTATCCCTCCTGAAACATCTAAAACTTGGAACGTTTAGCTTCCAATCCTGTTCTTCCCTCAAACAGGTCTCTGTAATGGCAAAACCATCATAGTTAGAAGTACTATCCAAGCTCTAAGTTCATCTGCCTTACCCGTTATACGTCTTGTATTAAAACATATGCGCTTCAGACCACCAGTCCCGCTGTTTGCAGCAACATCTCCCTGTCTTCTCTTCCCCACAGCCATAATGGCCCTATTCCCTGGTTCTCCCTCAATGTTTTCACCTTCTAACCTATTGCTCCGGTACCCACCCCCTGCCATACTAGTTTAAACCCGCCCGTGTTTACTATTGGGCACTGTTTAAATAGATTGTTTACTGTAGAACTGTTTATATAGTCTCTGTTTACTGTTGCACACTTTTCAATAGACTGTTTACTGTATGGCTCTGTTTAACTAGACTGTTTACTGTAGGCTACTGTTTAAATAGACTGAGTTTACTGTAGGGTTCTGCTTAAATAGACTTTACTGTAGGGCGCTGTTTAGATAGACTGTTTACTGTAGGGCACGTTTTATAGACTCTGTTGACTGTAGCGAACTGTTTCAATAGACTGTTTCGTGTAGGGCACTGTTTAAATAGACTTTTTGCTGTAGGGAACTATTTAAATAGACTAAGTTTACTGAAGGTTGATGTTTCAATAGACTGTTTACTGTAGGGCACTGTTTAAATAGATTGTGTTTACTTTAGGACACTGTTAAAATAGACTGTTTACTGTAGGACACTGTTTAAATAGACTGTTTACTGTAGGGCACAGTTTAAGTAGGCTGTTTACCGTAGGACACTGTTCTCTCAGATGTTTTAGATTCTGCCATGCAGGGCAGCACGGTGGCGCAGTGGGTTCGCACTGCTGCCTCTCGGCGCCGAGGTCCTATGTGTGATCCCGGCTCTGGGTCACTGTCCATGTGGAATTTGGACATTCTCCCCGTGTTTGCCTCGGTTTCACACTCACAACCCAATGATGTGCAGGGTAGGTGGTTTGGCCATGCGATATTTATTGAAAAAACATTTTTTTTTAAAAGTCTGCCATGCTCGACCTCGAAGAGTTTTAAAATGTAGTCATTCTTGGCCTCAAAAATGATTAAAATTAGCCATGCACGGCCTTGAGAATGTTTGAAATTTAGCCATGCTCGGCCTTGATGATGTTTAGAATTTTGTCATGCTCTGCATCTAAGACGTTGAAAATTTAGCCAACTCGGCGTCTATGATGTTTAAATCTTAGCAATGCTCGACCTCTAAGGTGTGTAAAATTTACCTATCCTCTGCCTGGAAGATGCTTACATATTAGCCATGCTCAGCCTGGAATGTGTACAAAATGTTACCAATCTCGGCCTCGAAGATGTTTAAAATTTAGCCATGCTCGGCATCGAAAATGTTCAATGTTTACACAGACTCGGCAGCAAGACGCTTAAACTTTAGCCATGTTTGGCCCCTAAGACGTTTAAAATTTAGCAATGCTTGGCTTCGAAGATGTTTAAAATTTAGCTTTTCTCGACCTCGAAGATGGTTAGCATTTTGCCATCCTCCGCCGCAAAGACGTATAAATGTAACCATGCTCGTCCTCTAAGACATATGCATTTAGCCTTGCTCAACTTCTAAGACGGTTAATGTTCAGCCATTCTCGGCCTCGAAGATGTTTAAAATTCATCCGTGCTCGGCCTCGAAAATGTTCAATATTTACACATACTCGGCCTCGAAGATGTTGAAAGTTTAGCCACGCTCGCCCTTAAAATTTAGCCACGCTTAAAAGTTAGTCATGCTCGGCCTCTACGGTGCTTAAAATTTCAACATGCTCGGCCTGAATGATGTTTCAAATTTTGCCACCTTCGGCCTCGAAAATGTTTTAAATTTCCCCACACTAGGCCTGAAATATGACTACAATTTAGCCATGCTCGGCCTTTTAGATGTTGAATATTTCTACATACTCGGCGTGGAAGATGTTTAAAATTTAACCATGCTCTGCCTCTGAGGCGTTTAAAATTGAGCCATGCTCGGCCTCGAAGATGTTTAAAATTTAGTCGTGCTTGGCCGAGAAGACGTTTAATATTTAGCCAAGCTCGGCGTCCAAGTCGTTTAAACTTTAGCCATGTTTGAACTCTAAGACATTTAAAATTAGCCATGCCTGGCGTCCAAGACGTTTAAACTTTAGCTATGTTTGGCCTCTAAGACGTTTGAAACTGAACCATGCTGGGCCTCGAAGATGTTTAAAATTTGCCATCATCTGCCTTGAAGATGTTTAATATTTACACATGTTCGGCCTCGACGATGTTGCAAATTTAGCCATGTTCGGCCGGGAATATGTCGAAACTTTAGCCGTGCTCGGCATCTTAGATGTTTAATATTTCGACATACTCTGCCTCGCAGATGTTTATAATTTAGCCGTGCTCCTCTTTAGCCTCTACTTAGTTTAAAATTTCGCCATTGTCTGTCTCGAAGATGTTTAAAACTTAACCATGCTCTGCCGCAGACGTTTAAAGTTGAGCCATGCTCAGACTCGAAGACAGATAAATTTAACCACGTTCCGCGTCGAAGACGTATATATTTAGCTTTGCTTGACCTGTCATGGGCCAGAGTTTAGAGAACCCCAAAGTTTATCACGGGGTTCACTTGACCCACAACTTTTAATAGATTGTGGTGTGGGGAGCACACAGCCCACTCTACAGGTGTAGAACAGCAGAAATGGAAAAGTATTTTTTAAAGCAAAACAATGTTTATCCTATGAACTCAAGTTAACCTTTTTCAAACATTCAATGAACATCTTAGCAACCATCAATTCAAATACAACCACCAAGGAATACAACACTAAGTAATCCTTAAGTTGTCATTTTAACATCCATAAGTTGCAGGAGTGTACCGGCAGACAGAAAGGTGGTTTAAAGTTTGTCTACTTCAATGCCAGGAGCATCCGGAATAAGGTGGGTGAAATTGCGGCATTGGTTGGTACCTGGGACATCGATGTTGTGGCTATCTCGGAGACATGGATAGAGCAGGGACAGGAATGGTTGTTGCAGGTGCCGGGGGTTAGATATTTCAGTAAGGTCAGAGAAGGTGGTAAAAGAGGGGGAGGGGTGGCATTGTTAGTCAAGGAGAGTATTTCGGTGGCAGAAATAACGTTTGATGAAGACTCGTCTCCTGAGGTAGTATGGGCTGAAGTTAGAAACAGGAAAGGTGAGGTCACCCTGTTAGGGGTTTTCTATAGGCCTCCGAAAAGTCCCAGAGATGTAGAGGAAAGGATTGCAAAGGTGATTCTGGATAGGAGCGAAAGTAACATGGTAGTTGTTGTAGGGGACTTTAACTTTCCAAATATTGACTGGACACGCTATAGTTCGAGTACATTAAATGGGTCCGATTTTGTCCAATGTGTTCAGGAGGTTTTCCTGACGCAGTGTGTAGATAGGCCAACGAGAGGCGAGGCCATATTGGATTTGGTACTGGGTAATGAACCAGGACAGGTGTTAGATTTGGAGGCAGGTGAGCACTTTGTTGATAGTGACCACAATTCGATTACGTTTACTTTAGTGATGGAAAGGGATAGGTATATACAGCAGCGCAAGAGTTATATCTGGGGGAAAGGCAATTACGATGCGATAAGGCAATACTTAGGATGCATTGGATGGAGAGGAAAACTGCAGGGGATGGGCACAATGGAAATATGGAGCTTGTTCAAGGAACAGTTACTGCGTGTCCTTGATAAGTATGTACCTGTCAGCCAGGGAGGAAGTCGTCGAGCGAGGGAACCGTGGTTTACTAAAGCAGTGGAAACACTTGTCAAGAGGAAGAAGGAGGCTTATGTAAAGATGAGACATGAAGGTTCAGTTCGGGCGCGCGAGAGTTACAAGTTAGCTAGGAAGGAAATAAAGAGAGAGCTACCAAGAGCCAGGAGGGGACATGAGAAGTCTTTGGCAGGTAGGATCAAGGATAACCCTAAAGCTATCTATAGATATGTCAGGAATAAAAGAATGACAAGGGTAAGGGTAGGGTCAGTCAAGAAAAGTAGTGTGAAGTTGTGCGTGGAGTCCGAGGAGATAGGAGAGGTGCTAAATGAATCGTTTTTGTCAGTATTCACACAGGAAAAGGACAATGTTGTCGAGGAGAATCCTGAGATACAGGCTACTAGACTAGCAGGGCTTCAGGTTCATAAGGAGGAGGTGTTAACAATTCTGGAAAGTGTGAAAATAGATAAGTTCCCTGGGACGGATGGGGTTTATCCGAGGATTCTCTGGGAAGCTAGGGAGGAGATTGCTGAGCCTTTGGATTTGATCTTTAAGTCATCTTTGTCTACATGAATAGTGCCAGAAGACTGGAGGACGGCGAAAGTTGTCCCCTTGTTCAAGAGGGAGAGGAGAGACAACCCCGGTAACTATAGACCAGTGAGCCTTAATTCTGTTGTGGGCAAGGTCTTGGAGAAGTTTATAAGAGATAGGATGTATAATCATCTGGAAAGGAATAATTTGATTAGACATAGTCACACGGTTTTGTGAAGGGTAGGCCATGCCTCACAAACCTTATTGAGTTCTTTGAGAAGGTGGCCAAACAGGTGGATGAGGGTAAAGCAGTTGATGTGGTGGATATGGATTTCAGTAAAGCGCTTGACAAGGATCGCCACGGTAGGCAATTGCAGAAAATACGGAGGCATGGGATTCAGGGTGATTCAGCAGTTTGGATCAGAAATTAGCTAGCTGGAGGAAGACAATGGGTGGTGGTTGATGGGAATTGTTCAGACTGGAGTCCAGTTCCTAGTGGTGTACCACAAGGATCTGTTTTGGGGCCACTGCTGTTTGTCATTTTTATAAATGACCTGGAGGTGGGCGTAAAAGGATTGGTGAGTAAATTTGCAGATGACACTAAAGCCGGTGGAGTTGTGGACAGTGCGGAAATATGTTACAAGTTACAGAGGGACATAGATAAGCTGCAGAGCTGGGCTCAGAGATGGCAATTGGAGTTTAATGCAGAAAAGTGTGAGGGGATTCATTTTTGAAGGACTAACAAGAAGACGGTGTACTGGGCTAATGGTCAGATTATTGGTAGTATGAATGAACAGATAGATATCGGTGTCCATGTACATATATCCCTGTAAGTTGCTGCACAGGTTGAGAGTGTTGTTCAGAAGGCAGACGGTGTGTTAACTTTTATTGTTGGAGGGATTGCGTTTCGGAGCCATGAGGTCATGTTGCAGCTGTACAAAACGCTGGTGCGGCCGCATGTGGAGTATTGCGTGCAATTCTGGTCGCCGCATTATAGGAAGGATGTGGAAGCATTGGAAAGGATGTGCAGAGGAGATTTACCGGAATGTTGCCTGGTTTGGAGGGTATATCTTATAAGGGAAGGATGAGGGACTTGAGGCTGTTTTCCTGAGAGAGAAAAAGGTTAAGAGGTGACTTAATTGAGGCATACATAATGATCTGAGGATTAGATTGGGTGGACAGTGAAAGCCTTTTTCCTCGGATGGTGATGTCTAGCACGAGGGGACATAGCTTTAAATTGATGGAAGATAGATACAGGACAAGTGTCAGAGGTGGGTTCTTTACTCAGAGAGTAATAAGGGCGTGGAATGCCCTGCCTGCAACAGCAGAGGACTCGCAAACATTAAGTTCATTCAAAAGATCATTGGGTAGACATATGAACGATAAGGGAATAGTATAGATGGGCGTTAGAGTGGTTTCGCAGGTCGACGCAACATCGAGGACCGAAGGTCCTGTCCTGCGCTGTAATGTTCTATGTTCTATGTTCTAAGTCTTGAAAAAAAACTTTAAACAGAAGCACATAAGGTTAAAATCACGACTGAGAGCAGTTATTAGTTTAAAATCACCAAAGGATCCACTTACGGTCTTTAGATTACAGATGGAGAGACTAATACCCCTTCTGGCTGTGACTGCAGCTATCCAGCTCTGAAAACGAAACTAAAACATACCTTGCAGCAAATCGATTAAAATCAAAGTAAAAAGCTGAAGGACAGCCCAGCTCCACCCACACTCTGACATCACTGATAAACACCCACTTCTTCAATGTACATTTCTTAAACACCCATTTCTTAAAGCTACTCTACATGACACCTCACCCAAGAAAAAAAACCCATCAACTTAAAGATGGTTTCATTTTTCACCTATTCACTATCCTTTAAGAAATGCACACAGTAAATATACTTTTTCGCTTCAAAAAAACAACACAGACAAACTGATACAATAATACAGTCCATATTTTTTCTTCTTCCTCCAACTGAAATCCTTCTCGATTGACAGTCACTTTGAACAAGAATGTCCTTGCACGATCCGTCCATTTGTCTATGCATCTGCATTTCTTTTTAAATTCAGATACATTAGTTCAATCTGATCACAGAGTTCCCTGAAGTTCTCCAACACAGGAGCATTGGTTATCACAGTTTCAGGCTATCAAATGCCTGTTGAAAGACCGCTGACAACTTAAATTTTCGACGTTTGTTCAGCAAGTCCACCAGTGGAGCAACAACGCTGCAAATATTCGATTCAAATTTCCAGTAAAATCCACTCCTACCATGAAATCTAATTATTTCCGGTCGTGTGGAGAGTATCGGAAACTCCGAATAGTTGTTGGTTTCACATCCCGTGTGACCATTCGACCCTGTCCGATTGTATGGCCAAGGAAAGTGACTTGGGCTTTTCCAGCTCCCCATTGGCTAGGTATACCACCAAACCCGCCCCCTGAAATCGATCGGATAACTCCATCAGATGTTTTAAATGTTCTTTCCATGTCTGGCTGCAAGTTACCAGATCGTTGAAAGATACCGCACAATTGGGTAATCCTGAAACAACTTTGTTAGTTAACCGTTTGAATGTGGCTGGGACGTTTTTCATGCCAAATAGCATAACGTTGAATTGTTATACACCATCTGGAGTCACAAAAGCTGAAATTTCCTTCGCCCTTTCGGATAAAGGCACCTGCCAGTAACCTTTATGTAAACCAAGTTTGGAAATAAATGCTCATTGTCCAACAATCTTCTCAATACAATCTTCCAAACGTGGGATAGGATAAGAGTCCGTTCTTGTAACTGCATTAACCTTTCTATGGTCCACACACACCCGTTGCGTACCGTCTGGGTTTGGCACCATCACTATGGGTGAGCTTCATTGGCTGCAAACCACTTCAATTATGCCATTTTTAAGCATACTCTCAATCTCTCTGTTAACCTGTGCCACTTTTAAAGAGTTAAGTCTGTATGGATGTTTTTGATTGGAACAGCATTTCCCACATCTATAGCCATTTTAGTGCTTCCCAATTTATCGCCACAATCTTGCCCATGTGATATCAATAACAGGTAACTCAACAATTTAGCACCATTTTGAGGAACATCCTCGTTTTCCAATTTAATTTGAGGTATGTCAAATTCACAGTCATCTGGATTTGGTTCGTTACTTTTAGTTAGACTACTTACAACCTCATTTTTCTCTCCTTCCATTTCAAAGTACCCTTTAAGCATATTCACATGACACACTCGGCGAGTCCGACTTCTATCTGGTGTTTTTAACCACATAATTCACCTCACTTAATTTCCTCTCAGTCTGATAAGGTCCACAAAGCCTTACTTTTAAAGGTTCACCTACCACTGGTAACAATACTAAAACTTTATCTCCACAGGCAAAACTACGAACTTTGGATTTATTGTCCGCTATCCGTTTCATCACATTTTGTGCACCTTTTAAATGTTGTCTCGCCAATTCACCTGCTCTATTTAATCGTTCCCTATAGTTTGACACATCATCCAATAATGTAAGTTCCGATTTCTCACTCACCAATTTTTCCTTAATCAATTGAAGTGGTCCTCTTACCTCATGACCAAAAATTAGTTCAAAAGGACTACATTTGGATGACTCTTTCGGTGCATTCCTAATTGCAATCAGTACGAATGAAATCCTTTATCCCAATCCTCTGGATAATCCTAACAATACGCCCTCAACATTGTCTTTAATGCCTGATGCCACCTTTCTAATGCTCCCTACGATTCTGAATGGTACGCAGTTGATTTAAATTGTTTTATTCCTCAGCTATCCATAACTTCTTTGAATAACCTTGAGGTAAAATTTGATCCTTCATCCGATTGCATTTCTGTGGGCAGTCCAGATCTCGTAAAAAAATTAAGTAATTCCTCCACAATCTTTTTAGCTGTACTATTACGTACTGGGATGGCTTCTGGAAACCGAGTTGACACATCCATTGTAGTCTAAAGATATTGATTTCCACTTTTCGTTTTATGAAGCGGTCCTACGCAATCAATTATGACCCTTGTCAAAGGTTCCACAAATGCTGGAATGGGTATTAAGGGCGCTGGTTTTATCATCGCTTGAGGTTTCCCTCTCACTTCACATGTGTGACATGATTGACAAAATGTAACTACATCTTTATGTAGTCCAGGCCAATAAAAATGTTTTTGTAGTTTAGCTTGAGTTTTCCGTATTCCCAAATGACCTCCCACTGGTACCACATGTGCAACTCGCAACACATCCTTTCTACCGGCAATACTACTTGATGAACTTCTGCCCACTTTTCATCCGCCTGCATATGTAATGGTCTCCATTTTCTCATCAAGACATCACTTTTACAGTAATAACACTCTGGTTTATACTCAGATTCCTCTTCCGTGTGTGCTTTCTGATACATCCGTTTTATTTCTATATTATTTTGTTGTAACTCCGCCAATTTTCCAGAACTAAAAATATCCGCCTCATCCTCCACCTGTTCTTGTTATTTTTCAACCACCTGATCAAAAATCGTTTCTGATAATTGCACTTCAACTTCACCTTCACTCATTGATTTCTCCTCTTGTCTCAACCTGTGACTTTGCGACCTTGTCACTACACAATCCGGAAAAATTCCAGGATATTCGTCCTTCAACACTTCAGTTGTCTGATTTTCCACTGGCTTATCAACCACAGTAGGCAGCACTCCCACCTGCGATCCAGCTGTATCATTACCCAAGACAAACTGTATTCCTGGACAAGATACTTTCTCTATTACTCCTACTACCACTTCACCACTCTTCACTGGACTTTCCAACATTACCTTATACAATTGACTACTCCTCTCACCCTGAATTACACATATTACCACCTTTTCTGGCAACATTCTTCCCAAACTACATAACTCCTCATTTCTTCCTATTAAAGATTGTCTAGCTCCCGTATCTCATAAATTTGTGAATTCTATACCTACTCCTCCTGATACACATGAGTAAACTTTACCCACGCAAGTAAATTCTTTCAAGTGACCTGGCATCTCTTTCATCAATTACCTCTTGATCAGGCTGTACAATCTTTTGCACCTCCTTCGCTTCACTTGGGCTTTCCTTTACCACTTTAACAAACACCACTGTCTTATCCTGTTTTACCACATCAGCCTTCCCAGTGCTTTTCTTCAACCACCAACACTGTGACTTAATATGGCTTTGTTTATTACAGTGAAAACATTTGAAACTCTTCATTTCGTTTCCACCCTACTGGATTTCTTTTTTAATCTGAGGTACACTCTCCTTTATATCGCCCATCAGATCACCTTCACTTTTACCACTTGAGTCTTTCTCATGTCCCCAGTTTCTCTCTCTCACAGGCTGAAACTGATGTCGGAAACCAAGCTTTGATTTATGAACTAATTCTGCTTCTCTGCTGCTAATCTCTCAGTTTTAACCGTCTGTTCTTCCAGATGAGTCCTCACGACATCAGGAATTGAATTTTTAAATTCCTCCAAAAGTATAATTTCTCCGAGAGCTTCAAACGTTTTGTCTATTTTCAAAGCCCTGATCCACCTATCAAAATTACTCTGTTTGAACCTTTGAAACTCCATGCACGTTTGACCAAATTCTTTCCTTAAAATTCTAAGCCTTTGTCTGGAGGCTTCAGGCATTAGTGCATATGCACACAAGATGGGCATTTTCACCTCCTCATACGGCCCAGATACCTCCTCCGGTATTGATGCAAACACTTCACTAGCTTTGTTTGATTCAGTAATACCCGCATGTGCTGTGACCATTTCATTTGTACAGTCACCTTCTCAAATGAACTGAAAAAGGCTTCTACCTCCTTCTCTTCAATCCTTGGCAATGCTTGGATATATTTAAATAGATCCCCACAAAACCTTCAACTATGACGCTGTTTCTCACCATCCTCATCACTATAATCCAACTGTACGTTTCCCTTTACGATTGATAATTTTAACTGAGTATCATGTTTCATGGCCATTTTCTGAAGTTCAACCTCTATCTCTTTAACTTTTTGCCTGATCTGTATCTCCCTTTCTCTTTCTTTTTCCTCTCTATCTCTTTCGTATTCAAGCTGCTTTAATTCTTTCTCATGTTCCATTTGTTTAATTTGCAACTGCATTTGTGCCATTTCCAATGAGTCAAACTGTATCTCAGGCAACTTTCCAATGCTTAGCCACCGCAGTAGTTCCCTCATCTTTTCATAGATTATCATAGATTATCATAGAATTTACAGTGCAGAAGGAGGCCATTCGGCCCTTCGAGTCTGCACCGGCTCTTGGAAAGAGCACCATACCCAAGGTCAACTTCTGCAACCTATCCCAGTAACCCCACTCAACACTAAGGGCAATTTTGGACACGAAGAGCAATTTGCCATGGCCAACCCACCTAACCTGCACATCTTTGGACTGTAGGAGGAAACCGGAGCACCAGGAGGAAACCCTCGCACACACGGGGAGGATATGCAGGCTCCGCATAGACAGTGACTCAAGCCGGAATCGTACCTAGGACCCTGAAGCTGTGAAGCAATTATGTTATCCACAATGCTACCGTGCTGCCCCATTTTGTGAGGAAATGTTAACTGCAATGTTTTTGCCAAATCTAACAGTCTGCTTTTAGTTTCTGTCCGTAAGGTACTGTGTGTGACCGTCGCCACCCCCAAAGACGCCAGGGCCTCTGAAAGAGCCATTGTCCACAACACACTCCACAAAAAACTAGAATATCACCCTTGATAAGCAACCACAATATGCTCACCCCTCACTGTGTTTAAGTTCACTAAACCAATCCAAGAAGCACACTTTTATTGCGGACGAGCCTCCAATTTGTTTTGCCCCCAAAGTATATCGTGGAGTTCACCTGAACCCACAATTTTACTAATTGTGGTATGGAGAACACACGGCCCTCGACAGGAGTGGTACAGCAGGAATGGGAAAGTATTTCTTAAAGCTAGACAATGTTTATTCAATTAACTCAAGTTAACCTTTTTAAAACAAACATTGAACATCTGAGCAACCATTAATTCAAATACAACCCCCAAAGAATTCAACACTGAGTAATCCATAAGCTGTCTTTTTAACATCCTGAAGGTTAAGGCACCTTTTACCAGAAGCACCTTCAGTTGACATTCACTACTGAGAACATTTATAATTATGAATTCACCAAATGATCAAGAGATAGTCTTTTGATGGCAGAGAGAACAGCAGTACACCAGCTTGGTCTGGCGTCAGCTCCAACAATGAAAACGAAACTAAAATACACCCAGCAGAAAGCAGCCAAAAACGAAAGTAAAATGCTGACACAGCCCAGCCCCACCCACTCTCTGGCATCACTGCAGTAATACGCACCCATTTCTTAAAGGTACTCTCACCACATATATTTACAAACACACACATTTATAAACACCCATTTCTTAAAGGTACTCTCAAATTACAATATACTGCCCAGGGACCAGAGTATTTTAATGATAAACTACCCAAGAACCACTGTAAATAATGGTCTCCTGCCCAGGGCTCAGTGTATTATAATAATATACTACCGAGGAACCACGGTAAATAATGATAAACAGCTTAGTGTCCACTGTACCTAATGATAAACTACAAAGGGAAAACTGGAAATAATGGTATCATGCCCAGGGACTTCAGTAAAGAATGACATTCTATCGAGGGAACAATGTAAATACTGATACGCTATCCAGGACCACGCCAACACGTAATATACTGCAGAGGTACACCTACAAATATAGATAGACAATCAAGGAACCACTGTGAATAATGATATACTACACAGGGACCACTGTAAAGAATGATGTAATCCACACAGAACACTGACAATAAAGATATATAACTTAGGAACCACTGTAAATAACGATATACGACCAAGGAAGCACTGTAAATAAATATATACTACCCAGTGAGCACGGTAAATAATGAATATGGTCGACAGAAACCACTGAAAACGATGCTACCCATTTTAGGAACCACTGTAAAAAATTATACATTGCCCAGGCACCACTGTAAACAATGAAATAGTACCAAGGAACCACTATAAACAATGATATACTGCAAAGGGACCACTGTAAGTAACGATGTACTATCCTGCGACCACTTTAAATAATGGCGGACTATCCAGGGATAAATAATGATATACTGCACAGGGAATAATGTAAATAATGATATAAAATAAAAGGGCCACTGTAAATAATAGTATCCTGCACAGGGTCCATTGTAAATAATGATATAATACACAGGGAAGATTCTAAGTAATATTATACTATACAGGGGACACTGTAAATAATGATATATCATCCAGCAACCACTGTAAAAAGTGAAACACTGCCCAGGGCCACTATGAATAATAATATATAACGCAACGACCTCTGTAAATAATGATATACTGCACAGGGATCACTGTAAATAATGATATACTAACCAGGGACCACTGCAAATAATGATAAACTACAGAGGGGCCACTGTAAATAATGATATACTACCCAGGGATCACAGTAAATAATGATAGATTGCAAGGGACCGCTGTAAATAGTGATATAATGCCAGGGACCACTGTTAATAATAACATACCACATAGGGACAACTGTAAATAAAAATATATTACTCAAGGACCACTGTAAATAATAGCATACTACCCAGGGTCCCTGTAAATAATGGCATACTACCTAGGGACCACTGTAAGTCATGAAATTCCACTCTGGGATCGTTGTAAATAATTATGTATTACCCAGGGACCACAGTAAAACATAATATACTGCCCAGGGAACACTGTAAATAATGACATACTGCCCAAGGACCACTGTAAAAAATGATATACTACCGAGGGACCACTATAATTGATATACTAAACAGGGACCACTGTAAATAGTGACATGCTGCCAGGGACTAGTGTAAATAATGATATACTGCACAGGGACCACTGTAAATAATGATATTCCACCCAGCAAAAACTGTAAATATTGATATACTACCCAGGGCCACTGTAAATAATGATATACAATCCAGGGACTACTGTGAATAATGAAATTCCACCCTGGGACCGTTGCAAATAATCGTCCACTACATCGGCACCACTGTAAATAATGACGTACAGCACAGGGAACTCTGCAAATAATAATTTACTACCAAGGGACCACTGTAAATAATCATAAACTACCCAGGGACCACTGTAAATAATGATAAATTACCCAGGGACCACTTTAAATAACGATATACGACCAAGGGATCACTGCAAATAATGATATACTAGCCAGTGAGCACAATAAATTATGATATACGACCCAGGGACCACTGTAAATCATGATACACTATTCAGGGACCACTGTAAAATAAGATGACCTCTGCAAAGACCACTGTAAATAATGATATTCCACCCAGCAAAAACTGTAAATATTGATATACTACCCAGGGCCACTGTAAATAATGATATACAATCCAGGGACTACTGTGAATAATGAAATTCCACCCTGGGACCGTTGTAAATAATAGTGCACTACATCGGGACCACTGTAAATAATGACGTACTGCACAGGGATCTCTGCAAATAATAATTTACTACCAAGGGGCCACTGTAAATACTTATATGCGAGTCAGGGACGACTGTCAATAAGGGCTTACCATCCAGAGCCAACTGGAAATAAAGATATACTACCCAGGGACGACTGTAAATGATGACATGCTACACAGGGACAAATGTAAATAATGATATACTATCCAGGGACCTCTGTTAATAGTGACATTTCACCCTAGGACCGATCAAAATAATGATATACTACCCAAGGTCCATTGATAATAATGATGTACTGCATAGGGGTCACTGGAAATAATGAAATTGCACCCTGGGACCGTTGCAAATAATGAGGTACTGCACAGGGACCACTGAAAATAATCACATACTCCCCAGGGACCACTGTAAATAATGATATACTATCCCGGAACCACTGTAAACAATGATATACTACCCAGAAACAACTGTAAATAATGAAATTCCACCCTGGGGCCGTTCTAAATAATGATGTACTACCCAGGGACCGCTGTAAATAATTGGTAACTGCCAAAGGACCGCTGTAAATAATGACATTCTACACTGGGACCGTTGTAAATAATATTGTACTGCACAGGGCCCACTGAAAATAATGACATACAACCCAGGGACCACTGTAAATATTGATAAACTACCCACGAACCCCTGTAAATAATGATATTCTACCCAGGGACCACTGTAAATAATGATATATTCCCCAGGGACCACTGTAAATAATGATATACTATCCAGGAACTACTGTAAATATTGCAATTCCACCCTGGGACCGTTGTAAATAATGATGTACTACCCAGGGACCACTGTAAATGACATTCTGCCCAGCGACCACTGTAAATAATGATATACTACACAGGGACCACGGTACAGAATGATATACTATCCAGGGCCAATGAAAATAATGAAATGAAATACCACCCTGGGACCGTTGTAAATAATGATGTACTACCCAGGGACCACTGTAAATAATCATAAACTACCCAGGGATACCTGTAAGTAATGACAAATTACCAAGGGACCACTGTAAATAAAGATGAACTCTCCAGGGACCACTGTAAATAATGAAATTCTCCGCATGGAGCGTTGTAAATATAGATGTACTACACAGGTATCACTGTAAATGATGATATACCGCCCAGGGACCACTGTGAATAATGGTATTCTGTCGAGGGACCACTGTAAACATTGATAAACTACACAGGGATCATTGTAAACAATGACGGTCTTCCCAGGGATCTCTGTAAATAATGATATACTGCACAGAGACCACTGTAAGTAATGATATACTACACAGCAACCACTGTAAATAATGATATACCACCCAGGGACCACTTTATATAATGATATACGACCAAGGGACCACTGCAAATAATGATATACTAGCCAGTGAGCACAGTAAATAATGATGTACTACCCAGGGACCACTGCAAATCATGATACACTATCCAGGGACCACTGTAAATTAAGATGACCTCTCCAAGGACCACTGTAAATAATGAAATTCCACGCTGTGACCGTTGTAAATAATGATATCGACACAGGGTCCAGTGTAAATAATGACATGCTGCCCAGGGACCACGACAAATAATGATATACTACACAGGGACCACTGTAAATAGTTATTTACTGCCCAGGGACCACTGTAAATAATCATATACTACCCAGGGGCCACTGTAAATAATGAAATTCCACACTGGGACAGTTGTAAATAATAATATACTACACAGGGATCACAGTAAATTGTGGTATACTGTCCAGGGACTATTACAAATAATGACATACCACACAGGGACCACTGAGATAAATTGTATACTGACCAGGGACGATTGTAAATAATGATCTTCTACACAGTACCCACTGTAAATATTGATATTCCACCCTGTGACTGTTGTAAATAATGATATACGTCACAGGGAACACTGGCAATAGTGACATACTGCCCAGGTACCACTGCAAATAATGACTTACTACCCAGGGAACATTGTAAAACATTATCTCCCGCCCCGGGACCACTGTAAATTATGATATACCACCCAAGGACCACTGTAAATAACGATATACAATCCAAGGACCTCTGTGAATAATGAAATTCTACCCTGGTTCCGTTCAAAACTATTATATACTATGCAGGGGGCATTGTTTCTGAGGATATACAACCCAGGGACCGCTGTAAATAATGAATTTCCACTCTGGGACCGTTGTAAATAATGATGAACTGCACAGGGACCACTGATAATAATGACATACTGCCCAGGGGCTACAGTAAATAATGATATACTACACAGGAACCGCTGTAAATAATGATATACTCACCAGGGACCACTGCATTGAACGAAACACTACCGAGGGAGCACTGTAAATAATTATATGCTACCCAGAGATAACTGTAAACAATGAAAATCCATCGTGGGACAGTTGTAAAGAATGATGTACTACACAGTGACCACTGTAAACGACACACTGCCAAGCAACACATAAATATTGATATCATACCCAGAACCACTGTTAATAATGATATAATATCCAGGGACCACATGTAAATAATGATATCATACCCAGGAATCACTGTTAATAATGATATAATATCCAAGGACCACTGTAAATAATGACATACTAACTAGGGACCACTATAAATAATGGTATACTATCGAGGGACCACTGTAAATAATGATAGACTACACAGGGACCACTGTAAATAATGACATATTGCCCAGGACCACTGTATATAATGATGTACTACCGAGGGACCAGTGTAAATAATGATATACTACCAAGGGACCACTGTAAATAATGATATACTATCCAGGGCCACTGTAAATAATGAAATGAAATACCACCCTGGGACCGTTGTAAATTATGATGTTCTACCCAGGGAGCACTGTACACAATGATAAACTCGCCAAGGATACGTGTAAATAATGATATACTACCGAGGGACCACTGTAAATAATGATATACTACATAGGGACCAGTGTAAGTAATACTGGCCAGGGACCAGTGTAAATAATGATATGCTGCACAGGGACCACTGTAAATAATGATATACTACCCAGGGGCCACTGTAAATAAAGATATACTATCCAGGGCCACTGTAAATGATCATAAACTGCCAAGAGATACCTGTAAATAATGATAAATTACCCAGGGACCACTGGAAATAAAGATGAACTCCCAGGGACCACTGTAAATAATGAAATTCTACGCATGGACCGTTGTAAATAATGATGGACTACACAGGGACCACTGTAAATAATGATATACCGTCCAGGGACCACTGTAAATAATGATATCCTACCGAGGGGCCACTGTAAATAATGACATACCACCCAGGGACCACTTGAAATAATGATATACGGCGAAGGGATCACTGCAAATAATGATATACTAGCCAGTGAGCACAGTAAATAATGAGATACTACCCAGGGACCACTGTAAATCATGATACAATTTCCAGGGACCACTGTAAATTAAGTTGACCTCTCCAAGGACCACTGTAAATAATGATATTCCACCCAGCAAAAACTGTAAATATTGATATACTACCCAGGGCCACTGTAAATAATGATATACAATCCAGGGACGACGGTGAATAATGAAATTCCACCCTGGGACCACTGTAAATAATGACGTACTACACAGGGAACTCTGCAAATTATTATTTACTACCAAGGGACCACTGTAAATACGTATATGCGAGTCAGGGATGACTGTCAATTAGTGCATTCCATCCAGAGACCACTGCAAATAAAGATATACTACACAGGGTCAACTGTAAATAATGAGACACTTTCCAGGGACCACTGTAAATATTGAAATTTCACCCTGGCACCGTTGTAAATAATGATGTACTACACAGGAACCACTGAAAATAATGATCCACTGTCCCGGTACCACTGTAAATAATGATATACTGCCCAGGGACCTCTGAAAATAATGACATACTACCGAGGGACCTCTTTAAAAAATGAAATACAATCCAGTGGCCACTGTAAATAATGATACCTAACCAAGGTCACTGTAAATAATGATATTCTAGACTAATGTAAACGATGATATACTGCACAGGTACCATTGTATAAAATGGTATCCTGCTCAGGGACCACTGTAAATAATGATATTCTGCTCAGGAGCCACTGTAAGTAATGATACTCTACCCAGGGCACCTGTAAATAATGATTCACTGCCCATGGACTACTGCAAATTAAGATATACTATCCAGGGACCACTGTAAATAATGATATACTACGCAGGGACCAGTGTATATCCGAATATACTGCACAGGGATCACTGTAAATAATGATATTCTACTCAGGGACCTCTGTAAATAATGATATACTACCCAGGGGCCACTGTAAATAATGATATGCTATCCCGGGACCACTGTAAATAATGATATAATACCCAGTGACCACTTAAAATAATGATGCCTACTCGAGGCCACTGTGAATAATGAGAGAGATGCAGAGAGAGGGGAAAGAAAATAGAGGAACAGAGAGAGAGTTACAGAGCGAGAGGATAAGAGAGAGATACAGAGAGATAGGAAGATACAGAGAGATATAGGTGGAGGGATACAGAAAGAGATACAGGGAGAGAGATTCTGAGAGAGAGTTATGATAGAGTAACAGAGAGAAGGAGGTACAGAAGGAGGGAGAGAGAGAGACACAGGAAGAGGTACAGATTGAAAGCACGATACAGAAAGATTGGATTGGACTGAATTTGGTTTGCTTTTTGATTATTGTCCCGTGTACCTAGATAGAGTGAAAAGTTCTCAGCTCAACAGATCATTGAGTACATGGAAAGAAATGAAAAACGATACAGAGAGAGAGATACAGAGAGGGAGAATGGTACGGAGAGGTACAGAGAGAGAGATACAGTGAGGGAGGTACAGAGAGAGACAGATACAGAGCGATACAGAGAAAGCGTTACAGAGAGACATATAGAGCTAGAGATAGGGAGAGCGTTACAGAGTGAAATACGGAGAGCGTTACAGAGAGAAATATGGAGAGAGATACGGAGAGAGATTGGGAGAGAGATACAGCGAGAGATACGGCGTGAGATAGGGAGAGAGATATGGAGAGAGATACAGCGAGAGATACGGCGTGAGATACGGCGAGAGGTACAGAGACAGATACAGAGAGAGAGATACAGAGAGAGACAGAGAGAGAGATATAGAGACAGATACAGAGAGAGATACAGAGAGGGATACAGAGAGAGATACAGAGAGAGATACAGAGAGATATACAGAGAGATATAGCGAGAAATACAGCTAGAGATACAGAGAGACACACAGAGAGACACAGAGAGAGATACAGAGAGAGATACAGAGAGATATACAGCGAGAGATACAGCAAGAGATACAGAGAGAGAGATACAGAGAGAGGGAGAATGGTACGGAGAGATACAGAGAGAGAGACACAGAGAGAGCGATGCAGAGAGAAATAGAGAGAGAAGTAGAGAGAGAGATTGAGAGAGAGATGCAGAGAGAGATGCAGAGAGAGAGAGAGTGACTGAAAGTGATACAGAGAGAGATGCAGAGAAACGGAGAGAGATACTGAGAGAGATACAGAGAGAGATACAGAGAGAGATACAGGGGGAGTACAGCGAGAGATACAGCGAGAGATACAGAGAGAGACAGAGAGAAAGAGGGAGAATGGTACGGAGAGATACAGAGAGATACAAAGAGAGCGATACAAAAAGAGGGATACAGAGAGAGAGATACAGAGACAGATACAGAGAGAGATACAGAGAGAAAATACAGAGGGAGATACAGAGAGAGATGCGGAGAGAGGGAGAGATTCTGAGAGAGATTCTGAGAGGATACGGAGAGAGATAAAGAGAGAGTTACAGAGAGAGAGATACAGAGAGATAGATACAGAGAGAGAGATACACAGAGAGAGAGAGTGGTACAGAGAGACACAAAGAGAGAGATACAGAGAGAGAGAGAATGGTCCGGAGAGATACAGCTGAATGGGAGCAGAGTCGGAGGGCGGTGGTCCAGTTGGTCCACTGGGCAGGTATATTCTGTAAGGTAAGAGGGGATGGTAGCTAGGCCAGTTGTAATCTCCTCCTGCAGGATGTGGGTGGTGAGGGATATCCCCGGTGTCACAGCTGACTATACCTGCGGGAAGTGCACCCAACTCCAGCTCCTCAAAGACCGTGTTAGGGAAATGGAGCTGAAGCTGGATGAAGTTCGGATAATCCGGGAGGCAGAGGGGGTGATTGAGAAGAGTTACAGGGAGGTAACCACACCCAAGGTACAGGACAAGAATAGCTGGGTGACAGTCAGGGGGAAAAAAACAAACAGGCAGTCAGTGCAAATACCCCTCGTGGCCGTTCCCCTTCAAAACAAGTATACCGTTTTGGATGCTGTTGGCGGGGCGGGGGGGGGGATGACCTACCGGGGGAAGGCCCTAACGGCCAGGTCTCTGGCATTGAGTCTGGCTCTGGGGCTCAGAAGGGAAGGAGGGAGAATAGAAAAGCAATAGTTGTAGGAGATTCAATGGTTAGGGGAATATATAGGAGATTCTGTGGTCGCGAGCGAGACTCCCGGAAGGTATGTTGCCTCCCGGGTGCCAGGGCCAGGGATCTCTCGGATCGTCTCTTCAGCATCCATAAGGGGGAGGGGGCAGGCAGAAGTCGTGGTGCACATTAGTACCAACGACGTAGGTAGGAAAAGGGGTGTGGAGGTAATAAACGAGTTTAGGGAGTTAGGCTGGAAGTTAAAAGCCAGGACAGACAGAGTTGTCATCTCTGGGTTGTTGCCGATGCCACGTGATAGCGAGGCTAGGAACAGGGAGAGAGTGCTGCTGAACACGTGGCTGCAGGAATGGTGTAGGAGGGAGAGCTTCAGGTATTTGGATAATTGGAGCACATTCTGGGGAAGGTGGGACCTGTACAAGCAGGACGGGTTGCATCTGAACAAGAGGGGCACCAATATCCTGGTAGGGAGGTTTTCTAGTACTCTTCGGAAGGGTTTAAACTAATTTCGAAGGTGAATGGGAACCGGATTTGTAGTCCAGCAACTAATATAGCCGATATTCAGGACGCCAAGGCATGTCATGAGGCAGTGAAGGAGGGAATACTGACAAAGGAAATTACTTGCAGACACGGAGATGCGTTGAAGTGTGTATACTTCAACACAAGAAGCATCAGGAATAAGGTGGGTGAACTTAAGGCATGGACCGGTACTTGGGACTACGATGTGATGGCCATCACGGAAACTTGGATAGAAGAGTGGCAGAAATGGTTGTTGGAGGTAAATCGTTAAAGATGTTTCAATTGGATTTCGACGGGAGCGGTGCGCAAGTGATTTCTGGGAGGTAAATTTCTCCTTTAACAACACTTACCTTCACAGGAGCAGGCCATTGGATTTCGGCGGGAGCAAGTGATTTCTGGGAGGTAAGTTTCTCCATTGAAAACATTTACCTTCACAGGAGCAGGCCATTGGATTTCAGCGGGAGCGGTGCGCAAGTGATTTCTGGGAGGTAAGTTTCTCCTTTAAAAAACACTTCTTTTCTGTTTTATTTTTTTCGACCCGCGGACTTCTGGGAAGAGCCCCCCCCCCCCCCCCCCCCCCCCCAACCAATAAATTCTGGTGGAGAGGAAACCCGAGACACTACTCGTGTAGTGTCTCCCACCCACCCTCCTCCTCTAAACTAATAATAAGATCCATTGGTGTGAGGTAAGTACCATATATTATTATTATTAGCATTATTATATTATATTATTCGCATTGCGCAGGTCAAGGAGACACAGCCGGAGTGAGAGAGATACAGACAGTGAGAATTTGGTAGTTTGGTGCAGTAAGGCAACCAGGAAAGGTAAGTGGTTAATCTAATTGTGTTGTTTTTCAGTTAAAAGTGCAGGGTAGGGTCTGATTTGCTGAAGCTGTCCCCACCATAAAATTTAATTAAACTAATTAATTAATTAGTGATTGCTGGCCAGGTGATGTGCTTGAGCTGCTTGATGTGAGAGCTGGCAGATCCCATTGCGAGCTGCACCGACCACATCTGCAGTAAGTGTTGGCTGCTCGAAGAGCTCCGGCTCAGAGTTGATGAGCTGGAGTCTGAGCTTCAAACACTGAGGCACATCCGGGAGGGGGAGACTTACCTGGACACTGTGTTTCAGGAGGCAGTCACACCTGTCAGAGTAAGTAGTTTAAATCCTGCTAGTGGCCAGGGACAGCAGGGTGTGACTGCAAGTCAGGCAGGTAAAGGGAACCAGCAGTCAGGAACTCAGGAGCCTCAGCCCTTGACTCTGTCCAACAGGTATGAGGCACTTGCGCCCTGTGTGGATGGCGAACAGGGTTGCAGGAAGAATGAGTCAGCTAACCAAGGCACCATGGTTCAGCAGGCCATTCAAGGGGAGGGAGTAAATAGGCAAGTTGTAGTTGTAGGGGATTCTATTATCAGGGTGATAGATAGTATCCTTTGTGAGCAGGATAAAGAGTCCCGCATGGTATGTTGCCTGCCCGGTGCTAGGGTGTGGGACATCTCTGACCGGCTTGAAAGGATACTGAAGAGGGAGGGGGAGGATCCAGTTGTTGTGGTCATGTCGGTACCAACAACATAGGCAAGTCTAGGAAAGGGGACCTGTTCAGAGATTATAAAGAGCTAGAATTCAAATTAAAAAACAGGACCTCAAGGGTTATAATCTCCGGATTACTGCCCGAGCCACGTGCAAATTGGCATAGGGAGGCAAGAATAAGGGAAGTTAACACGTGGCTGAAAGAGTGGTGTGGGAGTAAGGGGTTCCTTTTCATGGGACACTGGCATCAGTGTTGGGACAGGGGGGACCTATACCGTTGGGATGGTCTCCACCTGAACCGAGCTGGGACCAGTGTTCTGGCGAAAAGAGTAAATAGGGTGGTCAATAGGACTTTAAACTAGAGATTGGGGGGGGGGGGAGGGGAAGTCAGGGAACCAAGAGGTGAAGTAATCAGCGGGGAGCGTAGCTACTTAGGAATTTAAAAAAAACACGAACAGACAAAACTCAAGGGTGGTTACGATTGTCCCCATCCCATAAAATATGACACAGTGTATGGAAAGGCTCAGTAAATCAAGGTCCACCACACTAAGAAAACAAAAAGGGATGGTCAATAGAGAATGAAAGGTGCTATATTTAAATGCGCGCAGTGTACGGAACAAGGTAGATGAGCTTGTGGCCCAGATTGTGACTGGCAGGTATGATGTGGTAGGCATCACAGAGACGTGGTTGCAGGGGGTTCAGGACTGGCATTTAAACATCCAGAGATTCACAACCTATCGAAAAGACAGAGAGGTGGGCAGAGGGGGCGGGGTTGCCTTGTTAATTAGGAATGAAATTAAATCAATAGCACTAAACGACATAGGGTCGGATGATGTGGAGTCTGTGTGGGTAGAGTTGAGGAACCACAAAGGTAAAATAAACATAATTGGGGTTATGTACGGGCCTCCTAACAGTGGTCAGGACCAGGGGCACAAAATGCACCACGAAATAGAAAGTGCATGTCAGAAAGGCAAGGTCACAGTGATCATGGGGGACTTTAACATGCAGGTGGACTAGGTAAATATTACTGCCAGTGGACCCAAGGAAAGGGAATTCATTGAATGTTTACAGGAGGGCTTTTTGGAACAGCTTGTGATGGAGCCCACGAGGGAACAGGCCATTCTGGACTCAGTGTTATGTAATGAGCCAGAGTTGATTAAAGATCTTAAAGTGAGGGAGCACTTAGGAGGCAGTGATCATAATATGGTCGAATTCAATCTCCAATTTGAAAGAAAGAAGGTAGAATCAGATGTAAAGGTGTTACAGTTAAATAAAGGGAACGACAGGGGCATGAGGGAGGAACTGACGAAAATCGACTGGGAGCAGAGCCTAGTGGGAAAGACAGTAGAACAGCAATGGCAGGAGTTTCTGGGAGTAATTGAGGACACAGTACAGAGGTTCATCCCAAAGAAAAGAAAGGTTATCAGAAGGGGGATTAGGCAGCCATGGCTGACAAAGGAAGTTAGGGAATGCATCAAAGCAAAAGAGAAAGCCTATAATGTGGCAAAGAGTAGTGGGAAGTCAGAAGATTGGGAAGGCTACAAAAACAAATAGAGGATAACAAAGAGAGAGATAAGGAAAGAGAGGATCAAATTTGAAGGTAGGCTAGCCAGTAACATTAGGAATGATAGTAAAAGTTTATTTAAATACATTAAAAACAAACGGGAGGCAAAAGTAGACATTGGGCCGCTCCAAAATGACGCTGGTAATTTTATGATCGGAGACAAGGAAATAGCCGAGGAACTGAATAAGTACTTTGCGTCAGTCTTCACAGTAGAAGAAAGGAGTAATATCCCAACAATTCTGGAGAGTCAGGGGACAGAGTTGAATATGGTAGCCATCACAAAGGAGAAAGTGCTAGAGAAACTAAGAGGTCTAAAATTGATAAATCTCCGGGCCCAGATGGGCTACATCCTAGAGTTCTAAACGAGATAGCTGAAGAAATAGTGGAGGCGTTGGTGATGATGTTTCAAAAGTCACTGGAGTCAGGGAAAGTACCACAGGATTGGAAAATCGCTGTTGAAACCCCCTGTTCAAGAAGGGAACAAAGAAAAAGATGGGAAATTATAGGTCAATTAGCCTAACCTCGGTTGTTGGCAAGATTCTAGAATCCATTGTTAAGGATGAGATTTCTAAATTCTTGGAAGTGCAAGGTGGGATTAGGACAAGTCAGCATGGATTTAGTAAGGGGAGGTCGTACCTGACAAACCTGTTAGAGTTCTTTGAAGAGATAACAAATAGGTTAGACCAAGGAGAGCCAATGGATGTTATCTATCTTGACTTCCAAAAGGCCTTTGATAAGGTGCCTCACGGGAGACTGCTGAGTAAAAGAAGGGCCCATGGTATTCGAGGCAAGGTACTAACATGGATTGACGATTGGCTGTCAGGCAGAAGGCAGAAAGTTGGGATAAAAGGTTCTTTTTCGGAATGGCAACCGGTGGCGAATGGTGTCCCGCAGGGTTCAGTGTTGGGGCCACAGCTGTTCTCTTTATATATTAACGATCTAGATGACGGGACTGGGGGCCTTCTGGCTAAGTTTTCCGATGATACAAAGATTGGTGGAGGGGCAGGTAGTATGGAGGAGGTGGGCAGGCTGCGGAAAGATTTAGACAGTTTCGGAGAGTGGTCCAAGAAATGGCTGATGAAATTGAACGTGGGTAAGTGCGAGGTCTTGCACTTTGGAAAAAAGAATAGAGGCGTGGACTATTTTCTTAACGGTGACAAAATTCATAATGCTGAACTGCAAAGGGACTTGGGAGTCCTAGTCCAGGATTCTCTAAAGGTAAACTTGCAGGTTAAGTCCGTAATTAAGAAAGCAAATGCAATGTTGTCATTCATCTCCATTGGCTTGGAATATATAAGCAGGGATGTACTTCTGAAGTTTTATAAAGCATTAGTTAGGCCCCATTTAGAATATTGTGAGCAATTATGGGCCCCACACCTCAGGAAGGACATACTGGCACTGGAGCGGGTCCAGCGGAGATTCACACGAATGATCCAAGGAATGGGAGGCCTAACATACGATGAACGTCTGAGGATCCTGGGATTATATTCATTGGAGTTTAGGAGGTTGAGGGGAGATCTAATAGAAACTTACAAGATAATGAATGGCTTAGATAGGGTGGATGTAGGGAAGTTGTTTCCATTAGCAGGGGAGACTAGGACCCGGGGGCACAGCCTTAGAATAAAAGGGAGTCACTTTAGAACAGAGATGAGAAATTTCTTCAGCCAGAGAGTGGTGGGTCTGTGGAATTCATTGCCACAGAGGGCGGTGGAGGCCGGGACGTTGAGTGTCTTTAAGACAGAAGTTAATAAATTCTTGATTTCTCGAGGAATTAAGGGCTATGGAGAGAGAGCGGGTAAATGGAGTTGAAATCAGCCATGATTGAATGGTGGAGTGGACTCGATGGGCCGTTTTGTAATGGCCCCGAAGAATCCAGCACGAGTTTTAAGGATACAAAATAATAAAGTTTATTTACTATAACAATATATACATAGCAGTAGCAGTAACTTCCCTTGCTACCTTCTCCTTCCTCCTGGTTCCTGGACTGGCCAGCTTATTTATAGTAGGAGTTTCTCCGCCCCCCCTCATTGGGGAAGTTCATACTCCCATAGGATTGTGGGATAGTCATTAGTCCCCAGCCAATCGTCAGTAGGCAGGTTATAACATCCCTCCCCCCCCAAAGTCCAAGGAATCCACCGTAGGCCCTGGCGAAGGAAGGCGTAGAACTCATTTGGCCGCAGGCCGGATGCCATTTGCACGCGGCGTTGGATCAGGCGGCGTAGAACAAGACGGAGACCGGCGCTTCCATGATGAACGGCGCGGTTGTACATCCACGGCCTGTGGACCCGAGGATTCCCCCTCTGATTCATCCTGTGTCTCCATCTCGGAGTCAGAGTCTGCTGCCTCCGTCATGTCAGCGTCTCTGTCCCCATTCGGTCCCGTCATGACCTGCGCAGGCTTTGAGTGAGGCACCAGTGGAAGATTTGGAGGACTACCTTCCCTTGTTTCTGGTCTTTGCCGCTGTTGAACTGAGCTCCGGGGGCGGGGAATCTTTTGCGGGGATGATCTTCTGGACCGGACGTGGTCTACATGTTTTCGCTGGAGACGACCCTGGGCTTGCACTTGGTACGATATAGGGCCCGTTTGGCGAAAGATCACCCCAGGAACCCATTGGGCACCACCAGCAAAATTCCGCACGAATACTGGGTCACCGGGCGCAAACTGCCGAATCGGACGATGCTGAGACAATCCCGGTCCCTGCCGTTCTTGTGTGCGGCGTACTTTTGCGCCAATGTCCGGGAAGACCATACTAAGGCGGGTGCGAAGTCTCCGGCCCATTAGGAGTTCTGCGGGAGCTACCCCAGTCACTGTATGGGGGGTGGTCCTGTACGTAAACAAAAACCGAGCCAGTCTCGTGTCCATTGATCTGGAAGACTGCTTCTTTAGGCCTCTTTTGAATGTTTGCACTGCACGCTCTGCCAACTCATTTGAAGCCGGGTGGTAAGAGGCAGTGCGGATATGGCGGATGCCGTTCATCTTTGTAAATCTAGCAAACTCCTCACTCGTGAATGGAGTGCCATTATCTGTGACCAGCACCTCGGGGAGGCCATGCGTGCTAAATGATAAACGCATTTTTTCAATTGTTGCGCAGGACGTTGTCCCCTCCACCTTATGCACCTCCAGCCATTAGGACTGGGCGTCAATTAGTAGAAGGAACATGGATCCCTGAAAAGGGCCTGCGAGATCTGCATGTAAGCGTGCCCAAGGCCGCCCTGGCCATTCCCAGTGATGTAGGGGCGCGGCCGGCAGAAGCTTCTGATGCTCCTGGCAAATGGAGCAGTTTTGGGCCACCTTCTCAATGTCGGTGTCGAGGCCTGGCCACCAGACATAACTCCGGGCCAACATTTTCATCTTGGTCACGCCCGGATGCCCATTGTGCAAGTCTGATAATATCAGCTCCTGGCCTTTTTCCGGGACAACCACACGCGTCCCCCACAAGAGGATGCCGTCTTCCACGCTGAACTCTGACAGCTTGGAGGAAAATGCCCGTAACTCGCCTAGGAGCTGTCTATGCTGCCCACCATACAGGACTATGTGCCGAACCTTTGACAGGACTGGCTCCGTCTGGGTCCACTGACGGATCTGTGATGCCGTGACAGGCAAGGTGTCCATTAAATTTAGGGTTGCGACCACCTCACCGGTCGTGGGGGTCGACATGGGGCCTGTCGATAAAGGCAATCGGCTCAGTGCGTCGGCATTTGCTATCTGCGTACCTGGTTTGTGCTCCAGAGAATACTCATATGCAGCAAGCAACAAAGCCCAGCGCTGGATCCGTGCAGAAGCAATGGGCGGTATCGGCTTATCCTCTCTGAAGAGTCCCAGCAGGGGCTTATGATCAGTCACGATAGTGAAATGGCGGCCGTACACATACTGGTGGAAGCGTTTCACCGCGAAAACCACTGCCAGGCCCTCCTTCTCGATCTGCGCGTACTTCTTCTCCGCTGCAGTCAATGTGCGGGAGGCGAAAGCTATCGGTCGCTCGGGCCCGTTCTCCATCTTGCGGGACAGGACAGCCCCAATACCATACGGGGATGCATCACATGTGACGAGCAAAGGCTTTCCCGGATCATAGTGGGTTAGTAACCCAGACGACGACAATTGTTGCTTTACCCGCCGGAAAGCGGTTTCTTGCGGCTGACCCCAAACCCAGGTGTGATTTTTCTTTAGCAGCAGGTGTAAGGGAGCCAGCGTAGTTGCCAGATTGGGGAGGAACTTCCCGTAATAGTTTACGAGACCGAGAAAAGAACGAAGATGCGAAGTGTCAGTCGGGGTGGGGGCATGTTGAATTGCACGCACCTTCTCTGCGACGGGGTGCAGGCCCTCGCGGTCCACCCGATAACCTAGGTAGACTACTTCTTTTGCCTGAAATATGCACTTTGTGTGACGTAAACGGACTCCAGCCTCCGAAAGGCGTTTAAGGACAGCCTCCAGATTTTCCAAATGCTCTTGCTCCGGCGTCCCTGTAATCAACACATCATCTAGGTAGACAGCCACACGTGGTAAACCTCTCAAAATGCCCTCCATAACACATTGAAAAATTGCGCAGGCAGAGGATACTCCAAAGGGCAACCGTGTATATTCATACAGGCCCCGGTGTGTGTTAATTGTTACATATGGTCGGGAGGCAGGGTCCAGCTCCAACTGCAGGTAGGCGTGACTCATATCTAATTTTGTGAATGAGAGTCCACCTGCAAGTTTCGCGTAGAGATCCTCTATGCGAGGCATTGGGTATCGGTCGAGTCGGGAAACTGTATTCACTGTAAGTTCATAGTCGCCACACAAGCGAACTGTGGCATCTGGCTTCATTACTGGCACAATTGGTGCTGCCCAGTCAGCAAAACGGACGGGCCTGATAATACCCAAACTCTCCAAACGAGTGAGCTCCCCTTCTACCTTCTCGAGCAAAGCGTAAGGCACTGGGCGCGCCCGGAAATAGCGCGGTGTGGCTCCTGGTTCAACTTGGATACGGGCTACGGCCACTTTTATTTTCCCCAGACCAGGTTGGAATACCTCTGGGTATCGTCCTAGCACCGCAGTCAACCCTCCAGAAACTATTTGGAGGATGTGCTGCCATTGCAACCGCAAATGGCGCAACCAGTCCCGACCCAACAGGCTGGGCCCATGGCCACACACTACAATAAGTGGGAAACGCCCCTCCTGGCATCCATAGACAACAGGGGTCATTGTAGTTCCTGCAATGTCCAGTGGTTCCCCCGTGTAGGTGGCCAACCTGGCCTGTGAGTCAGTTATGTAAGGGTCTGTATACCCTGCTTGATGCGGTCGAATGTCCTCTGGGCGATCACGGAGACTGCTGCGCCAGTATCCAACTCCATCTCCAGCGGGTGGCCATTGACCCGTACTGTCACCTTAATGGGGGCCACACGGGGAGCTGCCACACAATGCAGCTGCAGGCAGTCGTCCTCCGTCTCCACGTCCTCAGGAGTGGTCGCCGCAGGTTCATCCACATGGAAGGTACGGCCTCTGGGCTTGTCCCAGTTACGGCCCCTGGGCTGGTCCCAGTTTCGGTCGGAACGACGGCGCCTCTGGCGTCCCCAGGACCGCCGTCCGCGACGGGGTCGGCGCCTACAAGTCTGACACGGACATGGCTCCTCATCCATTGGCTCTGGAGAAGGCTCCCTTCGGGGAGGAATGTCCGATGGCCACTGGCGTCGGTCTGGTCGTTGCCTCGCCCAAGGTACCGGAGGAGTGCGGGGGGACGTTTTTGGGCGGAAAGGGTTTCGCCCCAAGGCATGCACTTCCATTCCCTGTATCTCCTGTACTCCTCGCTCTGCGCTCTCTCGGGACAAGACTATGTGTATTGCCTGTTGAAAAGTCAATGTTGGCTCCGCTAAAAACTTTCACTGGGTGGCCACATTGTTAATTCCGCAAACCAAACGGTCGCGTAACATTTCTGACAAGGTCTCACCATAGTCACAGTATTCCGCAATCCCGCTTAGCCTGGATAAAAAATCGGCAAGGGATTCTCCAGGGGTCCTCTCAGCGGTATTAAACCGGTAACGCTGGACTATCGTGGGCGGTGTTGGGTGAAAGTGTTGCCCCACTATATTCACAAGTTCGTCAAACGTTTTGGTGCCCGGCGCAGCTGGGTACGTAAGGCTCCTAATCACCCCAAACGTATGCGGTCCGCAGGCGGTGAGCAATATGACCACCTGGCGCTCGTTTTCAGTGATATTGTTTGCCCGGAAATAGTAACGCATCCGTTGCGTGCACTGGTTCCAGCTTTCCAGCGCAGCATCAAAAACATCCAAACGTCCATACAGAGGCATGGTATAATAGAAAACAACTTCCAACCTGTATCCAACAAAAATCCAGGGAGGTGGTTTCAGCAGTGTAGACAGCTATTCACTTTAACCCTCATCGCCAGTTTTGTAAGGGCCCCGAAGAATCCAGCACGAGTTTTAAGGATACAAAATAATAAAGTTTATTGACTATAACAATATATACATAGCAGTAGCAGTAACTTCCCTTGCTACCTTCTCCTTCCTCCTGGTTCCTGGACTGGCCAGATTATTTATAGTAGGAGTTTCTCCGCCCCCCTCATTGGGGAAGTTCATACTCCCATAGGATTGTGGGATAGTCATTAGTCCCCAGCCAATCGTCAGTAGGCAGGTTATAACAGGCCGAATGGCCTTACTTCCGCTCCTATGTCTTATGGTCTTATGGTCTTAATAATATTAGGGAGGGTGGTAAAAGAGCTGGGGGGTGGCATTGTTAATTAGAGATAGTATAACAGCTGCAGAAAGGCAGTTCAAGGAGTATCGGGCAGCACGGTAGCATTGTGGATAGCACAATTGCTTCACAGCTCCAGTGTCCCAGGTTCGATTCCGGCTTGGGTTACTGTCTGTGCGGAGTCTGCACATCCTCCCCGTGTGTACATGGGTTTCCTCCGGGTGCTCCGGTTTCCTCCCACAGTCCAAAGATGCGCAGGTTAGGTGGATTGGCCATGATAAATTGCCCTTAGTGTCCAAAATTGCCCGTAGTGTTGGGTGGGGTTACTGGGTTATGGGGATAGGGTGGAGGTGTTGACCTTGGGTAGGGTGCTCTTTCCATGAGCCGGTGCAGACTCGATGGGGCGAATGATCTCCTCCTGCACTGTACATTCTATTAAAATTATATCTGCCTACTGGGGTAGTATGGTTTGAAGTCAGAAATAGGAAAGGAGCAGTCACCTTGTTAGGATTTTTCTATACTGTGGAGGAACAGATTGGGAAACAGATTTTGGAAAGGTGCAGAAGTCACAGGGTAATAGTCATGGGTGATTTCAACTTCCTCAAACATTGAGTGGAAACTCTTTCGATCAAATAATTTGGATGGGGTGGTGTTAGTGCAGTGTGTCCAGGAAGATTTTCTAACACAGTATGTAGATTGTCCGACCAGAGGGGAGGCAATATTGGATTTGGTACTTGGTAATGAACCAGGGAACGTGATAGATTTGTTCGTGGGGGAGCATTTTGGAGATAGTGACCACAATTCTGTGACTTTCACTTTAGTAATGGAGAGGGATAGGTGCGTGTAACACGGCAAGATTTACAATTAGGGAAAGAGTAAATACGATGTTGTCAGACAAGAATTGAAGTGCATCAGTTGGGAACATAGGCTGTCAGGGAAGGACACACGTGAAATGTGGAATGTGTTCAAGGAACTGGTACTACGTGTCCTTGACATATATGTCCCTGTCAGGCAGGGAGGAGATGGTCGAGTGAGGGAACGATGGTTGACAAGAGAGGTTTAATGTCTTGTTAAGAGGAAAAAGGACACTTATGGAAGGCTGAGGAAACAAGGTTCAGACAGGACGCTGGAGGGATACAAGATAGCCAGGAGGGAAATGAAGAAAGGGATTAGGAGAGCTAAGAGAGGGCATGAACAATCTTTGGCGGGTAGGATCAAGGAAAACCCCAAGGCCTTTTACACATCTGTGAGAAATATGAGAATGACTAGAGCGAGGGTAGGTCCGATCAAGGACAGTAGCGGAAGATTGTGTATTGAGTCTGAAGAGAGAGGAGAGGTCTTGAACGAGTACTTTTCTTCTGTATTTACAAATGAGAGGGGCCATATTGTTGGAGAGGACAGTGTGAACCAGACTGGTAAGCTCGAGGAAATACTTGTTAGGATGGAAGATGTGTAGGGCATTTAGAAAAAGTTGAGGATAGACAAGTCCCCCGGGCCTGACGGGATATATCCAAGGATTCTATGTGAAGCAAGAGATGAAATTGCAGCGCCGTTGGAAATGAACTTTTCATCCTCACTGTCAACAGGGGTGGTACCAGGGGATTGGAGAGTGGCGAATGTCGTACCCCTGTTCAAAAAAGGGACTAGGGATAACCCTGGGAATTACAGGCCAGTTAGTCTTACTTCGGTGGTAGGCAAAGTAATGGAAAGGGTACTGAAGGATATGATTTCTGAGCATCTGCAAAGACACTGCTTGATTAGGGATAGTCAGCACGGATTTGTGAGGGGAGGGTCTTGCCTTACAAGTCTTATTGAATTCTTTGAGGAGGTGACCAAGCATGTGGATGAATGTAAAGCAGTGGATGTAGTGTACATGGATTTTAGTAAGGCATTTGATAAGGTTCCCCATGTTAGGCTTATGCAGAAAGTAAGGAGCGTAGGAAAGTGGGAAATTTGGCCAGTTGGATAACGAACTGGCTAACCAATAGAAGTCAGAGAGTGGTGGTGGACGGCAAATATTCAGACTGGATCCCAGTTACCAGTGGTGTACCGCAGGAATCAGTTCTGTGTCCTCTGCTGTTTGTGATTTTCATTAATGGCTTGGATGAGGTAGTCGAAGGATGGGTTAGCGTTCATTAACAGAGGGATTGAATTTTTGAACCGCGAGGTGAAGATGCAGCTGTACAAAACTTTGGTAAGGCCACATTTGGATTACCGTGTACAGTTCTGGTCGCCTAATTTTAGGAAGGATGTTGAAGCTTTGGAAAAGGTGCATAGGAGATTTACCAGGATGTTGCCTGGAATGCAGAGTAGGTCTTACGAGGAAAGGTTGAGGGTGCTAGGCCTTTTCTCATTGGAACGGAGAAGGATGAGGGGCGACATGATAGAGGTTTATAAGATGATCAGGGGAATAGATAGAGTAGACAGTCAGAGACTTTTTCCCAGGGTGGAACGAACCATTACAAGGGGACATAAATTTAAGGTGAATGGTGGAAGATATAGGGGGGATGTCAGAAGTAGGTTCTTTACCCACAGAGTAGTGGGGGCATGGAATGCACTACCTGTGGAAGTAGTTGTGTCGGAAACATTAGGGACCTTCAAGCAGCTATTGGATAAGTACATGGATTACGGTAGAATGATATAGTGTAGATTAATTTGTTCTTACAGGCGGCAGGGTTGCATTGTGGCTAGCACAATTGTTTCACAGCTCCAGGGTCCCGGGTTCGATTCCGGCTTGGGTCACTGTCTGTGCGGAGTCAGCACATCCTCCCCGTGTCTGCGTGGGTTTCCTCCGGGTGCTCCGGTTTCCTCCCACAGTCCAAAGATGTGCAGGTTAGGTGGATTGGCCATGGTAAATTGCCCTTAGTGTCCAAAATTGGCAGAAGTGTTGGGTGTAGGTGTTGGCCTTGGGTAGGGTGCTCTTTCCAAGAGCCGGTGCAGACTTGATGGGCCGAATGGCCTCCTTCTGCAATGTAAATTCTATGATAATCTATGATTAATCTCGGACAAACGTTCGGCACGACATCGCGTGCCGAAGGGCATGTTCTGTGCTGTATTTTTCTATGTTCTATGTTCTGTACAGAGAGAGAGAGTGAGAGAGATACAGAGATACAGAGAGAGATACATAGAGAGAGAGATACAGAGAAGGAGATACAGAGAGAGATATATAGAGAGAGAAATACAGAGATATACAGAGAGAGAAAGATACAGAGAGAGAGATACAGGGAGAGAGATACAGAGAGAGAGTTAGACACAGTCATAGAGATGCACACAGAGAGGAAGAGGGAGATGCAGAGAGAATGATACGGAGAGAGATACAGAAATGCAGAGAGAAGTACAGGGAGAGATACAGTGAGAGATACGGAGAGAGATACGAGAGAGTTACAGAGAGATATGCACAGAGATATGCACAGAGTGATGCTGAGAGAGGGGAATAGAGCGATATTCAGAGAGAGGTGTAGAGAGATATAGCGGGGGGGGATACAGAGAGAGACACAGGGAGAAAGAGTTAAATAAAGTCAGAGAGATACACACAGAGAGGTCGAGAAATGCAGATCAAATGATACGGAGAGACATACAGAGAGAGGTACAGAGAGAGAGATGCAGTCACAGAGATGCACACAGAGAGGTAGAGAGATGCAGAGCGAATGATACGGAGAGAGATACAGAGATACACAGAGGGGGAGAATGGTACGGACAGATACAGAGGGAGAGAGATACTGACTGAAAGATACAGAGATGCAGTCTTAGACATGCACACAGAGAGGTACAAAGAACAACAAAGAACAAAGAAATGTACAGCACAGGAACAGGCCCTTCGGCCCTCCAAGCCCGTGCCGACCACGCTGCCCGACTAAACTACAATCTTCTACACTTCCTGGGTCCGTATCCCTCTATTCCCATCCTATTCATGTATTTGTCAAGATGCCCCTTAAATGTCACTATCGTCCCTGCTTCCACCACATCCTCCGGTAGCGAGTTCCAGGCACCCACTACCCTCTGCGTAAAAAACTTGCCTCGTACATCTACTCGAAACCTTGCCCCTCTCACCTTAAAACTATGCCCCCTAGTAATTGACCCCTCTACCCTGGGGAAAAGCCTCTGACTATCCACTCTGTCTATGCCCCTCATAATTTTGTATACCTCTATCAAGTCTCCCCTCAACCTCCTTCGTTCCAGTGAGAACAAACCGAGTTTATTAAACCGCCCCTCATAGCTAATGCCCTCCATACCAGGCAACATTCTGGTAAATCTCTTCTGCACCCTCTCTAAAGCCTCCACATCCTTCTGGTAGTGTGGCGACCAGAATTGAACACTATACTCCAAGTGTGGCCTAACTAAGGTTCTATACAGCTGCAACATGACTTGCCAATTCTTATAATCAATGCCCCGGCCAATGAAGGCAAGCATGCCGTATACCTTCTTGACTACCTTCGCCACCTGCGTTGCCCCTTTCAATGACCTGCGGACCTGTACTCCTAGATCTCTTTGACTTTCAATACTCTTGAGGGTTCTACCATTCACTGTATATTCCCTACCTGCATTAGACCTTCCAAAATGCATTACCTCACATTTGTCCGGATTAAACTCCATCTGCCATCTCTCCGCCCAAGTCTCCAAACAATCTAAATCCTGCTTTATCCTCCGACAGTCCTCATCGCTATCCGCAATTCCACCAACCTTTGTGTCGTCTGCAAACTTACTAATCAGACCAGTTACATTTTCCTCCAAATCATTTATATATACTGCAAAGAGCAAAGGTCCCAGCACTGATCCCTGTGGAACACCACTGGCCACAGCCCTCCAATGAGAAAAGCATCCTTCCATTGCTACTCTCTGCCTTCTATGGCCTAGCCAGTTCTGTATCCACCTTGCCAGCTCACCCCTGATCCCGTGTGACTTCACCTTTTGTACTAGTCTACCATGAGGGATCTTGTCAAAGGCCTTACTGAAGCCCATATAGACAACATCCACTGCCCTACCTGCATCAATCATCTTAGTGACCTCCTCGAAAAACTCTATCAAGTTAGTGAGACACGACCTCCCCTTCACAAAACCGTGCTGCCTCTCACTAATACGTCCATTTGCTTCCAAATGGGAGTAGATCCTGTCTCGAAGAATTCTCTCCAGTAATTTCCCTACCACTGAAGTAAGGCTCACCGGCCTATAGTTCCCGGGATTATCCTTGCTACCCTTCTTAAACAGAGGAACAACATTGGCTATTCTCCAGTCCTCCGGGACATCCCCTGAAGACAGCGAGGATCCAAAGATTTCTGTCAAGGCCTCAGCAATTTCCTCTCCAGCCTCCTTCAGTATCCTGGGGGAGATCCCATCAGGCCCTGGGGAGTTATCTACCTTAATATTTTTTAAGACATCCAACACCTAGTCTTTTTGGATCTCAATGTGACCCAGGCTATCTACACACCCTTCTCCAGACTCAACATCCACCAATTTCTTCTCTTTGGTGAATACTGATGCAAAGTATTCATTTAGTACCTCGCCCATTTCCTCTGGCTCCACACATAGATTCCCTTGCCTATCCTTCAGTGGGCCAACCCTTTCCCTGGCTACCCTTTTGCTTTTTATGTACGTGTAAAAAGCCTTGGGATTTTCCTTAACCCTATTTGCCAATGACTTTTCGTGACCCCTTCTAGCCCTCCTGACTCCTTGCTTAAGTTCCTTCCCACTTTCCTTATATTCCACGCAGGCTTCGTCTGTCCCAGCCTTTTAGCCCTGACAAATGCCTCCTTTTTCTTTTTGACGAGGCCTACAATATCTCCCGTCATCCAAGGTTCCCGAAAATTGCCGTATTTATCCTTCTTCCTCACAGGAACATGCCGGTCCTGAATTCCTTTCAACTGCCACTTGAAAGCCTCCCACATGTCATATGTTGATTTGCCCTCAAACATCCGCCCCCAATCTATGTTCTTCAGTTCCCGCCTAATATTGTTATAATGAGCCTTCCCCCAATTTAGCACATTCATCCTAGGACCACTCTTATCCTTGTCCACCAGTACTTTAAAACTTGCTGTATTGTGGTCACTGTTACCTAAATGCTCCCCTACTGAAACATCTACCACCTGGCCGGGCTCATTCCCCCATACCAGGTCCAGTACCGCCCCTTCCCTAGTTGGACTGTCCGCATATTGTTTTAAGAAGCCCTCCTGGATGCTCCTTACAAACTCCGCCCCGTCTAAGCACCTGGCACTAAGTGAGTCCAAGTCATTATTGGGGAAGTTGAAGTCTCCCATCACCACAACCCTGTTGTTTTTACTCTTTTCCAAAATCTGTCTACCTATCTGCTCCTCTATCTCCCGCTGGCTGTTGGGAGGCCTGTAGTAAACCCCCAACATTGTGACTGCACCCTTCTTATTCCTGATCTCTACCCATATAGCCTGACTGCCCTCTGAGGTGTCCTCTCGCAGTACAGCTGTGATATTCTCCCGAACCAGTAGCGCAACTCCGCCTCCCCTTTTACACCCCTCTCTATCCCGCCTGAAACATCTAAATCCTGGCACGTTTAGCTGCCAATCCTGCCCTTCCCTCAACCAGGTCTCTGTAATGGCAACAACATCATAGTTCCAAGTACTAATCCAAGCTCTAAGTTCATCTGCCTTACCCGTAATACATCTTGCATTAAAACATACGCACTTCAGGCCACCAGAACCGCTGTGTTCAGCAACTTCTCCCTGTCTGCTCTTCCTCAGAGCCGCACTGTCCCTATTCCCTAGTTCTCCCTCAATGCTCTCACCTTCTGACCTTTTGCTCCCGTGCCCACCCCCCTGCCATACTAGTTTAAACCCTCCCGTGTGACACTAGCAAACCTCACGGCCAGGATATTTATGCCTCTCCGGTTTAGATGTAACCCGTCCTTCTTATACAGGTCACACCTGCCCCGGAAGAGCTCCCAGTGGTCCAGATAATGGAAACCCTCCCTCCTACACCAGCTGTTTAGCCACGTGTTTAGCTGCTCTATCTTCCTATTTCTAGCCTCACTGGCACGTGGCACAGGGAGTAATCCCGAGATTACAACCCTCGAGGTCCTGTCTTTTAACTTTCTGCCTAGCTCCCTGAACTCCTGCTGCAGGACCTCATGCCCCTTCCTGCCTATGTCGTTAGTACCAATACGTACAACGACCTCTGCCTGTTTGCCCTCCCCCTTCAGGATGCCCTCTACCCGTTCGGAGACATCCTGTACCCTGGCACCAGGGAGGCAGCATACCATCCTGGAGTCTCTTTTACGTCCACAGAAGCGCCTATCTGTGCCCCTGACTATAGAGTCCCCAATTACTATTACTCTTCTGCGCTTTGACCCTCCCTTCTGAACATCAGAGCCAGCCGTGGTGCCACTGCTCTGGCTGCTGCTGTTTTCCCCTGATAGGCTACCCCCCCGACAGTATCCAAAGGGGTATATCTGTTCGAGAGGGGGACAACCACAGGGGATTCCTGCACTGACTGCCTGCCCTTTCTGGTGGTCACCCATTTCTCTGCCTGCACCTTGGGTGTGACCACATTTACATAACATATTGGTGCCTCAATTTGTCTGTGAGTGTGTGTGAGTGTATGTATTACTGTCTGTGTGCATGAGTGTGTGTATTTGTGTTGCTGTGTGCCTGTGAGTGTGTGTATTAGTGTCTCTGTGTCTGAGTGTGTGTACTACTTTCTAAGTGTGTGTGAGAGTGTGTGTATTAGTGTCCCTGTGGCTGTCACTGTGTGTATTACTGTCTATGTGTTTGAGAGAGTGGGAATTCGTGTCTGTGTGTGTATATTACTGTCAACCTGTATGAGTGAATGTTTATTATTTTCTCTATGTCTCTGACTGTGTGTATTCGAGTCTGTATATGTCTGTGTGTGTGTGTATTAGAGGCTCTGCGTGAGTGTGAGTGTGTGTTAGTGTCTCTGTGTGTCTGTGAATGTGTTAGTGCCTCTGTTTGTCTGCGAGTATATTCGTGTCTCTTTGTTTATGTGAGTATATGAATTTGTGTTGTTATCGGCCAGGGTTTAGAGAACCCCAAAGTGTATCATGGAGTTCCCCAGGCCCACAATTTTAGTAGATTGTGGTATGGGGAACACAAAGCCACTCTACAGGTGTGGTTGAGCAGAAATTAAAAAGTATTTTTCAAAGCAAAACAATGTTTATTCTATGAAGTCGATTTAACCTTTTTAAAACATACAGTGAACAACTTAGCAACCATGAACTCAAATTCAACCCCCAAAGAATAAAACACGAAGTAATCCGTAAGATGTCCTTTTAACATCCAGAAGACTTAAGCAACACATTTTAATAGAAGCACATTAGGTTCACATTCATTACTTTGGAACTTTTATAATTCTGAATTCACCAAATGGTCCACAGATATTCATTTCATGGCAGAGAGAACAGCAGCGCACCTTCTCTGTCTGGCTTCAGCTCCATCACTGAAAACAAAACTAAATACACACCCTGCAGCAAAGAGCCTAAAACGAAAGTAAAAATCTGACAGACAGTCCAGCTCCACAAATTCTCTGACATCCCTGCATTAATGAACACCCATTTCTTGAAGGCACTCTCACTACAGATATTATATTCACACCCATTTATAAACACCCATTTCTTACAGGTACTCTCACATGACAGTCTCTCTGTGCGTCCGTGAGTGTGCGTATTAGTGACTGTCTGTGCGTGTGATTAAGTGCATTAGGGTCTACATGTGTCTGCGAGTGTGTAGTTAGTGCATCTATGTGTGCGTGAGTTGCGTATTAGTGTCTGTGTATGTCTGTGTGTGCGTGCATTAGTGTATCTGTGTGTTGCTGTGTGTGTTTGTGTGTTTGTGCATTCGTACCTGCCTGTGTCTTTGAGTGGGTGCATTCGGGTCTGTGTATGTGTGTGTATTAGTGTCAGTGTATGATTATGAGTGCGTGCATTAGTGCCAGTATGTATCTGTGAGTGCGTGTATTAATGTCTATGTGTGTGTGAGTGTGTGTATTAGTGTCTGTATGTGTGTATGTGGGTCGGTATTAGTGTATCTATGTGTTAGTGAGTGTCTGTATTAGTGTATTTGTGTGTGTATGTGAGTTTATGTATTAGAGTCTCTCTCTGTATCTTTGAGTGTGTGTATTACTATTTGTATGTGTGAGTATGTGTATTAGTGTCTCTGTGTGTGTGTGACTTTGTGTATTAATGTGTCTGCGTGTCAGTGAGTGTGTGTATTAGTGTCTGTGTGTGAGTGGGAGTATTAGTGCCTCTGTCTGTCTGTGTGCGTGTGTATCAGTGTCTCTGCGTGTCTTTGAGTTTGTGCATTAGTGTCTCTGTGTGTCTGTGTGTGTGTATTAGTGTCTGCGTGTGTGAGTGTGTGCATTAGTGTATTTATTAGTGTCTCTGTGTGTCAGTGACTGTCTGTGTTCGCGTCTTGGAGACTGTGTGTATATTTCTTTCTCTGCGTGTCTGTAAGTGTGCTTATTAGATTTTCTGTGAGACTGCGAGTGTGTGTTTTAGTCCATTTGTGTGTCTGCGAGTGTGTGTATCAGTCTCTCTTCTTGTCTGCGAATGTGTGTATTGGAGTCTCTGTGTGTGAGTGTGTGTATTAGTCTCGCTGTGTGTCTGTGAGTGTGTGTTAGTCTTTATGTGTGTCTGCGAATGTGAATTAGCGTCTCTGTAAGTGTGTGTATTAGTGTTGTTATGGCCAGGTTTTATAGAACACCAAAGTGTATCATGCAGTCCCCATGACCCACAACTTTTAGTAGATTGTGGTATGGGGAGCACACGGCCCACTCCACAGGTGTGGCACAGCAGCAATGGAAAATTATTTTTCAAAGCGAAACAATGTTTATTCTATGAACTCAAGTTATCCTTTTTAAAACATACAGTGAACAACTTCGCAACCATTCATTCAAATTCAACTCCCAAAGATACAACACTAAGTAATCAATAAGCTGTCATTTTGACATCCAGAAAACTTAAGAAACACTTTTTACCAGAAGCACATTAGGTTTACATTTATTACTGAGACCATTTATAATTCTGAATTCACCAAATGATCAAGAGATAGTATTTTCATGTCGCAGAGATCAACGCTACACCTGCTCTGTCTGGCTTCAGCTCCAACAATGAAAACAAATCTAAAACATACCGTGTAGCAAACAGCCTAAAACGAAAGTAAAAAGAAGACAGACAGCCCAGCTCTACTCACACTCTGACATCATTGCATTAATAAACACCCATTTCTTAAAGATACTCTCACTACCGATATTTATACACATACCCATTTATAAACACCCATTTCTTAAAGGTACTCTCACATGACAGTATCTCTGTGTGTCTGCGAGTGTGCGTATTAGTGACTGTCTGTGTGTATGGTTAAGTGCATTAGAGTCTCCCTATGTCTGTGAGTGTGTATTAGTGCCTGTATTTGTGTGAATTAATGTCACCATGTGTCTGTGGGTTTGATTATTTGCGTATGTGAGAGCGTGAATTAGTGTCTGTGTGTGTGTGAGTGTGTGCATTAGTGTCTCTTTGTGTGTCAGTGAGTATGTGTATTACAGTATGTGTGTTTCTGTGTGTATTAATGTATCTGTGAGAGTTTGTGTGATGTGTGCATTAGTGCCTGGGTGTATGTGAGTGCAGTAGTACCAGTGTGCGTGAGTGTCTCTATTAGTGTGCGTGAGTGTGTGTATTAGTGTATCTGTCTGTCTGTGAGCTGTGTGCTAGTCTCTGTGTGAGTGTGTGTATTTGTGTCGCTCTATGTGTGTTTTTTTAGTGTCTGTGTGTCTCTGAGTGTGTGGATTAGTGATTCCGTGTGTGTGCGAATGTGTGTATTAGTGTTTCTGTGTGAGTGTGTGTATGTGTGTCTGTGACTGTGTGTATTACTGTATTTGTATATGTCTGTCACTGTGTATTATTGTCTTTGTGTGTGCATGTGAGTGTGTGTATCATTGTCTCTGTTTCTGTGACTGTGTGCGTTAGTCTCTCGGTGTGTCTGAAAGTGTGTGAATTTGTGTTTGTGTGTGAATGTATGTATTAGTGGCTATGGGTGTTTCTGTGAGTGTGTGTATTAGTGTATCTGTGTGTCTGTGAGTGTGTGTGTTTGTGCCTGGGTGAGTGTTTGTATTTCTGTCCCATGTGAGTAGCATTGTATCTGTGTGTGTCTGTGTGTGTTTAAGTGTCTCTGTGTATCTACGTGTGTACATTAGTGCATGTCTGTGTCAGTGAGTGTGTGTATTAGTGCATTTGTGAGTCTGTGATTGTGTGTATTACTGTCCCTATGTGTGTATCATTGTATCTGTGTGTGTCTGTCTGTGTGTTTTAGTTTCACTGTCTATGTAAATGTGTGTATTAGTATTTGTGTGTCAGTGAGTGTGTGCATTGTGTCTCTGTATGTCTGTGAGTGTGTGTATTAGTGTATGTGTGAGTGGGTGTATTATTGTCCCTGTGTGTCTGTGTGTGTTTATTAATGTCTCTGCCTGTGTCTTTGAGCGTGCCTTTTACTACCTGTGTATGTTACTGTGTGTATTAGTGTCTCCATGTGTTGTGTGAGTGTGTGGATTAGTGTGTCTGAGTGTCAGTGAGTGTGTGTATTCGTGAATGTGTGTCAGTGGGTGTATTAGTGTCTCAGTTTTTCTGTGTGTGTATCAGTGACTGTGAGTGTGCCTTCGAGTTTGTGCATGAGTGGATGTCTGTGTCTGCGTGTGTGTATTAGTGTCTGTGTGGGGCAGCCCGGTGGCGCAGTGGGTGAGCCGTGTTGCCTCATGGCACCGAGGTCCCAGGTTCGATCCCGGCTCTGAGTCACTGTCCGTGTGGAGTTTGCACATTCTCCCCGTGTTTCCGTGGGTTTCGCCCGCACAACCCAAAAGAGGTGCATGGTAGGTGGATTGGTCACGCTAAACTGCCCCTTAATTGGAAAAACTGAATTGGGTACACGAAATTAAAAAAAAAAAACAGTGTCTGTGTGTGAGTATGTGTCTGTGTTTGTGTGAGTGTGTGTATTAGTGTCTTTTTGTGTGTCTCTGAGTGTGTTTATTCGTGTCTCTGTGTGTCAGTGAGTGCCTGTATAAGGTCTGGGACAGTGTGTATATATTCGTGTCTCTGTGTGTCTGTGACTCTGTGTATTAGTCTCTCTGTGTGTCCGCGAGTGTGTATTAGTGTCTCTGTGAGTGTGTGTATAAATGTTGTTATGGGCCAGGGTTTAGATGACCTGGAGTGCCCCTGACGCACAATTTAACAGATTGTGGTATGGGGAGCACACGGCCCACTCTACAGGTGTGGTTGAGCAGAAATTAAAAAGTAATTTTCAAAGCAAAACAATGTTTATTCGATGAACTCGATTTAATCTTTTTAAAACATACAGTGAACAACTTAGCAAGCATTAATTCACATTCAACCCCCAAAGAATACTACACTAAGTAATCCGTAAGATGTCCTTTTAACATATAGAAGACTTAAGCAACACCTTTTACCAGAAGAACATTAGGTTCTCATTCACTACTGATAACTTTTATAATTCTGAATTCACCAAATGATCAAGATATATTATTTTCATGGCAGAGAGATCAACAGCACACCCGCTCTGTTTGGCTTCAGCTCCAACACAGAAAACAAACCTAGAACACACCCTGCAGCAAACAGGCGAAAACGAAAGTAAAACGCTGACAGACAGTCCAGCTCCACAAATTCTCTGACATCACTGCATTAATAAACACACATTTATTGAAGGCACTCTCACTACAGATATTATATACACACCCATTTCTAAACACCAATTTCTTACAGGTACTCTCACATGACAGTCTCTCTCTATGTCGGCGAGTGTGCGTATTAATGACTGTCTGTGTGTGTGATTAAGTGCATTAGAGTCTCCGTGTGTCTGTGAGTGTGCATTAGTGTCCGTGTGTGTGAATTGGAGTTTCCATGTGTCTCTGGGTATTGGTGTACCTGTGAGTGTTTGTGAAATGTGTACATTAGTGCCTGTGTTTGTGTGTGTGAGTTCAGCAGTGCCTGTGTGTGTGAGTGACTCTATTAGTGTGTGTGAGCGTGTGCATTCGTGTATCTGTTTGTCTGTGAGCTTGTGCCAGTGTCTGTGTGTGTGTGAGTGTGGGTATCCGTCTCGCTGTGCATGAGTGTGTGTATTAGTGTCTGTGTGTGAATTAGAGTCTCCATGTGTCTCTGCGTGTGTGTATTTGTGTCTGTGAGAGTGTGAATTAGTGTCTCTGTGTGTGCGTGTGAGCATTAGTGTCTCTTTGTGTGTCAGTGTGTGTATTCGAGTATGTGTGTCTGTGTTTATGAGTGTATTAGTGTATCTGTGAGTGTTTGTGAGATGTGTGCAGTAGTGCCTGTGCATATGTGTGTGAGTGCAGTAGTGCCTGTGTGTGAGTGCCTCTATTAGTGTGTGTGAGTGTGTGTATTAGTGTATCTGTCTGGCTGTGAGCTGTTTGATAGTGCCTGTGTGTGTGTGAGTGTGTGTATTCGTGTTGCTGTGTGTCAGTGTGTGTATTAGTGGCTGTGCGTGTCTCTGAGCGCGTGTATTAGTGTCTCTGTGTGATTGTGTGTTTGTGTGTCTGTGAGTGTATGTATTACTGTCTTTGAATGTGTCAGTGGCCGTGTATTATTGTCTTTGAGCCTTTCGATGAGTGTGTGTATCATTGTCTGTGTTTCTGTGACTGTGTGCATTAGTCTCTGTGTATGTCTGAAAGTGTGTGAATATGAGTCATTGTGTGACTATTTGTGTGTGAATGTATGTATTAGTGTCTCTGTGTGTCTGCGAGTGTGTGTGTTTGTGCCTGGATGTGATTGTGTGTATTACTGTTCCATGTGTGTATCATTGTCTCTGTGTGTGTCTCTGTCTGTGTATTTAAATGTCTGTGTATGTAAGTGTGTGCATTAGTGCCTCTGTGTGTCAGTGAGTGTGTGTATTAGTGCCTCCATGTGTGCGTGTGAGTGTGTGAATTAGTGCCTGTGTGTGAGTTTTTATTTTACTGTTTCTGTCTGTGTGTGAGTGTGTGTATTATTGCCTCAGTATTTGTGAATGTGTGCATTAGAGTCTCCGTGTGTCTGTGAGTGTGTATATTACTGTCTCTATGTGTCAGTGAGTGTGTATATTAGTGTCTGCGTGTGTGTATTAGAGTCTGTGCGTGTTTGTGATTGTGTGAATTAGTGTTTGTGTGTGAGAGTGCGTCTCTTAGTGTGTGTGTGTCTGTGACTTTGTATTAGTGTATCTGCGTGTCAGTGAGTGTGTGCACTAGTATCTCTGTTTTTCATTGAATGTGTGTATTAGTGTCTGCGTCACTGTGAGTGTGTGTATTAGTGCCTCTGTGTGTGCGTGAGTTGCGAATTAGTATCTGTGTATGTCTGTGTGTGCGTGCATTAATGCATCTGTGTGTGGCTGTGTTTGTTTATGAGTTTGTGTATTCGTGCCTCTGTGTCTTTGAGTATTTGTATTAGTTTATCTGTGTGTGTGTGAGTGTTTGTATTACTGTCTGTGAGTATGTCTGTGAGTGTGTGTATCACTGTCTCTGTGCGAGTGAGTGTGTATCCGTGTATATGTGTGTCTGTGAGTGTGAATTAGTGTCTCTGTGTGTGTGCCAGTGAGTGTGTGCATCAGTGTCTATTTGTGAATATGTAAGTATGTGTATTTGTGTCTTTGTCTGTGAGTGTGTGTATTATTCTCTGTGTGTCTATGTGTGTATTAGTGTCTCTGTTTTTGTGAGAGTTTGTATTCGTGTATGTGTGTGTCAGTGGATGGGTGTATTAGTGTCTGTTTGTGCGAGTGTGTGCATTAGTGTCAGTGTGTGTTTGTGAGTGTGTAAGTGTGCGTATTACTGTCTGTGTGTGTCTGTGAGTGGGTATATACATGGCTGTGTGTGAGAGTGTGCGTATTAGTGTATTTGTGAGTGTGTGTACGTATTAGTGTCTCGATGTAGGTCTGTGAGTTGGTGTATTATTGTCTGTGTGAGTCAGTGAATGTGTGTATTAGTGTATCTGTGTGTGAGTGTGTGTATTAGAGTCTCAGTGTGTCTGTGAGTGTGCATTAGTATATGTGTGTGAGTGTGGTATTATTGTCTATGTGCCTGTGAGTGTGTTCATCTGTGTCTCTCTGTATGTGAGGGTGTGTATTAATGTCAGTGTGTGTCTGTGTATATAGTTCTGTCTCTTTGAGTCAGTGAGTGTGTATTCGTGTCTGTGTGTGTGTTCGTGTCTGTGTGAGTGTGTGTATTAATGTCTGTGTATGCATTAGTTAGTCTGAGTATATCTCACTGTGCGTGTGTGTATTACTGTCTCTGTCAGTGAGTGTGTGTATCAGTGTCTGTTGTGTGAGTGAGTGCATTAGTGCCAGTGTGTTTGTGAGTGTGTATTAGTGCATGTGTGTGTCAGTGAGTGGGTGTATTAGTGTCTGTTTGTGCACGTGTGTGCATTAGTGTCAGTGTGTGTGAGTGTGCGTATCACTGTCTGTGTGTGTCTGTGAGTGGGTGTATACATGGCTGTGTGTGAGAGTGTGCGTATTAGTGTCTTTGTGAGTGTGTGTGTGTATTAGTATCTCTGGGTAGGTCTGTGAGTTGGTTTATTAGCGTCTGTGTGAGTCAGTGACTGTGTGTATTAGTGTATCTGTGTGTGAGTGTGTGTATTAGAGTCTCAGTGTGTCTGTGAGTGTGTATTAGTATATGTGTGTGAGTGTGGTATTATTGTCTCTGTGCCTGTGAGTGTGTTCATTTGTGTCTCTCTGTGTGTGAGGGTGTGTATTAATGTCAGTGTGTGTCTGTGTACATAGTTCTGTCTCTATGGGTCAGTGAGTGTGTATTAGTGTCTGTGTGTGTTCGTGTCTGTGGTAAGTCTGTGAGTGTGTGTATTAGTGTTTGTGTGTATGCATTAGTTAGTGTGTGTATTTCTCACTGTGCGTGTGTGTATTATTGTCTCTGTGTCAGTGAGAGTGTGTATTAGTGTCTGTTTGTGTGAGTGTGTGTATTAGTGTCAGTGTGTCTGTGAGTGTGTGTATTAGTGCATATGTGTGTCTGTGAGTGTGCATATTAATGTATCTGTGTGTGTATTACTGTCTATTTGTGTGAGTGAGTGTGTGTATTTATTGTCTCTGTTTAGGTGTATGACTGTGTGTGTATTAGTGTATCTGTGTGTGCGAAATTGTGTGCATTGGTGACTTTGTGTGTTTGAGTGAGTGTGTGCATTAGTGTCTGTTTGTGCGAGTGTGTGTATTAGTGTTAGTGTGTATGTGATTGTGCGTATCTCTGTGCGTGTCTGTGAGTGTGTATATTCATGTCTGTGTGTGTGACTATGTGTATTAATATCTTTGTGAGTGTGTGTGCGTATTAGTATCTCTGTATAGGTCTGTGAGTGTGTCTATTAGTTTCTGTGTGTTTATATTCGTGTCTCTGTGTGTCTGTGAGTGTGTGTATTCGTGTATGTGTGAGTCAGTGATTGTGTGTATCAGTGTATCTCTGTATGTAAGTGTGTGTATTAGTGTTGCTGTGTAACTGTGCGAGTGTATTCGTGTCTGTGTGTGAGTGCGTGTATTATTGTCTCTGCGTGTCTTTGAGTGTGTGTATTAGTGTCGCTGTTTCCGTGAGTGTTTGTATCAGTGTCTCCGTGTGTCTGTGAGTATGTGTATTCGTGTCTGTGTGTGTGAGTGTGTGTATTAGTGTCCTGTTTCGGCATGCGGGTATGTGTACTCGTGTCTCTGTTTAAGCATGTGAGTTAGTGTGCATTAGTGTATCCGTGTGTGATTGTGTGCTTTGGTGTCTTTGTGTGTGTGATTGAGTGTGTGCATTAGTGTCTACCTGTGTGTATGTGAATGCGTGTATTTGTGTTTGTGTGTGTCTGTAAGTGTGTGTAGTACTGCCTGTGTGTCCATGTGTGTATTAGTGTATCTGTTTCTGTGAGTGTTTGCAGTAGTGTATGTTTGTCAATTTGTATCAGTGCATCTGCGTGTCAGTGATTGTGCGTATTAGTGTCTCTGTGTGTCTTTGAGTGTGTGTATTAGTGTCTCTGTGAGTGTTTGTATTAGTGCATCTGTATCAGTGAGTGTGTGTATTAGTGTTTGTTTGTGTCAATGTGTGCATTTGTGTCTGTGTGTGTGTGTGTATTAGTGTCTCTGTGTGTGGCAGAATGTGTCTCTTAATATATATGTATTTGACTTCGTCAACACCACGTCGACAATACTTGTAATGCTTTTCCCAGGCTGATGTATAATTTCATTGTTTATTTACTTTCCTCACAGTGAACCTCATCACAATTGTGATCCTGAAGAGAAGAAACTGTGGGGTGTCCAAATGTGTGACTTGTTACCTGTTGGCCATGGCCGTGGGGGATCTACTGGTCGTTATTCTCGACCTGATATTGAGACACATTCCCATAGTTTTTAATAGACAGTTTTATTTCCTGTGGGACATCCCCGTGTGTAATATCCACGCCGCCCTGCTTTATGCTGCCACTGACTGTTCTGTCTGGTTCACCGTCACTTTCACCTTCGATCGATTTGTGGCCATTTGTTGCCCGAAGCTGAAAAGTAAATATTGCAGCGAGAAAACGGCGGCTGTGGTTCTGGGAACAGTTACTGTGCTGAGCTGTTTGAAGGACATTTTCTGGGTTTTTATGTTCTCAGGTCTGTATCGGATGGCAAACGACCCCTGGTTTTGTGATGTCACAATGGGTGTTCAGAACTCTCCCGTCTGGGGACCAATCGAGTTCCTCCACAACATTCTAACCCCGGGTGTTCCATTCGCCCTGATTCTGCTGCTCAATGTTCTCACCGTCAGACACATTGTCCTGAGCAGCAGGGCCCGCAGGAGACTCCGGGCTCACAGCAGTGGGCACAGTCCCAGAGACCCAGAGATGGAGAGTCGGAGGAAATCCATCATTTTACTCTTCATTATCTCCGCCAATTTCATCCTGTTATGGTCAACGTTAATGATTTATTCTATATGGAGCCGGATGATGTATCTGGGGTATAAAGATGTATGGCTAGAGAATTATGTTCGGGAATTGGGCTTCATGTTGCAACTCCTGAGTTGCTGCACAAACACTGCGATTTACGCCGTGACACAGACTCAGTTCAGACAGCAGTTGAAGAATGTGCTGAAAGTTCCGTTTAGATCAATTCTTCAATTCATTAAATGCTGAGAGGAAACCCCACCCACACGGCATCTCTCTCCTCCCACTGCCGGTCAAACGGACCCTCCCCAGCCAGCCTCACCCTGATTTACCATTCTGCATTAACCAGCAAGGTTTCCCATTTGTGTTACCATTGGAGATGGTCTCCGACCACTTTGAGTTTTGTGTGTGCATGTGCGTGGCAGGCTGACTCGGGAGTGCGGGAGCAAGAGGTTACTCCAGGAGGAGCAGCAGCGACCGCAGATAGATCTGTAGCGCCCTGGGAATCGGGAGGATCAGGAGTGGGAACACCAGCAGCTACAATGGGGAAAAGACTGGAAAAGATCTCAAATGAAATAAATTCAGTGGCACAATCATTTTTTAAATGTTTTCAAAATTATTGAAACCTCCAACTTCATGAAATATATAAACTCCCCTTTTAAGACATTAAAAATATTCAAAGAACTAATTACTGACATTCTGAATAATAGGGCAGCATTACCTCGGCCCACTCACCTGCTCCATATCCGTAACCCCAAGTAACCTCCAATAACCCTCCTAATCCTACATAACCCCCCCCCCCCCTCCCCCCCCACTGAGCTGTGGGGACTCTATCAGCCGTTGCATAAACGTTCGGCCTGGAAGCGGAGGAACCCAGCAGGGTTCGATCGGGAAGTTTCTCACCGTATTGTAAATGAATCTAAGCAGTGTGTCCTTACTGAAGGGATGTTCCTCCATTCGACCTGCTGTTTAGCGTGGAATTATTTTGGAACAATTACTTTCCCACTTTAAAAATAGTTCTTCAAAAACATTTGCTTCCGCTGCCAAATCCGTCATTGGCGATCAGGTGGGTCTGTGTGATCGCCCCCATGGCCGATTAGCTGGGTGAGTGGAGCTCCACCCATGGCCAATCAGCTGGGTGGATGGAGCTCTCCCCATGTTCGATCAGCTGGGTCTGTGTGATTTTCCGATGGTCCATCAGCTGGGTCTGTTTCAATCCCCCCCCCCGCCATGGCGGATCAGATGATTCTGTGTGATTGCCGCCATCGGTGATAAGGTGGTTCTGTGTGATTCAACCATGACCGATCAGCTGGGTGTGTGTGCCTCCATTCCATGGTCGATTCGCTGTGTTTTTGTGCCTCACCCTATGGCCGATCAGCTGGGTGAGTGACTCCTCCAAGGCCGATCAGCTGGGTGATTGAGCCTCCCCCCGTGGCCGATCAGTTGGGTGATTGCGCCTGCCCACATGGCTGATCAGCTGGATGAATGTGTCTCCCCTAAATCGCCGAGAGATTTAGTTTTTAAAAGGTCACTCTCAAAACCTTATTGTTATTAACCTGCCCTGCGACGACAGGATCTTAGGCCACTTCACACACAGGGTGGTGAGGATGGTCCAGGGATATGTGTGTGTCAGGTGCAGTGTGGGAGGGAGATTGCAGCACGTGTGAGGGTGTGGGTCCGCTAGGAGCTGGCGCGGGGTGGAGCGCAGGACGGTAGTGCCTCATTTGGTTAGGTTCAGATTTATGCTGCAGAGGGATCTTGCTATGCACGACCTGGCCCCTGGCCTTTGCCCGCACAGCAACAATGACCACAACATTTTTTAAAAAATAGCTCACGGACTTCAAAATGGATTGAAAGGTCTCGAATTTTAAAGTTTTAAACTTGAATGATTGGAAATGAGGCAGTTAATGAACACTTTCCATAAGGCCATAAACATAGGAGCAGAATTAGGCCACTCGGCCCATCGAGTCTGCTCCGCCATTCAATCATGGCTGATATTTTCTTATCCCGATTCTTCTGCCCTAATCCCATATGCCCTGATTAACCAAGAACCTATCTATATCTGTCTTGAAGACACTCAGTGATTTGGCCTCCACAGCCTTCTGCGGCAAAGAGTTCCACAGATTCACCACCCTCTGGCAGAAGAAATTCCTCCTCATCTCTATTTTAAAGGATCGTCCCTTTACTCTGAGATTGTGACATCTGGTTCGAGTTTTTCCGACAAGTGGAAACATCCTCTCCATGTCCACTCTATACAGGCCTCGCAGTATCCTGTAAGTTCCAAGTGGACTGAAGAGATATTCACCCGTGATCACATTGCCGCTTGTGGTCATCACTATTCCTGCCGTCAGTTTGTATGTTACAACAATGGTGCACAAAGAGAGAGTGAGAGAGGAAAATCGTCACAAACTCTGACCTCAATTTTGAAAGCGTCACAATTGTTCACAGAACAACATAGAACATAGAGTACAGAAGGAGGTCATTCGGCCCATCGAGTCTGCACCAACCCACTTAAGCTCTCACTTCCACCCTATTCCCGTAACTCAGTAACCCCTCCGAATCATTTTTGGTCACAAAGGGCAATTTAGCATGGCCAATCCACCTAACCTGCACTTTGGACTGTTGGGGGAAACCAGAGCACCCGGAGGAAACCCACGCAGACAAATGGAGAACGTGCAGACTCCGCACAGACAGTGACCTCAGCCGGGAATCGAACCTGGGGCCCTGGCGCTGTGAAGCCACAGTGATACCTACTGTGCTACCGTGCTGCCCGCTAACGGGAATCTCGCTGTGAAAAGGTTGCGTCCAGAATAACCTAAATTAGCACAGTGTGGTCACTTGAGAAATTCTTTCATTGACAGTAAAGTAATCTTCATATCCCAGAATTAATGTCCTTTAGCTTAAAGTGGGTAGAATTCTGTAAAAAAAAAAAGCTTGTGTTTTGGGCCGAGACTGAAAAGTGAGGGTGAAATGACATTCACAGGGCGCCATTTGAATTCTGTTCAAACAAAGAATAAAGAACAATACAGAACAATTCCCGTAACAGCCTCCCCGAACAGGCGCCGGGATGTGGCGACGGGGCTTTTCACAGGAACGTCATTGAAGCCTACTTGTGACAATAAGCAATTTTCATTTTATTTCATTTCACAGGAACAGGCCCTTCGGCCCTCCAAGCCTGTCCCGACCGTGGTACCTGCCTAAACTAAAACCGTCTACACTTACGGAGTCTGTATCCATCCATTCCCACCCTATTCATATATTTGTCTAGATGCCGCTATCGCACCTGCTCCCACCACCTCCCCAGGCAGCACGCTCCATATATTTACCAACCTCTGTGTAGAAATATCTTGCCTCGCACAACTGTTCTAAACTTTTCCCCACGCACTTTATACCTATGCCCCCTAAAACTTGACTATTCTCCACTGGGAAAGAGCATCTGACTATCCACTCTGTCCATGCCACTCATAATCTTTTCAACGTCTATCAGGTCACCTCTCAACCTCCGTCGTTCCAGTGAGAACAGAACGAGTTTATCGAACCTCTCTTGATAGCCAATGCCCTCCAAACCAGGCAACATCCCAGTAAACCACTTATGTATCCTCTCTAAAGCATGCACATCCTTATGGTGTGTGGCGGCCAGAATTGTACAAAATATTCAAAATGAGGCCAAATTAAGGCCCTGTACAGCTGCAACATGACTTGCCAATGTTTTTTTAAAAGCACCGACTGATGACGGCCAGCATGCCCTGTGCGTTCTTGCCCAGCGTATCCACATGTGTTGCCACTTTCAGCAATCGGTGGACATGCACGCCCACATCTTTCATACGTTTCAGTACTCGCCAGGATTCTACCATTTATTGTGTAATTCCTACATGCAGTGGACCTCCCAAAGTGCATGACGTCACATGTTCCCGGATTAATCTCCATCTGCCATTGCAACAACCAAGATTCCAACCACGTGATATCCTGCTGCATCCTCTGACAATCCTCTTCACTATCCGCACCTCCACCAATTTGTGTGTCATCTGCGACTTACTAATCAGACCAGCTATATTTTCTTCCAAATCATTTATCTACACCATGAACAACAATGGTCCCACAACTGATCACTGTGGAACTCCGCTCGTCACAGCCTTCCATTCAAAAAAGCACCCTTCTACTCCTACCCTCTGTCTTCTGTACCCAAGCCAGTTCTATATCCAACCTGCCAGGTCTCCTCTGATCCTATGTAACTACGCCTTTTGTACCAGTCTACAAAGAACAAAGAACAACGAAAAGTACAGTGCGGGGACAGACACTTGGGCCCTCCAAGCCTGTGCCGACCATGCTGCTTGTCCAAACTAAAATCTTCTGCACTCCCGGGGTCCGTATCCCTCTATTCCCATCCTATTCCTGTATTTGTCAAGATGCCCCTCTAATGTCACTATCGTCCCTGCGTCCATCACCTCCTCCGGTAGCGAGTTCCAGGCACCCACTACCCTCTGTGTAAAAACATTTCCTCTACATCTCCTCTAAACCTTGCCCCTCGCACATTAAACCTATGCCGCCTAGTAATTGACCCCTCTACACTGGGGAAACGCCTCTGACATTCCACTCTGTCTATGCCCCTCATAATGTTGTAGACCTCTATCAGGTCGCCCCTCAACATCCTTCGTTCCAGTGAGAACAAACCGAGTTTATTCAACTCTCCTCATAGCTAATGCCCTCCATACCAATAAACATCCTGGTAAATCTCTTATGCACCGTCTCAAAAACCTCCACCTCCTTCTGGTAGTGTGGCGACCAGAAATGAACACTATACTCCAAGTGTGGCCTAACTAATCTGCTTTACAGCTGCAACATGACTTGCCAATTCTGATACTCAATGCCCGGCCAATGGAGGCAAGCATGCCGTATGCCTTCTTGACTACCTTCTCCACCTGTGTTGTCCCTTTTAGTGACCTGTGGACCTATACACCTAAATCTCTCTGACTGACAATACGCTTGAGGGTTCTACCATTCACTGTATATTCCCTACCTGCATTGGACCTTGCAAAAGGCATTCCCTGACATTTGTCTGGATTAAACTCCATCTACCAACTCCCCGCCCAAGTCTCAAAACGATCTAAATCCTGCTGTATCCTCTGACAGTCCTCATCGCTACCCGCAGTTCCACCAACGTTTGTGTCGTCTGCAAAATTACTAATCAGACCAGTTACATTTTCCTCCAAATCATTTATGTATACTACGAACAGCAAAGGTCCCAGGACTGATCCACGCGGAACATCACTAGTCTCAGCCCTCCAATCAGAAAAGGACCCTCCCATTGCTCCTCTCTGCATCTACCATGAGGAACCTTGTCTAAGGCTTTACTGATGTCCATGTATACAACATCAACTGCCTTCTCCTCATCTATCATCTATGTTACTTCATCGAAAAACTCGATCAAATTAGTGAGGAATAACCTCCCCTCCCACTATTCAATGGTAATCAGGGAGAAAGTTCACCACTGGTTGGAGTCATGTCAGGGACAAAGATGGTTTTGGTGGTTGGACTCAGGCGTCTCAGCTCCCGTACCAGCCTCACCGAACAATCGCCGGTATGTGGCGACTAGGAGCTTTTCACACTAACTTCATTTGAAGCCTACTTGTGACAATAGGCGATTTTCATTTCATTTTTCACATAGCTGCAGGAGTTCCAGAGTGTAGAGTCCAAGGCCCAACCATCTCTGCTGCTGCATCAAAGGCGTTCGTTCCAACATAACGTCAACAGAGCTGACATTCGCTGTTTGTTGCACAGTGTTCAGCACAATTCTCCATTCCTGAAACAATCCACATGCAAATGCAGCAAAACCTGGAGAAAATCCAGGCATCGGCTAAAACGTGGGAATTAACATTTGTGCATAAAAAATGCCACGCAAGGGCCACCTCCAAAAGAGAACATCAACCTATCGCCCCATGACATTCAATGGTATTTACCATTACTGAATCCTCCACTATCAACAACCTGGAGGTTAGCATTTGTCCCTCGACCCAGGTGAACCACAATCTGAAGTCCGTTTGTCCGATGATTATACCACATTGGGAACAGTGTCCTCAATTCTAGTGTCTGTCTCCCTCGGTTGGAAATCACGCAGAGCGCCGCATTGGTGGTCCCGATATCCTCTAGTTAGACCACACTCGTTGGATTGTGCACAGTTTAGTCTCTGCATTCCTCTTTAGACCAGAGTTGGAGTGCTTAAGGCAAGGCGACACTGAGAGTGCTGTGCACAGTTCTGGACCCTGAATTCCTCGGTGTGACCATACTTTGTATATCGTGCACAGTTTAAGACTCCTCATCCCACGTTTAGACCACACTTGGGGAACAATTCACACTACTGATCTCGGTATCCCTCGGATAAACCATACTTGGTTGACCGGGCACTGTCCTGTTCTCTGTATCCCTCGGTTAGAACACACTTGGAGAACGTTGCACAGTCCTTGTCTCTGTATCCCTCAGTTAGAACACACAATGCATTATTCCAGTTTCCGTAACCTTTATCGAATCTGCACTCGGAGAACTGAGCACAGTTCTGGTCCCGGTGTCACTCCATTTGAGCACATTTGGAAACTTTTCGGAAATATATGATTTGTGTGTGTTGAGAAAAGATAGGATGGTGTTGCGGGCGGCTTACTTCACACTGGCGTAATGCATAAACTGTTTGAATTTTGGAGCGGACCCAAGTGTGGAGAGGTCTTCCTGGGTTATTTCCTGCTAACAGCGAGATTCAGGAGAAAGCAGGGATTCAGCAGCAGCTTCCATAGGAATTCCAGAACCGAGCAATCATCTGTATGAGATCAATGAGGAGTGGCAAAATCATTAACGAGGGAGAAATATACTCATCAGACAGCAGGTTGCAATGGAAGGACTGGCAGGACCTGTGGACCTCTAAAAGCTTTCCAATTCCTCTCATAATGACGCTCCAGGAAGTGATGACACTATCATCTGGTCAGGAGCGACAGGGGAAGGACGGAAGCCGTCTCACCGTGTTCAGCAAAAACATCTCCTCTAGTGGAATATGGAATCCGGAGTCTGAAGAGCTGCGACAAATGTAGCCAGAATATTCAACAGTCTTCCAACGTGCAATGACTGTTGTTTTCCACTGTGCAAATATACCAGCTGTTAACAATTATTTTTGGCAGTCCCCAACAGACGTACAAAGAGTGGAATATAAAAAGTTGAGAAATGAAAAATGAAATTAATAATGAAATGAAAATCGCTTATTGTCATAAGTAGGCATCAAATGAAGTTACTGTGAACAGCTCCTAGTCGCCACATTCCGGCGCCTGTTCGGTGAGGCTGGTACAGGAATTTAACCCACGCTGCTGGCCTGCCTTGGTCTACTTTCAAAGCCAGTTGCTTAGCCGTGTGCGAAACCAGCCCTAAATGGAGGAGCTGATGATGTGTTCCCCAAATTCGAACAACAATCTGCCTTACTGTCAAGTGGAACTCTGCTAGTAACGCCAGGTAACGGAATATAACTGAATTATTGAAGACGGTTTATTTCGGGAAAGTATGGAGGCTATCTCAGAGATCACCTTTGTGTTTGATAATACCCGGGCCTCTTGGACGGATCTGATGCAAAAATTGGTCCAAAAGAAAATGTGATTACTGATCATAATGACGCGATGTTTGCTTGTTTACCAAATGACATGATATACATTGTATAGAATGCAAATTTTATAGAATCTTAAGAACTGTTTAAAGTTGGAAAGTATTGAGATATGAAAGCATCTGTGTATATTGATGGTTAATTATTTTGCAGGAGGGAGGTGTTGCAATAGGGAAATGTTGGACTATCAGTTCCGGAAATTGGGTCGAAGCTGCAGTGGCCATTTAGGGGTTACCAGACTGAGGGTAAAAATGTTACAATTGTATCGAAGGTACACGCCCACAACTCGCCTCAGTTACATTGTCTCACGCAGACGTGCCCTTGTTGGTGGGAACGGACACGATGCCCCTTTTCTGCCGGGTGATTCACTCAAGATTCCTCGTCCTCCTGGACACCCTGATCTGATTCGCGTTTAGCGCAGTAAAGAGTCTGATTCTCTCTGAAGTACGAGAATTGCAGGTTAATTGCATACTCATAGCTTGCCCCTGTTTATTTGTGCAAAGGGGAGTGGGCAATCAAGCGGCCAGATAGCGATGATGAGGTCAAGGCTGGACAGCCAGTACAGACCATTCTATGTGTGGCTGGGTGAAGCTCAGGGAAATAAATCAATCCTGTTTGAACAGGTGGGAAGAGAAGGTTTGGGAAAGTGACAGGCAGAAGTCCGATGAACTGGTACTGAGAAAGACTATCGAAAAGGGGTCTGATGGAGCTGCACAAACAGCAGTAACATGTTCTGTGAATGCAAATAGAACTGTTCCTTGCCCACCTAAGTGGAGTTTCGAGCTGTCTGTTCATGGCACGTGCTGTTTCGTGGCTAATCGCATATTCGGCTTAAGATATAACATGCAAGCTTTTCTTGTTAGGATTGAAGTTTACATATTGTTTAACTTTACTTCAAATAACGTTTTATTCAAACAAATAACCAAACCCTATTTGTTATGCCACCACGCCTGGAGCGAAACACGGCCATTCTGGTCCAGTATCTGAGCCACTGTTGAGCTCTGACGAGTCGGCTTGAACAGTAGGATGTAGCTGAAATCACACAGGCCGTTTTCCAACAGAAGACTCGCCGTTGTCTGATCTCCTGACAGTGAATGCCCGTTGGACTGGAATGAGCCTGTAGTGAACTAAAACAGGAATTGACCGAGGCCCCACTCGGACAAGTGCCGGATCCAGAATCCCCTTTAGCCAGTGAAGTAGAAGCGACGGGCGATACTATGTCTGCCGTTCTATCACAGGAAAGGCACGGGGGAATGGAACTGGCTGGCTCTGCTTCACCACTCACGTGTCCGGGAGAACTCATTTTTTGGGGTGCAAACGCAACCTCACGGCTGTTTCTTGGCCTGTCCAAAATTATTCCTGTATTATTAAACTCACTCCACTAAGTAGTGCCAGATGGACGAAAACAATATGTAATTATTGGTCAGAATTGCATAGCCGGATGGACCTCATGTTACAAGGGAAGGACGTGTCTGTTGAAACGACTAAAACACCCACGTTCCCTGCAGAGAGCATCAGTTCCAGCGGGGAACTGCTGGGGGCAGCACGGTAGCATTGTGGATAGCACAATTGCTTCACAGCTCCAGGGTCCCAGGTTCGATACCCGGCTTGGGACACTGTCTGTGCGGATTCTGCACATCCTCCCCGTGTGTGCGTGGGTTTTCTCCGGATGCTCCGGTTTCCTCCCACAGTCCAAAGACGTGCAGGTTAGGTGGATTGGCCATGATAAATTGCCCTTAGTGTCCAAAATTGCCCTTAGTGTTGGGTGGGGTTACTGGGTTGTGGGGTTATGGGGATAGAGTGGAGGTGTTGACCTTGGGTAGGGTGCTCTTTCCAAGAGCCAGTGCAGACTCGATGGGCCGAATGGCCTCCTTCTGCACTGTAAATTCTATGATCTATGATACTGTATACAAGCAAAGTACTGCGGCTGCTGGAATCTGAAACGAAAGAGAAAATGCTGGAAAATGCTGGAAGCAAGTCTAGCAGCATCTGTAGGGAGAGAAAAGAACCAACGTTTCGAGTCCGATGACTCTTTGTCTAAGCTTTCTCTCCCGACAGATGGTGCCAGACCTGCTGAGATTTTCCAGCATTTTCTCTTTCGCATGAATACTGTAGTGATCTTTGTGTGTCCATGTACACAAGGGGTAAATGAGTAATCAGCAGCACCAGATGAACACTAGAGGGCCGAACCAACAGGCGTATAAAAGGCAGTCACATTGGGTCTTCGGCAGTTGCTCTCTCTCTCCGGTGCACTGTGATCAGGGCAATATCAGAATTTTTCAGCTCGTTAGTGGAGTTGTGTATCGTCACTGTTGTTAGATCATGTTAACCTTATCACTAGTATCAAAGTTAAAGTAAATAACTCATGCACTTGGTGTTTTAGTTACTCAATAAACCTTTGTTGTTTCTCGATGAGTTTGAGTCTTCTTCATCGAGATTCAGAATACCTCACCATCAACCAAGGATTGAGTAGCACGAGTTACCTACCACACCGGTAACAAGACATGGTACCAGGCGTGTTGGCTTTAAAAGAGCTAGTTAGATAAGGTTACACATCAAGGGAAGAAACATTCGGATAGATATTGGACAACGGCAGTCTTTGCAGCACTCGGATCTCTCGGGCAAGAAAAAAATAGCGGTAAGATGGAGTCACTTCCAGCACCACAGCAACTCAGAACCTCTCGTAATCTCCAGTATACTTGGAAAATATTCCTTCAACAATTTAATCTATTTATGGAAATTAAGGACATGGCCACTGTGGCATATTCTAAAACAAAATGCCTATCTCTTATCTGCGGTAGGGGAACAGGCCATGGAGATATATAATTCATTCACTTACACGGACATTCGACAACCACTGCAAATATCCGGTGAATGAGACATTTGAAAGCTTTAAATTCACCAGGCTGCTACAAAAACAAGGAGACTCGTTGAGCAGTTTTGTCACTGACTTAAAGCTGATGGCCAAATCCTGCAATTATGAAAACCTCCGTGACTCCCACATCAGAGACCAAATTGTCAGTGGCATCTCTGATGAGGGACTCAGAAAGTCTCTCCTAAAATACAGAAATCTGACCTTTGAAATTACCATTTAATTACTGAAGCACAGTATGAACAATTTACTCACCGGGAACAAGGCCTCCACAACGTGGTTGGATCCTTCAAAATGGTACCCAAGCTTCTAGAAGGCGTTCCTCCACCGGCAATCCCGCGCGCGCGAACCTGGAAGTGGCAATCAAACATGCGCAGTTCGCCCGAAGATTGGAACCGGATAACAAATGCACAAGCGAGGCGGGGCAGCGTGATGACGTGTCTTCACTGCGACAAGCCCATTTGAAAGGGCAATGTCCGGCTTTTGGCAAGCAGTGCAAGAGGTGTCGAAGATACAACCACTATGCCACTAAAGGTAGACCTGTGCTTCACATGACGTCCACAGGACAAAAACTGAGGCCCTGTGACGATAGGAACGTTGCACCAATGGAACACAAACCAACCTACGGTGATTACTTAGCAGAGCATGATGACCAAGCCTGTGACTACTCATGCGGTGTGGACACGGTTGAGTCAACTGAGAAACCTCATCCGAAATGTCCGAAAGTAAGCAACAAGAGTTTTACAGTTACAAAACACAAAATAATATTCTCCAGCGACAGAATGTAGTCCGTGCCTCCACCCACAATTAAAGATTACCGCCACACCACCCTGGAACAAGCAGCTTGCAACACACAAAGAGGAGAGCACAATGACAAATCCAGAGCAAAAGATTTGTCCATTGACGATGATTACTCAGGAGATGAGTTCCTCATTGGACAAATAGAGCACCATGGCACATCCTCAGTAGAAGAGATGATTTGCTCGCTGAAAAATTCTACACAGCCATGGATGACTTAATCGGATCTGATGATCATTGCAACAGCAACATGGGTGCCAAGTTCAATATGAGTCTAATGGTAGAGAAATTCCAGTACCATGACGACATGCCAGATCGTCGATACAATGGATGACAGCCACTTGTCAAAGATACAAGAAGAAGGCGACGCCACGCAGAGAGCACAGATGGACTCCACAGAGAGGGTGATACCAGCATCCACAGCGAGCTCGTTGACAGACTCCAGAATGGACGCAAATAAAGACTCCGGAGTGACAACAATGCACGTGGAAGACTATAACGGGCTATCCGTCTTATATGAGCAATCAGCAGCAGGCTATGAAAATCCATGTCATCAACATGCAAAAAACAGTGACAAAGTGATAACACTCCACATCCAGTGTGTGCAGGATCACAGCGAGACTGGCAGATCTCAGGTCGTCTGTACGGAAGCACAGAGTAGGTCTACTCTTGGTCCGGAGAGACCACGTCATTTGTAATCTTGAAAATATTGACTCCAGAAGAGGAGCACCAAGAAACAAAAGGCGATTCAAATGAAACGGAAATAACTCCTGAAGAGGAGCATAACGAGATCACAGATGAATCCAATATAACGGAAATGTCTCCAGAACAGGAGCACCAAGGAAGGACAGAAGGGCAATCAAATTCACCACAAATGACTAATGTCACCAACATCAATGCAACATCAGATCATTCTCACAACTCTAAAAACAAAATGCTCAACGAAACATTGGCAAACAAAAAGGGGACTGACATAAAATACCTTTGAGTATGACTCGAATAATACAGATGGGACAGTCAGCAAGCAAAACTGTAACAACAACACAAACAAGACCAACAACGGTATCAACAACGACAGAAGCCCCTGGTATGGACACGGCTTTTCAGAACCCCAAAATGTATCATGGAGTTCAACCAAGCTCACCCTTTAATGGACTTGTTGCTTTTCCGAGCACACGTCTTTTTCCCTACGGGTTACAATTATGGACACGTGGGTTTTTAAACAAAAAACACTGTTCAATCCATGAACTCAACATGGAACTAAAATTAATTAAACATTGGATCTCTTAACACCCCTTACTTCAAAGATAACTCAGAAATTATTGCAACAGTAGATACTTCATTAAAATGTTCCTTCAAACTTCCAAGAGACGTAACACCGTTCAACAGAATCACATCAGGTTAAAGAACATATATATATTTTGTAGAATGGCAGAGACTGTCGGAAACTGGCTTTCTACTTTTAAACTGCTCTCAGCAAAACCAGCCAGGCACTTTTAAACAGCTCTCAGCAAAACCAGCCAGGTACATTTAAACTGCTCTCAGCAAAACCAGCCAGGTACATTTAAACTACTCTCAGCAAAATCAGCCAGGCACGTTTAAACTGCTCTCAGCAAAACCAGCCACCACTTTTAAACTGCTCTCAGCAAAACCAGCCAGGCACTTTTCAACTGCTCTTAGCAAAACCAGCCAGGCACTTTTAAACTGCTCTCAGCGAAACCAGCCAGGCACTTTTAAACTGCTCTCAGCAAAACCAGCCAGGCACTTTTAAACTGCTCACAGCAAAACCAGCCAGGCACTTTTTAAGCTGCAAAACCAAACTGCAAACTTGCAGCTCTCTGGAAACACACAGACTGCTTTTAAACTGAAACTAAAAACCTGCAAAATGGCTGAACTGACCTGAGCCCCACCCACTCTCTGACATCACTGTTTTCCTAAAGGTACATTGCTTACACATCCTTTTCTTAAAGGTACCCTCACATGACACCTACCCCCAAGATAAAAAAAAAACCATCAACTTCAAGATGGTTTCATTTTTCACTTTTGCACTATCCACTAAGAAATGTACACAGTAAATATACCTTTTCGTCTTTAAAAAAACCCACATGCAAACATGTATAATAATATAGTTCATTTTTCTTTGTTCTTCTTCCTCCAACCGAAATCCTTCTCGATTAACAGTCTCTTTGAACAAAGTCTCGGCACGTTCCATCCATTCCTCTACTCCACGGCATTTATCTTTTGAATCAGATACTTTTGTCCAATCTGACCACAGAGTGCCTGGCAATTCTCCAATACAGCAGCATTGGTGATCTCAGCTTTCAGACAGTCAAATGCCTGTTGAAAGTCCGCTGTCCATTGAAATTATTTACGTTTCTTCAGCAATTCCATCCGTGGAGTAATCACGCCACAAAACTTTTGCACAACTGTTTGATCAAAATCATTCATGCTTGGAGATCGCATTATTTCCATTCGTCTTGAGGGTAACGGGAACACCGCAAATAAATTTATTCGGCCTTCTCCAGATTCACTTTCGCCTAGGTTATCACCAAATCCGCCTCCTGAAGTCGACCGAAGAACGCCATGCGATGTTTTAAATGTTCTCTCCATGTCTGAAAATTGGAAATAAAAGCAGATTGTCCCACTTTCTCAATGCAATCCTTCAATGGTGGGACAGGATAAGAGTCCGTTCTTTAACTGCATTCACCTTTCTATAGCCCACACACAATTGTTGGGTACCGTCTGGTCTAGGTACCATCACTTTGGGCGAGGTCCATTGGCTTCAACCCACTTCAATTATGCCATTTGTAATCATACTCCCAATCTCTCTGTTAACCTGTGCCAATTTTAAAGGATTAAGTCTATATGAATGTTGTTTGATAGGAACAGCATTTCCCACATCTACATCATGTATAGCCATTTTAGTAAATCCCAATTTATCTCTACAAACGTGTCCATGTGATATCAATAACTCATTCAGGTCAGTTCGTTTTTCCTCTGGAAGGTAACTTAACAATTCGTCCCAATGTTTAAGAACATCATCATTTGCCAATTTAATTTGAGTTATGTCAAACTCACAGTCATCTGGATTTGGCTCGTCACTTTGAGTTAGAATCATTAAAACCTCATTTTTCTCTCCTTCCCTTTCAAAGTACCTTTGAGGCATATTCACATGACACACTCAGTAAGTCTTCCTTCTATCTGGTGTGTTTACCACATAATTCACTTAATTGCCTTTCAATCTGATACGGTGTATAAAACCTAGCTTTTAAAGGCTCCCCTATCACTGGTAACAACACTAAAATGTTATCCCCACTGGCAAAACTACGAACTTTGGATTTCTTGTCCGCTACCCGTTTCATCATATTTTGTGCAACTTTTAAATGTTGTCCAGCCAATTCGCCTTCTCTGTTTCCTCGTTCCCTAAAATTTGACACGTAATCTAATTGTGTAATTTCCGATTTCTCACCCACCAATTTTTCTTTAATCAATTTAAGTGGCCCTCTTTCCTCATGACCAGAAATTAGTTCAAAATTACTAAATTTGGTTGACTCATTAGGTGCATCCCTACTTGCAAACAGTGGAATTCCTTCATCCCAATACTCTGGATAATCTTGACAATACGCCCTCAACATTGTCGTTTATGTCTGATGCCATATTCCTGACGCCCCCTGCGATTCTGGATGGTACGCAGTTGATTTAAATTGTTTAATTCCGAAGCTATCCATAATTTATTTGAATAACATTGAAGTAAAATTCGTTCCTCGATCGATTGAATTTCTGTGGGTAGTCGATATCTCGTAAAGAATTCAAGTAACTCGTCCACAATCAAAACTTCAAAACAAGTGTACCGTTTTGGATAATGTTGGGGGGGGGGGCGGTGACCTACCGGGGGAAGGCCATAGCGGCCAGGTCTCTGGCACTGAGTCTGGCTCTGGGACTCAGAAGGGAAGGGGGGAGAACAGAAAAGCAATAGTTGTAGTAGATTCTTTGGTTAGGGGGATAGATCGGAGATTCTGTGGTCGCGAGCGAGACTCTCGGAAGGTATGTTGCCTCCCTGGTGTAAGGGCCAGGGATGTCTCGGATCGTGTCTTCAGCATCCTTAAGGGGGAGGGGGAGCAGCCAGAAGTCGTGGTGCACATTGGGACCAACGACGTAGTAAGGAAAAGGGGTGTGGAGGTAATAAACGAGTTTCGGGAGTTAGGTTGGAAGTTAAAAGCCAGGACAGACAGAGTTGTCATCTCTGGTTTGTTGCCGGTGCCACGTGATAGCGAGGCTAGGAATAGGGAGAGAGTGCAGCTCAACACGTGGCTGCAGGAATGGTGCAGGAATTAGGGCTTCAGGTATTTGGATAATTGGAGCGCATTCTGGGGAAGGTAGGACCTGTACAAGCAGGACGGGTTGCATCTGAACCAGAGGGGCACCAATATCCTGGGAGGGAGGTTTTCTAGTACTCTTCGGGAGGGTTTAAACTAATTTGGCAGGAGAATGGGAACCGGATTTGGTCCAGCTACTAAGATAGCCGATATGCAGGACGCCAAAGCGTGTAATGAGGCAGTGAGACAGGGAACACTGACAACGGAGAGTACTTGCAGGCACGGATATGGGTTGAAGTGTGTATACTTGTTAGGAAGGAAGATGTGTTGGGCATTTTGAAAAACTTGAGGATAGACAAGTCCCCCGGGCCTGACGGGATATATCCAAGCATTCTATGGGAAGCATGAGATGAAATTGCAGAGCCGTTGGAAATGATCTTTTCGTACTCACTGTCAACAGGGGTGGTAACAGGAGATTGGAGAGTGGCGAATGTCGTACTCCTGTTCAAAAAAGGGACTAGGGATAACCCTGGGAATTACAGGCCAGTTAGTCTTACTTCGCTGGTAGGCAAATTTATGGAAAGGGTACTGAAGAATTAGATTTCTGAGCATCTGGAAAGACACTGCTTGATTAGGGACAGTCAGCGCGGATTTGTGAGGGGTAGGTCTTGCCTTACAAGTCTTATTTAATTCTTTGAGGAGGTGACCAAGCATGTGGATGAAGGTAAGCAGTGGATGTAGTGTACATGGATTTTAGTAAGGCATTTGATAAGGTTCCCCATGGTAGGCTTCTGCATAAAGTAAGGAGTCATGGGACAGTGGAAAATATGGCCAGTTGGATAACGAACTGGCTAACCGATACAAGTAAGAGAGTGGTGGTGGATGGCAAATATTAAGCCTGGATCCCAGTTACCAGTGGCGTACCGCGGGGATCAGTTATGGGTCCTCTGCTGTTTTTGATTTTCATTAATGACTTGGATGAGGGAGTTGAAGGGTGGGTCAGTAGATTTGCAGACGATACGAAGATTGGTGGAGTTGTGGATAGTGAGGAGGGCTGTTGTCGACTGCAAAGAGACATAGATGTGATGCAGAGCTGGGCTGAGAAGTGGCAGATGGAGTTTAACCCTGAAAAGTGTGAGGTTGTCCATTTTCGAAGGACAGATATGAATACGGAATACAGGGTTAACGGTAGAGTTCTTGGCAATGTGGAGGAGCAGAGAGATCTTGGGGTCTATGTTCATACATCTTTGAAAGTTGCCACTCAAGTGGATAGAGCTGTGAGGAAGGCCTATGGTGTGCTAGCGTTCATTAAACATAAGGATTGAATTTAAGAGCCGTGAGGTGATGATGCAGCTGTACAAAACATTGGGAAGGCGACATTTGGAGTACTGTGTACAGTTCTGGTCGCATCATTTTAGGAAGGATGTGGAAGCTTTGGAAAAGGTGCAAAGGAGATTTACCAGGATGTTGCCTGGAATGGAGAGTAGGTCTTACGAGGAAAGGTTGAAGGTGCTAAGTGTTTTCTCATTCGAACGGAGAAGGATGAGGGGCGACTTGATAGAGGTTTATAACATGATCAGGGGAATAGATAGAGTAAACAGTCAGAGACCTTTTCCCCGGGTGGAACAAACCATTACAAGGGGACATACATTTAAGGTGAATGGTGGAATATATAGGGGGGATGTCAGAGGTAGGTTCTTTACCCAGAGAGTACTGGGGGCATGGAATGCACTGACTGTGGAAGTAGTTGAGTCTGAAATATTGGGAACCTTTAAGCAGCTATTGGATAGGTACATGGATTATGGTAAAATGATATAGTTTAGATGTTTTTGTTCTTAAGGGCAGCACGGTAGCATTGTGGATAGCACAATTGCTTCACAGCTCCAGGGTCCCAGGTTCGATTCCGGCTTGGGTCACTGTCTGTGCGGAGTCTGCACATCCTCCCCGTGTCTGCGTGGGTTTCCTCTGGGGCACCGGTTTCCTCCCACGGTCCGAAGATGCGCAGTTTAGGTGGATTGGCCATGATAAATTGCCCTTAGTGTCCAAAATTGCCCTTAGTGTTGGGCGGAGATGTTGACTTTGGGTAGGGTGCTCTTTCCAAGAGCCGTTTCACACTCGATGGGCCGAATGGCCTCCTTCTGCACTGTAAATTCAATGATAATCTATGATTAATCTAGGACAAAGGTTCGGCACAACAGGGCCTGTTCTGTGCTCTATTTTTCTATGTTCTATGTTCTAATCCTTTTAGCTGTAATATTGCGGACTGGAATGGCCTCTGGAAACGTAGTAGACACATCCATTACAGTCAAAAGATATTGATTCCCACTTTTTGTTTTATGAAGATTGTTTTACACAATCGATTAGGACCATTGTAAAAGGTTCCTCAAATGCTGGAATGGGTATTAAGGGCGCTGGTTTTATCACTGCTTGAGGTTTCCCTATCACTTGACATGTGTGACATGATTGACAAAATTTAACTGCTTCTTTATTTAGTCCAGGCCAATAAAAATATTTCTGTATTTTAGCTTGAGTTTTCCTTGTTCCCAAATGACCTTCCACTGGTACCTCATGTGCAACTTGCAACACCTCCTTTGTATAAATTACCGGCAATACTACTTGATGAATTTCTGCCCACTTTTCATCATCCTACATATGTAAAGGTCTCCATTTTCTCATCAAGACATCATTTTTACGGTCGTAACACTTTGGTATCCTCTCAGATTCCTCTTCCGTATATGCTTTCTGCAATCCGTTTTATTTCTACATCTTTCTGTTGTGACTCCGCCAATTTTCCTGAATTAAAAATATCCGCCTCATCCTCCACCTGTTCTTGTTTTTTTTCAACTGTATGATCAAAAATCGTTTCTGATAATTGCACTTCAACTTCAACTTCACTCTTTGATTTCTCCTCTTGTCTTAACCTGTGACTTTGCGACCTTGTTACTACACAATCCTGAAAAATCTTAGGATATTCGAACTTCAACACTTCAGTTGACTGATTTTCCAATGGCTTATCAAACACAGTAGGCATCACACCCACCTGCGATCCAGCTATATCATTACCCAAGATTAACTTTATTCCTGGACAAGATAGTTTATATATTGCTCCTACTACCGCTTCACCACTCTTCACTGGACTTTCCTACCTTACCTTATGTAATGGAAGTCTACTCCCCTGACCCTGAATTCCAACCTTACCTTATATAATGGAACGCTACTCCACTTACCCTGAATTCCACATATCACAACCTTTTCTGGCAACATTCTTCCCAAACTACATAATTCCTCATCTATCACCATTAACGATTGTATCTCTTAAAATTGCGACATATTTACCTGCTCCTCCTGATACACATGAGTAACTTTACCCACACAAGTCAATTCTTTAAAGACATCCGGCACCTTCTTAACAATTACTTGTTGAACAGGTTGTACAATCGTTTGCACCTCCTTCTCTTCCCTTGGGCTTTCCTTTACACTTTAACAAACCCCACTGTCTTACCCTGTTTTACCACATCAGCCTTCCCAGTGTTTTCTTTTCAACCACCAACACTGTGACGTTACATGACCTAGTTTATTACAGTGAAAACATTTGAAACTTTTCATTTCTTTTCCACCCTCCTGAATTTCTTTGTTAATCTGAGGTACACTCTCTTTATTGTCTACCATCAGATCAGCTTTACCATTCCCACTTGAGTATGTCTCATGTTCCCAGTTTCTATCCCCCACCAGCTGAAACTGATGTCGGGAACCAATCTTTGATTTATGAACTAATTCATAATCATCTGCCATTTCCGCTGCTAATCTCGCAGTTTTAACCCTCTGTTCTTCCACATGAGTTCTCAATGCATCAGGAATTGAATTTTTAAACTCCTCCAAAAGTATAATTTCATGAGAGCTTCAAACGTTTGGTCTATTTTCAAAGCCCTTCTCCACGTATCACAATTACTCTGTTTGAGCCTTTCAAACTCCATGGATGTTTGATCAAAGTATTTCCTTAAATTTCTAAACCTTTGTCTGTAAGCTTCAGGCACTAGCTCATATGCACTTAAGATGGATTTCTTCACCTCCTCATACGTTCCAGATACCTCCTCCGGTAGTGATGCAAACACTTCACTAGCCCTACCTGCCAGCTTTGTTTGAATCAGTAACACCCACGTGTCCTGTGGCCATTTCGTTTGTTTAGCTACCTTCTCAAAAAAATGAAAAAGGATTCCACTTCTTTCTCGTCAAACCTTGGCAATGCTTGGTCATATTTAAGTAGATTCCCACCAAGCCTTCGACTATGACGCTCTTTCTCACTCTCCTCATCACTATCATCCAACTGTACGTTTCTCTTTACGTCTGCCAATTTTAACTGATTGTCATGTTTCATGGCCATTTTCCCAAGTTCAAACTCCCTCTCTTCATCTTTCTGTTTTGCTCGGGCTATTCGTTCTTTTCTCCTTTCTTCGCTCTCCTTTTCTTTTTCCTCTCTCTCTCTCTTTCTCTTTTTTCCTCTCTCTCACTTTCTCGTATTCCAGCCTCTATAATTATTTCTGATGTTCCATTTGTTTAATTTGCAACTAACTTTTTGCCATTTCCCATGAGTCAAACTCTATCTGAGGCAACTTTAAATGCTTAACCATCGGCATAATTACCTCATCTATTCGCATTTTATCATTTAAGGTTAACTGCAATGTTTTTGCCAAACCAACAGTCTGCATTTCGTTTTCGACCGTAAAGCACTACGTGTGACATTCTGCACCCCCAAAGACCTCTGAGCATCTAAAAGAGCCATTTTTCACAACACTCTCCCCACTTAACCTAAAATACCACACCGGAAATCAACAATCCTTCACTGTATTTAAGTTCACAAAACCTAATCCAATCGATAGACTTTTATCCCGCTTGAGCCCCCAATTGTTATGGGCGATGCTTCTCAGAACCACAAAATGTATCATGGAGTTCAACCAACCTCATGCTTTAATGGATTTGTTTCTTTTCCGAGCACACGGCTTTTTCCCTTGGTGTGGGATTACAATTGTGGACTTTTAAGCACAAAATACTGTTTATTCCATGAACTCAACTAAACATCTTAAATAAACATTGGATCTCTTAACACCCCTTACTTCAAAGATAACTCAGAAATTATTGCAACAGTAAATACTTCCTTAAAATGTTCCTTCAAACTTCCAAGAGACGTAACATCTTTAAACAGTATCACATCAGGTTAACGGACATATAAATATATATTGTAGAATGGCAGAGACTGTCGCAAACTGGCTTTTTACTTTTAAACTGCTCTGAGCTAAACCAGCCAGGCACTTTTAAACTGCTCTCAGCTAAACCAAACTGCAAGCCTTGCAGTTCTCTGGCAACACACAGACACTGCTTTTAAACTGAAACTAAAAACCTGCAAAATGGCTGACCTGAGCTGAGTTCCACCGACGCTATGACATCACTGTTTACTTAAAAGTAAATTGCTTAAACATCCAGTTCTTAAAGGTACCCTTACATGACACCACAAGTACAACAACAATGAAACATCGACCTCTACATCATATGACAACTCCACCCATAAATGACAATGTACCAGCACAGTTCCAAATGGTGCTAAGTCTACAAACATTACATTCCATAACAATAAATCTCTCGATTTCATAACTGCACCACAGCAACCAGCCAACCCAGCTTTGAAGAACGGGGACCTACGGAGTCAATCCCGCAAGCACAAAAAAAAGTACCCGGCCTGACCACAAGCTGCTTCGACCATTCGAACACGTCATGATGACTTGCTGGTCATTTCCACACATGAACACTGACGATGTTCTCAACGAAATGACGACATCAACTTTGCCACATCGACGACAGAAGAAGAAAGCAACCCAACTGGTCAAATTCATAAACATTGGACTCACAAATTTTCTTGTTAACATTTGTCTCTTTAAACACTGATTAGCGTTGTACTGTCATCATTACCATCACAGATTGTACACAGCGTTATTTGTCTTACCTATCTCCAGTTAACTGCATTACGTATATGTGTTCAATCTTCTTTCCAACATACAGAAAATATTTAACACGAGAAAGAGGGGGGATGTAATGATTTCTGTATGTGCATGTTCACAAGGGGTTAATGTGCAATCAGCAGCACCACATGATCGCTAGAGGGCAGGACCAACGAGGGTATAAAAGCCAGGCACATTGGGTCTTGGGCAGTTGCTCTCTCTCTCGGGTACACTGTGATCAGGGCAATATCAGAATAGTTCAGATAGTTAGTGGAGTTACGTATAGTTACTGTAGGTAGATCTTGTTAACCCTATCACTAGTATCAAAGTTAAAGTAAAGAACTCATGCACGTATTGTATAGTTACTCAATAACCCTTTGTTGTTACTGGACGAGTTCGAGTCTTCTTCATCGAGATTCAGAATACCTCACCATCAACCAAGGATTGAGTAGCACGAGTTTCCTACCACGCAGGTAACAAGTCAAATACCAGCTGTGGCAGCAGCCGGTCCCAAGGGAAAGTTTGTGCTGAAGCGAAAGGGAGAAGCAGGGGTTCTCCAAAAGGCGGAGCACAACCCAGAGAACAACCGGCAGACACAAAAATCACAATTTTTCTTTGTGGACGGCTCATCGATGGTTGAGGACAGAGTGATAAAAGTGGTATTTCGCAATTATAGGGAAACAATGAAACACAGGTACAGGAAGAACTAATATTGGACTTAGCCGGAACCATGGGCCTTCAGAGAGCTGAAGTAGCAGCAGTAGAAATATACCCGGAATATTTAGCTGCAACACTTGACATTTATCCAGGAGCATATATGTATGAAATAGCCTGGCTGTGTTGATGGGGATGAGCCAGTCAATGTGCATTAATTGAATTTTAAGAAGGCTTTGCAAAAGTTCCCACATAAGACATTCCAGTGTAAAAGTAAAGCGCAGTGGAGTAGGCACTGATTTGCATACAGAAAGCAAAGAGCAGGAATTACTGGGTATTTTCCAGATGGCAGGCTGTGGTTCCTGGGGTTTCAGAGGGAGCCGTGCTGGGGCCCCGGATTTTCACACTATATATTAATGAGTTAGATGAGAGAACGAAATGTAACATCTCAAAATTTACAGATGACTCAAAGTTGAGTTGACTTGTGAGCTGTCCGGGTTCCTGCAGTGTGATTCGGACATGATTCGGAGTTGGCAAATGAATGGTAGATGTAGTGTAATTTGGATAATTGTGAGGCGGTATGGTAGCACAGTGGTTAGCACTGTTGCTTCACAGCGCCATGGTCCCAGGTTCGATTCCCGGCTTGGGAGACTGCCTGTGCGGTGTCTACACGTTCTCCCCGTGTCTGCGTGGATTTCCTCCGGTTTCCTCCCACAAGTCCCGAAAGACGTGCTGTTAGGTGAATTGGACATTCTGAATTCTCCCTCAGTGAGTGTGGCGACCAGGGGATTTTCGCAGTAACGTTATTGCCGTGTTAATGTCAGCCTACTTGCAGTTGTGACAATGATAACGATTATGATTATTCATTATTATTATTTTTCCTGTGACAGCAAAATCGGGCGGCGGATTATTAGCTGAAATTAGCATAAATTCGGAGAAAGGAATGTGCAACTCGACCTGGCTGTCATCGTATACCAGTCGCTGAAGGTAAATATGCAGATTCAACAGGCAGTAAAGAAGGGAAATTGTATTTTGACCTTCATAGCGAGAGGGTTCGACGACAGGAGTAGGGATCTCGGCCTTCAATTATACAGTGACGTCACACCTGGAATATTGGGAGCAGCTTTGTTCTCCTTATCTACGGAAGGATCGACTTGTTCGAGAGCGAGTGCAGTGGAGGTTTCCAGACTGATGGCATGGCTGGACTGACGTATGCGGAGAGGTTGATTCGATTAGAATGATATTGGCTGGAGTCCAGAAGAATCAGGAGGGACCTCATAGATACCGATAACATTCTATCAGGACTAGACAGGGTGGATGCAGGAAGGGTGTTCGCGATGGTGGCTGTGTCTATATTCGGGGACACAGTCTGAGGCTACGTGGTAGACCATTTAGGACAGAGATGAGCAGGGACGCTTCACCCAGAGGTGAGGCTGTGCAATTCGGAACGACAGGAAGTAGCTGAGGCAAAATCATTGTATGAGTTCAAGAAGTTCGAGGTAGCACTTGGAGCGAAGGGGATGAACGGGTTTGGCCAAAGGGCGGTTAGGATGTGGAGTTGGCTGATTAGCCATGGTCAGAACGAATAGTGTAGAAGAGTCGAAAGGTCAAATGGACTCGACTTGCTCCTATTTTCTATGTTTCTATGTTTGACAGACATGGAAGCTGGAGGATGTGTGTCTGCTGATGGAAAGACACTCCCCTAAGCCACATTATTATAATATATAATCCAGATAGTCCAAGGAAAACAATATGGTGTAATTATGGTAAAGGCTCACCCCCATCCTCCCCAACAGACATTATAAACACAGGTGAGTTCGGGTGGCACGGTGGCGCAGCTGTGGTCACTGGGCCTAGGGACCCAGGTTCTACTCCCACCTTGGGTGACTGGCTGGATGTTCCGTGTGTGCGCATGGGTTTCCTCCAGATGCTCGAGTTTTCTCTTACAGTTACATCGATGTGCAAGTTAGGGTAATTGACCACGGTAAATTATCCCTCATTGTACAGAGATATGCAGGTTAGGTGGGGTAACAGAGACTGAGTGCGGTGTCGCTCTGTGTACAGTGCTCTTCCAGAGGTTCCGAGCAGATTCGATCAGTCACATGGCCTCCTTCCCCACTGTAAGTATTCTAAGAAAGGGACCAGGGAAGGCATTCCTATGAAATCCCAAATAACGAGGAAATAGCGCTCTTCGTGTATGTGAGAGTAAATATGAGGATCATATTCCATGCCAAAGTCAAGATAATGATTTGAAACAGATTAGAGAAGGATAAGACCCATTCCCATTATCATATAGGAAGTGGATAAACAAGCGTGATGTCAAGGATGGAGGACTTGTTAAAGAGGGCCGATACATGCTTCCAACCCCAGATTGCCACCATGGATTGTGCAATGTCATGGCGTTCCGCGTAATCCATGACTAGAAACTACTGCGGAAATTATTAAGAGTTTATCTTTTTGGCGAAATTTGTGTGAAGATATCAAACATTATGTTGAAAATTGCTTGATATGTGCCGAAAAGAATCACGATCGATGTGCTCAAAATTGGGATCTCAGACAAACCAGGCCTGTAGATGGACCCTGGACGAATTTACAAATTGATTATGTGGGACCTTTGCCCCCATGTAAGTCGGGTACAAATATATCATATTAATTATTCAATGAATGAGTAGAAACTTTTCCCACAATAGCAAAAAGCACAAAGTTGACTGCTGATACACTCGTACAACAGGTATTCGCCCAATGGAATAACCCAAAGTGGAGAATCCTTCACTTCCCAGTTTCTGCCCAATGGCATCACCTTATCGGATTAAACCACAAACAAAATGACAGTGCGTACCACCCACCGTCCAATGAAATTGCGGAATGATTGGATAGAACCCTGAAAACCAGGATCGGGAAAACAGTACAACAAAATGACAACACAGGGAATGTAGTGTTGCGTTTTGTTCCAATTTAAGTACCTGGTTCCTTGTCCGAAGCCAATGGATTCACTCCCCATGCCTTGGTGGCAGCGCGATCGAGAAAAGGACTACAGACCCTCATGGGACTGGACTTTTTGGAAGCGGATTTGTCAGCTTTCAGGCACTAGAAAGAAGTACAAGAGATATTGAGCAATGTGCAAGCAGCACACATATCTATAGATATGTCCGGACTAGCCGAATGACTAGTGTAAGAGTAGGGCCAGTCAAGGCCAGTAGTGTGAAGTTGTGCTTGGAGTCCGAGGAGATAGGAGAGGTGCTAAATGAATATTTTACGTCATATCCACACAGCAAAAAGACTAGACTTCTACTAGACTAGAATGGCTTCAAGTTCATAAGGAGGAGGTGTTAGCAATTCTGGAATGTGTGAACATAGATAAGTCCACTGGGCCGGATGGGATTTATCCTAGGATTCTCTGGGAAGCTAGGGAGGAGATTGCTGAGCCTTTGGCTTTGATCTTTAAGCCATCTTTGTCTACAGGAATAGTGCCAGAAGACTGGACGATAGCAAATGTTGTCCCCTTGTTCAAGAAGGGGAGACAGCCCCGGTAACTATAGACCAGTGAGCCTTACTTCTGAAGTGGGCAAAATCTTGGAAAGGTTTATAAGAGATAGGATGGATAATCATCGGGAAAGGAATAATTTGATTAGAGATAGTCAACACGGTTTTGTGAAGGGCAGGTCGTGCCTCACACACCTTAATGAGTTCTTTGAGAAGGTGACCAAACCGGTTGATGAGGGTAAAGCAGTTGATGTGGTGTATATGGATTTCAGTAAAGCGTTTGATAAGGTTCCCCACGGTAGGCTACTGCAGAAAATACGGAGGCATGGGATTCAGGGTGATTTAGCAGTTTGGATCAGAAATTGGCGAGCTGGAAGAAGACAAAGGATGGTGGCTGATGGGAAATGTTCAGACTGGAGTCCAGTTACTAGTGGTGTACCACAAGGATCTGTTTTGGTGCCACTGCTGTTTCTCATTTTTATAAATGACCTGGAGAAGGGCGTAGAAGGATATGGGTGGGTGAGTAAATTTGCAGATGACACTAAAGTCGGTGGAGTTGTGGACAGTGCGGAAGGATGTTACAAGTTACAGAGGGACACACATAAGCCGCAGAGCTGGGCTGAGAGGTGGAAAATGGAGTTTAATGCAGAAAGGTGAGAGGTGATTCATTTTGGAAGGAATAACAGGAAGACAGAGTACTGGGCTAATGGCAAGATTCTTGACAGTGTGGATGAACAGAGAGATCTCGATGTCCATGTACATAGAGCCCTGAACGTTGCCACCAAGGTTGAGAGGGTTGTTAAGAAGGTGTACGGTGTGTTAGCTTTTATTGATAAAGGGATTGAGTTTCGGAGCCATGAGGTCATGTTGCAGCTGTATAAAACTCTGGTGCAGCCGCATTTGGAGTATTGCGTGCAATTCTGTTCGCCGCATTATGGGAAGGATGTGGAAGCATTGGAAAGGGTGCAGAGGAGATTTACCAGAATGTTGCCCGGTATGGAGGGAAGATCTTATGAGGGAAGGCTGAGGGACTTGAGGCTGTTTTCCAGAAGACCAGAAGACATAGGAGTGGAAGTAAGGCCATTCGGCCCATCGAGTCCACTCCACCATTCAATCATGGCTGATTTCAACTCCATTTACCCGCTCTCTCTCCATAGCCCTTAATTCCTCGATAAATCAAGAATTTATCAACTTCGAATCAGACCATAAGAAAGTTTTCGTTGGAGAGAAGAAGGTTACGAGGTGATTTAATCGAGGCATACAAGATGATCAGAGGATTGGATAGTGTGGACAGTGAGAGCGTTTTTCCTCGGATGGTGATGTCTAGCACGAGGGGACATCGCTTTAAATTGAAGGGAGATAGATATAAGACAGATGTCAGAGGTAGGTTCTTTACTCAGAGAGTAGTAAGGGCGTGGAATGTCCTGCCTGCAACAGTAGTGGACGCGCCAAAACTCAGGGCATTCAAATGGTCATTGGATAGACATATGGATGATAAGGGAATAGTGTAGAAGGGCTTTAGTGTGGTTTCACAGGTTGGCGCAACATCGAGGGCCGAAGGGCCTGTACTGCGCTGCAATGTTCTATGTTCTACACATGGCTGCGCCTGTTGATGGGCTAGAAATAGAACAAAAAGTGTTCGGCATACTTTGATGGTGAAGTTTTACCAGTAGATTACGAGGTGTGACAAAATGTCATGATGCAGGTACACAAACATGGATGATATATATCCGCAAAATTCGAAGGCCGTTACTCAATTGTGGATAAAGTTAGCCCGCCTGTCTGTAAGGTTGTTTCAGAAACCGGGGTAAGCGAATCGTACCATGTCAATCAGGCACGTGTGACGTGTGACAGTCACGTCGCCGTTCACATGTGGGGCTGGTTTAACACAGTGGACTAAACAGCTGGCTTGCAATGCAGAACAAGACTAGAAGCGCGGGTTCAATTCCCGTACCAGCTTCCCCGAACAGGCGCCGGAATATGGTGACTAGGGGCTTTTCACAGTACCTTCATTGAAGCCCACTTGTGACACTAAGCGATTATTATTATTATTATGTAGGATGCTGGAGAGGCGCAAGTGAACGCTCGTCCTGAGGTGTCTGCTTCAGTACCAGTTGTTCCACATGAGGTCCGACGGGCACCAGTAGTTGGATCAGCTCCGGATGTCCACCAAATAACAAAGAACGCGGGGCACATAGGGGGAAATGGACAGGCATGTTCCAGGATTTTGACCCAGCGACATTGAAGGAACGGCGATATATTTCTGAAATCGACTCGGAGCAGCCGACCACGTATGACCAGCTGCCCGAGTCGCAGGCCAGGGAATCCCCCTACAGCGGCTGCCAGAGACCAGTAAAACGTCCTAGAAGCCTGGGCCTTCACTCTACTGGCTCCCAGAGACCTGGAAAACAACACAGAAGCCGGGACGACCACTATGCTGCCCTCCAACGACTAGACCAGCATCGCAGCAGCTGCATCCCTCCCCCCTCCAGCCCTCAGCTCCCAACCCCACTGACCCAGAGAGCTGCGACCCCCTGCAGGCCCCAAGCACTCTTTCCACCCCCACCCCCCCTCTACAGTCGCCCCACACTCCTAAAACTCAACTCCCACAGCCTAACAATCACTAATACTGCTCTTTTAAATTTACTTTCAGGCCTCGAGGTCGTCCGTCGTCTGAAGGAAGACAGCGATCTGGAAAGGACGCTGCGGACCCCAACAAACGGACCTGGCCATCGCCTCATCCGCAACCGCGATCCCAGAGACGCCATCCACTTGCCGGCCTTCGCCCCAGAGCAAGGTCTGGGCATCCACCGACCTGTGAAGACAAACCGCAGCCCGATGGCGAGCTGGAACGCTCGCCCGAGCAGACCAACTTACCGATGCAGGAACAGCAAGCAAGGCAAGAAATCCTCCATCCACACACCGACCACAGTGAATAACCTCATTGGACACAACTATTCGCTGAACACTGCATACTCTCACCGTCTCCCAGGCTCGAAAAGAAGCAGTCACTCCAGGAAGCGGGGAGAACGTGCAGCCCTGCATGTGAGAGTGAAACAACGCGGCCCCAAGGCCCCTCTGCCCAGCTCACTCCCAGCTAATGTCCAATCTCTAGAAAACAAGCTAGACGAATTTAAAGCCAGACTCATTTTTCAAAGAGAACTGAGGGACTTCTGTGTGCTCTGTTTCACGGAGACATGGCTCACTCCTGCTTCACCAGATTGTGCCCTACAACCACAGGGCTTCTCGATCCACCGAATGGACCGTACGGCGCCCTCAGGCAAGACAAGGGGAGGTGGGGTCTGCCTCCTAATCAACATCTCCTGGTGCCGAGGTGTAGCAACACTGGCGAGTTTATGCTCCCCAGACCTGGAAAACCTGACGCTAAAATGCCAACCATACTTCCTTCCGCGGGTGTTCAGCTCCGTTATCCTGACGGCAGTTTACATCCCACCCCATGCAAATGTGAAAATCGCACTGAACTAAATATTCAGCACCACAAATAGCCTTGAAACGAAACATCCCGAAGCCTTGTTCATTGTAGCTGGGGACTTCAATCAGGCCAAGCTCAGTGGCGTACTACCAAGTTACCACCAACACGTCACCTGTCCACCAGAGACCAAAACTTCCTGGACCACTGCTACACCAATATCAAACATGCCTACCCCTCTATCGTCCGCCCACACTTTGGCTAATCTGACCACAAGGCTGTACTCCTGCTCCCGACTTATTTGCAAAAACTGAAGCGGCAGAATTCGTCAAAGAAAGTCGTGCATTGTTGGTCTGAGGAATCGGATGATCTCCTGCGGGACTGCTTAGAGTCAGTGGACTGGTCAGTATTTAAAAACTCTGCGACTAGGCTGAACCAGAACGCCACTACAGGAACTGACTTCATTAGTAAGTATCTAGGAGACTGTGTGCCAAAGAAGCAAATCCGTGTGTTTCCCAACCGGAAACCCTGGATGAACAGGGATATCCTCTGCTTACTGAAGTTTAGGTCTGAGGTGTTCAAGTCAGGCGACCCTGACCTCTACAAGAAAGCCAGATATGATCTAAAGAAATCCATCAACGATGCCAAAAGACAGTCCCGGACCAAGCTCGAGTCCCGGGCTAGCCACACGGACCCCGCTGTTTATGGCAAGGTCTGCAAGACATAACAGGCTACAAGATGAAGGCATGTAAAATCGACGGCTCCAACGCACCCCTCCCTGATGAGCTCAACGCATTCTATGCCCGATTTGAGCAAGAGGTCAGCGAGAGCGAGCCCTCCACCCCAGAAGCCTCGGATGAACTTGTATCTGAGATCACCACTGCAGACGTCAGAGCAGCCTTCTCGAAGGTCAACCCACGGAAAGCCACTGGCCCGGATGGGGTACCCGGACGAGCACTCCGGTCTTGCGCGAATCAGCTGGCGGGAGTATTTGCAGACATCTTCAACCTCTGTCGACAACAATCTGCGGTTCCTATCTGCTTCAAGAAGACGACGTTCATCCCTGTACCAAAAGAAAAGTCAAGCAGCGTGCCTTAATGGCTGTCGTCCAGTGGCTCTGACATCCATCATCATGAAGTGCTCTGAAAGGTTAGTCGTGGCATGAATCAACTCCACCCTCCCAGATTGCCTTGATCCCTGGAACAACTAGATAACAAAGACAACTATGTCAGACTCCTATTTATCGACGACAGCTCAGCCTTCAACACCATCATTCCGACGAAACCCTTCTCCAAATCCGTGGCCTGGGCCTCGGCTCCTCCCTCTGCGACTGGATCCTGAACCTTCTAACCCACAGACCACAATCAGTAAAGATAGGCAACTACATCTCCTCCACGATCATCCTCAACACCGGTGCCCAACAGGCTGTGTCCTCAGCCCCCTACTATACTCCTTATACACCTATGACTGTGTGACTAAATACCCCTCCAACTCGATCTTTAAATTTGTTGATGACACCATCGTAGTGGGTCGGATTTCAGACAATGACGAGACAGAGTATCGGAATGAGGTAGAGAATCTGGTGAACTGGTGCAATGACAATAATCTCTCCCTCAATGTCAACAAAACGAAGGAGATAATCATTGACGTCAGGAAGCGTAGTGGAGAACATGCCCCTGTCTACATTAATGGGAACGAAGTAGAAAGTGTCGAGAGCTTCAAGTTTTTAGGTGTACAGATCACCAACAGCCTGTCCGCTCCCCCACGGCGACACAATAGATAAGAAAGCCCACCAACGACACTACTTTCTCAGAAGACTGAGGAAATTTGGCATGTCAGCTACGACCCACACCAACTTCTACAGATGCACCATAGAAAGCATTCTTTCTGGTTGTATCACAGCTTGGTATGGAGCCTGCTCTGCCCAAGACAGCAGGGAACTACAAAAGGTCGTGAATGTAGCCCAGTACATCACGCAAACCGGCCTCCCATCCATTGACTATCTACAATTCCCGCTGCTTCAGAAAGGCAGCCAGCATAATTAAGTACCCCACGCACCCCGGACATACTCTCTTCCACCTCCTCTCGTCAGGAAAAAGATAACAAAGTTTGAGGTCACGTACCAACCGACACAAGAACAGCTTCTTCCCTGCTGCAATCAGACTTTTGAATGGATATACCTCGTATTAAGTTGATCCTTTCGCTACACCTTGTTTTAACTGTAATAATATATTCTGCAGTCTCTCCTTCCTTCCTTATGCAATGTTTGTACAGCATGCAAGAAACACTACTTTTCACTGTATACTAATACCTGTGACAACAATAAATCAAATCAAATCAAAACAAAAAATAACAAAGGTCTTAACTTTTAAATTTGTGCTGAATTTTTTGCGTACTTTTTTCAAAATAAGTTATCCCTTCCTGTTATTATTTCCTATCTATGTCTTTGATCCATTCAGTAAATCTTCATCTTACAACCTCGCTGTCAGCACGATCTGGAGAGAAATTGTCCTGTCATATCACGTTCATCTATCGGTTAGGGTAGCATGGTGCAGAGCGCTGAGCACAGTTAGGTCACAGCTCAAGGATCCCAGGCTCGATTTCCGGCTTGAGTCACTGTCTGTGCGGAGTCTGCACCGTTCTCCACGTGTCTGCGTGTGTTTCCTCCGGGTGCTCCTGTTTCCTCCCAGAATCGAAAGTTTGCAGGTTCGGTGAATTGGCCGTCAGAAATAGCCCTTAGTGTCCCAAAATTTTCCGTGGGGTTACGGGGATAGGATGGAGGTGTGGGCTGAGCAGAACCGGTGCAGAGTCGATGGGCTGAATGGCCTCCTTCTGCGCTGTAACTTAACTGATTCTGTAATCGATGCCGTAAACTCTCCATCAATGAATTTTCATGCTGCCCCTGGACCGTTTTATTTGGGCTTCTCACAGAAACCCCTCTTTAGCCTCTGTACGATTTTCTTATAGGTGCTATGACGGATCAGAAGAAGAGAAACTCGGTTCATTTCCCTTACGCCACTTTTGCGGCGTAAGTAGCAGTATTTAGACATTTGTATGGTCATATCATCATAGAATCATAGAACTTACAGTGCAGAAGGAGGATATTCAGCCCATCGAGTGTGCATAGGCTCTGGTAAAAGCAGACGACTCAAGCTCAGGCTTCCAACCTATCCCGGTAACGTGGGAACCCGACCCAACCTTTTGAACACCAAGGGACAACTTAACATCGCCAATCCACCAAACGTGCACATCTTTGGACTGTGGGGAAATCTGAGCAACCGGAGGGAACCCACGCATACACGGGGAGAAAGTAAACATTCCATGCAACGGTCTCGGATGGAATTGACCCATCCGAGGCCGGATTTGAACCATGGTAACCTGGAGCTGTGAGGCAGCAGTGTGAACAACTGTGCCACCGTGCGCACGCGAGGGAACGAAAACATCGCAAACTCTATTTATGAACATATTGGAAGACTAATTTCTGTCAAATTCATGGGTGCAGGTGAGGGAGCGGCCGGATCGGATAATTTTCCATAACCTCACACACATAGTCATAATATAAGAATGATTAAAATAATTATAAATATCTTTATTGTCACAAGTCGGCTTACATTAACACTGCACTGAAGTTACTGTGAAAAGCCCCTGGTCGACACATTCCTAAATTTTGGGAATTGTGGGAAGAAACAGGAGCAAGGAGCCCCTCGTAGACAGGGAGAAAACGTGCAGACTCTCTACAGACAGTGACCCAATTCTGGATTCGAAACTGGGACCCTGATGGAAGGGTTGAGGTGCCGCAGTATCGGGCAGGTGTTCACAAAGTCACACACACTCTCAGTAAGGTGGGGGAGAAGGACCGGGCTGGATGGGCCAGATGTTCACAACGTCACACACACTCACAGTAAGGCGGGGGAGTAGGAACCGGCTGGATGGGCCAGATGTTCACAACGCCACACACACTCACAGTGAGGCGTGGGAGTAAGAACCGGCTGGATGGGCCAGATGTTCACAACGCCACACACACACACAGTAAGGCGGGGGAGTAAGAACCGGCTGGATGGGCCAGATGTTCACAACGTCACACACACTCACAGTAAGGCGGGGGAGTAAGAACCGGCTGGATGGGCCAGATGTTCACAACGTCACACACACTCACAGTGAGGCGGGGGAGTAGGAACCGGCTGGATGGGCCAGATGTTCACAACGTCACACCCACTCACAGTAAGGCGTGGGAGTAGGAACCGGCTGGATGGGCCAGATGTTCACAACGTCACACCCACTCACAGTAAGGCGGGGGAGTAGGAACCGGTTGGATGGGCCAGATGTTCACAACGTCACACAGACTCACAATAAGCTGGCGGATGACGAGCCCAATGGATGGGGCAGGAGTTGACAACCTCACACACACACTGACAATAAGTTGGAAGGTGTAAAAAGAACAAAGAAAAGTACAGCACAGGAACAGGCCCTTCGTCCCTCCAAGCCAGTGCCGACCATGCAGACCGACTAAACTACAATCTTCTACACTTCCTGGGTCCGTATCCCTCTATTCCCATCCTATTCATGTTTTGGCAAGATGCCCCTTAAATGTCACTATCGTCCCTGATTCCAACACCTGCTCCGGCAGCGAGGTCCAGGCACCCGCTACCCTCTGTGTAAAACACTTGCCTCGTACATCTCCTGTAAACCTTGCCCCTCGCACCTTAAACCTATGCCCCCTAGTAATTGACCCCTCTACCCGGGGAAAAGCCTCTGACTATCCATTCTGTCAATGCCCCTCATAGTTTTGTAGACCTCTATCAGGTCGCCCCTCAACCTCCGTCGTTCCAGTGAGAACAAACCGAGTTTATTCAACCGCTCCTCGTAACTAATGCCCTCCATACCAGGCAACATCCTGGTAAATCTCCTCAGCACCCTCTCTAAATCCTCCAGATCCTTCTGGTAGTGTGGCGACCAGTATTGAACACTATACTCCAAGTATGGCCTAACTAATGTTCTTTGTAGCTGCAAAATGACTTGCCAATTCTTCTCCTCAATGCCCCGGCCAATGAAGGCAAGCATGTCGTATGCCTTCTTGACTCTCTTCTCCACCTGTGTTGCCCCTTTCAGTGACCTGTGGACCTGTCCACCTCGATGTCTCTGACTTTCAATACTCTTGAGGGTTCTACAATTCACTATATTTTCCCTACCTACATTTGACCTTCCAAAATGCATTCCCTCACATTTGTCCGGATTAAATCCCACCTGCCATCACTCCGCCCAAGTCTCCACACGATCGAAATCCTGCTGTATCCTCTGACAGTCCTCATCCTTATCCTCAATTCAAAAAACCTTTGCGTCGTCTGCAAATTTACTAATCAGACCAGTTACATTATCCTCCGAATCATTTATATATACTACGAACAACAAAGGTCCCAGCACTGATCCCTGCGAAACACCACTAGTCACAGCCCTCCAATTAGAAAAGCACCCTTCCATTGCTACTCTCTGCCTTCTATGACGTAGCTAGTTCTGTTTCCACTTGGCAGCTCACCCCTGATCCCATGTGACTTCACCTTTTGTACCAGTCTGCAATGAGGGACCTTGTCAAAGGCCTTACTGAAGTCCATATAGACAACATCCACTACCCTACCTGCATAAATCATCTTTGTGACCTCTTCTAAAAACGTTATCAATTGAGTGAGACACGACCTCCCCTTCACAAAAATATGCTCTCTCACTAATACGTCCATTTGCTTCTAAATCGGAGTAGATCCTGTCTCGAAGAATTCTAACCTGTAATTTCCCTACCACTTAAGTAAGGCTCACCAGCCTGTAGTTCCCTGGATTATCCTTGCTACCCTTCTTAAACAGAGGAACAGCATTGGCTATTCTCCAGTCCTCCGGGACATCACCTGAAGACAGTGAGGATCCAAAGATTTCTGTCAAGGCCTCAGCAATTTCCTCTCCAGCCTCCTTCTGTATTCTGGGGTAGATCCCATCAGGCCCTGCGGACTTATCTCCCAGGCTATCTACACACCCTTCTCCAGACTCAACATCCACTAATTCCTTCTGTTTGGTGAATACTGATGCAAAGTATTCATTTAGTACCTCGCCCATTTCCTTGGCGCCACACATAGATTCCCTTGCCTATCCTTCAATGGGCCAATCCATTCCCTGGCTACCCTCTTGCTTTTTAAGTACGTGTAAAAAGCCTTGGGATTTTCTCTAACCCTATTTGTCGTTCGGGGCGGTTGGACAGAGTACTTGTACACAACCTCCCGCACTCACAATAGAGTCAGCTGATATGCCTTTGGGAGGGGCAACTTTGCACCACATCAATACCCTCACGCTGAGGTGGAGGGGGTTGTGACGAAGGCGGTTGGACCCGGCAGTTGTTCTGAACCTCACACTCACTCTCAATAATATGGTTGGAGTTATGAGGCCGCGGTTGTATGGGGAATTGTTCTCAACCTCACACTCTCATAACGTATTGGATATGCTGTAGTGTCGATTGAACGGGGAAATAGTTCACAACTTCACACACATGATCACTATCAGTTGAAGAGGACGGTGAGGTTGCGGCGGGCGGAACAATTATTCCCCAATTCACACACTAACTCTCTCACAGTCATTTAGAAGGGCAGACGTAGGAACGATTGTACGTGCTAATTTTTCACAACCTCATACGCACTCACATTAAAGTAGGGAGGTGATGCAGAGGTCATGTGGTGGGTTGATAGTTCACAACCTCACACATCTGTTCACAATAACGTGGAGGGTGTGGAGAGTGGACGGACAGAAGTGTTCGGTGTTCACAACCTCACACACACATTCACAATATGGTGGCGATGGTGAGGGGGGGCCTGGACGGGGCAATTGTTCACACAGTTACAAAAAGGTGGAGGTGTTGTTGAATGGGAGAGGGATATTTTGCAACTACTGAAAAAAATAATAAAATATCCAGAAAGAAGAAGAACCAGACAACTTGCCTCAAAGCCTACCGTCCGTTGGCCTTGACATCGATCGAAGTGAAGTGCTTCGAGAAGTTGGCAATGAAGCACATCAACACCACACTCCTCGGATGCCTCGATCCACGACAATTTGCATAGTGCCGCAACCGGTCCTCAGCAGACGCCATCTCACTGTCCCGGCACTCATCCCTGGAACATCTCGACAACAAGGACTCCTACGTCAGACTCATATTCATTGACTACAGCTCCGCTTTCGGACACAATCATTCTGACCTTCTCCACGATTGTTCTCATTACCGGTGCCCAGAAGGCTGCGTGCTTAGCCCCGTACGACACTACCTATACAGCCAGGACGTGTGGCAATATGTGGCTCCAACTCCATTTAAAGTTTGCTGCTCGGTCAGATCTCGAACAACGATAAGTCATAATGCGGGAGGGGGATAGAGAATCCAGTAGAGTGGTGCAGCGACAACAATCTCTCCCTCAATGACGGGAAACTAAAGATCTGATCATTGTTTTTAGGAATCTAAGTACTGTACACACTACTGTGTGCATCAGCGGGGCCGAGGTGGAGATGGTTGATAGTTTCAAATTCTTGTTGTGCACATCACCAAAAATCTGTCTCCTCCAAGCACGTCGACGCTACCACTAAGAAATCACAACAGGGCCTATACTTCCTCATGAAACTAAGGAAATTCGGCATGTCCCCACTGTCTCTTACCAACGTTTACAGGTGCAGCATCGAACGCATCCTATCTGGCTGCATTACAGCGTTGTATAGCAATTGCTCAGCCTAAGACCGCAAGAAACATCGAAGAGTCGTGAACACCGCCTCGTCCATCAGGCGAACCCACCTCCCATCCATTGCCTGTACCTACCGCTGCCTTGGGAAAGCGGGCAGCATAATCAAAGAGCCACCCAACCGGCTTACTAACTCTGCAAACATTTGCCATCGGTCAGGAGATAGAAAAGTCTGAGAACACGCACAAACAGATTCAAATACAGCTTCTTCCCCGCTGTTACTGGACTGCGAAACGACCCTCTTCTGGACTGATCTGATTAATACTACTCCTGGATGCTTCACTCGATGCCGGTGTCTCGGTATTTGCAGTGCGGACCTTTTGTTGCCTTATTACGTACTTTGGTTTCTTTTCATCGACTAAATGATCTGTTAGATCTGGAATAGAAAATTCATTGTAACTGTACCTCGGTACACGTTACAATAAACAAATCCAAATCCTATCCGGAGTCCAGATATTAAATATCTTTAAACCGGTAAAATTATGACAGATGGAGTGTCAGATATTAAATATCTTTAAACCGGTGAAATTATGACAGATGGAGTGTTTATTACTTGAATTATTTAATTATTTTCTGTCGAAGATCAGTCACCTGTTAACGTAATTTATCCCAATAATTAGAGTGAACTCGAACGCACTGCTTGGCTGAATAAAAATTAACTCATTCATTCATTACGTGTTTGTTCATTATGTTGAAGTTCAACAAACATTACAACCAATTATTATTTCGCAACATCAATAGAAAATTATTTTTCAGTCCATTAAACACAGCAAAAGACTGAAAACATTTCATTGCATCTATCACTGTGATTGCCGAAGGATTGTTCATTCCAATAATAACATACAGTTTCTAATTATTGTTTATACAATCATGAAATTAAGATTGATATTCAGTGGAATATAATCTGTAATTCCTGACCACACAACGATAATAACTTCAATTAAACATGCATTTGTTCAGCTCACAATCCCAATCAATGGGATTCTCCCTGGGCAGGATCCTCCCCTTCGCCGGCAGCACTCCCATGTCCGCGGGTTTCCCGACGCCGTGGGGTGGCCACAACGGGAAACCTCATTGACCGGCTGCGGGAATGGAGAATGCCGCGCAGCTTCGGAAACCGGACCTGATGGAACTGAGAACCAAACACAGACCATTAAATCGATGATAATATTCATACAGAATGCTCACGGGAAGGAACTGATAACATTCAATCCATTGATCACTAACGATATGTATTCAGTTTTTAACTTGCTACAATAATATGCATTTTGAAATATTTTGCATATCGCTGACACTAACAATTATATCTCAGGTTTTAATTCCAGTAATCATTGTTGTGACATGATCCAACGGGGTCTCGGTCTTCTAGCGCGAGATGGACCGAATGGTTCACCGGTACGGTTTACGGGCAACATTCCCGTATCTCTATAATGTCACCGCCTGCGGCCATGACCAGCAGGACAACGACAACAACCTCCGAAAATTTCTCCAGACCGCTAAAATCCTTAACCTTACATACAACAAGGATAAATGCGTGTTTAGCACCGACCATCTAGCCATCCTCGGCTACGAGGTGCGAAATGGAGTTATAGGCCCAGACCCTGCACGCATGCGCCCCCTTATGGAGTTCCCCCTCACTCACTGCTCCAAGGCCCTGAAAAGTTGCCTCGGGTGTTTTAGCTACTATGCCCAGTGGGTCCCCAACTACGCAGAAAAGGTCCATCCCTGATCCAATCAACAGTTCTTCCCCTGTCGATCGAGGCCCGTAGGGCCTTCAGCCGCATCAAAACAGACATTGCAAAGGCCACGATGCACGCCATCGACGAGTCCCTCCCCTTCCAGCTCGAGAGCGATGCGTCCGACGTAGCTCTGGCGGCCACCCTCAACCAAGCAGGCAGACCCGTGGCCCTCTTCTCCAGTACCCTCCATGCATCCGAAATCCGCCACTCCTGAGTCGAAAAGGAGGCCCAGGCCATAGTAGAAGCTGTGCGACATTGGAGGCATTACCTGGCCGGCAGGAGATTCACTCTCCTCACTGACCAACGGTCGGTTGCTTTGATGTTTAATAATGCACAGCGGGGCAATATAATAAACGACAAGATCTTGAGGTGGAGGATCGAACTCTCCACCTACAATTCCGAGAGCTTGTATCGTCGCGGAAAGCTAAACGAACCTCCTGACGCCCTGTCCCACGGCCCATGTGCCACCGAACAAGTGGACCGCCTCCGAGCCCTCCACGAGGACCTCTGCCACCCGGGGGCCACTCGCCTTTTCCATTTTGTCAAGACCTGCAACCTGCCCTACTCCATCGAGGAGGTCAGGACAGCCACTAGGGACTGCCAAATCTGCACGGTGTGCAAACCGCACTTCTACCGGCCAGAGAGAGCGCACCTGATAAAGGCTTCCCGTCCCTTTGAACACCTCAGCATGGACTTCAAAGGCCCCCTCCACTCCACCGACCGCAACACGCACTTCCTGAACGTGATTGACGAGGACTGTTCCCGTTCACCATCCCTTGCCCCGACATGACCGCAAACACCGTTATCCAGGCCCTCCAGGGTATCTTTACACTGTTCGGGTTCCCCGCTTACATACACAGTGATAGGGGGTCCTCCTTTATGAGCGGCGAACTGCGTCAATTCCTGCTCAGCAAGGGCATCGCCTCGAGCAGGACGACTAGTTACAACCCCTGGGGTAAGGGACAGGTAGAGGGGGAGAAGGGAACCGTCTGGAAGACTGTCCTACTGGCCCTACAGTCCAGGAACCTCCCAGTCTCCCGCTGGCAGGAAGTCCTCCCGGATGCCCTCCACTCCATTTGGTCACTGCTTTGTACCACAACCAACCAGACACCTCACGAACGTCTCCTGGTCTTCCCCAGGAAGTCCTCCTCTGGGACCTCGCTCCCGACCTGGCTAACAGCACCCGGTCCCATCCTGCCCTGAAAACACGTGCGGGCACACAAGTCGGACCCGTTGGTCGAGAGGGTCCATCTGCTCCATGCTAAACCCCAGTAAGCCGACAAGATACGGTCTCCCTACTGGACCTGGCGCCCGCCGGAACCCCACGCACATTCCATCCGCCAGTCCCAACCTCCCCTCCACGGCAGCACCTTACCGGAGGCTCGGCCCTTCCACCGGCCCCACCGAGGAGCCCCCCCCCCCCCCACCCCCCACCCGCCGACGCCCCCCCCCCCCCAGGTCAACCGTTTTCTCCACCAGCGCCATCTAGGAGTGCCGAAGCAGCCATCGAGATCGAAGCCAGGCTCCCGGAGTCTCAGACGCCCGAGCCTCCATCGGAGTCAAAAAAAGCTCCGACGATCACAGAGGACGGCCAGGGCCCCCGATCGACTGATTGCTTAATTTTAATTGTAATCTGGAAATAAAAAACATCAAATGTACATAGATATCAGACTTGTAAATAGTTATTAAACAGTGTACGGAGGTATTCCTGGTAAGTCGTGTTTCTGTTTTTCTGTTTCTTTTCATTGGTATATTTATTTATTTTTTTCTTCATTGTTTATTTAAATTTTTTGGGGGGGAAATTGAAATTGTTGAAGCTAACCGAAGGTTTAAGACATGGCAGGAGATCTCAGGCCCGTGTCATGCTCCTCGTGTGCGATGTGGGAGCTCAGGGACACGTCCACTGTCCCTGGCTCCTTCATGTGCATGAAGTGTGTCCAGTTGCAGCTCCTGTTAGACCGCTTGACGGCTCTGGAGCTGCGGATGGACTCACTTTGGAACGTCCGCGATGCTGAGGACGTCGTGGATAGCACGTTTAGCGAGTTGGTCACACCGCAGGTGAAAGTTACTGAGGGAGATAGTAAATGGGTGACCAAAAGACAGAGCAAGAGTAGGAAGGCAGTGCAGGTGTCCTCTGAGGTCACCCCCCTACAGAACAGATATACCGCTTTGGATACTGTTGAGGGAGATGGTTCACCAGGGGAAGGCAGCAGCAGCCAGGTTCATGGCACCGTGGCTGGCTCTGCTGCGCAGCTGGGCAGGATTAAGAATGGCAGGGCTATAGTGATAGGGGACTCAATTGTAAGGGGAATAGACAGGCGGTTCTGCGGACGAAATCGAGACTCCAGGATGGTATGTTGCCTCCCTGGTGCAAGGGTCAAGGATGTCTCGGAGCGGCTGCAGGACATTCTGGGGTGGGGGGTGAACAGCCAGCTGTTGTGGCGCACATAGGCACCAACGATATAGGTAAAAAACGGGACGAGGAACTACAAGCTGAATTTAGGGAGCTAGGAGTTAAACTAAAAAGTAGGACCTCAAAGGTAGTAATCACAGGATTGCTACCAGTGCCACGAGCTAGACAGAGTAGGAATGTCAGGATAGAGAGGATGAATACGTGGCTCGAGAGATGGTGCAACAGGGAGGGATTCAAATTCCTGGGACATTGGAACCGATTCTGGGGGAGGTGGGACCAGTACAACCCGGACGGTCTGCACCTGGGCAGGACTGGAACCGATGTCCTAGAGGGGGGGGGGGGGTGTTTGCTAGAGCTGTTGGGGAGAGTTTAAACTATTGTGGCAGGGGGATGGGAACCAATGCAGGAATTTGAAGGTCGTAAAACAGGGACAGAAATAAAGGCAGTAAGGGGGAAAGTGTAAGGCAGAGAAGCCATTGTCAAAAATCAAAAAGGGCGACAGTACAAGGTACAGTGACTGAGGGGTGCTCAGTGAATAGGACCAGGAATACTAAAAGAAATAAAACGGGAAGTGAAAACATTAATGGTAAGCGATGCGGCAGGTTGTTACAGGAAGATGTGGGTTCGGCGACAAGGAAAATTAGGAGAACGGTTAAGAGGAATATAACTTAGGAGAGGTTACTGATCGAGGTGTTAAGATTCAGAACAGAGGTAAAAAAGCCAACATAAGTGTACTTTACCTGAATGCTCGTAGTATTCGGAATAAGGCAAATGAGTTGATGGCGCAAATCATCGTGAATGACTATGATTTCGTGGCCATTACTGAAACATGGTTAAAGGATGGTCACGACTGGGAGTTAAATAACCGAGGGTATCAAACTTTTCGGAAGGACAGAGTGGATGGTAAGGGAGGTGGTGTAGCTCTGTTATTTAAGGATGATATCTGGGCAACAGTAAGGGATGACATCGGTGCTATGGAGGATAAGGTTGAATCCATTTGGGTGGAAATCAGGAATAGTAAGGCGAAAAAGTCACTGATAGGAGTAATCTATAGGCCACCAAATAGTAACATTATGGTGGGGCAGGCAATAAACAAAGAAATAACAGATGCATGTAGAAATGGTACAGCAGTTATCATGGGGGATTTTAATCTACATGTTGATTGGTTTAACCAGGTCGGTCAAGGTAGCCTTGAGGAGGAGTTTATAGAATGTATCCGCGATAGTTTCCTCAAACAGCATGTAATGGAACCTACGAGGGAACAAGCGGTCCTAGATCTGGTCCTGTGTAATGAGACAGGATTGATTCAGGATCTCATAGTTAGGGATCCTCTCGGAAGGAGCGATCACAATATGGTGGAATTTAAAATACAGATGGAGGGTGAGAAGGTAAAATCAAGCACTAGTGTTTTGTGCTTAAACAAAGGAGATTACAATGGGATGAGAGGAGAACTAGCTAAGGTAGACTGGGAGCGAAGACTTTATGGTGAAACAGTTGAGGAACAGTGGAGAACCTTCCAAGGGATTTTTCACAGTGCCCAGCAAAGATTGAGACCAACAAAAAGGAAGGACGGTAAAAAGAGGGAAAATCGACCGTGGATATCTAAGGAAATAAGGGAGAGTATCAAATTGAAGGAAAAAACATACAAAGTAGCAAAGATCAGTGGGAGACTAGAGGACTGGGAAATCTTTAGGGGGCAACAGAAAGCGACTAAAAAAGCTATAAAGAAGAGTAAGATAGATTATGAGAGTAAACTTGCTCAGAATATAAAAACAGATAGTAAAAGTTTCTACAAATACATAAAACAAAAAAGAGTGGCTAACGTAAATATTGGTCCTTTAGAGGATGAGAAGGGACATTTAATAATGGGAGATGAGGAAATGGCTGAGGAACTGAACAGGTTTTTTGGGTCGGTCTTCACAGTGGAACACACAAATAACATGCCAGTGACTGATGGAAATCAGGCTATGACAGGTGAGGACCTTGAGAGGATTGATATCACCAAGGAGGTAGTGATGGGCAAGCTAATGGGGCTAAAGGTAGACAAGTCTCCTGGCCCTGATGGAATGCATCCCAGAGTGCTAAAAGAGATGGCTAGGGAAATTGCAAATGCACTAGTGATAATTTACCAAAATTCACTAGACTCTGGGGTGGTCCCGGCGGATTGGAAATTTGCAAACATGACACCACTGTTTAAAAAAGGAGGTAGGCAGAAAGTGGGTAATTATAGACCAGTGAGCTTAACTTCGGTAGTAGGGAAGATGCTGGAATCTATCATCAAGGAAGAAATAGCGAGGCATCTGGATGGAAATTGTCCCATTAGACAGACGCAGCATGGGTTCATAAAGGGCAGGTCGTGCCTAACTAATTTAGTGGAATTTTTTGAGGACATTAACAGTGCGGTAGATAACGGGGAGCCAATGGATGTGGTATATCTGGATTTCCAGAAATCCTTTAACAAGGTGCCACACAAAAGGTTGTTGCATAAGATAAAGATGCATGGCATTACGGGGAAAGTAGGAGCATGGATAGAGGATTGGTTAATTAATAGAAAGCAAAGAGTGGGGATTAATGGGTGTTTCTCTGGTTGGCAATCAGTAGCTAGTGGTGTCCCTCAGGGATCAGTGTTGGGCCCACAACTGTTCACAATTTAAATCGATGATTTGGAGTTGGGGACCAAGGGCAATGTGTCCAAGTTTGCAGACGACACTAAGATAAGTGGTAAAGCAAAACGTGCAGAGGATACTGGAAGTTTGCAGAGGGATTTGGACAGGCTAAGTGAATGGGCTAGGGTCTGGCAGATGGAATACAATGTTGACAAATGTGAGGTTATCCATTTTGGTAAGAATAACGGCAAAAGGGATTATTATTTAAATGATAAAAAATTAAAACATGCTGCTGTGCAGAGAGATCTGGGTGTGCTAGTGTATGAGTCGCAGAAAGTTGGTTTTCAGGTGCAACAGGTGATTAAGAAGGCAAATGGAATTTTTTCCTTCATTGCTAGAGGGATGGAGTTTTAGACTAGGGATGGTATGCTGCGATTGTATAAGGTGTTAGTGAGGCTACACCTGGAGTATTGTGTTCAGTTTTGGTCTCCTTACTTGAGAAAGGACGTACTGGCACTGGAGGGTGTGCAGAGGAGATTCACTAGGTTAATCCCAGAGCTGAAGGGGTTGGATTACGAGGAGAGGTTGAGTAGACTGGGACTGTACTCGCTGGAATTTAGAAGGCTGAGGGGGGATCTTATAGAAACATATATGATTATGAAGGGAATAGATAGGATAGATGCGGGCAGGTTGTTTCCACTGGCGGGTGAAAGCAGAACTAGGGGGCATGGCCTCAAAATAAGGGGAAGTAGATTTAGGACTGAGTTTAGGAGGAACTTCTTCACCCAAAGGGTTGCGAATCTATGGAATTCCTTGCCCAGTGAAGCAGTAGAATAAAGGGATTAAGGGTTATGGTGTTCGGGCCGGAAAGTGGAGCTGAGTCCACAAAAGATCAGCCATGATCTCATTGAATGGCGGAGCAGGCTCGAGGGGCCAGATGGCCTACTCCTGCTCCTAGTTCTTATGTTCTTATTACAGTACCTCCATAACTAATTATACCACGTTGCCATGTTTTGTAGTTTCAGGCCACCACCCCCGCCGGACTCTTTTTTTAACAGGGGGTGAATGTGGTATTATTGGTATTACGGTACCTGCTAGGCTGAAGCACCATTGGAGGAAACTGTATGCTTTCTATTGGTTAGAATGTATGAAAGCTCCGCCCTGAAAAGCGGGGTATAAGAGCCCGTGCCGTCCCAATCTGAGCTGCTGGGGGAAACGTCTAGCTTATTAATGTTTCAGTTGGACTACAACCTCGCTTTAGTGGTCATTGGTCGTGCATCAGGGTGCAAAGGAGATTTACCAGGATGCTGCCTGGTTTGTAGGATAGGTCTTCTGAGGAAAGGTTGAGGGAGCTAGGGTTTTTCTCTTTGGAGCAGAGGAGGATGAGAGGCGACTTAATAGAGGTTTATAAGATGATGAGGGGGATAGATAGAGTGGAAGTTCAGAGACTATTTCCTCGGGTGGATGTCGCTGTTACAAGGGGGCGTAACTAAAAGGTTCAGAGTGGGAGATATAGGAGGGATGTCCGAGGTAGGTTCTTTACTCAGAGAGTCGTTAGGGTGTGGAATGGACTGCCTGCTGTGGTAGTGGAGTCGGACACTTTAGGAACATTCAAGCGGTTATTGGATAGGCACATGGAGGACACCAGAATGACAGGGAGTGGGATAGCTTGATCTTGGTTTCGGACAATGCTCGGCACAACATCGAGGGCCGAAGGGCCTGTTCTGTGCTGTACTGTTCTATGTTCTATTCCAAGTGTTTACTGTTTATGGAGAGAGAGAGAAAAAGACGGGTAGGGAGGAGATAGAGAGAGTACTGGTAGAGACAGAATGGCAGGAGCGGAGGGAGAGAGACAGAGGTAAAGAGAGAGAGAGACAGTCAGAGATAGAGAGAGAGAGAGACAGAGTGAGGGAGAGACTGGCAGAGATATCAAGGCAGGGACGGAGGGAGAGAGAGAGGTAAAGAGAGAGAGAGAGACATACAGTCAGAGAGAGAGAGAAGGGGGGGGGGGGAGAGTGAGGGAGAGACTTACGGAGACATAAACGCAGGGACGGAGGGAGAGAGAGGGAGGTAAAGAGAGAGGGACAGAGACAGGCAGAGAGAGAGACAGAGTGAGCGATAGACTGGCAGAGACATAAAGGCAGGAGCGGAGGGAGAGAGAGAGAGGCAAAGAGATAGAGAGAGACAGATAAAGAGAGAGAGAGAGAGAGAGAGTCAGAGAGAGCGGGAGACAGGGAGAGACAGACAGTCAGAGAGAGACAGAACGAGACACAGACTGAGGAAATAGAGAGAGACATGGGTAAAGAGAAAGAGAGACAAAGGGACAAATTAAAAGTCAGCCAGTCACTAAACCTCAATTCAAACTGATTGCTGCGAATGTCACTAAAGCCTCACTTCATCGCAATGTATAAACCTGCCAGCATGAATCCAGAATGCAGTCTGGTGTTAAACAACTTTAAACTCAGCTTCCACTAACTTCTCCCACCTGATTTGGGAATAGAAATATTTGCTGGAAGGGTGATTGGAAAAAGACTCCTAAAGGAATGGGCAGCTGATTTGCCAGTGTACAGAGGGCAGGGTAACTCTTTCTGGGGGCAGAGAGGATGTGTCTGCAGACTGGCAATACAGATGCTGTTCACGGGTGGGGTGGGGGTGTTCAGAGAGAGAGTGTGGGTACGGGGGAGAGGGAAGGAGGTTGACAGCAGGCAGGGGAAGGAAAGTGTGTTTCCCACCTCCCCACCCGGACAGGATCACATTGCTGTCTGTGGGATCTTGCTGTGCACCAATGGCCTGCAGCCTTTCCTGGACTGTCAGCTTAGTGACCACACACAATGTCAAATTAAACTAGTTCATCGACTGTAAAGCACCTTTTGGGGAGGGGGAGACATAACCTAACCCTTCCCTGTCCCACCCCCCTGAGACTGGGAGCAGGGCACTGACTCCACACTGGAGACCCCCAGATACTGTGTGCCTACCCTCCCTCCCCATCCCCTCTTTGACCCTCCCACCAAACTCCACCTCTATTCTGCTCTCTATTCCTGTTCCCCTTGCTCTCTCCCCTCCCTCGCCACTCTCTCTTCAACCGTTTCTCTGACTCGGGGAGTAAGACGGGGAAAGACACAGAGCATCTGACAAGCAGAAACTTTGTCAAAGTCAATTCAAACGCTGCCCTGGGCTTTTCCACACACAACACTGACATTCCAGTAAAACACGGGCACTGTGCAATTGGCAAATTGTCTCATTGAAATGAAATGAAAGTCCCTCTTTAAAACTGGCAGTGAGGCGGGAGGAGTGGGGGAAAGTTTGGAGACTTTGGAGAACTCGGTGAGCTGAATTCCTCCCCCCCCCCCCCACCCAGCCCAGCCTGCACACCCCCCCCCCCCTCCAGCCCGCCCCAGACACACACACACATGCACCCGCTCCCCATCACCAACACGTCACTAATCAGCCCATCTTCAGCACAGGAGATATTCTGGGATTAGAAACAATCCCTTCCACAGCCTCACATTTACAACTTCAATTCCAGCACCTCGGCAACATTAGGAAAGGCGATGTGTTCACGTTTACATGTTGCAGTGTGCACAGCAGGATCCCACAATAAATAAACATGATGGAGACAGGAGCCCAGTCCATATCCTGTGTCTCTCTTAACAACCTCCCACTCAACCCACACCTCCACCCCCCCCCCCCACCCACTCACACACAATTGCCCACCCCCGCCTGTCCCCCATTCAAATAACGACAAATCACATTGGTGTTTCTACCATTTTATTGGAAGAGGAAATATAGACAGAAGTAGCTGGAGAGAGAGAGGCTTGTGGTGGGGGAGGGGGAAGGTGCGGTGGGGGAGGGGGAGGTGCGGTGGGAAAGAAAGAGACAGGGAATTTCTCCCACACCCCCTCTCTTTTTCTCACAAGGCTTCTTTCCCCCAGGAGACATTTTCAAATCGACTGTCTCAGGATTGTAGTTTGTGTAAAATCGCACTTTCTAAAACAAAATGTAACTGGGCCGTGCTTGACTGCACACAGCAGAACCCCACCCACAGACCCTTTCTTTTTCACTATATCTCTCTCTGTCTTTCTCTCTCCACCTCTCTTTTTCTCTCGCTCTCCCTCCCCCCTCTCTCCCCCCTCTCTTTTTCTCTCGCTCTCCCTCCACCCTCTCTCCCCCCTCTCTTTTTCTCTCCACCTCCCTCCGACCTCTCTCTCCCCTGTCTTTTTCTCTCGCTCTCCCTCCACCCTCTCTCCCCCTCTCTTTTTCTCTCCATCTCCCTCCGACCTCTCTCTCCCCTCTCTTTTTCTCTCGCTCTCTCTCCACCCTCTCTCCCCCTCTCTTTTTCTCTCTATCTCCCTCCGACCGACCTCTCCCCTCTCTTTTTCTCTCAATCTCCCTCCACCCTCTCTCTCCCCCTCTCTTTTTCTCTCGCTCTCCCTCCACCCTCTCTCTGTACTCTCTCTCCCTCTCTCTTCTCTCTCGACAAATCGCATTGGGATTTCCTTTTACATGTATTACAAGGTGAAATATGGAAAGAAATGGCTGGAAAGAGGGAGAGATTGGAAAGAGGGAGAGATTGGAAAGAGGGAGTGATTGGAAAGAGAGAGTGAAAGAAAGCTGGAGGGACAGAGACAGGGATATTTCATCACAAAGCCCCCTCAGAAACCCTTCCAATCCCACCACCCTGCCTAAAACACGAACACCACTCTGGGCTTGAGGACAAACCTTTACCCAGGCTGCGGCCTATTCATTTCAGACCCACTCCCTCACCTCCTCCTGACTGCTTTACACTCAGACAACTAGTTTAATTTTAAATGTGTGTGGTCTCTAAGTTGAAGTTCAGTAAATGCAGCAGGCCATTGATGCACAGCAGGATCCCACACACAGCAATGTGATCCTGTCAGGGACAGGCAGGTGAGCAGGGGGGTGAGGTCATATTCCTTCCATTGCCTGCTATATTCTTCCTTCCATCTCCCCTGACCCCCACCACCATACTCCTACCCCTGATCCCCATGGGTATTCCGAGTCTGGAGACACATTGACTGTCCCCAGAAAGAGTTAAACTCCCCTCTTTAAACTGGGAAACCCACTGCCGGGTCCGTCAGGAGACTTTTTAAAATCGCCCTCCCAGCATTTATTTCTATTCTTTTCCCAAATCAGGGTATCACCTAAAGATGTGATGAGACTCCCCATTGCAGTTTCTGGGGTGGTTTTCACAGATTGAAGGTTTAAAGAGGCACCCTGAACATCTCTGGGTTGTGGGGGCGAAACCCACGCAACTACGGGGAGAATGTACAAACTCCACACGGACAGTGACCCAGAGCCGGGATCGAACCTGGGACCTCGGCGCCGTGAGGCTGCAGTGCTAACCCACTGCGCCACCCTGCTGCCCTAAAGTGACCCCACTATTGTTAATTTTGTGAATTCTGCTGGCAACATGTGCACAGGGAGATCCCAAAAATGATAACACTTTGAAAATTGAGTTCAGAGTTTCTGATTTGGGATTTCTCTCTCTCTCTCTCTCTCTGTTTCTGCACCATTGTTGTATTGTACACACTGACGGCAGTATTTATTGCACAATAAGATCCCACAAGCAGCAGTGTGATCCTGGCTGAATATCCCTCAGTCCCATGTGAAAACGGTTCATCAACTCCCATATTCCCAAGACTTGAAAATTTGAGACCTTTGAACCCACTTTGCAGTCCGTGTGCTTTTTTATTTTAAGAGTTGTGATCACAATTACTTTGCGGGCAAAGGCGTCCTGTGCATGAACAGCAAGATCCCACAGCAGCAGCAATGTGAACGTAACCAGGCGGGACGCTGTTTCCCCCCCTCCCCCACCACCCCCTCACTCCTGCTACGATCCCCATTCCCCCTGGATCTAAACCCCTTCCTCCCCCTCATCCTGTGTGTGTGGATTGGACCAAGTCTAAAGATCTCCCTTCAATTCTCTGAAAGAGTTAAACTGCCTCCCGAAACTGAGAAAAACCTTTTTAAAACAAAATCCATTGGTACACAGAACGATCCCAGAAGCTGCAGTCAGCAGTGTTGAGTGTCGTTTAAAATAGCTAACAGATTATACGGAGAGTGAACGGGGCTCAGGTAACGAAACCCCCCCCCCCCCCCCCCCACGTTTTTCAGGACACCCAGATTTAAAAGAACATCTGTCATTTTGGGTTCATAAATAAAATTTAGACAGCTTCATATTACAGATTTTTAATTTACTCTTTGTCACCCACCAAAGGGTTAATGTGTTTGTGTCTAAATGCAAGGCCGGGGCGGCAATAAAAGTACAACTCACGTGAGTGCGCCCTGTGGAGTGGGCCTCAGTCCATCCACGTGTCCTCTGGAGAAAATCCCTTGTCCAAAGATTCCTGGTCACATTGCAGTCTTCAAAATTCAAATTCCTGGGGGAAAGAGGGGGAAAGTTAACTAATACGCAGGAAAATGTTTAAACTGGAAACACAGCAAGAGGCCAAGATTCTCCCTCTCAGTTACACAAACTCGCAGCACCTTTTATAAGGTGTTACTGCTATTAATTATAAATTTAAGGCCAAAGAAGTCAAAAGAAAATAATGTGTTTTGTCCCCCTCCTGTGAGGTGAAGCCCGGCCACATTTCTCTCCATGTAGCCGGGGACTAGTGTGCTGCATGATGCCTATTGTAGCAACTGAGTAAACGAACACAAAGTAACTGGGGGAGAAAGAAAAGGGGGTGGGCTCCAAAACGACGGGCGGAGCACAACCCAAAAAGAACAAAAAGGAGAAACAAAAACTTAACAAAACACCGTCAAATGAAAGTGTGAGAATCGGGGTCAGTCCGGCAGCCCAACCCCTGCGGGGCCCACCGAGCCCGGAGAGCTTCGAGTGTGCCCGTGGACAGCGCATGCTCCCGCTCCAGGGACACCCGGCCGCCAACCAGGCCGCGGAAGAGGGGCAGACAGCCGGGCCGGACGGCCCCCTCAGTCGCCCGTTACCTGGACCTAGAAATGGGAAGTTTGGCCCGGCCCAGGAGCAGGTTCACGGGGAGGTCCTCCGCCTTCCCCGCCCCCCTCCGCACCGGGTGTCCGTAGATCAGGAGCGTGGGGCTGAAGTGCAAAGAAAACCTCAACAACAACGTTGTCGAGAAATCAAAGCGGGAGAGCAGCCGAGGACAGACAACATGGACAAGCTCCACGGTCCCCACCAGGCCGCAAAAGAGGCAGGTCTGTGGGGAGGCCGAGAAGTGATAAACTCTGTGATTGGACGGCACTGCCGTGTGCAGCACCCTCCACCCCAGGTCCCCCAGTTTTATGGGGAGGACACCTCCGTAGAGGGCCCCCCAGCAGGGACCTCCGCTGCCGGACGCCAAGGCGTGTGGGGAGGGCGGGCGAGGTAAAGGCGGTGGAAGGTGCGCAGCAGCAGGCCGGACAGGAAACCCCTCCGCGCGGTGCGGAAAGGCACGGAGGGGATTTCCATGAGGCGGCTGCGGCTGTGGGGCGCCGGCGCCCGGCGGGTGCACCGGGGCCTGGGACCAATGTGGAATTCCGTTCGAGCAGGGGTTCGCTCACACGGGATGCCAACCTCACAACCAGGCCGCCTCTAGCACCAGTGTGCCCGCGGGGCCGAGCACGGCCGTTTTGAGGCCTTGGATGGCATTGGCCGCGCGCCGGACAGACACCGCCCCGCTCAGCGAGCTCGTGGGGTGTCAGCCAGCCCGGCCCTCCGCCACCCAGCCCTTCCCACGGCATCCACAGCCCGGCCCTCCGCCACCCAGCCCTTCCCACGGCACCCACAGCCCTCCCCTCCGCCACCCAGCCCTTCCCACGGCACCCACAGCCCTCCACCACCCAGCCCTTCCCACAGCATCCACAGCCCTCCGCCACCCAGCCCTTCCCACGGCACCCACAGCCCGGCCCTCCGCCACCCAGCCCTTCCCACGGCATCCACAGCCCTCCGCCACCCAGCCCTTCCCACGGCACCCACAGCCCTCCGCCCCGCCAGCCACCCGAATGGATATTGGCGGAGGTGCGGATTCCTGAGCAGCGGCTCCCTACGACAGCCGCCACTCCTGACGGGGGAGAGCGGCGGCGCGTGGCGACCGTGTTCCAGACTTTGAGGAGGTCCTGGTACAAGACGGGCAGCGCCAACAGAGAGTTCCGAAGACCCTGCTGGTCAATGAATAGGAGCTGCACGTCGTAGTTCAGGCCGAGCACCTGGGGGAAGAAATCCGTCGCCAGGGCCCCACCGTGGAGGAGGCTCAGCGTACAGGTAACGCTGCAGAGCCTGAGGGTGGAAAGTGGCAGTCTGGGTGCGAAGGCACACCAGCGCCTGACCGCCCTCCGCAATCGGGAGACTCCAGACCTCCGCAGCGACCCCGTGCAGTCGATTGTCCCAGAGGAACCGAAGCTGGGTTCTCTGGATGGTGGGACAAAGCCAGGGGGAGGAGTCAGTGACCAGCCGGGACCACAGCATGGAGGCGATCAGCTGGTTTATGACGAGAACTCGGCCCCTGTGGGACAACACTCGGAGCCGTCCTGTCCAGCGTCCCAGGCCAGCGGTGACCTTGGTCTCCAGCTCCTGCCCGTTCGCCGGCCAGGCTCCCTCTGCCGGGCAAAGATGGACTCCCAAGTAGAGGCTGTTGGTCCGACTCCAGCTGAAGGGCCCGAGCTCCTCCGGGAGGGGGTCCATCTGCCACGGACCGACCAGGAGTCCGGAACATTTAGCCCAGTTAATCCGTGGGGAAGACGCGGCGGAGTAGACAGCTTGGCTCTCTCGCATCCTCCGCAGGTCACCGGGGTCAGGGAGCATGAGGAACACGGCATCGGCGTCCGCCGCGAGGACCACCCCCACGTCCGGCTCGCGCAGAACCAGCCCCGTTAACCTCCTCCGCAGGAGGCACAGGAAAGGCTCCACGCATCGGGAATAATGTTGGCCGGACAGGGGGCAGCCCTGACGCACTCCTCTCCCAAAGCGAAGGGGCGCCGTCAGGGACCCGTTAACCTTAATCAGACTCTCCGAGGCGGCGGACAGTAACCGGATACGGGCGACAAAATACCACCCCAACCCGAAAGCTCGCAGTGTCCCGAGCAAATACCCGTGCCCCACCCTGTCGAACGCCTTCTCCTGGTCAAGAGACAGGGAGGCGCTCGACATACCAGTCCGCTGGGTAAAATGAATAATGTCCCGGGCCAGGTGGATATTGTCATAGATTGTGCGGTCCGGGACTGTGTAGGACTGGTCAGGGTGGATCATGTGGTCCAGCTCGGGGCCAAGGCGTAAACACAGCACATTGCACATATTTTATAGTCCGTGCTGAGGAGGGAGACCCTCCAGTTCTTAAGTCGGCGGATATCCTTCTTGGGCAGCCGCGCAATGACGGCCCTGCGCCACGAAAGGGGCATCTCCTCTGTCGCGAAACATTCCCCCAGTATACCCGCGTAGTCGCTCCCCAGGACGTCCCAGCACGCCCTGAAGAACTCCACGGTCAGCCCGTCCAGCCCTGGGGATTTGCCCCGTGAGAGGCTGTCCAGGGCGCCGGTCACCTCTTGGAGGTTGATGACATTATCGAGCTTCCCAGCGCCCTCCGGGCCGACCTGCGGCAGGTCCTCCCACAGAACTCTGCAAGCGTCCTCGCTGGACGGACCCGGAGAGAAGAGATCGGAGTAGAAATCCCTGATCAGGGTCCTGACCCCCTGCGGATCCGAGACGAGGGACCCGTCGTCGGCCAGCAGCGTAGAAACCTGCCGACGGGCCCCGCGTCCTCTTTCCAGCGAGTAGAAGAAGCGGGAGCCGCGGTCCATGTCCGTTAGGAGACGGATCCGCGACCTCACGTACACGCCGCGGGACCCGGCCAGTTGCAGGTCCCGCAGTGCGCCCCTCTTCTCCCTGTACACCAGCCCCAGGCCTCATCGGGCTGAGCGAGACGTGACTCCAGGTAGTGGAGTTCCCCAGCCAGGTTGATGATCGTGGAGTTCCGCCCCGCCGTAGACCCCTTCGTGTACCCCTGCCAGAAGGCACGGTTCTGGGCCTTGCCCACATCCCACCGTAGCCTCAAGGAGGGGAAGCCACCCCGCTTCCTTCTCCAGCCGGCCCAGAAACGGCGGAACGAGTCCAGGAACCGCCCGTCCTCCAGCAGCAGGTTGTTGAAGTGCCAGTACGCGGACCGTGTCTGAGCGCGGGACGGGGCGAGACCCGCCCACACCAGGTGGTGATCCGAGCTCGGCACCTGCTCCATGGAGGCCGTCGGAACGCTGGGCAAGTACGTCTTGGAAATGTAAAGACGGTCGATTCTGGACGCTCTGAACGGGAGCCGCACAGAGGTGCGCACCCGCAATTCAGGGTGGAGAGTCCGCGAGACATCCACCAAGTCAAAGGACCTAACCAGGTCCCCCAGCTTCACCACCGCCGCCGCGCTGCGCTGGACTCCACCACGGTCCTTATCCTGGAGGGTGCAATTACAATCCCCTCCGAGGACGATGCACTCGCCCACCGGGATGGTGCCTAGAAGAGTGGACTCCTTTTGGAAGAACGTCGCCTGCTGCGGTCCGGCCACGGGAGCGGATACATTTACAAAGTGAATCACCACTGCCCCGTCCCGGGCCTTAAGTTGCAGCAGACGGCCTGGCACCGGCTCCTTGACCCCCAAGATCTCCGGCTGGAAATGTGGAGCCAACAAGATAGCCATCCCGCCCGAATGTGGGGCCAGGTGACCCATGAAGACTCCTCCTTGCCCCTCCAGGGTCCACTGAGCTTCGTCACCCGGATGGCGCGGGTTTCCTGCAGGATGCACACCCCGCACTTTTCGTCCCGGAGGATAGACAAGAACTGGAAACGGTGGTGTGCGTTGCTGCTGCCGTTGGTGTTTAGGCTGGCCATGGTTAACTATGTGTCAGTAGTATTGTCTATCCGTCACCAATATCTTCAGTGCTCAGAGGGAGGTTCAACGCCATTTCCACTCCCTCAGGAGTCGCACAAGGAACTGAGCAGCTTGGCGCTGCTCCTCCTGGTCTTGATCGAACTTCCGGGCCTCTCTGGCACAGGCCCGGGCGGAGCCAAGGAGCAGCCCCAGATTTCCCCAGCTGCCCGGGGCCAGCCGCACACAGTCTGGGTGACCGTGATGTTTACCCATAAATGTTGGTAGTTCTCCTGAGTGGATGAGGGGAGACTCGGTGCTGGGTGTGAGTGTGCCCTCTGCCTCGCTGCAGAGAGCGTCTAAATCCTCCTCCTCGCCCGCCACCGAGCCGCCTTCCTCCTCCGAACGGCCACCACCTGAACTCGAGTCCCCCGCCACATGGAGTGTGGGCGGGACGGACCCACAGGCGAACCCTAGGCCGGGTAGACCCCAACCCCAGGGTCGTCCTCAGGCAGATCCCTCGCAGGCCGCTGGCCTTGGTTTTCTGATTCTGTGCGCAGGGCTGGGTGTCAGGGATGGGAACCAGCACGGTAAACCCCCGCCACCCCCTCACCCGGGGTGGGGGCAGCAAGAGACCCCTCACCGGGGAGGGGGCAGAGAGACCCACCCCCCTCACCCGGGGATGGGGCAGCAAGACCTACCTACCCTCAGCCGGGGAGGGGGCAGCACGACCCACCCCCACTCACTCGGGGAGGGGGCACGTGACCCACCCCCCTCACCGGGGGAGGGGGCAGAGAGACGCACCCCCCCCCTCACCCGGGGAGGGTGCAGCAAAGTCCACCCCCCTCACCCGGGGAGGGGGCAGCAAGACCCACCCCACCTTCACCCGGGGAGGGGGCACAGAGAACCCGCCTCACCGGGGGAGGGGGCAGCAAGAGACCCCTCACCGGGGAGGGGGCAGAGAGACCCACCCCCCTCACCTGGGGATGGGGCACAGAGAAACCGCCTCACCGGGGGAGGGGGCAGCAAGAGACCCCTCACCGGGGAGGGGGCAGAGAGACCCACCCCCCTCACCCGGGGAGGGGGCAGCAAGACCCCCCATTCAGCCGGGGAGGGGGCAGCAAGAACCCCAACTCAGCCGGGGAGGGGGCAGAGAGACCCACCCCCCTCACCCTGGGAGGGGGCAGCAAGACCGACCCCCCTCAACTGGGGAGGGAGCAATGAGACCCACCTCCTCACCCGGGGAGGGGGCAGCAAGCCCCATCCCCCTCACCCGGGGAGGGGGCAGCGAGTCCCCAGTAGGTTGGGATGGGGAGGAGGAGCTGAGTGGGGAGGGAGGGCGGGACGTTTGATAGAACAACACGTTCTGCGGTGGCCTCCAGCGGCTCCACCGCCACGTGTGTCCCGTCCACCGTGAGGCCCCTTTCCAGGACCCGGTGGGCCGCCTGCTCTGCCCGCAGGACGAACCCGGCCTTGCCGTACATCCGCGAGGCGGCTACGATGGCCGAGGGGCCGACAGCCCCGCCCATCGCACGGGTGCAAGCCTCAATGGTCATGGTAGGGTGGGCATAGCACTTCACTCACAGCTGCCGCGTGAGCTGGCAGGAGGGCGAGGGCGCCGCGGAGGCAGCGGAGCGACGGGAGGCTGCCGCCCCCGCATAATGTCTTGGCCGCCCTGCCCCCGGCAGGTTGGAGGATGCCCCCGAGGTGCTGGCCATGCCCACCCCTGGTACCACCCGGCCGTGTAAAACGGCAAAGGACAGGGGAGGTGGGGAGGTGGCAGCCTAAATGCAGGAACCACAAGGGAAGGCGCCGCAGGACAATAGCAGAGCGGGGCAGCGTTCTTCAGCCCTGGAGGGGCCTAAAGTAATGTCCAAAGCTGCCCCACACCCGCCGCAGGTGGTAAAGCGGGCGGACTACACTCTTCAGCTCTGCCGGAGCCCAAAACAAAGTATTTCGCTGCAGCCCCAGGTGGTCCAACTCCCACCTCAGGCAGAGGAGTGGGAGGACAGGAGGCTGGGCCTGCAGCCCTGGATGGCACCACTCCCACCTCAGGCAGAGGGGTGGGAGGACGGGAGGCTGGGCCTGCTGCCCTGGATGGCACCACTCCCACCTCAGGCAGAGGGGTGAGAGGACGGGAGGCTGGGCCTGCTGCCCTGGATGGTCCCACTCCCACCTCAGGCAGAGGGGTGGGAGGACAGGAGGCTGGGCCTGCAGCCCTGGATGGCACCACTCCCACCTCAGGCAGAGGGGTTGGAGGACAGGAGGCTGGTCCTGCAGCCCTGGATGGTCTCTCTTCCACCTCAGGCAGAGGGGTGGGAGGACAGGAGGCTGGTCCTGCAGCCCTGGGTGTTCCCACTCCCACCTCATGCAGAGGGGTGGGAGGACAGGAGGCTGGGCCTGCAGCCCTGGGTGGTCCCACTCCAACCTCAGGCAGAGGGGTGGGAGGACAGGTGGCTGGGCCTGCAGCCCTGGATGGTCCCACTCCCACCTCAGGCAGGGGGGTGGGGGGACAGGAGGCTGGGCCTGCAGCCCTGGATGGTCCGACTCCCACCTCAGGCAGAGGGGTGGGAGGACAGGTGGCTGGGCCTGCAGCCCTGGATGGTCCCACTCCCACCTCAGGCAGGGGGGTGGGAGGACAGGAGGCTGAGCCTGCAGCCCTGGATGGTCCAACCACCTCAGGCAGAGGGGTGGGAGGACAGGAGGCTGGGCCTGCAGCCCTGGATGGTCCCACTCACAACTCAGGCAGAAGGTAGGGAGGACAGGAGGCTGGGCCTGCAACCCTGGATGGTCCCTCTCCCACCTCAGGCAGAGGGGTGGGAGGACAGGAGGCTGGTCCTGCAGCCCTGGGTGGTCCCACTCCCACCTCATGTAGAGGGGTGGGAGGACAGGAGGCTGGGCCTGCAGCCCTGGGTGGTCCCACTCCAACCTCAGGCAGAGGGATGGGAGGACAGGAGGCTGGTTCTGCAGCCCTGGGTGGTCCCACCCCCACCTTAGGCAGAGGGGTGGGACGACAGGACGCTGGGCCTGCAGCCCAGGATGGTCCCACCCCCACCTCAGGCAGGGGGGTGGGAGGACAGGAGGCTGGGCCTGCAGCCCCCTGGATGGTCCCAGTCCCACCTCAGGCAGACGGGAGGGAGGACAGGAGGCTGGGCCTGCAGCCCTGGATGTTCCCACTCCCACCTCAGGCAGAGGGGTGGGAGAACAGGAGGCTGGGCCTGCAACCCTGGATGTTCCCACTCCCACCTCAGGCAGGAGGGGAGCGGGGAGGACAGAAGGCTGGTCCTGCAGCCCTGGAAGTTCCCACTCCCACCAGGCACAACATAAGCTGGGGCAGGTAGGATACGGGAACTCCACTTCCTCACACCACCAACAGCTCTCGCTTCAAGCTCTCTCACTTCAAACTGAAGCTCCACTCAGCAACACACACAGACACACACCGAACAAGAGGGGCAATGTTTTCAGTGAAGTGGGAGGATTGGTTTGAGATCTGAATTCCCTCAGACTCATATTTATCCTCAGTGAGCTGTGTGCAAACTCCAGCCCTAGTCTCTGACACGTGTGGAATGTCTGCCTCTGCGGACAGCTCAATATTGACATTTAAATGACTGACAAGAGATACCAATCTCCTTACTGTTGATAAATGACACAGCAATGAAACCAGCAAGCTGCTGTCTTAACACAATCATCCCACATGGACCACAATTCTGTACAACTGTATAATTGAAGCATAAGTTAAAATTCTATTGGAAAATGATTAGAAACAGTATTGGTTGGGATCTCCTTAGAGATCTGTGTGCAAACCGACCCCCTGACTTTCTGTCATGAATGTTTTCAGTCTGTCCGCTGTGATTGTTTACTAAAGATGTGTCTTCACAGGAGAGGCCAGAGGTATTTGTCCTGTCTGTGGTTATGTTAATTCAGGGGACAGCAACAGATCTAGCAATGTCCTGTCCTTATTTCAGTTTTGATGTTAATATTGACACAGGGCTGTGGGGAGAGTGGGATTAGTTTGGGGATTGACACAGGGCTGTGGGGAGAGTGGGATTAGTTTGGGGAGTGACACAGGGCTGTGGGGAGAGTGGGATTAGTTTGGGGATTGACACAGGGCTGTGGGGAGAGTGGGATTAGTTTGGGGATTGACCCAGGGCTGTGTGGAGAGTGGAATTAGTTTGGGGATTGGCACAGGGCTGTGGGGAGAGTGGGATTAGTTTGGGGATTGACACAGGGCTGTGGGGAGAGTGGGATTAGTTTGGGGATTGACACAGGGCTGTGGGGGAGAGTGGGATTAGTATTCGGGATTGTCACAGGGCTGTGGGGAGAGTGGGATTAGTTTGGGGATTGACACAGGGCTGTGGGGAGAGTGGGATTAGTTTGGGGATGGACATGGCTGTGGGGAGAGTGGGATTAGTTTGGGGATTGACACAGGGCTGTGAGGAGAGTGGGATTAGTTTGGGGATTGACACAGGGCTGTGGGGGAGAGTGGGATTAGTTTGGGGATTGACACAGGGCTGTGGGGAGAGTGGGATTAGTTTGGGGATTGACACAGGGCTGTGGGGAGAGTGGGATTAGTTTTGGGATTGATACAGAGTAACAGGGAGAGAGTGGGGCAGTGGGATTAGATTGGGTATTGATACAGGGCAATGGGGCGAGAGCCGGGCAATGGGATTAATTTGGGGATTGAAACGGGGCTATGGGGAGAGAGTGGAGCAGTGGGATTGATACAGGGCAATGGGGCTAGAGCCGGGCAATGGGATTCGTTTGGGGATTGAAACGGGGCCAAGGGGAGAGAGCGGGGCAGCGGGATCAGTTTGGGGATTGAAACGGGGCTATGGGTAGAGAGCGGTGCAGTGTGGTTAGTTTGGGGATTGATAAGGGGCTATGGTGAGAGAGTGGGGCAGTGGGATTAGTTCAGTGATTGATACAAGGCTATGGGTAGAGAGTGGGGCAGTGGGATTAGTTTGGGGATTGATACAGGGATATGTGGAGAGAGTGAGGCAGGGGGATTAGTTTGGGGATTGATGCAGGGCTATGGGGAGGGAGTGGGGAAGTGGGATTAGTTTGGGGATTAATACAGGGCTGTGGGGAGGGTGGGCAGTGGGATTAGTTTGGGGATTGATACAGGGCTATGGGGAGGGTGTGGCAGTGGGATTAGTTTGGGGATATTGATACAGGGCTATGGGGAGAGAGTGGGACAATGAGATTAGTTTTGGGAGAGACACAGGGATATGGGGAGATGGGATTAGTTTTGGGGTTGACACGGGCCAATGAGTAGAGTGGCACAGTCAGATAAAGTCGGGAATTGATAAGGGCGGCACATGGCACAGCGGTTAGCAATGCAGCCAACGGCAATGAGCACCCGGGTTCGAATCCCGGCCCTGGGCCCCTGTCCCTGTGGAGTTTGCACATTCTCCCGGTGTCTGCCTGGGTTTCACCCTCGCAACCCAGAGATATGCAGGGCAGGTGGATTGGCCGCGCTAAATTGCCCCTTGAATTGAAAAATAATGATAATTGGGCACTCTAAATTTAAACAATATAATTGGGGGAATTGATAGAGTGACTTGGGGAAACAGCGGACAGTGGGATTAGTTTCGGGATCGATCTTGGGCTATGGAGAGAGTGGGGCAGTGGGAATAGTTTGGGGATTGATACAGTGAGCAGTGAGATTAGTTTGGGGATTGATACAAGGCTGTGGAGAGAGTGGGATTCGATTGGTGATTGACACAGTGTTATGGGGAGAATGGTATCAGTTTAGGATTGACTCAGGGCTGTGGGAAGAGTGGGATTAGTTTGGGAACTGACACAGGGCTGTGGGAGGAGTGGGGTTAGTTTGGGAACTGACACAGGACTGTGGGGGGAGTGGGGTTAGTTTGGGAACAGACACAGGGCTGTGGGGGGAGTGGGGTTAGTTTGGGAACAGACACAGGGCTGTGGGGGGAGTGGGTTAGTTTGGGGATTGATACAGGGCTGTGGGGAGAGCGGGACAGTGGATTATTTTGGGAATTGATTGAGGGCCTTGGTGAGACAGCGGACAGTGGGAGTACTTTGGGGCAATGAAGAGAGTGGGGCAGTGGGATGAATTGGTGAATTGATACAGTGCCATGGGGAGAGAGCGGGACAGTGGGGTTAGTTTGGCGATTGGTACAGGGCGATGGGGCGAGAGTGGGTCAGTGGGATTAGTTTGAGGATTGATACAGGGCTATGGAGAGAGAGTGGGGCAGTGGGATTAGTTTGGGGACTGATACAGGGCTATGGGGATATAGTGGGGCAGTGGGGTTAGTTTGGGGATTGACACCGGGCTACGGGAGAGTGGAGCAGTGGGATTAGTCTGGGGATTGATACAGGGCTATGGGGAGAGAGTGGGGAAGTGGGATTAGTTTGAGGATTGATACAGGGCTATGGGGAGAGAGTGGGGAAGTGGGATTAGTTTGAGGATTGATACAGGGCTATGGGGAGAGATTGCTGCAGTGCTTTTGGTTTTGAATTGACACGAGACTATGTGGAGAGTGATATTAATTTGGGGCTTGACACAGGGCTATGGGGAGAGTGGGGCAGTGGAATTAGTTTGGGGATTGATACAGTGCAAGGAGGAGAGTTGGGCAGTGGGATTAGTTTGAGGTTTGATACAGGGCTATGGGGAGAGAGTGGGGCAATGTAATTAGTTTGGGGATTGATACAGGGCTGTGGGGAGAGACTGGGGCAGTGGGACTAGTTTGGGGATTGATACAGGGCAATGCTGAGTGAGTGGGGCAGTAGGATTAGTTTGGGGATTGATACAGGGCTATAGGGAGAAAGTGGGGCAGTGGGATTAGTTTGGGTATTTATACAGGCAAATGGGGAGAGGGCGGGGCAGTGGGATTAGTTTGGGGATTGATGCAGGGCGATGGGGAGAGCGCACAGTGGGATTAGTTTGGGAATTGATACAGGGCGATGGGGAAATTGTGGGGCAGTGGGATTACTTTGGGTTAATACAGGGCTATGGGGATAGCGTTGGGCAGTGGGATTAGTTTGGGATTGATACAGGACTAAGGGGAGAGGGCGGGGCCGTGGGATTAGTTTGGGATTGATACATGGTTATTGGCAGAGAGCGGGGCAGTGGGATTACTTTGGGGATTGATACAGGGCAATGAGGATATTGTGGAGCAGTGAGTTTAGTTTGGGATTGATACAGGGATGTGGGGAAATAGCGGGTCAGTGGGATTATTTTAGGGATTGTTGCACGGCTATGTGGAGAGAGTGCGGCAGTGGGATTAGTTTGGGATTGATACAGGTCTATGAGGAGAGAGTGGATCAGTGGGATTAGTTTGGGATTGATACACGGCTATGGGGCCAGGACGGGGCATTGGGATTAGTTTGCGATTGAGACAGGGCTATGGGGAGAGGATGGGTCATTGGTTTTTGTTTGTGATTGATACAGGGCTATGGGGAGAGAGCGGGGCAGTGGGATTATCTTGAGATTGATACAGTGCTCTGAGGGAGATAGTAGGGCAGTGCGATTAATTTGGGGATTGATAGGGCTATGGGGAGATAGTAGGGCAGTGTGATTAGTTTGGGGGTTAATTCAGGGCTATGGGGAGAGGACGGGGCAGTGGGATTAGTATGCGATTGATACAGCGCTATGAGAATAGAGCGGGACAGTGGGATTAGCTTGGATTGATACAGAGCTATGGGGAGAGGACGGCGCAATGGGATTATTTTGTATTAATTCAGGGTTATGTGGAGGGAGTGGGGCAGTGAGATGAATTTGGATTGACACATGGCTCTGGGGACATATTGGGGCATTAGGATGCGTTTGGATTGACACAAGTCTATGCGGAGAGAGTGGGGCAGTGGGATGAGTTTGGTATTTATACAGGGCTATGCGGAGAGAGGGGAGCAGTGGGATTAGGTTGGCATTGATACAGGGCTATGGGGAGAGAGTGGGGCTGTGGGCAAATTTTGGGATTGTTAGAGAGCTATGTGGAGAGAGAGGGGCAGTCGGATTAGTTTGGGATTGACAGAGAGCTATGCGGAGGGAGTGGGGCAGTGGGATTAGTTCGTCAAACACAGACAGATGCGCGAGCACAGACTGACAGATACATACACGTGTACAGATACATGCGCACACACACATACACTCCTACATAGACACATGTGTGCATGCGCACACACACACACAGTTTTGCTGTGTACATTAGCCCTTTAAGGCAATTTGATAGAATGCTACACATCCTATTTTGCCAATGACATCAAACATTAGACAGCATTGTAAGCAACAGTGCTGAACCAAACTGCAGAGAGATTTTAATATTGTGGCTGAAGACTGAACTGGTGGACGCATTTCAGTGAAGGGAAATGTAAGATGATGTACTTTAGACTTAAAAAGGATAGAACTATGTTCTTTATAAATGATGAGAAGGCAGAAACAGTGGAAGTTTAAACTGTGCAGATATTTCACAGCTGGATTCACACAATACAGACAGCAATGTATTGGAGATTTTGGAAGTGCCATAAATGTTGTCAAATGCAGTACATGGGGTTCCTCAATGTTTCAATCTTGCTGAGAAACTGTCTGCCCACAGGGACAACATTTCTGTTTAATAGGACTGATGCACAATTTAAAATAGTTCCGTTTCAAAGTTTAAAATAAGCAGTCATTTTTCTGTGCAGCTTTCGGATTCTGTCAGTGGAATTTACTTCATACAGGCAAGTGTTAACAAGTGTATGGGGAACTGACTAGAAGTTTTGATGGAGATATTCCTGTTATGGCAATGTGTGAGATTATTTAGGGTTGGGAAATGGATTGATGATCAAAGGATGCAGTTGTTTGTTAACTACATTAGACTGAGAGCCTTGAAGATTCACAACTTCCATGTGCTGTGAGAAAGGATTGATTAACCAAGACCTATTATTCAAATACTTCAGACAAGTGAAAAAGCTCCAGGAACATTGCATACACAGACAGAGACAAGCAGACACCTGTAATCGGAGCTTAAACTTCATGTTTAAATATGAAGGGCTGAAATAAACAAGAGTCCATCCTGGGATTCTGTGCAATTTAAGTTCTGCTTTTCCAAAAAATAAAAATAACTATCTGCAATGAAAAATTCCTTGGACAGGACAGAGGGATTTTGACTCTGTATTTAACCCCAGACAGTATTTGGGTTGTGAGTGTTTGATGGACAGTGTAGGTGAAGCTTTACTCTGAAACACTGGAATTTAGTCTCAGGGGTGATTTAATCAAATGCTTCAGAATAATAATTGATATTGTACATCTCGTGTGTGTCTCAGTGACAGCTCTGAAACATGTACAGCACAATCTCATCCTGTTTCTGTGTGTGTCTTTCTCTCTCTCTCTGAAAGAAGCTGCTCCATTTCCTAAATTACCACTTCCAAAAGGGATCCATTGCCTGTAAAACAGTTTGTGATACCCAAAGGTTATGAAGTGCATTAGAAATGTCTGCCCCCAAGCTGCTGTGAGGATGTTCAGAGTCAGTGTGTGTCTTGTGTCACACACAGGCCAGATAAACATCTCCAAGTTAAAGGTGGAGAGGTGATCACTCTCCATTTGAAAGATGTATTGACCCAGCCTGTCTGAGTTTGTGCCTGTGTGTGTGTCTGACTGTGTGTGTTCCTGTGTGTGTGTGCCTGTGTGTGTGCCTGTGTGTGTTCCTGTGTGTGTGTGCCTGTGTGTGCCTGTGTGTGCGTGTGCCTGTGCGTGTGCCTGTGTGTGTGCCTGTGTGTGCTTGTGTGTGTGTGCCTGTGTGTGTGTGTCTGTGTGTGTGTGTGTGCCTGTGTGTGTGTCTGTGTGTGTGCCTGCGTGTGTGTGCCTTTGTGTGTGCCTGTGAATGTGTGTGTGCCTGTGTGTGTGTGCCAAAGTGTGTGTGCGTGTGTGTGTGCGTGCGTGTGTGTGTGTGTGTCTGTGTGTGTCCCTGTGTGTATGCCTGTGTGTGTGTGTCTGTGTGTATCTGTGTATATGTGTGTGTCTGTGTGTGCCTGTGTGTGCGTGTGTGTGTGTGTGCCTGTGCGTGTGTCTGTGTGTGTGTGTTCCTGTGCGTGTGTCTATGTGTGTGCCTGTGTGTGTGTCTTTGTGTGTGCCTGTGTGTGTGTGCCTGTGTGTGTGTGCCAAAGTGTGTATGTGACTGTGTGTGCGTGCGTGTGTGTGCCTGTGTGTGTATGCCTGTGTGTGTGTGTGTGTGCCTGTGTGTATCTGTGTGTATGTGTGTGCCTGTGTGCGTGTGTCTGTGTGTATGTGTGTGCCTGTGTGTGTGTCTGTGTGTTCAGGTGTATCTCAGTTTGACTTTGTTTGGTACTGATTGAAGATAATGAGATAGAAAGTTTGGTAGAAGGTTTGGCAGCATTGTAAGTGAAAACAATAATGACAGAGACAGTGTGAACCCTGAACAGAGCGCCGTATCTAGGCCCACTCCCCTACCCCGTCTCTGTCACCCCACCTAACCTGAACATCTTTAGATGCTGTGGCCAACTTTGGGATTGTTAGAGAGCTATGCGGAGAGAGTGGGGCAGTGGGATTAGTTTGGGATTGATGGAGAGCTATGCGGAGGGATTGGAGCAGTGGGATTAGTTCGTCAAACACAAACATATGCGCGTGCACACACGGACAGATACATACACGTGTACACACACATACACTCCTGCATAGACACATGTGTGCGTGCGCACACACACACAGTTTTGCTGTGTACATTAGCCCTTTAAGGCAATTTGATAGAATGCTGCACATCCTATTTTGCCGATGACACCAAACATTAGACAGCATTGTAAGCAACAGTGCTGAACCAAACTGCAGAGAGATATTAATATTCTGGCTGAAGACTGAACTGGTGAACGCATTTCAGTGAAGGGAAATGTAAGATGATGTACTTTTGACTTAAAAATATTAGAACTGTTCTGTATCAATGATGAGAAGGCAGAAACAGTGGAAGTTTAAACTGTACAGATATTTCACAGCTGGATTCACACAATACAGACAGCAATGTATCGTAGATTTTGGAATTGCCACAAATGTTGTCAAATGTAGTAGGTGGGGTTCCTCAATGTTTCAATCTTGCTGAGAAACTGTCAGCCCACAGGGACAACATTTCAGTTTAATAGGACTGATGGACAAGTTAAAATAGTTCCGTTTCAAAGTTTAAAATGAGCAGTCATTTTTCTGTGCAGCTTTCGGAATCTGTCAGTGGAATCTACTTCATACGGGCAAGTGTTAAATTTTGATTTATCTCGGCTAACCCACCTAACCTGCACGTCTCTCGACGGTCGGAGGAATCCGGAGCACCGGGAGGAAACCCACGCAGACACGGGGAGAACGTGCAGACTCCGCACAGACAGTGAGCTAAGCCGGGAATCGAACCTGGGACCCTGTAACTGTGAGGCAGCAGTGCTAACCACTGTTCAATACCGGCTCTGAGTCACAGTCCGTGTGGAGTTTGCACATTCTCCCCGTGTTTGCGTGGGTTTCACCCCCACAGCCCAAAGATGTGGAGGGCAGATGGATTGGCCACACTAAATTGCCCCTGAATTGGAAAAACTGAATTGGGCATTCTGAATGTATTGAAAAATCTTTTTACTGCCATTTTCACAATTCTGTGCATTGCGGTTTGCTGCCAATTATCAGAGAGTGAAAAGGCTTTCTCTTACCTTTCTTTACTTACAAACTGTTGCAGTTCAGTTCGGCGTCTCTCAACCACCGCCCCCCCCCCCCCAAGCTCCCCCCAACTCCCCTTTCCCTAACCCTTCCACTCTCTCCCCCGCAGACCCTCCGTGATGCCATTCCTGGCCGACCTGGTGTGTGAACCTCCTGCTCCTTGTTTACCCCCTTACCCTCCCTTTCTTTTCGCCCTCCATCGGTTCAAACTGTGTTCTGTCAGTGGATTGGGGGATTCCCCCCTCTCCATCCCTCTCGCTGGGGGAGGGGGAGACTTGGAGTTTCAGCGGGAGCGGAGTGCAGAGGCTGCTGGTGGGTGAGTATTGAAGTTTAAAATAACTTACCTTGCAGGAGCATCTCTTGGAGTTCCAGCGGGAGCGGAGTGCGGGGGCTGCTGGTGGGTGAGTATTTAAGTTTAAAATAACTTACCTTGCAGGAGCATCTCTTGGAGTTCCAGCGGGAGCGGAGTGCGGGGGCTGCTGGTGGGTGAGTATTTAAGTAAACACTTACCTGGTCCCGTTTCTGTTCCTCTTTGCTGTTGTTTGTTTTTATTTTTTTAAGGCGGGAACAGGAAGTTCGACCCGCGGACTTCGAAGAAGACCCTCACCAATAAATTCTGGTGGAGAGGAAACCCGAGTCAGTACACGTGTAGTGTCTCCCACCCGCCCTCCTCTTCTAACCTAATAATAAAACCCATTGGTCTGAGGTAAGTGCCATATTGTATTATTATTAATTTTAAAATTTAGTTGTTAGCCAGATCTTGGTTGAAAGTCAGAGGGATGGCAGGGAAGGAAGTGCAATGTTCCTCCTGCAGGATGTTTGAGGTGAGGGGTGACGTTATTGACCCTGCTGATTTTACCTGCAGGATGTGCTGCCATCTCCAGCTCCTCCAAGACGGAGTTAGGGGACTGGAGATGGAGTTGGAAGAACTTCGGATCATTCGGGAGGCAGAGGGAGTCATAGATAGCAGCTTCAGGGAATTAGTTACACCACCGATTGGGGATAGATGGGTAACTGTAAGAGGGGCTGGGAAAAAGCAGTCAGTGCAGGGATCCCCTGCGGTCGTTCCCCTGAGAAACAAGTATAACGCCTTCGATACTTGTGGGGTGGGGGGGGGGGGGACTTACCAGGGGTAAGCCATGAGGTACGGGCCTCTGGCACGGAGTCTGTCCCTGTTGCTCAGAAGGGAAGGCGGGAGAGGGGCAGAGCATTAGTAATTGGGGACTCGATAGTCAGGGGCACAGATAGGAGATTTTGTGGGAGCGTGAGAGACTCACGTTTGGTATGTTGCCTCGCAGGTGCAAGGGTACGTGATGTCTCGGATCGTGTTTTCCGGGTCCTTAAGCGGGAGTAGCCCCAAGTCGTGGTCCACATTGGCACTAACGACATAGGTAGGAAAGGGGACAAGGATGTAAGGCAGGCATTCAGGGAGCTAGGATGGAAGCTCAGAACTAGAACAAACAGAGTTGTTATCTCTGGGTTGTTGCCCGTGCCACGTGATAATGAGATCAGGAATAGGGAGAGAGAGCAATTAAACACGTGGCTACAGGGATGGTACAGGCGGGAGGGATTCAGATTTCTGGATAACTGGGGCTCTTTATGGGAAAGGTGGGACCGCTACAGACAGGATGGTCTACATCTGAACCTGAGGGGCACAAATATCCTGGGGGGGGGGGATTTGTTAGTGCTCTTGGGGGGGTGGGGTGGGGGAGTTAAACTAATGCAGCAGCGGCATGGGAACCTGGATTGTAGTTTTAGGGTACGGGAGAATGAGAGTAATGAGGCCAGGAGCACATATTTGATGTCGCAGGAGGGGGCCAGAGTTCAGGTAGGTGGTTTGAAGTGTGTCTACTTTAATGCCAGGAGTAGACGAAATAAGGTAGGGGAACTGGCAGCATGGGTTGGTACCTGGGACTTCGATGTTGTGGCCATTTCGGAGACATGGATAGAGCAGGGACAGGAATGGATGTTGCAGGTTCCGGGGTTTAGGTGTTTTAGTAAGCTCAGAGAAGGAGGCAAAAGAGGGGGTGGTGTGGCGCTGCTAGTCAAGAGCAGTATTACGGTGCCGGAGAGGATGCTAGATGGGGACTCATCTTCCGAGGTAGTATGGGCTGAGGTTAGAAACAGGAATGGAGACGCCCCCCTGTTGGAAGTTTTCTATCGGCCTCCAAATAGTTCTAGGGATGTAGAGGAAAGGATGGCGAGGATGATCCTGGATAAGAGCGAAAGTAACAGGGCAGTTATTATGGGAGACTTTAACTTTCCAAATATTTACTGGAAAAGATATAGTTCGAGTACATTAGATGGGTCGTTTTTTGTAGTGTGTGCAGAAGTGTTTCCTGACACAATATGTTGACAGGCCAACAAGAGGCGAGGCCATGTTGGATTTGGTTTTGGGTAATGAACCAGGCCAGGTGTTGGATTTGGAGGTAGGAGAGCACTTTGGGGACAGTGACAACAATTCGGTGACGTTTACGTTCGTGATGGAAAGGAATCAGTATACACCGCAGGGCAAGAGTTATAGCTGGGGGAAGGGCAATTATGATGCCATTAGACGTGACTTGGGGGGGGGGAGGGGAGGTTGGAGAAGTAGGCGGCAAGTGTTGGGCACACTGGATAAGTGGAGGTTGTTCAAGGATCAGCTACTGTGTGTTCTTGATAAGTATGTACCGGTCAGGCAGGGAGGAAGGCGTAGAGCGAGGGAACCGTGGTTTACCAAAGAAATGGAATCTCTTGTTAAGAGGAAGAAGGAGGCCGATGTGAAAATGAGATGTGAAGTTTCAGTTGGGGCGATGGATAGTTACAAGGTGACTAGTTACAAGCAAGGAGGGGACATGAGAAGTATTTGGCAGGAAGGATCGAGGAAAATCCAAAAGCTTTCTATAGGTATGTCAGGAATAAGCGAATGACTCGGGAAAGAGTAAGACCAGTCAAGGACAGGGATGGGAAGTTGTGTGTAGAGTCTGAAGAGATAGGCGAGAAACTAAATGAATATTTTTCGTCAGTATTCACTCAGGAAAAAGATTATGTTGTGGAGGAGAATGCTGAGCTCCAACTAAATAGATTAGATGGCATTGAGGTACGTAGGGAAGAGGTGTTGGCAATTCTGGACAGGCTGAAAATAGATATGTCCCCGGGACCTGATGGGATTTATCCTCGGATTCTCTGGGAGGCCAGGGAAGAGATTGCTGGACCATTGGCTTTGATTTTTATGTCATCATTGGCTACAGGAATAGTGCCAGAGGACTGGAGGATATCAAATGTGGTCCCTTTGTTCAAAAAGGGGAGCAGAGACAACCCCGGCAACTATAGACCGGTGAGCCTCACGTCTGTAGTGGGTAAAGTCTTGGAGGGGATTATGAGAGACAAGATTTATAATTATCTAGATAGGAATAATATGATCAGGGATAGTCAGCATGGCTTTGTGAAGGATAGGTCATGCCTCACAAAACTTATCGAGTTCTTTGAGAAGGTGACTGAACAGGTAGACGAGGGTAGAGCAGTTGATGTTGTGTATATGGATTTCAGCAAAGCGTTTGATAAGGTTCCCCACGGTAGGCTATTGCAGAAAATACGGAGGCTGGGGATTGAGGGTAATTTAGAGATGTGGATCAGAAATTGGCTAGCTGAAAGAAGACAGACGGTGGTGGTTGATGGGAAATGTTCAGAATGGAGTTCAGTCACAAGTGGAGTAACACAAGGATCTGTTGTGGGGCCGCTGCTGTTTGTCATTTTTATCAATGACCTAGAGGAAGGCGCAGAAGGGTGGGTGAGTAAATTTGCAGACAATACTAAAGTCGGTGGTGTTGTCGATAGTGTGGAAGGAAGTAGCAGGTTACAGAGGGATATAGATAAGCTGCAGTGCTGGGCTGAGAGGTGGCAAATGGAGTTTAATGTAGAGAAATGTGAGGTGATTCACTTTGGAAGGAATAACAGGAATGTGGAATATTTGGCGAATGGTAAAGTTCTTGAAAGTGTGGATGAGCAGAGGGATCTAGGTGTCCATGTACATAGATCCCTGAAAGTTGCCACCCAGGTTGATATGGTGGTGAATAAGGCCTATGGAGTGTTGGCCTTTATTGGTAGAGGGGTTGAGTTCCGGAGTCAGGAGGTCATGTTGCAGCTGTACAGAACTCTGGTACAGCCGCATTTGGAGTATTGCGTACAGTTCTGGTCACCGCATTATAGGAAGGACGTGGAGGCTTTGGAGCGGGTGCAGTGGAGATTTACCAGGATGTTGCCTGGTATGGAGGGAAAATCTTATGAGGAAAGGCTGATGGACTTGAGGTTGTTTTCGTTGGAGAGAAGAAGGTTAAGAGGAGACTTAGTAGAGGCATACAAAATGATCAGGGGGTTGGATAGGGTGGACAGTGAGAGCCTTCTTCCGCGGATGGAAATGGCTGGCACGAGGGGACATAGCTTTAAACTGAGGGGTAATAGATATAGGACAGAGGTCAGAGGTAGGTTCTTTACGCAAAGAGTAGTGAGGCCGTGGAATGCCCTACCTGCTACAGTAGTGAACTCGCCAACATTTAGGGCATTTAAAAGTTTATTGGATAAACATATGGATGATAATGGTATAGTGTAGGTTAGATGGCTTTTGTTTCGGTGCAACATCGTGGGCCGAAGGGCCTGTACTGCGCTGTATTATTCTATGTTCTATGTTCTATGTTCTATGTCAGTTCACGGTGGCCGTTTTATGTTGGCTCACGGGGGCCATTTTATGTCAGTTTACAATAGCCATTTTATTTCAGTTAACGATGGCCATTTTATGTCTGCTAACGGTGGCCATTTTATGTCAGTTCCCGGCGGCCATTTTATGTCAATTCACAATAGCCATTTTATTTCAGTTCACGGTAGGCCATTTCATGTCGTTCCACGGTGGCCATTTTATGTCGGTTCACGGTGGGCATTTTATGTCAGTTCAAGGGTGCCATTTTATGTCAGTTCACAATAGCCATTTTATTTCTGTTCACGGTGGCCATTTTATGTCGTTTCACGGTGGCCATTTTTAGTCGGTTCACGGTGGGCATTTTATGTCAGTTCAAGGGTGCCATTTTATGTCAGTCGATGGGGGACATTTTTGTCAGTTTACTGTGGCCATTTTATGTCAAGTCACGGTGGCCATTTTATGTCTGTTCCCGGGGGCCATTTTATGTCAGTTCACAGTGGCCATTTTATGTCAATTCACAGAGGCTATTTTATGTCAGTATCACAGTGGCCATTTAATGTTTGTTCAGAGAGACCATTTTATGTCAGTCGACGGGGTCTATTTTATGTCAGTTCACGGTGGCCATTTTATGTCAGTTCATGGTGGCCATTGTATATCAGTTCTCAGTGGCCATTGAATGTCAGTTCACAATGGCCATTTTATGTCAGTTCGCAGAGGCCATTTTATGTTAGTTCACGGAGACCATTTTATGTCAGTCGATGGGGGCTATTTTATGTCAGTTCGCGGTGGCCATTTTATGTCAGTTCACGGTGGTCATTTTATGTTGGTTCGCTGGGGCCATTTTACGTCAGTTTGCAATGGCCATTGTATGTCAGTTCACAATGGCCATTTTATGTTGGTTCACGGTGACCATTTTAGGTCAGTTCACGGTGGCCCTTTTATGTCAGTTTAATGGGGCCATTTTATGTCACTTCCGGTGGCCATTTTATGTCAGTTCACGGTGTCCGTTTCATGTCGGTTCACGGGGGCCATTTCATGTCAGTTCACAAAAGCCATTTTATGTCAGTTCACGGTGGCCATTTTATGTCAGTTCACAGAGGCAATTTTTTGTCAGTTCTCAGGGACCATTTTATGTCAGTTCACGGTGGCCATTTTATATCAGTACACGGTGGCCATTTTATGTCAGTTCACAATGGCCATTTTATGTCAGTTCAAGTGTGCCATTTTAAGTCAGTCGATGGGGGCCATTTTATGTCTGTTCACGGTGGCCATTTTATGTCTGTTCACGGGGGCCATTTTATGTCAGTTCACGGTTGCCATTTTATGTCAGCTAACGGTGGCCATTTTATGTCAGTTCACGGTTGCCATTTTTATGTGAGCACAGGACGGATAGACCCTGTGTCCTCAGCGCCGGAGGAAGCAGTGCTAACCCCTGTCCCACGTGCCACCCATATTGAGACATTTCGGACAGTTGTACACGTTGGTGTAACAGACATTGAAGGAAAGAGTCATATTAAAAGTCATTTGTTGTGATATGTGGAGGGACTGAGGGATCTGGGTGACCTTGTACACCAGTCAGTGAAAGTGGAGAGGGGGTGCAGCAAGCAGTTAAGAAGTCCAATAATATGTTGGCCTTCATTGAAAGAGTGATTTGAAATCAGGTGGAGATGTCTTACTGCAGTTATACTGGGCCTTGGTGAGACCACACCTGGAGTACTGTGTACATTTTCGGCCTCCCGAACAAAGAAAGGGTACAGTTGCCAGAGAGGGAGTGCAGCGGAGGGTCAATCGGCTGATAGGGAGGTTACCGGACTGTCCTGCAAGAAAATAGTGCTCCCCACACAGCCAGCACTGTCAGTGCCGCACCACAGCGCTGCCAATTCTCCCCCACAGCCAGCCCTGCCAGTGCTCCCTTCCCCAAAAGCCAGCGCTGCCTGCCAGTGCTCCCTTCCCCAAAAGCCAGCACTGCCAGTGCTCCCCACACAGCCAGCACTGACAGTGCTCCCCCACACAGCCAGCACTGTCAGTGCTCCCCCACACAGCCAGCACTGTCAGTGCTCCCCACACAGCCAGCACTGTCAGTGCTCCCCACACAGCCAGCACTCCCAGTCCATCCCCCACACAGCCAGCACTGACAGTGCTGCCCCACACAGCCAGCACTGTCACTGCTCCCTCACACAGCCAGCACTGAGAGTGCGCCCACCACACAGCCAGAACTGCCAGTGCTACCACCCAAGGCCAGTACTGGCAGTGCTCCCCACACAGCCAGCACTGTCACTGCTCGCACCACACAGCGAGCACTGTCAGTTCTCCCCTCACAGCCAGCACTGCCAGTGCTCCCACCATACAGCCAGCACTGTCAGTGATCCCCTCACAGCCAGCACTGCCAGTACTCCCAGCACACAGCCAGCACTGCCAGTACTCCCCTCACAGCCAAAACTGCCAGTGCTCCCTCACATAGCCAGCACTGACAGAGCTCCCACCACACAGCCAGCACGGCCAGTGTGCCCTTACACAGCCAGCACTGTCAGTGCACCCCCACACAGCCAGTACTGCCAGTGTTACCCCACAGAGCCAGCACTGACAGTGCTCTATCCACACAGTCAGTACTGACAGTGCCAACACTTCCAGTGCTATCACCCAAGGCCAGTACTGGCAGTTTTCCCCTCCACAACCAGCACTGCCAGTACTCCCCACACAGCCAGAACTGCCAGTGCTCCCACACACAGCCAGCAGTGCCTGTGCGCCCTCACACAGCAAGCACTGACAGTGCTCCCCACAAAACCAGCACTGCCAGTGCTCCACCCACACAGCCAGCACTGTCAGTGCTCCCCTCAATGCCAGCACTGCCTGTGCTCCTCCACACAGTCAGCACTGCCAGTGCTCCCCTCACAGCCTGCACTGCCAGAGTTCCCCTCACAGCCGACATAGCCAATGCTCCACTCACAGCCAACACTGCCAGTGCTCCCTCACACAGCCAGCACTGCCAGTGCTTCCCACACAGCCAGCACGGCCAGTGCTCCCCACACAGCCAGCACTGCCAGTGCTCCCCACACAGCCAGCTCTGACAGTACTCTCCCCACACAGACCACAGTGTCAATGCTCCCACCATACAGCCAGCACTGCCAGTGCTCCACCAGACTGCCAGCACTGTCAGTGCTCCCCCCCACACAGCCAGCGCTGTCAGTGCTCCCGCACACAGCCAGCATTGCCAGTGCTCCCCTCACAGTCTGCACTGCCAGTGTTCCCTCACAAAGCCAGCACTGCCAGTGCTCCACCACACAGCCAGCACTGCCAGTGCTCCCACCACACATCCAGCACTGTCAGTGCTGCCCCACAGAGCCAGCACTGCCAGTGCTCCCACCATACAGCCAGCACTGTCAGTGCTCCTTTCACAGCGAGCACTGCCAGTACTCCCACTACAAAGCAAGCACTGCCAGTACTCCACTCACAGCCAACACTGCCAGTGCTCACTCACATAGCAAGCACTGATCCCACCACACAGCCAGCACGGCCAGAGCTCCCCACACAGCCAGCACTGCCAGTGCACCCCCACACAGCCAGTACTGCGAGTGTTCCCCCACAGAGCCAGCACTGACAGTGCTCTACCCACACAGCCAGCACTGACAGTGCTCCCCCACAGCATGCACTGCCAGTGCTCCCCTCACACAGCCAGCACTGCCAGTGCTCCCCCACACAGCCAACACTGCCGGTGCTCCCTCACACAGCCAGCACTGCCAGTGCTCCCCCACACAGCCAGCACGACAAGTGCTCCCCACGCAGCCAGAACTGCCAGTGCTCCCTACACAGCCAGCTTTGACAGGGCGCTACCCACACAGCCAGCACTGCCAGTGCTCCATCAGACTGCCAGCACTGTCAGTGCTCCCGCACAGAGCCAGCATTGCCAGTGCTCCCCTCACAGCCTGCACTGCCAGTGCTCCCTCACACAGCCAGCACTGCCAGTGCTCCACCACACAGCCAGCACTGCCACTGCTCCCCTCACAGCCTGCACTGCCAGTGCTCCCCTCACAGCCAACACTGCCAGTGCTCCCTCACACAGCCAGCAATGCCAGTGATCCCCACACAGCTGGCACTGTCACGGCTCCCACACACAGCCAGCACTGTCAGTGCTCACCCTACACATCCAGCACTGCCAGTGCGCCCTCACACAGCCAGAACTGGCAGTGCTCCATCACACAGCCCGCACTGTCAGTGCTCCCCCCACACAGCCTGCACACTCAGTGCTCCCCCCACACAGCCAGCACTGTCAGTGCTCCTCCACACAACCAGCATTGTCAGTGCTCCCCCACAGCCAGCACTGCCAGTGCTCCCACCACACAGCCAGCACTGCCAGTGCTACCTCCACACAGCCAGCACTGTCCGTGCTCCACCCACACAGCCAGCAATGCCAGTGCTCCCCTCAGCCTCCACTGCCAGTGCTCCCCTCACAGATAGCACTGCCAGTGCTCCCCCACACAGTCAGCACTGCCAGTGCCCCCCTCACAGCCTGCCCTGCCATAGTTCCCCTCACAACAAACACTGCCAGTGCTCCCCTCACAGCCAACACTGCCAGTTCTCCCTCACACAGCCAGCACTGCCAGTGCTCCCCACACAGCCAGCACTGCCAGTGCTCCCTTCACAGCCAGCTCTGACAGTGCTCTCCCCACACAGCCAGCAGTGTCAATGCTCCACCCACACAGCCAGCACTGGCAGTGCTCCCCACACGGCCAGCACTGCCAGTGCTCACCCACACATCCAGCACTGTCAGTGCTCCCCACACAGCCAGCATTGTCAGTGCTCCCCACAGCCAACACTGCCAGTGCTCCCACCACAAAGACAGCACTGCCAGTGCTACCCCCCACACAGCCAGCACTGTCCGTGCTCCACCCACACAGCCAGCAATGCCAGTGCTCCCCCTCACAGACAGCACTGCCAGTGCTCCCCCACACAGTCAGCACTGCCAGTGCCCCCTCACAGCCTGCACTGCCAGAGTTCCCCTCACAACAAACACTGCCAGTGCTCCCCTCAGAGCCAACACTGCCAGTTCTCCCTCACACAGTCAGCACTGCCAGTGCCCCCCTCACAGCCTGTACTGCCAGAGATCCCCTCACAACAAACACTGCCAGTGCTCCCCTCACAGCCAACACTGCCAGTTCTCCCTGACACAGCCAGCACTGCCAGTGCTCCCCATACAGCCAGCACGGCCAGTGCTCCCCACACAGCCAGCACTGCCAGTGCTCCCTTCACAGCCAGCTCTGACAGTGCTCTCCCCACACAGACAGCAGTGTCAATGCTCCACCCACACAGCCAGCACTGCCAGTGCTCCCCACACTGCCAACACTGCCAGTGCTCACCCACACAGCCAGCACTGTCAGTGCTCCCCACACAGCCAGCATTGTCAGTGCTCTCCCCACAGCCAACACTGCCAGTGCTCCCACCACACAGCCAGCACTGCCTGTGCTACCCCCACATAGCCAGCACTGTCCGCGCTCTACCCACACAGCCAGCAATGCCAGTGCACCCCTCACAACCTGCACTGCCAGTGCTCCCCTCACAGACAGCACTGCCAGTGCTCCCCCACACAGTCAGCACTGCCAGTGCCCCCCTCACAGCCTGCACTGCCAGAGTTCCCCTCACAACAAACACTGCCAGTGCTCCCCTCACAGCCATCACTGCCAGTGCTCCCCACACAGCCAGCATTGACAGTGCTCTCCCCACACAGCCAGCATTGACAGTGCTCCCCACACAGCCAGCACGGCCAGTGCTCCCCACACAGCCATCACTGCCAGTGCTCCCCTCACAGCCAGCATTGACAGTGCTCCCCCACAGCCAGCACTGCCAGTGCTCCCCTCACACAGCCAGCACTGCCAGTGTTCCCCACACAGCCAACACTGCCAGTGCTCCCTCACACAGCCAGCACTGCCAGTGCTCCCCACGCAGCCAGCACTGCCAGTGCTCCCTGCACAGCCAGCACTACCAGTGCTCCCCACACAGCCAGCACGGCAAGTGCTCCCCACGCAGCCAGCACTGCCTGTGCTCCCTACACAGCCAGCTTTGACAGGGCGCTCCCCACACAGACAGCACTGTCAGTGCTCCCACCACACAGCCAGCACTGTCAGTGCTCCACAACACAGCCAGCACAGTTAGTGCTCCCACCACACAGCCAGCACGGTCAGTGCTCCCACCACACAGCCAGCACTGTCAGTGCTCCCCCACACAGCCAGCACTGTCAGTGCTCCCGCACAGAGCCAGCATTGCCAGTGCTCCCCTCACAGCCTGCACTGCCAGTGCTCCCTCACACAGCCAGCACTGCCAGTGCTCCACCAGACTGCAAGCACTGTCAGTGCTCCCCCACATAGCCATCACTGTCCGTGCTCTACCCACACAGCCAGCAATGCCAGTGCACCCCTCACAACCTGCACTGCCAGTGCTCCCCTCAATGCCAGCACTGCCTGTGCTCCCCCACACAGTCAGCACTGCCAGTGCCCCCCTCACAGCCTGCACTGCCAGAGTTCCCCTCACAGCCGACATAGCCAGTGCTCCACTCACAGCCAACACTGCCAGTGCTCCCTCACACAGCCAGCACTGCCAGTGCTTCCCACACAGCCAGCACGGCCAGTGCTCCCCACACAGCCAGCAATGCCAGTGCTCCCCACACAGCCAGCTCTGACAGTACTCTCCCCACACAGACCACAGTGTCAATGCTCCCACCATACAGCCAGCACTGCCAGTGCTCCACCAGACTGCCAGCACTGTCAATGCCCCCCCACACAGCCAGCGCTGTCAGTGCTCCCGCACACAGCCAGCATTGCCATTGCTCCCTCACAGTCTGCACTGCCAGTGTTCCCTCACAAAGCCAGCGCTGCCAGTGCTCCACCACACAGCCAGCACTGCCAGTGCTCCCACCACACATCCAGCACTGTCAGTGCTGCCCCACACAGCCAGCACTGCCAGTGCTCCCACCATACAGCCAGCACTGTCAGTGCTCCCTTCACAGTGAGCACTGCCAGTACTCCCACTACACAGCAAGCACTGCCAGTACTCCACTCACAGCCAACACTGCCAGTGCTCCCTCACAGAGCCAGCACTGACAGTGCTCCCCCACACAGCCAGCACGGCAAGTGCTCCCCACGCAGCCAGAACTGCCAGTGCTCCCTACACAGCCAGCTTTGACAGGGCGCTCCCCACACAGACAGCACTGTCAGTGCACCCACCACACAGCCAGCACTGCCAGTGCTTCATCAGACTGCCAGCACTGTCAGTGCTCCCCACACAGCCAGCACTGTCAGTGCTCCCGCACAGAGCCAGCATTGCCAGTGCTCCCCTCACAGCCTGCACTGCCAGTGCTCCCTCACACTGCCAGCACTGCCAGTGCTCCACCACACAGCCAGCACTTCCACTGCTCCCCTCACAGCCTGCACTGCCAGTGCTCCCCTCACAGCCAACACTGCCAGTGCTCCCTCACACAGCCAGCAATGCCAGAGATCCCCACACAGCCAGCACTGTCACGGCTCCCACACACAGCCAGCACTGTCCGTGCTCCACCCACACAGCCAGCAATGCCAGTGCTCCCCCACACAGTCAGCACTGCCAGTGCCCCCTCACAGCCTGCACTGCCAGAGTTCCCCTCACAACAAACACTGCCAGTGCTCCCCTCACAGCCAACACTGCCTGTTCTCCCTCACACAGTCAGCACTGCCAGCGTTCCCCTCACAACAAACACTGCCAGTGCTCCCCTCCCAGCCAACACTGCCAGTTCTCCCTGACACAGCCAGCACTGCCAGTGCTCCCCATACAGCCAGCACGGCCAGTGCTCCCCCACACAGCCAGCACTGCCAGTGCTCCCTTCACAGCCAGCTCTGACAGTGCTCTCCCCACACAGACAGCAGTGTCAATGCTCCACCCACACAGCCAGCACTGCCAGTGCTCCCCACACTGCCAGCACTGCCAGTGCTCACCCACACAGCCAGCACTGTCAGTGCTCCCCACACAGCCAGCATTGTCAGTGCTCCCCCCACAGCCAACACTGCCAGTGCTCCCACCACACAGCCAGCACTGCCTGTGCTACCCCCACATAGCCAGCACTGTCCGTGCTCTACCCACACAGCCAGCAATGCCAGTGCACTCCTCACAACCTGCACTGCCAGTGCTCCCCTCACAGACAGCACTGCCAGTGCTCCCCCACACAGTCAGCACTGCCAGTGCCCCCTTCACAGCCTGCACTGCCAGAGTTCCCCTCACAACAAACACTGCCAGTGCTCCCCTCACAGCCATCACTGCCAGTGCTCCCCACACAGCCAGCATTGACAGTGCTCTCCCCACACAGCCAGCATTGACAGTGCTCCCCACACAGCCAGCACGGCCAGTGCTCCCCACACAGCCATCACTGCCAGTTCTCCCCTCACAGCCAGCATTGACAGTGCTCCCCCACAGCCAGCACTGCCAGTGTTCCCCACACAGCCAACACTGCCAGTGCTCCCGCACACAGCCAGCACTGCCAGTGCTCCCCACGCAGCCAGCACTGCCAGTGCTCCCTACACAGCCAGCACTACCAGTGCTCCCCACACAGCCAGCACGGCAAGTGCTCCCCACGCAGCCAGCACTGCCAGTGCTCCCTACACAGCCAGCTTTGACAGGGCGCTCCCCACACAGACAGCACTGTCAGTGCTCCCACCACACAGCCAGCACTGTCAGTGATCCACAACACAGCCAGCACAGTCAGTGCTCCCACCACACAGCCAGCACTGTCAGTGCTCCCACCACACAGCCAGCACTGTCAGTGCTCCCCCACACAGCCAGCACTGTCAGTGCTCCCGCACAGAGCCAGCATTGCCAGTGCTCCCCTCACAGCCTGCACTGCCAGTGCTCCCTCACACAGCCAGCACTGCCAGTGCTCCACCAGACTGCAAGCACTGTCAGTGCTCCCCACATAGCCATCACTGTCCGTGCTCTACCCACACAGCCAGCAATGCCAGTGCACCCCTCACAACCTGCACTGCCAGTGCTCCCCTCAATGCCAGCACTGCCTGTGCTCCCCCACACAGTCAGCAATGCCAGTGCTCCCCTCACAGCCTGCACTGCCAGAGTTCCCCTCACAGCCGACATAGCCAGTGCTCCACTCACAGCCAACACTGCCAGTGCTCCCTCACACAGCCAGCACTGCCAGTGCTTCCCACACAGCCAGCACGGCCAGTGCTCCCCACACAGCCAGCTCTGACAGTACTCTCCCCACACAGACCACAGTGTCAATGCTCCCACCATACAGCCAGCACTGCCAGTGCTCCACCAGACTGCCAGCACTGTCAATGCTCCCCCCCACACAGCCAGCGCTGTCAGTGCTCCCGCACACAGCCAGCATTGCCAGTGCTCCCCTCACAGTCTGCACTGCCAGTGTTCCCTCACAAAGCCAGCGCTGCCAGTGCTCCACCACACAGCCAGCACTGCCAGTGCTCACACCACACATCCAGCACTGTCAGTGCTGCCCCACACAGCCAGCACTGCCAGTGTTCCCTCACAAAGCCAGCGCTGCCAGTGCTCCACCACACAGCCAGCACTGCCAGTGCTCACACCACACATCCAGCACTGTCAGTGCTGCCCCACACAGCCAGCACTGCCTGTGCTCCCACCATACAGCCAGCACTGTCAGTGCTCCCTTCACAGCGAGCACTGCCAGTACTCCCACTACACAGCAAGCACTGCCAGTACTCCACTCACAGCCAACACTGCCAGTGCTCCCTCACAGAGCCAGCACTGCCAGTGCTCCCCCACACAGCCAGCACGGCAAGTGCTCCCCACGCAGCCAGAACTGCCAGTGCTCCCTACACAGCCAGCTTTGACAGGGCGCTCCCCACACAGACAGCACTGTCAGTGCACCCACCACTCAGCCAGCACTGCCAGTGCTCCATCAGACTGCCAGCACTGTCAGTGCTCCCCACACAGCCAGCACTGTCAGTGCTCCCGCACAGAGCCAGCATTGCCAGTGCTTCCCTCACAGCCTGCACTGCCAGTGCTCCCTCACACAGCCAGCACTGCCAGTGCTCCACCACACAGCCAGCACTGCCACTGCTCCCCTCACAGCCTGCACTGCCAGTGCTCCCCTCACAGCCAACACTGCCAGTGCTCCCTCACACAGCCAGCAATGCCAGTGATCCCCACACAGCCAGCACTGTCACGGCTCCCACACACAGCCAGCACTGTCAGTGCTCACCCTACACATCCAGCACTGCCAGTGCGTCCTCACACAGCCAGAACTGGCAGTGCTCCATCACACAGCCAGCACTGTCAGTGCTCCCCCACACAGCCTGCACACTCAGTGCTCCCCCACACAGCGAGCACTGTCAGTGCTCCCCCAAACACCCAGCATTGTCAGTGCTCCCCCACAGCCAGCACTGCCAGTGCTCCCACCACACAGCCAGCACTGCCAGTGCTACCTCCACACAGCCAGCACTGTCCGTGCTCCACCCACACAGCCAGCAATGCCAGTGCTCCCCTCACAGCCTCCACTGCCAGTGCTCCCCTCAGAGATAGCACTGCCAGTGCTCCCCCACACAGTCAGCACTGCCAGTGCCCCTCTCACAGCCTGCCCTGCCATAGTTCCCCTCACAACAAACACTGCCAGTGCTCCCCTCACAGCCAACACTGCCAGTTCTCCCTCACACAGCCAGCACTGCCAGTGCTCCCCTCACAGCGAACACTGCCAGTTCTCCCCTCACAGCCATCACGGCCAGTGCTCCCCCACACAGCCAGCACTGCCAGTGCTCCCTTCACAGCCAGCTCTGACAGTGCTCTCCCCACACAGACAGCAGTGTCAATGCTCCACCCACACAGCCAGCACTGCCAGTGCTCCCCACACTGCCAGCACTGCCAGTGCTCACCCACACAGCCAGCACTGTCAGTGCTCCCCACACAGCCAGCATTGTCAGTGCTCCCCCCACAGCCAACACTGCCAGTGCTCCCACCACACAGCCAGCACTGCCAGTGCTCCCACCACACAGCCAGCACTGCCTGTGCTACCCCCACATAGCCAGCACTGTCCGTGCTCTACCCACACAGCCAGCAATGCCAGTGCACCCCTCACAACCTGCACTGCCAGTGCTCCCCTCACAGACAGCACTGCCAGTGCTCCCACACACAGTCAGCACTGCCAGTGCCCCCCTCACAGCCTGCACTGCCAGAGTTCCCCTCACAACAAACACTGCCAGTGCTCCCGTCACAGCCATCACTGCCAGTGCTCCCCACACAGCCAGCATTGACAGTGCTCCCCACACAGCCAGCACGGCCAGTGCTCCCCCACACAGCCATCACTGCCAGTGCTCCCCTCACAGCCAGCATTGACAGTGCTACCCCACAGCCAGCACTGCCTGTGCTCCCCTCACACAGCCAGCACTGCCAGTGTTCCCCACACAGCCAACACTGCCAGTGCTCCCTCACACAGCCAGCACTGCCAGTGCTCCCCACGCAGCCAGCACTGCCAGTGCTCCCTACACAGCCAGCACTACCAGTGCTCCCCACACAGCCAGCACGGCAAGTGCTCCCCACGCAGCCAGCACTGCCAGTGCTCCCTACACAGCCAGCTTTGACAGGGCGCTCCCCACACAGACAGCACTGTCAGTGCTCCCACCACACAGCCAGCACTGTCAGTGCTCCACAACACAGCCAGCACAGTCAGTGCTCCCACCACACAGCCAGCACTGTCAGTGCTCCCACCACACAGCCAGCACTGTCAGTGCTCCCCCACACAGCCAGCACTGTCAGTGCTCCCGCACAGAGCCAGCATTGCCAGTGCTCCCCTCACAGCCTGCACTTCCAGTGCTCCCTCACACAGCCAGCACTGCCAGTGCTCCACCAGACTGCAAGCACTGTCAGTGCTCCCCCACGCACCCAGCACTGTCAGTGCTCCCGCACAGAGCCAGCACTGCCAGTGCTTCCCTCACAGCCTGCACTGCCAGCGCTCCCTCACACAGCCAGCACTGCCAGTGCTCCACCACACAGCCAGCACTGCCACTGCTCCCCTCACAGCCTGCACTGCCAGTGCTCCCCTCACAGCCAACACTGCCAGTGCTCCCTCACACAGCCAGCACTGCCA